>NW_022681468.1:75497239-76143489 GCF_009764315.1 Trachypithecus francoisi | reverse complement strand
GAAATATCTCATATTCTTATAGATTAAAAAAAGTTGTGAATAGCTGTACGCAAAATCACCATTTTCTTTGTATCTAAACTCTATCAATAGAAAGAGGGAAATGAGGCCAGGCACAGTGACTCACGCCTGTAATCCTAGCACTTTGGGAGGCCGAATGCAGGAGTTCAAGATCATCCTGGCAACATGAGAAAACTCTTGTCTCTACTAAAAATATAGAAAATCACCCAGGCGTGGCGGCACATACCTGTAGTCTCAGCTACTTGGGAGGCTGAGGTGGGAGAATCACCTGAGCTGGGGAAGTTGAGGTTGCAGTGAGCTCAGACTGTGCCACTGCACTCCAGCCTGAGTGACTGGAGTGAGACCCTGAGGAAGGAAGGAAGGAAGGAAGGAAGGAAGGAAGGAGGAAGGGAGGAAGGGAGGAAGGGAGGAAGGGAGGAAGGGAGGAAGGGAGGAAGGGAAGGGAGGGAGGAAGGGAGGAAGGGAGGAAGGACGGGAGGGAGGAAGGGAGGAGGGAGGGAGGAAGGGAGGGAGGGAGGGAGGGAGGGAGGGAGGAGGGAGGGAGGGAGGGAGGGAGGGAGGGAGGGAGGGAGGAGGGGAGGGAGGAAGGGAGGGAGGAGGAGGGAGGGAGGGAGGGAGGGAGGGAGGGAGGGAGGGAGGAAGGGAGGAAGGAAGACAGGGAGATGGAGAGGGCTAGGGCGAGGGTGAGGGATTGTCTTGTTTTGTTCCAACATATTCCAACAATAAGGAAAGATTTAAGAAATTGAAATCACATTTTCAAAATCACTCTAAAGTAATCCTGGGGAAACTAAAAGATGAGTAGCATCTTTTATTATTTAAAAAAACCCTATATTTTTACTTCTATTTCCACATTTGGGTTTAGATCTTTCACATTAAACAAGGTGATAGTGCAAGATCAGAGGTCAAAGATTAATTACTGTGATACATAAATCAAAGCAAACAAATATAAAAACAAAGCAAGGAAAGAAACTTCATGGTACCATCAACATCTATAAGACTGCATTCTACCAACTTCTAACAGTCTGAGTCCAGCCTTGCAATCTTGATCATTATACTAGTTTTTTGGCATAGTTTGAGAGCTTGTTCAATGATTCCAGTCTAATACACACACACACACACACACACACACACACACACACAAAGTTTCATGTAATTATCCATTACACTCTTTTTTAAAATATTTATAAACAATTACTGATTGTGGTTTTCTAAAGGTTTTATAATGGGGCATGGAGTTCCATGAGAGATAAGTGGTAGTTGGCGGGAATATCTAAAAAAGACTTGTGATTGGCTTAGCCAAACTGGTAACTTAACTGTTTCCCAGTAAATTTGCCTTCTCATCTCAATATGACATTTCTGCATATGCATAACCAATTATGTTATATTAGCTATCATCAGATGGAACAATTTAGCAAACAACCTCTAGATGTTAGCATGACACAGAATTGCAATCCCCCCAAGTCATTTCCAAGCACCTTCCTTCTCATGTATTAAGCAATGATCTGCAAATAAGCTTTCAGTTTTGGTCTTGAGAACCAGAATTTTGAACTGTGTTCCCAAATGTCGCACCATCATCTATTTTATTTCCTTTTTTAAAAATCAAGTGAAACACCATTGACATTGCACTTGTAATTGAAAAGGAGTTAAATCATCTTTCTGTCAAAAATAATAAAAAGCAATGAAAATATGCTTTGCTTTTATCAGCAAATGTGTCTTTCATTTAGTAATAATTGGATTAGTCCTTAAGGAATGCCGACAGGTTGAGATTTGAGAAACTGTTTCAAAACATAACTACTTAAGATTTGCCCTGATACAGAGGGCAGGAAAAAGATGTCACCTGGGCCTTACAGCCATATTCGTTGTTTAATATTAGAATTTTAATTATACATTGAGATAAGAATAAGATAAATAAAAATGTCTTTTGTTAATAAGACAGTATGCTAGTCTATAGAGCTTTAAGCTTTAGTCAATAACAGCATTTATCATGTACATATTTACCAAGCAGTATGTATAATATGTTACACATATTGTCTTTAAACCTCAAAGTAATCTTAGATAAGTCACAAATATACCTTCATCGACTTACAAATACACCATGGAATACTATGCAGCCATCAAAAGGATGAGTTTGCATCCTTTGTAGGGACATGGATGCAGTGGAAACCATCATTCTTAGCAAACTATCACAAGAAGAGAAAACCAAAACACCGCATGTTCTCACTCATAGGTGGAACTGAACAATGAGATCACTTGGACTCGGGAAGGGGAACATCACACACTGGGGCCTATCATGGGGAGGGGGAGGAGGGAGGGATTGCATTGGGGAGTTATACATGATATAAAAGTCATGCACATGTACCCTAGAACTTAAAGTATAATAAAAAAAAAACAAAAAAAAAACACAAAAAAAAAAAACAAATGTTCTGTATTCTCTAGTAAGGTCATTAACAATTATTCATAAATAAATTAGTGAAGACTTATATACAATCATCTCACAAAAAAGGTAATAATCATTAGAAAATAAAGTTATAAATCTCCCTTAAAAGCTATGATAGGAGCCTGGTCAAAATGAACAGCATAGTCATGAAGTATGGTCTTGTGGGGCAAGTTTTTAAACCTTACTAATAATATTCCAGTAACCCCCACCACCACCATACACAGTGTACTTTTACTCTTTCAGATTGATCTCAATTCTGAATCCAAAGGCCCAAATGAATTCATGCATTTATCAAATGAGCCAATCATCCAATTCTTCCCAGCCCAACGACTACAAGGCTTAATGGTTTTAACTTCACAGTCTTACAGGATATTCTTGTGAAAACTGTCAAATAGTATATACCTATTTAAAAAATGTTTATAAGTATGTGAATTGATAGAAAAATATAAAGCAGAGTTTCTATTTGGGATTGCGAGATATGTGTTGAGGCCTCATTTTTTGCAGTCTATAATACCAAATATAAAAAGATACTTCAGCATCTGGAGGTTATACAAGGATAACGAAGCTCTTTAAAATATAGTTAGACATAGATAATCTACTACATATATATTCCACATTTGCAATACATAAATACATATATAATATACAGTTCCAAAATATAATCCTGTGACATTCTTAAACCTGAAAAGAAATTTAAATTTTAAAAATACAGGCAGCGCACAGAGACTCATGCCTGTAATCCCAGCACTTTGGGAGGCTGAAGTGGGAGGATCGCTTGAGGCCAGGAAATCAAGAACAGCCTGGGCAACAGAGTGAGATACTGTCTCTATAAAAAAATGTTAAAGATTAGCCAGATGTGGTGGCACACACTTGTAGTCCCACATGCTTGAGACGCTGTGGCAGGAGGATCACATTAGCCAGGCATTTGAGGCTGCAGTGAGCTATGATTGTGCACTGTACTTGTAGTCTGTGCCTTATCTCAAAAAATAAAATAATAAAAATAAAATTAGAGTACTATAATTATACTACTTAAGAATCACTTAATAGGCCAGGCCCAGTGGCTCACACCCAGTGAGATTCCTTAAATCCCAGCACTTTGGGAGGCCAAGGTAGGAGGACCTCTTGAGCCCAGGAGTTCCAGACCAGCCTGGGCAATATGGCAAAATACCATTTCTACTAAAAATTTAAAAATTAGCCAGGCGTGGTCACCCACACCTGTAGACCCAGCTACTCAAGGGCTGAGGTGAGACGATCACTTAAGCCCAGAAGGCGAGACTGCACTGATTTGTAATTGTGCTACTGCACTCCAGTCTGGGCAAGAGAGTGAGATCCTGTCTCAAAAAAAAAACAAAAGAATCACAGTAAAATGACAAAGTCTATACTTCATCATTAAATCAGAAATCAGTAGACATATAATATAGTCAATTATACAATTAGAATAAAAATATATACACCTAAGCCCCAAAGACCATCATTAGCTTAAAAGGAGTTTGTTGGTCCAGGGAAGTTGGATTGGTCAAGCACCTAATTACTTCTGGCTTTCTCAATCTATGTGGAATGTGTGGAGTATCTAAAATTAGTAATAAAGAGAAAAATAATACCACAACTATTAAGAAAACAGTGTATAATATAATTAAAGTGAAACAATTACAAGCAAAGTAATGCTACTTTCAAACCAAGACACTAACCTTACTTCTTTAGTGAGCTATCTACTTAAAATCTCACTGTTAAATTTCTTTGGCCAAAAGATGATTCTGAAAAGTGAAACTATATGCCAGGAGTCTTACAAATGCTATTACTCTATTAAAGTACATTTAAGAGTAAAATATCAGTTGTCTTTCTAATAAGGTAACAGCCAAAATGAACAGTCATATTAATTGCATCAAGCATCCCTAAAGTAACACTGGTCATTTGAAAAAAAAAAGTATGTGTGTGTGTTTGTGTGTGTGGTAGGTAGGTAGATGATGTACTATGAAACCAAACTAGCTCTTCCTGTGGAATTTTTTTCCTTGCTTTAAAACAATTCCTCCTCAGTCTATATATTCAAGGTTTCTTTGACAGTAGAAAGTAACAGTGTTTCAAAGTGAAGTCAATTATTGTTATTATTTCTTACCCGCCTGAAAACAATAATCATGTAAACTAACAGAATACATATCTTTTTATACAACCAGGTTTCAATGTCACACACTTGCAAACTAAATAAATAAACATAATGTAAATGAAACCCTGGATCAGTACTTTCCAAAAAGAAAGAATAACATATTACATATCCATATATTGTTACATACAAAAAGCAAGACTAGATTTTTCACCTAAACTAGAAGATGAAAGAAATAATTCTTTACTTATATAAGTCAGTATATACGTAGGGTATATTATCTTTAAGTAAGTATTTTTTGTTGAAATGCCATCACAATGTTTCAAGTACAATTTTGTCTGCTACATAGAGAACAACTATACTCTAAATTCTAAATAATAACAGTAATAATTTAGAGATGAGTTTCTCAGGGAAACTTACGCAGCCTTGTACACTTTAGTTGCTCATCTCAAAGGAAATGTCCTATGATGTTACTGAAACTGTCAGCTAGTATTTCCAATGCTCATATGATCTATGCTAGTATTTAGGGAGCTCCTGAACAAAGTGAATGAAAAACTTCTTAACACATTTAAGACAACAGATGCGGAAGACTCAGAAAGATCAGGAGAACCTTCTGCTGTAAGTTCCATATGACTCCAGCCCACATAGTAAATTGTAAATGATTTCAAATCCTCTGCTCTCTCCTGAAACATCCACTCCCCAAACTCCTGTCATCCTTCCTCATAGCTGACGTCCTCATAAAGGACTTCAAAAAAAAACTGAAATAAAAGACAAAATAACTCCCTCCCACTTCCTTAACTCCACACTGACACTCTGCCATTCCTACTGTCACAACACACAGAGATCCCTGTATCCTGTGATGGACCTTCAGCTCTCTTAATTTTGTTTCTGCTGGGATAGTAATATATTCTTAAAGAGATGACAGATGATAGAGAAATTGAAAAAGTCCTCTGTCCAGAGACACTATCCAGTATATATTTATTTACAGTATTCTGTATATAAATAACCCTCAAGTTCACATATATAAATCTAACCCCAACTTTTTTATAATCTAAAAAAAAAAAAAAATCACAGATCTTTACCTTAACTATCCCAAACAGTCAAACTTTTCAAACTTCTTTGAGAGACAGAAGAAACTACCAGAACAAATACAAAAGGAAAGGATTCCCCTTATAAATCAGTCACCAATCAGGGCTGATGGTTTTCCCTTTCCAATATTTCTCCCGGTCTTTCCCCCAAGAGTCTTGGCTCATGTTCCAACTAGCTCATGACTGAACTCCGGTGCTCTTTCTGCCATAACATTTTTGGCATTCTAAAACCTCCACACAGCAAATCCATGTTTCAGATGTCCTTGGTATGATGTCGCTATGAAAAGATTACTGAAGCTTCTAGCAATTTGAGTTTAATTCAAGGCCTTTTCATAACTGTACTTCCCTTAAATACCCCAGCCACCACCTTCAGGCCTGCTGCATTCCATAAGCGCTTGCTGTCCCTCTCCCTCTGCTCTCATCTCACTCTCTCCATGTAACACGCCTTTTGGTAGCTTCCGAGACACCTGGAATTCACCCTCCATTTTAAAATCCCATTACCAAACCTCTTGAGCCATGGATCAGTCTCTCCATCCTGAACTCCATGAGGAAGTGGGGGGTGGGCGGGAGGGAGAATTCAAGCTGGTCAAAACAAAGTCTATCAATATTACTTTGACCCAATTTGAATATTCTCTGACACTACATCACTTGCTTTAGAATTTAGAAAAGTTAAAATTGTACAGAATTACCTTTGCTTTTTGAGGAATTTTATTTTACATTATATATGTGGTTATGAAGCATTGCTGTTTAATTAACTGGTCTGCATCCAAATGGAGAGGGTTGTATACAAGGCTTTCACAGTGTCTAGGAGAGTGCTCCTGCTTACCCACAGTAGACATTCCACAATACTGATGTGGAAAAGCAGCATGATATGACTTGCATCAGCATTAGACAAAATGTGTCATTTTCTTGGAAGTTGCGAACAGTTGACATTACCCATAATATAAAAGTAAAGTTCCACAAATAAATTCCTGGCACTCATTGTTACCTTAGTCTAGAACTTTCACAACTTTCTAGATCAGTTATTTTTTTCCACCTGGGGCTTTCAACATCCCTGTGCTCAGTGCGGCAACTCACAACCCTCAAGGCTTAGCAAACTCTGTTACACATAGTTTAAAGAAAGCAATTCATGATTATTCAAGTGATAATTAGAAAGCAAAAGGAGTGCTAGCCAGTCCTCTAGGGCTGAAAAATTCAGCACCTTTAGAGACCTCTGTCTCCACCCCCTGAAACGCTGGCTGTTTACACTAAGAAGACTGGCGCCATGGCCCCCTCTCCCTCACATCTGTATCACCCCCTTCCATGCAACGTCCCTCTGGATAGCTCCAGAGGCAACCTGAAAACCCAAATTGCAACTGTAAACAGTGGTGGCTAGACTGAGTCTCCTCCGGGGGTGGCCTGGCCCCGGATAACGGCCCTTCTTCCAACCTGCCTTGAGTGGCTGCTGTCCAGAGCCCCACAGCCTCAAACTTAAGGGCACAGCCAGCCTTGGGATGTTCCTGGACATCACCCCCACCACTTCAACATCCTACTATCAGCATCCTGGGAATGAAAAAAAGGAAGGTTGCAACTTTCAGGTTTTGTCGTTGGAAGATGTGTTTCCATGTTCACACAGAGGTGGAACTAAAAGATGACAGGGCCTTGGGTAGCTGCAGTCCTGGTCAGTTTAGCTGACAGGTGAGAAATTCCTTGTCTCCAGGTCATTCCAGGGGCACTCTGGTGCAGGAAGTAGGATTCCGGCACCAGGAATGCGCTGGTCCAGGGTCCGTAGGGGACAGAGGGGAAGAAAACTGGGAAGTCCCAAGGACAAGGAGGGGCGCGGCGAGGAAAGGGCAAGATACCTGGAAATGTCATGAGAAGGATGGAAATGGGTGAGGAGTAGGCGGACTGGAGACAAATCGGTGAATAGAGGAAGATGGGGCGAGAGGAGGATGAGCAACAGCCAGCACAGTGCCTGGGGTTGCGGGCGTCCAGCCGCGGCGGGGCCAGTCGCTTCTAGAGCGCCGACCAGGCTGGCGGCCGGCCGAGCCCTGGGAGCCGGAAAGTTGGCGCAGAGAGGGCCAGCTGGGCAGCGCCCCCTGCGCCGCGGGGAGGCGCCGGGCTGGCAGCGGCGCGGCGACTTACCTTCTGGTCGACGATGGAGCAAGCCATCTCGCGGACGTGCGCCAGGCTGTAGTCCCCAGACGAGTCCTGCAACAGCAGCACCGGCTCACGGCTCAGGCCGATCTGCAGATGGAACGAGATGCCCCCGACCGGGGCCGCGACGGGAGCCAAGAAAGGCGCGGGCCCGGGCCCGGACCCTGGGACCAGTGCGGCGGCAGCTGCCGCAGCGGCCGCCGCCACGGGCAGCAGCGGGCTGGGCGGCCGCAGGACCGGAGGGGCGCTCATCGCTCAGCGGGGCGCGGGGCCGGGCAGCCGAGGGCTGGGGCCGGCGACGCGGCAGCCGAAAAGTTTTGCAGCGGCTGAGCCAGGAGCTTCTTTCTCCGAGAGCCGAGACGGAAAATAAAAACTTTCCGGAAAAGTCCCCGCGCGGGGGGAGGGCGAGGGGATGAGGATCAGGAGGGGAGGGGACTGAGGGGAGGAGATGGGGAGGAGGGAAAATGGCCGAGGCGGGAGGACTCTGCGGCCCGGAGCGCGGCCGCCGGCGCGGGGCCGCCGGCACGGGGGAGGCGCCGCCGCCGCCGCCAAGAAGCTGCAGCCTGGCGCGCTCGGAAGGACGGGGCGGCGGGTCGGCGGGGCCAGAGCGCCAGGCGGGGGCGTGAGGGGCGGGGAAGGGGAACTGGGGGCGGGCACTGCGGAGCCACCACCCGGCGGGCGCGGGAGTCGCAGGAGCAGTGGCCGCAGGGTGCCCGGTCGCCGCCCCCTCTGCCCGCAGTTCCCGAGGCCTGAGCCTCCGCGAGCCGGGATAGGACCGAGTGGCGGGGCTCGGAGCCGCCTCGGCAGGAGCGGCCCTCCCCTCCCTGCAGGGACTCCAGTCCTCGCGGGTCCCGCTGCCCCGACTGCGGACGGAGTGGATGGGGCGCGCCTCCTCAGACCCGCTTCCTGGGGTCGCGAACTTCCCGGGCCCCACGGTCCCTGTCACCTCTTCCAAATGCTGGAGGACTACGCACTTCTACAAGTGAGGTGACTTTTGAGGAATTCAAGAATGCTGATCACAGCGGTTCCCCTTGGGTCTTACCTTCGGAGGGTCAAGGGAGGATGGGTCATCCGGAACCCACTTACATCCAGGCCCCTCTGGGAGCCCTGGGGTTTGTTGCCAAAGAGGGTAGGAAGCCAATCCACAGAAAGGGATTTAAACTTGTCCCTACCCTTTTTGTCGCTCTGACACGCCATTACAGCCAGCCCTACCTACTCCACCCCAGTTCCTAAGGCACCGGATATACACAGTGATCTAAGGAGAGGGTCGCTTTGGAAAGAAAAGGCATTGACTGCCTAAGGGCAGGAGGAGGGTCTGACGCGGTTTCCTTTCCTTTATCTTATTCTTTGCGCCTGCAGTTTCTCCTTTGGAGCTTCAGAAACTGTTTTCCTTCTCCTCTATCTAAAGTCTGTTATATAGGAGCAGTGCTCCCAAGTCCACCTCAGCCCCGCCACCATCATCACAAGCACAGCCATCAGGATTGTGCACAACCTGCCCTAATTTGGATCGTTTATTTTTGTTGTTTTGGCAGGATAGGGATTGTTTTACATTCATTGGAGATGAATTCTAATTCTCTCCTCCCACCTGGGTGGGCTTCATGGGTGTGCGACTGTGCAGTTGTAGAGGCCACAGCTCATAAGACCCGTGTTTGGTTGAATGCTCTGGAACAATAGTCTGCTGTCGCTGTTTTGTTCTTCTTCATAATTTTTAATCAAGGAGCCTTACATTTGTATTTTGCAATGGGCCACGCAGATTATGGAGTCAGCCCTGCCTCTCTCTTCTCCTCTTCCCTAGACTTTCCCCTTCCCCTGCTTAAGTACACACAAACATACCTAAGCAAACATTTTGTATTTTGTATAGTTTATTTTGTTCTGATATATTTATGTATTTATTTATTTATTTATTTATTTATTGTCTTCTGCTTGTGGCCTAAGATATTACAAGGTAGCTTCCTTTAGAACCATGTTCCCAGGGTCAGTAATGGAGCCTCAACACTGCAAGGCTGCACAACTACATTGAAGAGACTTGAATTTATTCTCTGAATTTGATGGTTTGATAAGGTCTACCTGTGTTTACATTTTCCCTGCGTAGTTACTTATGAAGTGGTCCTCTTCATCCATGATGCAGGTAGGTAATTTTCCTAATGTTCTAGATTCAGCTAATCTAGGAGAACAGTGGAATTTTTCTTGATGAAATGCCTTTCTGCATTCTGTAGGAGGTTTTTTCTTTTAAATGTCCAAAACTATACTTAATTTTCTTTCAAATCAGAATAAAGTCAATATTCCACAGTTTTCTATTATCCAAAAAAAAAAAAAAAAAGCTTGCTGGTCAGTTTACAAGAGACTTACAAAAAGCTAGTTTCACTTGAGATTCTAGAGAACTGAAGACATTCATGTTTTATAGGTGTCACAGCTACATGTTAAGGACTTCTCTGTTCCAGGCACTGTACTGGCACCAGTTGTACAGCTGTGAAGACAGGTGGTCCTTGCCCTAAAAAGATCACAGTGAAAAGGGGAGAGGGGATGGAGTAAAACCACAAATGATATTATTTCTAATCTTCATAATTGCAATAAATGTCTTAAACCGAATGGTGAAGACAGTGATTTGTGGGAGGAGGGGTGAAGAAATGGGCACTGCTTTGGACTGGGAATGAGAGAAGACTTCACTGAGAAGTTTACATTTGAGCCAAAATCTGGATGATAGAAAGGGTAAACTTCAGAAGAACTGGGGGTATAACATTGTAGGCATAGGTAACAGAGTGCAAAGACTCTAACACAGAAATATATTTAACATTTTCAAGGCATAGGAAAAGAGGGGCAAGTGCATGAGATGAGGTGGGAGAGCTAATAGAAGCCAGGTTACCAGGAGTCTTGAAAGCCATGGTAAAGTGTTTTTATTTTAATTCTCAGTGCACTGCCAACCCTTTGGAAGGTTTTAAAGCAGGGAATAATAAGATTTATTAGCATGTTTTAAATGATTGCTGTCTGGATTTTGTGTGGATTATAACAGAAAAGAGTAAAAGTGGAGACACTAGGTAGGAGACTTGCTGTTTTTCAGTCTAGAAACATGGGTTAGACTCCTATGGTTGTAGAAGAGATGCTAAGGATGGAAAACTGCAGGCTCTATGTTGACAGAAGTTCTTGCTGAATGAATCAGAGACATTTACAAGGAGTGAGAGAACAAGGGTGCCACAAAAGACTCCCAAGTTTCTGAGCAATTTGACTGATGGTGGTGCCAATAATTGAGACAGAAGATAGAGAGTGAGCAAGTTCAGGGAGAAATACGATTTCTACTTTGACCATGTTGAGTTTGATATGCTGCTAAATATTCAACTTAGAAATAACAACTAGAGCTGGATGGGTCCAGCATCCAGAAAAGAGAAGAGGGCCAGAAATACATTGAGAAATCTTCTCAGTGTGCAGAAGGCATTTCAATGTGAGATTAGATGAGAGCTCTAGAGAGAAAGAGCTTAAAGCACTTATCAGTTATGAGACTTAGAGGAACTTAAAAAATCTGTATGAATAACTCCTTTTTAGACTGATTTATCAATAGTATGAAAGATTAATGTAGGGTGTTGGAAATAATTGAGAAGGAAACCGAAGAAGGAATTCTAAAGATGACCTAGAGAATTAACTTTACTTTAAGAAGGTGAAGTATTACTGAATGCAAAAGAGTGAGTAAAGAAAAGCAAGAAGAAAAAAATCGTATATCAGCTTAAGCAGATTTTGGGCTGAGACAATGGGGTTTTCTAAATATACAATCATGTCATCTGCAAACAGGGACAATTTGACTTCTTCTTTTCCTAACTGGATACCCTTGATTTCTTTCTCTTGCCTGATTGCCCTAGCCAGAACTTCCAACACTATGTTGAATAGGAGTGGTGAGAGAGGGCATCCCTGTCTTGTGCCAGTTTTCAAAGGGAATTTTTCCAGTTTTTGCCCATTCAGTATGATATTAGCTGTGGGTTTGTCATAAATAGCTCTTATTATTTTGAGGTACGTTCCATCAATACCAAATTATTGAGCGTTTTTAGCATAAAGGGCTGTTGAATTTTGTCAAAAGCCTTTTCTGCATCTATTGAGATAATCATGTGGTTCTTGTCTTTGGTTCTGTTTATATGCTGGATTACGTTTATTGATTTGCGAATGTTGAACCAGCCTTGCATCCCAGGGATGAAGCCCACTTGATCATGGTGGATAAGCTTTTTGATGTGCTGCTGAATCCGGTTTGCCAGTATTTTATTGAGGATTTTTGCATCGATGTTCATCAGGGATATTGGTCTAAAATTCTCTCTTTTTGTTGTGTCTCTGCCAGGCTTTGGTATCAGGATGATGTTGGCCTCATAAAAAGAGTTAGGGAGGATTCCTCTTTTTCTATTGATTGAAATAGTTTCAGAAGGAATGGTACCAGCTCCACCTTGTACCTCTGGTAGAATTCAGCTGTGAATCCGTCTGGTCCTGGACACTACTGGGTATATACCCAAAGGATTATAAATTACTCTACTACAAAGACACATGCACACGTTTGTTTATTGCGGCACTATTCACAATAGCAAAGACTTGGAATCAACCCAAATGTCCATCTGTGACAGACTGGATTAAGAAAATGTGGCACATATACACCATGGAATACTATGCAGCCATCAAAAAGGATGAGTTTGCGTCCTTTGTAGGGACATGGATGCAGCTGGAAACCATCATTCTTAGCAAACTATCACAAGAAGAGAAAACCAAACACCGCATGTTCTCACTCATAGGTGGGAACTGAACAATGAGATCACTTGGACTCGGGAAGGGGAACATCACACACTGGGGCCTATCATGGGGAGGGGGGAGGAGGGAGGGATTGCATTGGGGAGTTATACATGATATAAACGTCATGCACATGTACCCTAGAACTTAAAGTATAAAAAAAAAAAAAAAAAAATCGT
Source organism: Trachypithecus francoisi (assembly GCF_009764315.1). Classification (NCBI taxonomy): domain Eukaryota; kingdom Metazoa; phylum Chordata; class Mammalia; order Primates; family Cercopithecidae; genus Trachypithecus; species Trachypithecus francoisi. The sequence continues at coordinate 76,130,781 of NW_022681468.1, read as the reverse complement.
ATATACACCAGACCTCCCCATCGCAAGCGGAAAATTCCCATGGAGTTGGTTATTGCAATTTCTATTGTGGGCACCTGAAATCTAACAGTTTTCCACTTGCTACTCACTTTTGCTGAATGACAAGGGAATGAATAAACAGATAATATCTATAACAAACCTGGTGTATATCTCTGGCAACTTTGAAATTGTACATAGAAAACTTGAAGGATTTGGGAAAATCTGGTTTCAATCTCATCTGGATGTTTTAATTTTGGAAAAGAAAAGAGGATATAGAAAGTGAATAGTAGCTTATATGAATTATATTCATGAAATGGGCTTTCATTTTTTAATCCTGGCTAAAAAGACAGGAATAATGGACTACTAGCAGTGACTGGGAGCACAACTTTGGAAAGAAAGTTTCACGCCCTATCAAGACTCCACATAAAAGTGATGCGGACCTGCAAGGGTAAGAAAGTTTCACGCCCTAGACCGGGTGCAGTGGCTCACACCTATAATCCCAGCACTTTGGGAGGCTGAGGCAGGCAGATCATGAATGAGGTCAGGAGTTCGAGACCAGCCTGGCCAACATAGTGAAACCCCATCTCTACTAAAAATACAAAAAATTAGCCGGGTGTGGTGGCGGGCACCTCTAATCCCAGCTACTCGAGAGGCTGAGGCAGCAGAATCGCTTGAACCCGGGAGGCAGAGGTTGCAGTGAGTCGAGATCGCGCCATTGCACTCCAGCCCAGGCAACGGTGTTAAGACTCCATCTCAAATTTAAAAAAAAAAAAGGAAAGAAAAGGAAAAAAAGGAGAAAGTTTCACGTCTTAATGACGACTTCACATAAAATAATGTGGACCTGCGAGGGTATGCAGAGGTATGTGGAGGTACTTCCAACAATTTTCAAAGATGAATGTGGATCTTGTTAGGTTGTCTTCAAAAGGTAGTTGTATGTTCAAGTCACTTTGGAAATATACAATAATTCACAATAATCAGAAAGAGGGCTGAGAATAACCTGATTTGAGTGGCACTCAGCCTCACTCACTATATGCTTTGTCCAAATTAAATGGACAGCAGAGAAAGAAAAGTGAGTTAAAAAAACAAAAAAGTTTAAATCTGTGACTGAAAGGATCATATCCCCTAGTCCAAACATTTGCCAGCTTAAGAAATTGAGGATTACAGAAATTATATACCAATGTGGAAATCAGAGATTTGAAGGAGAAAGTATGGTTCCAGTATATGCTTCCTTTATATATTAATGAGCACTGCATGTTATGTGCATGAAGATAAAGATGGATAGATGGACGACTATATGATTTAAAAATTTATTGTTGTTTACTCGCTTTAGAATGTTCATCTATAATTGTTCATCAGACCAGGTTAAATAAGGATAATGGCACAAAAGAAAAATAAGATGTCTCCAAATGGAGACATCAACCACAGACACCTGCCAAAACTCTTCTGCTAAAACCTGATTTTGTGACAAAATGCTGCCTTATCTTGCTGATGGTTTCATGGACAATAAAAGGAAAGAAGGTAAACTTGTTAACTTAATTTTTCACCAAGAATAAAAACTAATTCGTTCTTTAAGAAACCAAATTTCAGCCGGACGCAGTGGCTCATGCCTATAATCCTAGCACTTTGAGAGGCCAAGGCAGATGGATCACGAGGTCAGGAGTTCGAGACCAGTCTGGCCAACATGGCGAAACCCTGACTCTAACAAAAATACAAAAAATTAGCAGGGCGTTGTGTCAGGCACCTGTAATCCCAGCTACTTGGGAGACTGAGGCAGGAGAATCACTTGAACCCGGGAGGTGGAGGTTGCAGTGAGCCAAGACCATGCCACTGCACTCCAGCCTGGGTAACAGAGCAAGACTCCATCCCCACCCCCCAAAAAATAAATGAAAATAGATAAAGAAAGAAAAGAAAGAGAAAGAAAGAAGCCAAATTTCTGTGTATGATCCTAGAGTCAGAGACCCCAAAAGGACAGGAGGCCCTTGAAGAAAAGCTTTCAACTATAAAATCACAAATGATCCAGGTGAGGAATAAATGCAGAAACCAGTGTGACTGCACCTCAAGTTTTGGTTGAGTACAAACAGGCCAAGAAAATGAACAAAAATAGAGATGGGAATATGAACAAGAGTAAATAGAAATTATTATAAGCTAAAAACAATCAATTAGCTTTAATAAGTCTATGTTATATATTAACAGTGCTCTTGGGAAATTTTATGTTATATTATAGAACAAGGGCTTATGACCTGCTTCTTATTAAGACTTAGGGTTCTCTCTAGGCCCTAATGGGTACAGTTAGACATCCTGCCTCACTTTCAACCAAGCAGCTCTCCTTTCATTTGTTAATATACCAGGGTCCCACAAATGTTTGAAAATAAAAGTTCCTATTGCTAACAAACCTGAAATTCTTTAGTGTGGTGGGATGTGAATGAGCTCTGGGGAAAAGGCTGATCTAATTTTGATGTTAAATCTGCCACTTATTAGTGTTGTGGCTCAGAGGAGAGATGGCTGGTTTCTCACCTAACCATCTCCACTAACTGTGGCTGGAGCCACAGTCACCTCATTTGTAAAGTAAAAAATTACACTACTCAAGAGTTGTGAACATTAAATGATTTAGTGTATATAAAAGCATATAACACAGTGCCTGCCACACATTAATCACCCCCAAAATGCTAGCTATTATCAACTATATTAGTCCAAACATCATTTCTGCCAACCACATTACTTATTATAATGTTAAAACAACAGAGAAAGCAAGCCTAACTCCATTTTGCTTGGTTTCTCTAGCAAGATAAAAGGATATAAAAAGGTGGTTAAAAGGAAATTGAAGCTCAAAATAAGTGAAAAGATGGTCACATATTGTCTAAATAGGAGGTGAGCATTAAAATACTCACAAGACTGTACTGATGGGTGTATTGCAAATATCTTAAAGTATTCTTGGAGAGAAGCAAATATCTTGATTTTCAGAAAGATTTCAAAATGTACACCAGTGAGTTTAGCATCAATAATCAGCAAAATTCTAAATCAGATTATTTAAACAAATGGTTCATGAACAATTACGAATTAAAAGTAGTTCCTAAAAGCAGGCATGAGTTAAGCAAAATAAATGTTGTTATATTACTTGCTATTCTAACTTCAAATTGGAGGAGAACATTACAGACATTTGTTTTTTCTGAATTTCAACCAAAATTGAACTATTTTGGTTGTCTTCACTATTGGAGGACATTTTTATCTGCTTATGTTCATCAACAGGCTGAAAGAATAAATCCAGCTACCAGTGTTTAAGTCTTTACAAGAAGGGAGAATGAAGGAAAAGTTAGTATCCCTGGAACCAATGGGCCTTGAGAAGAGGATTGAAAGAATTACATCTTTATTTAAAAATTTAAAAAAGAAGTGCTGCTGGTAATGGTTCCTTCAAACTATATTTCTCTAACTTTTAAAGGCATGAGTAAACTTTAAATTCTTTTGTCCAAAACGTTGATGATTTTAACCATATGCTTTTTATGCATATCCAAAATACCTACCTACATTTGCATTTTTATGTTATATTATGTTTTTTGGTAAGACTTGATTTCCTAAATATCATTCCATCCTAGACAGTAAAAACTCTGCTATTCTCATAAGAACTAAAGTCTGCTGGTTCCAAGGTATCATAAAATTTGCTCAGGTTCCCTGTAGAAAACAGAATGAAATCACCACTTTAACACTTTTTCCTTCAACTTCGGTATACTCAGAAGGCTATTGCTTAGAGTTGCCAACTCTAATTGTGCACATTGGCTTTTACTAAGTCAATCCAACATTCAAATTCAGAAACCATTAACAGCAGTACATTTATTTTTTATAAAGATGCAGTTTTTCTAATCATATTTTCAAGGCCCATTGGTTCCAGAAATACAAACTTTCCTCCATTCTCACTGGGTGAGTGTCATAGCGAGATATCTTCTAGTATGAATATCAGTATATCCCATTTCTTGATATTATTCTGTAAGCTACTTTATTCTCTTTAATACATGTCATTTTATGAGACTTTACATTTTTTATTCAGTATGTTTTACTAAAAACAATGACTAAATTTTGAAAAATTAATAAAACAATAAAGGAGGTACAATTAATTCAAAGTTGCTTTTTGGGTTTCTTCCTGGAAAAAATATTTTTGAGCTGAAATTTCTTGTGTGTGGTTTCTGTTGCTTGATTTGGAAAATACAAATTTTTAAGGGAAAGAATCTGGAAGATTTATTTCTTGGTGACATAACCAGGGAAAAATAGTTTTTAATAGCTTAAGAAAAAATAATTCGCTTTTCTTGGCTTAGGAAAATTTTAAATGGCATTATTTCTAAAATTCACTTATTACTATAATATGCATATTCCACTGGGATAAAAGTCTACATAATTAAAATAAGATCATTTACATAGAATTGAAATTATATTTTATTTAATCATCATCTGCATTCTCTTTACTAATTCTTATCCTCAAACATACAATCCCAAAAATTATTTATGTTGTAAGCACACTGACCTTCTTTGTCTTACATTACTTTTTTTTTTTTTTTTTTTTTTTTGAGACGGAGTCTCGCTCTGTTACCCAGGCTGGAGTGCGGTGGCCGGATCTCAGCTCACTGCAAGCTCCGCCTCCCGGGTTCACGCCATTCTCCTGCCTCAGCCTCCAGAGTAGCTGGGACTACAGGCGCTCGCCACCTCGCCCGGCTAGTTTTTTGTATTTTTTAGTAGAGACGGGGTTTCGCCGTGTTAGCCAGGATGGTCTCGATCTCCTGACCTCGCGATCCGCCCGTCTCGGCCTCCCAAAGTGCTGGGATTACAGGCTTGAGCCACCGCGCCCGGCCACATTACTTTTTTAAAATAATTATGTACTGGCCGGGCGCGGTGGCTCAAGCCTGTAATCCCAGCACTTTGGGAGGCCGAGACGGGCGGATCGCGAGGTCAGGAGATCGAGACCATCCTGGCTAACACGGCGAAACCCCGTCTCTACTAAAAAATAGAAAAAACTAGCCGGGCGAGTTGGCGGGCGCCTGTAGTCCCAGCTACTCAGGAGGCTGAGGCAGGAGAATGGCGTAAACCCGGGAGGCGGAGCTTGCAGTGAGCTGAGATCCGGCCACCGCACTCCAGCCTGGGCGACTGCGAGACTCCGTCTCAAAAAAAAAAAAAATAATAATAATAATAATTATGTACTTATTTGATCTCATATGTATTTGAACTAAAAAGCTCTGCTCCATACATCTATAGAGTATTTACTTCATGAGTTAAATATTTTATATCTATTTTAACTATATAAAGTCTTTCTATATTAATATAGTATTATGTATTTTTATAAATACATTTTGTTTTATTTAATCATTCAGTCATCTAAGGTATCCAGGAAAACTGAAGTCCTCATAAACTGAAAAAAGCATAACATTTTAGATTTGTTTCACAGTGTATTCAAGAAAAGGACTATGTACTTTTCTTACTCTTTTAGATGAAGAAGAACATTCTAGGGTCCCTAACCTTTGCACTTTGCTGCTCCGATTGAAGGCCAAAGTTGACAAGTGTCGATAATTGGAATTTGAATGCTTGTTGGTCTGTCTGTGCAACAGCAGTTCTGTCAATGCTCAGACCATCTTGGTCTTCTCTCTTTATTTTTTCTTTCAATACATGTTCATCTAGATTTGACCTTCCAAATTGGACTTTTAAAAAATCACTTATTTGGCCGGGTACAATGGCTCACACCTGTAATCCCAGCACTTTGGGAGGCCAGTTCAAGACTAGCCTGGCCAAAGTGGTGAAAATCTGTCTCTGCTAAAAATACAATATTTAGCCGGGCATGGTAGCGAGTGCCTATAATCCCAGCTACTTGGGAGGCTGAGGCAGAAGAATCACTTAAACCAGGGAAGCAGAGGTTGCAGTGGGCCGAGATCCCACCACTGTACTCTAGCCTGGGCGACAAGACTGAAACTCCTTCTAAAAAATTAAAAAATAAAAAATAAAAGTCACTTATTTCAGTAAATTCTACCTGCTGTCAAGAAACAAAACAATTTAAACTGTCAGTGAGGAAGATGCATTTAACTTTTTTTCTTGTACCAAACATATTTTCTTTGCTTTAAAATAGAATTCTAAATACTATATAATTAAATAACAAAAGATTTTATGTGGTTTTCTTTTTTTTTTTTTTTTTTTGAGACAGAGTCTCGCTCTGTCGCCCAGGCTGGAGTGCAGTGGCCGGATCTCAGCTCACTGCAAGCTCCGCCTCCCGGGTTTATGCCATTCTCCTGCCTCAGCCTCCCTAGTAGCTGGGACTACAGGCGCCCGCCACCACGCCCGGCTAGTTTTTTGTTTGAGACGGAGTTTCACCGTGTTAGCCAGGATGGTCTCGATCTCCTGACCTCGTGATCCGCCCGTCTCGGCCTCCCAAAGTGCTGGGATTACAGGCTTGAGCCACCGCGCCCGGCCTTTATGTGGTTTTCATTTATGATTTATCATCTGTGTTCTTCTCAGAAACAAGAAAGCCATTTTTATGCACAGAAAATTTGTATCAAAACAACTACCACAAATATCTGTAATAATGAGCACAATTACTGATATAACATTTAGTTCTATGCCTCCTCGCAGCCAAAGCAAGAGAGGAAAACAATGTGGTTTTTAATTATCAATGTTTGATTTTTAGCAAAAAATTTAGATGCAATTATCACAGATATTCATACTGTATAAGATATAGACAAACATTTGATTTACACTCTGGGCTTCCTAAGGACAAGACTCTTGTTTCACTGACCTTTATATCCTTTAGCACCGGAATATAGCTAATGTTTTTAATGTACTTTTAAAATAAAACTGTTCAACTATAGTTTAAAGATTCAAAACTTGCAAACTTTTGTTTTAAGATGGAAGGTTTATTTTATATCCACCCTATACAAAAGCTCAGGTCACACAAATCAGCTGTAAATCAGACAGACATATCCTTGTGAGACTAAGTTAATGAGGTTCAGATAGGTTCCATTCTTGTGATTCATGTGACTCAGTATGCCTTGCTTGAAATAGTTAGCTCCCCTGTCCTAATCTGGGTATAGGACTTTCTTAGGGCTATTACTCTAGCACCTATCCTATAATATTGATTTTACTTGTATCCTATTCCTGGTAGAACCATTTTGTAATTATCTCTGCATAACCCTCTTCAAGTGTCCCCAGAACAAAGTATTATATCTGGCATAGAATAGGTACTCATATTTGATAATAGTTCAATAATTGTTTACCCAATAAGTCAATGACCAGAACTTAAAATGCCTCCACAAAATGGACAGCATTACTTAATGGCCTAGCTTCCAAAAAATCAGTCACCTCGGCTCACGTTTTTATTTGGGTAATAACATGTATTGTTCTCTTTCTGATTGTAAAGCCAATACATGTTAATTTAGAAAATGTGGAAAACTCAAGTCTAAATTAAAAAGTAAAAATTATCTGTAATCTCCCAATTCAGTGTTAATACTAACCTCCTTTATTTTTTCTATGTACAGGTTATGTGTGGACTCGTATTATAAATATTGTTTTGTAATCTGATTTTTAAACTTAATATACCAAAGCATTTTTCCAAAGTCATTAAATATTCTTCCAAAACATCATTTGGGAAGGCTGCAGAGTGTTTTAGAATATGGTCTGTGACTCCCTATGGTTGAATATTTACTTTTTTCTTGGTTTTTGCTAGCATACTTGGAAATTGCAAATAAGGTCACTGCTACTTGGTCAGAAAATATAATCGTAAACTGAAACAAAGATTTAGAAATTCAGTTGCAGGAAAAAAATATAAATTAAGACTAATAAATTGTGGAAAGGATTGGCTGTGCTAACAAGGATTATGTCTCAAGACTTAAAATATGGTCATTTAAAGATGCAAGAAATTGCAAAGAATTCATAATTATGAAACACATTAAGATGACATAAAATCTAGAAAATTATTTTTTAAATTATCAAGACATTGTGTAGATTTTTAAAAACTGAATATTCTCGCCGGGCTCAGTGGCTCATACCTGTAATCCCAGCACTTTGGGAGGCCAAGGTGGGTGGATCACCTGAGTTCAGGAGTTCGAGACCACCTGACCAATATGGTGAAACCCTGTCTCTACTAAAAATACAAAAATTAGCCAGGTGTGGTGGTGCACTCCTGTACGCCCAACTACTTGGGAGTTTGAGACAGAATAATTGCTTGAACCCCAGAGGCAGATGAATATCAAAAAAAAAAAATTTTTTTTTGAATATTCAGATCAAATTTGACACCCCAAGAGAATATCAGTTCAGTTCTGGTGTCAGAAATCAAAACAGTGATGTATGCTATATCTAGAAAGTAAGTGATAGAATATGTATGTATATATTTTTACTGTATTTTATTATGACAGAAATTAATTAACTTGATGAAATATCACTGTCAAGTGAAATTGTAAAGTGGTATTAGCTTTACTGCATTTAATTTTCCTCCCAACCGTATTTTTTTCTAGTCCTCCCAACCATACTTTTTTCTAGTCCTTTGTTAATTGGCTAGAAATGTAAGTGCCAATCAAATCTTTTTAATGCTAAAGTATAGCACTTTAAAAACCATCAGCACATGACTCAAAAGCAAATGGAATAAAAGGATGTTTAAAACTGATTTGTGAAGCCTAGTTAAATTGTGTTAAATGAAAACTTTTCATTTTAACAATCAAATCTATTTTTTAAACTTGCAAAGTCATAGACTTGAGTAGTGATACAATTGATAAAATAATTTAGTTGCCTAAATTAACATAGTTTAAAAAATAATTAAGCAACACAAAATTATTTGGCCTATAGCATTTGCTTGGTTCATCTTCAAATGATGCCTGTCTGATATCTAACAAACCATGTACTTAAGTAGTTAAATTGCATATCCGTGGAACACTTTAGCAGCCCACAGCTTTGAAACAATTGAGAGAAGGCTAGCTTCTTTTGAATGAATATGTCTAACATACACACTCATACCCGTGTACTGTATTAGTCAAACTAAACCTATAGGCATTATAAAATAGCCTTCTTAGCCTAATCTCAAAAATACAGAATTCAGCTGGGCAAGGTGGCTCATACCTGTAATTCCAGCACTTTAGGAAGTCAAGGTGAAAAGACTGTTCGAGGCTAGGAGTTCCAAACCAACCTGGGCAACACAACAATATCCTGTCTCTACAAGAAAATAAAAAGTTAATTGGTGTGGTGGCATGTACCTGTAGTCTTGAACTCGTATGCTCAAGTAATCCTCCCACATCAAACTCCCAAATAATCTTAGCTGCCATAGAAGTTCAAGATTACAGTTAGCTGTGATCGTGCCGCAGCTCTCCAGCATGGGCAACAGAGTGAGACCCTGCCTCTAAAAAAAAAAAAAAAAAAATCAAACAAAAATACAGAATTTTTTTTTTTAATGTCACAATTGTGAATATGGATGTTATGGACTGAATTGTATCCCTACCACAATTGATATGTTGAAACCCTAACCCCAGTACCTCAGAATGTGATTACATTTGGAGATAGGGCATTTGAAGGGGTAATGAAGTTAAAATGAAGCCATTAGGTGTGGGCTGTAATCCAGTCTGACTGGTGTCCTTATAAGAGGAATTGAGGGCACACAGAAAGATGTGCACAGAAGGAGGACCATGTGCAAAGACAACGAGAAGATGGCCATCTGCAATTCAAAGAGAAAGACTCACAGAAACCGATCCTACCAGCACCTTAATCTTGGACTTCCAGCCTCCAGAATTGTGAGAAAATAAAATTTTGCTGCGTAAGCCACTGTTTTTGTCTATTTTCTGTTGTTAGAACTGAATACATGAGACTAGACAATTTATAAAGAAAATACTTATTTCTTACACTTCTGGAGGCTAGGAAGTCCAAGATTTTGGTGTGGGAAACTAGTAAAGGCTTCCTTGCTGCATCATAACATTGCAGAGGGCATGATGTGAAGAGAGGGCAAGAGCATGTTTCAGCTCAGTTCCTGCTTCCTCATTTTATAAAACTACCAATCCCATCATGAGGAACCCCACTTTGATGATCTTATCTAATCCTAATTACCTCCCAAAGGCCCTACCTCCAATCAACACATAAATTTGAGCATTAAGTTTCTAACACATGAAATTTGGGGGACACATTCAAATGATAGCAGCCAACAGGTCTTTGGCATTTTGTTATGCCAGCCTGATATGGTTTGGATCTGTGTTCCCACCCAAATCACATGTTCAATTGTAGTACCCAGTGTTGGAGGTGGGGCCTGGTAGGAAGTGCCTGGATCATGGAGGTGGATCTTTCATGAATGCTTTAGCGCCATCCCCTTGGTGGTGTTTGTGATAGAGTTCTCAAAAGATCTGATTGTTTAAAAGTATGGGGCACCTGTCCCCACTGTTCCTCCTGCTCCAGCCATGGGAAGTACTGGCTTTTTCTTTGCCTTCTACCATAATTATCTGTTTCCTGAGGTCTCCCCAGAACCCGAGGAGATGCCAGCATCATGCCTGCCATACATCCCGCAGAACCATAAGCTCATTAAACTTCTCTTCTTTATAAATGACCCAGTCTTAGCAGTCTTAGGTATTTCTTTATAGCAGTGTGCGAATGGACTAATACAGAAAATTGGTACTGAGGAGTGGGACATTGCTATAAAGATACTTGAAAATGTGGAAGCGCCTTTGGAACTGGGTAATGGGCAGAGATTGGAAGAGTGTGGAGGAGAGCTCAGAAGAAGTCAAGAAAATGAGGGAAAGTTTGGAACTTTCTAGAGACTTGTTAAATTGTTCTGACCAAAATGCTGATAGTGATATGGACAGGGAAGTCCAGGCTGAGGAGGTCTCAGATGGAAATGAAGAACTTATTGGGAACTGGAGTAAAGGTCACTTTTGTTAGGCCTTAGCAAAGAGCTTGGTTGTATTCTGCCCCTGCCCCAGGGATCTGTGGAACTATGAACTTGAGAGTGATGATTTAGTGCATCTAGTGGAAGAAATTTCTAAGCAACAACGCATTCAAGATGTATCTTGGCTACTTCTAACAACTTATATGCATAAGCAAATAAATTACGTAAAACTCAAACATATTTAAAAGGGAAGCAGAACGTAAAAGCTTGGAAAATTTGCAGCCTGGTGATGTGGGGGGCGGGGGGGGGCGGGAAGCCCATTTTCAAGGGAGGAATTCAAGTAGGCTGGGGAAATTTGCATAAGTAGAAAGGAGTCAAATGCTGATAACGAAGACAATGGAAAAAAGGCCTCTGAGGCATTTTAGAGAACTTCAAGGCCTTCCCCCTATCACAGGCCCAGAGACCTAAGAGGGAAATAGGTTTTGTGGGTCAGGTCCAGGGCCCTGCCATCCTAAACAGACTTGGGACACTGCTCACTGTGTCCTAGCCACTCCAGCTCCAGCCGTAGGTCAAAGGGGCCCAGGTAGAGCTTGGGCTACTGCTTCAGAGGGTACACAAGCCATAAGCCTAGTGGCTTCCATGTGGTGTTAACCTGCAAATATGCAGAATGCAAGAGTTGAGGTTAGGGAGCCTTCACCTAGATTTCAGGGGATGTATGGAAAAGCATGCATGTCCAGGCAGAAGCCTGCTGCACGGGTGGTTCCCTCATGGAGAACTTCTAGTTGGGCAGTATCAAGGGGAAATGTGGGGTTGAGAGCCCCACACAGAGTTCTCACTGGGGCACTGCCTGGTGGAGCTGTGAGAAGAGGCCCACCATCCTGCAAAACCCAGAATCGTAGATCCACTGACACCTTGCACCATGTCCCTGGAAAAGCCACAAGCACTCAACACCAGCCCATAAAAGCAGCTGTCGGGGCTGACCCCTGAAAAGCCACAGGAGCAGGGCTGCCCAAGGCCTTAGGAACCCACTCCTTGAACCAGTGGACTCTGGATGTGAGACATGGAGTCAAAGGAGATTATTTTGGAGCTTTAAGATTTAATGACCTTCTGATGGGTTTCAGGCTTCTGTGGGGCCTGTAGCCCCTTTCTTTTGGCTGATTTCTCCCTTTTGGAATGGGAGTATTTACCCAATGCTTGTACTCCCATTGTATCTTGGGAGTAACTGACTTGTTTTTTATTTTACAGTCTCAGAGGTGGAAGGGATTAGCCTTGTCTCAGATGAGACCTTGGACTTTTGATTTAATGTTGAATTAAGAATCTGGGGATTGTTGGGAAGGCAATATTGTATTTTTCAATGTGAGAAGGACATGAGATTTGAGAAGGGCCAGGGGTGGAGTGATATGGTTTGAATCTGTGTTCCCACCCACATCTCATGTTCTATTGTCATTCCCATTGTTGGAGGCGAAGCCTGGTGGGAGGTGATTGGATCATGGGGGTGGATCCATCATGAATGGTTTAGCACCATCCCCTTTGTGCTGTCTCATGATAGAATTCTTGCGAGATCTTGTTTAAAAGTGTGTGGCACCTCCCACCTTTCTCTCTCTCCCTCCTGCTCAGGCCATAGGAGGTGCCACCTCCCCCTTCACCTTCCACCTAGACTGTAAGTTTCCCAAGGCCTCCGCAGGAGCCAAGCAGGTGCTGCCTTGCTTCCTGTACAATCTGAAGAACTGTGAGCCAATTAAACCTCTTTCCTTATAAACTACCCAGTCTCAGGTATTTCTTTACAGCAGTATGAGAACAAACTAATAGACAACCCCAGCAAAGGCAGTAGCATATAATGTATTTGAGAAGAAGGAATATATATGCACACAGAGCACAAAACACCCCAGTCTATGATCCTGGATCACTAAGCCTGGGATAAAATAGCCTCTTTCAGATATTTTTACCATTTCAGTTCCATGAGAAAAGTGTGTGAGGAGAATATATTACTGAAAAATGTCCAGAATTACTAAATTAATAAGGTAGTGCAACCCTGAACTTAACTCAGAAAATAGGATAATACACCCTTTTAAATCAAACCAATTTTACTGTTTTTCTTTAACAATTACATGTATGAGATCAATCTCGATTAGATGATTGTAATAAAAATGGAATAGAACTTTACTCTTGAGGAAATTAGTACATTAGAATTTAAAGATGCTTTAAATAAAACATAAATAGAAAAATTTTTTATGTGGTATTTCATATCTTTTAGAAGGCATTCTACTGAGAATTATTTGGAGACTTTTAGAGGAAAAAGTGGTGGTCTTAGAGACTATCTTGCCCAGTGCTTCATTTTAGAGGTGAAAGAAATGAATGCCCCAAATTGTATGAGTTAGTAGAAGAGTTAGGCCCAGAAATGACTCAGCAATGCTTACAACTCTGCTCTGCATTTATCTCTGCACCCCATTAGTAAAAAAATTTAAGCATATACCTTCTATATATGTGTTTGTATATTTATTTGTAACTTAATATATACATAATTAATATATGATTGTATAAAATATATACAAAAGTTGAAATGTAAAAGGGCATTTACAGGGCATCCAATTCTGGATAACATGGAATAGATGTATTTCTCTTTATTCCTCCTGCTAAGTATAGCTACAAACTCTGGACATAATAGAAATACAGGGGACTCTGAAAAGTGAAGAGAAGAAGAAAGACTGACTAGAGATCTTGACACCCATAGAATAACATAGAAGTGTATTCCCTGTGTTTTCTTATTGCCTCATATATCTTAGATGGGTGCTGGAGAACCCTGCAACCTGAAAACACCAACAGATGCAAACAAAGGAGTGCTAAGAAAATCCTGCTTTCTCTAGGATGGGAAGGGGCAGCCAAACAGGCAAAAACTTTGAGAGAATAACTTCAACATAACAACATGGAAAAAACTGACCCAAACCCCAGAGGGAAAACTATACTTCAACCCTCATCACCCCTCAGTAAGAGAAAACCCTCCCTGCCCCAGGCACACACATACAATACCCATCACCCTGCCCCTGGAGCAGTATCATTGAAAGACTATTAGCCAGTCTGGACTTTGAGTTCTGCCAGGTATCAACAATCTCCTATCAGTAGAGAGCACTTGGTAAACCCAGACTTCCAACCCATCCCACCCATAATAAGACATTCCATCCCCTACTACTGAAGTGATGTCAGCAGAGGCCTAGTGAGGAGCCTGAAATTCCATACCTATCCAGCAATGAATTGCACCTCCCTATTAAAATGGCAATGGAAACTGAGTGGGGAATTGGACTTCCCCTACAACCTGGCAGTAATAAGATGGTACCTGCCATACTCTTCTGGCACAGTGTCAAGGGAATCTTGCTAAAACAGAAGATGCAAATAAACCCTAATGATCCTAAAACAATATCAAAAATATCTAGAACACAGTCAAAAGTACTGTCACACCAAGAACGAGGAAATCCTAATTTGATGAGAAAAGATAGGTAACAGATACCACTACCTAGATGTCAAAGATGTTGATATTATCTGACAATTATTTTAACTTGGACATTATAAAAAGACTTCAATAAACAATTAGAAATATGCTTGAAACAAATGAAAAAATAGACTGAAAAATAAATAGCTTTAGCCAAAAAAGTCATTTTAGCGAAGAAAAAAAAAAAGAAAATTTCACAACTGAAAAAAGTAATAACTGAATATCCAGTAAAAATCTCACCAAATTGACTCAACAGACTAAAAAAGACAAAAGAATCTATGGACTTGACAATAGAACAATGGAAGTCACCAGTCTGAGCAAGAGAAAAACTAGACTGAAACAGACAAAAAAATGGACAGAGCTTAAGGTCTCATTGAGATGATAAAAAGGTTTGCCATTCATGATATTAGAGTCCCACAGAGAAGAAAGAGGGCATATTCAAATAATTAATAGCTAAACATTTTTATAATTTGACAAAATACATAAACCTACAAATTCAAGCAGTTGAACAAACCATAACAGGATAAACCAAAGGCATTCCATACCAAGTTACATCAGAATCAAACTTCTGAAAACTAAATAAGTTACATCAGACTCAAACTTCTGAAAATATCTTAAAAAGAGTGAGAAAGAAATAACACCTCACCTGTAGAAGAAAAATAATTCCAATGAAAGTGGGTTTCTCATGAGAATCCATGAAGGCTAGAAAGAAGCTGCACAATATCGTTCAATGTAGAAGGAAAAAAAATATCTCAACCCAAATTCTGTATCCAGTCAAAATATCCTTTAAGAATAAAGGAAAAATCAAGACATTCTCAGTTGGAAGAAAACTAAACAGAATTTTTTCTCTAGATGACCTACCCTAAAAAAAGAGCTAAAGGAAATTATTAAAACAGAAAGAAAATAATAAAAGAAGGGAACCTGGAACATAGATAAGGAGAAATAACAATAGAAAAAGTAAATACACAGGAAATACAATAAACTTTCTGCTCTTGAATTTTTAAAATAATATCTGATGGTTGAAAGACAATTGTAACATTCTTGTTATGATGTGGTTCTCAATGTATGTAGAGAAAATAGTTTATGCAGTTTTGTTATCAGTAGGGGAGCCAAGGGGACTTAAGGAGAGGTAAGGTTTCTACACTTCATTCAAATGGATAAAAATTTGTTACCAGAATACTATAATAAGTTATGTATGTATAATATGAAATCTAAAGCAACCATTAAAAAACTATACAAATATACAATAAAGTATTTTACAGGTAAATTAGAATTACTTTTTAAAATGCTCAAATAGCACATAGGAAAGCAGAAAAATATAGAAAAGGAAAACAGGGGATTAACAGAAAATAAAATATAAAATAGTAGACATAAGCCCTAATATGTTAATAATTACATTAAATATACATGGCCTAAATATATTAATTAAAAGACAGAGATTATCAGAGTGGATTAAAATTACTACCTAATATAGGTTAACGCTAAGAAATGCATTTCACATATAAACATATAGGAAAATGGAAAGTAAAACAATAGAAAAAGAGATACCATGCAAACATTAATGAAAAGAAAAGATGAATGTTTATGTTAATATTAGGTGAATTCGACTTCAGATGGAGAAAAGTTACCAGGGACAAAGGAGAACGTTAAATAACTAATGAAAGGGTCAGTCCACCAAGAAGACATAGCAATCGTAAATGTATATGTCACAAACAGCAGAACTGCAAAATAAATGAACAAAAAGAAAAAAAAGAACCTGAAAGACACGAAAGAAGAAATAGACAAACTCACACTTACAGTTGTAGATATCAATATCCCTCTCAATAATCAATAGAATAGACAGAAATCAGCAAGTATATTAAAAAAAATCAGCCAACAACATCAAATTCACACTCATAGAACACAAACTTCATCCAACAACAGCAGAATAAACATTCTTTTCAAATATTCATACAGCATTTACCAAGATATATCATATACTGGGCCATAGAATAAATGTCAACAAACATAAAAGAATTAAAGTCATACAGTGTATTCTCTGATACAATGAAATCAAACTGTAAGTCAATTATAAAACAGTAACAGGACAACCTAAAAACACTTGGAAGTTAAACAATACACTACTTTTTTGTTGTTGTTGTTGTTTTTGTTTTTGTTTTTTGTGACGGAGTTTCGCTCTCGTTGTCCAGGCTGGAGTGCAATGGCACGATCTTGGCTCACTGCAACCTCCACCTCCCAGGTTCTAGCGATTCTCCTACTTCAGCCTCCCAAGTAGCTGGGATTACAGGTGCACAACCCCACGTCCAGCTAATTTTTTGTGTTTTTAGTAGAGATGGGGTTTCACCATGTTGGCCAGACTGGTCTTGAACTTCGGACCTCAGGTGATCCAACTGCCTCAGCTTCCCAAAATGCCGGGATTACAGGCGTGAGCCACCATGCCTGGCCTAAAACAGCACACTTTTAAATAAACAATGAGCCCAAGAGGTAGTCTTAGGGAAATAAATACATTGAACCAAATGAAAATAAAAATACAACATATAAAAATTTGTGGGATGGAGCTAAAGGAATGCTGAGAGGGAAATTTATTGCACTAAAGGCAAATATTAGAGAAGAGAGAAATATCAAATCAATAATCTAAGATTCCACCTCAAAAAACAAGAAGAAAATAAACCCAAAGCAAGCAGAAGGAAAGAAACAATAAAGAGTAGAAAGTAAAGTTGAAAATGAAAAGTAGAGAAAATCAATGAAATAAAAATGGGCTCTTTTAAAAGTTCAATAAAATTGACAAATCTCTAGCAAGGGTGACAAAGAAAAAGAGAAAAGACACAAATTTTTGATATCAGGAATGAAGCAGGGAATATCACTACAGACTCTGAAGATGCCAAAATGATAATAAGAGGATACCATAAATAGCTCTACACATATAAATTTGACAACTCAGATGAAAAAGAGCAATTTTTTGAAAAGCACAAATACTACAACTTACCCAATATAAACTATATAACTGAATAGCCCTGTAACTACTAAGGACATTAAATCTATAATAACATTCTTAGACATGACACCAAAAGCATTATTCATAACAATAAATACAACCTCATCAAAATTGAAAGTGTTATTAAGGAAAATACCTTGTTAAACAAGGATAGAAAGACAAATTACAGCCTGGGAAAAAACATTGACAAACCACATCTCTGATAAAGGACACAAATATAGAACACAATTTTCTTTTAGGAAAAAAAAAAAGAAACCTCTTAACTTTAATAATAAAGAACCAGTCCAATAAGGAAATAGGCAACCAGACATGAAAAGCTATCTCATAAAACAGAATAAATAGGTGGCAAAGAAACACGTGAAAGATGTTTCAACATCACTAACCATTAGAACATGCAAATAAAGAACACAATGAGATATCACTACACAACAATCAGAATGGCTATAACAAAAAAGTAGTGACAATATTAAATGCTAGCAAGGACGCAGAGAAACTGAATCTTTCATATGCTGTTGGTGGAAATGTAAAATGCCACAATCACTCTGGAAAATATTTTGGTAGTATCTTTAAAAAACTAAACATGTATTTACAATTCAACCCAGCAACCTTCTGCCTGGACACTTATCCTCCAGAAATGAAAACATACATGAATGTCCATAGCAACTTTATTTGTAATAGACCCAAATTAAAAACAGCTCAAATTTCCTTCAATAAGTGGACAGCTAAACAAATTCTGGTAAATCTGTTATCATGTAATACTATTCATTAATAAAAAGCAACAAGCTGTTAATACATGCAACAAATTTCTGAGTTTGTTAATATATTTTTCAACATGAGAAACTTGGTTCCCATCACTGTAAATATTTTTACTTATTTGCTCAGTTTACTTACTCTTTCAATATAACCAACCTCTTAGTAAGACTGGCTGTGTCCTTCACTTCTATTTCTGATAGTGCCACCAGAAGAACTTTCTTTTGCAATTCTTCTAAAGAAGTTTTGCTAGCTGCATTTGAATTCTCTTAGTCTTCTTTCACCTGAGACTGTTTTAATTTTACCTTAATTCCCAAAGAGTATTTTCACTAGATATAGAATTCTAGCTTGACAGGAGAGACAGTGTGAGTCAGTGCTCCAATTCTGTATGGTTGGTGTCAGTGGAACCCAGCAAGAAGCTGAGCGTAAACACCCACCACCCTCAGGCTACAGCTCACCAGGGAATTGCCCTCTAAAAGACAGGATAGTAAAAGCGTCCAGAGTCTCGTAATACAATGTCCAAAATATCCAAGAAACAATAGAAAAATCACTTCTCATACCAGGAGCCAGGAAAATCACAACATGAATGAGGAAAAACAGCCAATGGATTCCAAAATGGAGAAGAATCAGACGTCAGAATTGACAAGAATTTTAAAGCAACCATTATAAAAATGTCTCAACAAGCCATTAAAATTTTTCTTGGGATAAATGAAAAGATAGAAAATTAGAAAATAAATAAAAGTTCTGTTAAAAAAAACCCAACCAAATGGAGATTATAGAACTGAAAAATAAAATAACAGAAAAAAACAACTAACTTTATGCCCCAATAGTAGAGTGGAAACAACCAAACATACAATCAGTAAATTGAAGACAGATCAATAGAATTTATACAATCTGAAAAACAAAGCAAAATATACTTTCAAAACTGAATAAAGTTTCAGGCTAATGGGACAATATAAAGAGCTACTGTTTGTTTCACCAGAGTTCCAGAAGGGGAAGAGAAAAAATGAGACCAAAGAAGTATTCAAAGAAAAATGGCTGAAAATGTCCCAAACTTTGTAAAACACATAAACCTACAGATTCAAGAAGCTTATCTCACAGAAATGAAACCCAAATAGAATAAACCTCAAAAATTTCATACCAAGGTATGTTATAATTAAACTTCTGAAATGTAAAGGAAAAGAAAGTAACCAGAGGGAATCAATGATAGGGGAAAAACAAGTCAAACAACAACAGATTTTTCATCAGAAACCACAGAGGCCAGAAAGAAGCAGCACATTTTAAAATAATGAAAGAAAATAGTGGTCAATTGAGAATTCTTATCTGGTGAAAATATCATTCAGTAATGATGAGTGAATAGGGACATTCTTAGAAAAAATAAAACTGGCCGGGCGCAGTGGCTCAAGCCTGTAATCCCAGCACTTTGGGAGGCCGAGACGGGCGGATCACGAGGTCAGGAGATCGAGACCATCCTGGCTAACACGGTGAAACCCCATCTCTACTAAAAATACAAAAAACTAGCCGGGCAAGGTGGTGGGCGCCTGTAGTCCCAGCTGCTCGGGAGCCTGAGGCAGGAGAATGGCGTGAAACTGCGAGGCGGAGATTGTAGTGAGCTGAGATCCGGCCACTGCACTCCAGCCTGGGCAACAGACCGAGACTCCATCTCAAAAAAAAAAAAAAGAAAAAAGAAAACTAATAGAATTTATTTCCAAGGAATCTGTCCTTGAAGCATGGGCAAAAGGAGTTCTCTAAAGAGAAAGGAAATTATAACAGAAGACTCAAAACCTCAGAAAAGAAAGAACTTCCAGAAGGAAAGAATGTGTAAAAATAAGGGTCAGTATAATAGACTAGATTACTTCTCGTAGGTTTCTTAAATCATATCTTATGGTAGAGGCAAAAATCATAATACTATCTGATGTAGTACTTGATATCTATAAAGGAAATACTTGAGGCAACTATATTTTAAAAGCAGGGAGGGAGGGTAAAAGGTCCTAAATGAAACTAAGCCTTCTACACATCACTTAAACTGGTAAAATGTCAATTACAATACATTATGATAACTTGTATATGCATATTGTATTATCTAGAGCAGTAACTAATAAATTATACAAAACAATAAAAAATCTAAATAAATAGAGATGGAGTACTCTACTTTTTGTCAGAAGGGACAGCAATCTCACCTTGCAAAGGAACGTGCATACTAATATGGAGAGAACTATGACCATATTTTGCAATTTGCACAATTATCAAACAAGTTATCATTGTGGGTAACTAGAATTTAATCTGGAAAAAACATGCTTCTTAGATTTATTCCACCATAGGGATGAAGGAACTGTGGTGTTTTTACATTAACTCCCATCATTCATTAATTGAAGGCTGTTCCCAAATGGATGTTAATTCTGGCATTACTTAGGCAAATTCAGCATGCTTTGTGTTCAGGCAGAGTGGCCTCTAATGTTGAGAGAAAGCCCATAGGGAAGAGATGCAGATATTGACAAGTAGAAGCTGGATGATGACATTGTTTGGCTCTGTGCCCCCACCAAAATCTCATCTCAAATTGTAATCCCCAGGTGTTGAGGGAGGGACCTGGTGAGAGGTGATTGGTTCATGAGGGCTGTTTCCCCCATGCTGTTCTCTTGACAGCGAGTTTTCACAAGATCTGATGGTTTAAAAGTGTTTGGCAGTACCCTCCCCATTCCCGCCACCCTCCTGCTACCGTGTAAGATGTGCCTTGGCTTCCGCTTCGCCTTCTGCCATGATTGTTAGTTTCCTGAGACCTTCCAAGCCATGGAGAATTGTGAGTCAATTAAACTTCTTTTCTTGTAAATAACCCAGTCTCAGGTAGTTCTTTATAGCAGTGTGAAAATAGACTAATACAGATGGTATACACGGAAATGGTGAAACCCAAGAGAATATAAGGAGTGGGAGTGCTGACAGCATCCGCTTTAGTAGGTTTTTGGTTTTATAAGTGATAGTGGTGGTGGTACAATTTACTGAGTTAACAAGTACAAGAATACAAAGTAGGCAGGGAGATATAAGAATCTGAGTATGATGAATTTACACTTTTAACACATTTGATTAGCTATATAGTTCTGAAGAAGAAAGAAGAGTATTCTTCCGTACTGAACCCTAAGGAAATTCTTTTTTAAATTAAATCTCAAGGTCTATTTATTTATTTATTTATTTTTATTTTTTTGAGACGGAGTCTCGCTCTGTTGTCCAGGCTGGAATGCAGTGGCGCGATCTCGGCTCATTGCAAGCTCTGCCTCCTGGGTTCATACCGTTCTCCTGCCTCAGCTTCCCTAGTAGCTGGGACTACAGGCTCCCGCCACCACGTCCAGCTAATTTTTTCTATTTTTAGTGGAGACAGGGGTTTCACCGTGTTAGCCAGGATGGTCTCGATCTCCTGACCTAGTGATCCACCCGCCTCAGCCTCCCAAAGTGCTGGGATTACAGGTATGAGCCACTGTGCCTGGCCCTTAAGGTTTCTTATAAAGTTTTATTGACATTAATTATTTGACACAATAATAATGTCAAAAAACTTTTTTTTTTTTTTGAGATGGAGTCTCACCCTATTGCCCAAGTTGGAGTGCAGTGGTGCAATCTCGGCTCACTGCAACCTCTGCCTCCCAGATTCAAGCAATTTTCCTGCCTCAGCCTACCGAGTAGCTGGGATTACAGATGTGCACCATCACACCCAGCTAGTTTTTATATTTTTAGTAGAGACAGGGTTTTGCCGTATTGGCCAAGCTGGTCTCGAACTCCTGACCTCAAGTGATTCTCCCACCTCGGCCTCCCAAAGTGCTGGGATTATAGGCGTGAGCCACTGTACCCGGCCCTATTATGTTCTAATGAATAAAAGGACTGCTATGTTCAGCTTTCTCCATTTATGAACAATATATATAATATATATATATATATGCATATGTGTGTGCACACACATACAGGTATAGTCTCTGTGGAATGTGTAGATTTTCCTGTCATGTTGAATTCGTTATAAATATGATCAAATAAACCATGTTCAAAAAATACATACATCCTCTATTTATATTTTAATGATGAACTGTATATCTTAAATTGGTAACTCATACAAACAGATTAAAATTAATAATGATAAATTTGTTGATTCAATTGCCACCTAGAAGTTTTCCTCAAATATAAAGTCTGAAAGACAAGAGTGATATAATCAAATGTCAATTATGTCTGCAGACTCTGTAGTTGTAGTTTACAATATTACATCTTGAATCTAGATGTTTCTTACTAAAATTATAGTTATGGTTACCTTGCTAAAAGTATGATACCACTTATTTAAGAACCATTTCTATGTTACAAATATATGAGACAAAGGCAGGTATAATTATTTAAAAATTTTCACAAGTTTTATGAAATATTTTAAACACAATAGCCACATGTAGTATACATTTGTCATTTTTAGCTGCACATCTTTTGAAAACCCACCTGCATTTTTGTATTTACCACAAGATAAATTCTGTTTTCTTTTTTTTTTTTTTTTTTGAGACGGAGTCTTGCTCTTTCGCCGGGCTGGAGTGCAGTGGCCGGATCTCAGCTCACTGCAAGCTCCGCCTCCGGGTTTTACGCCATTCTCCTGCCTCAGCCTCCGGAGTAGCTGGGACTACAGGCGCCCGCCACCTCGCCCGGCTAGTTTTTTTTTTTGTATTTTTAGTAGAGACGGGGTTTCACCGTGTTAGCCAGGATGGTCTCGATCTCCTGACCTCGTGATCCGCCCGTCTCGGCCTCCCAAAGTGCTGGGATTACAGGCTTGAGCCACCGCGCCCGGCCAAATTCTGTTTTCTTAAGATACAATTTTAAGACTGCATTTCCCAGCTTTTCTTGTGCCCAGAATTACAGGTGGGGACCAGTTTCCAATAATCATTTCCACCTGCATATGTCTTCAATTTGGAAGTGATCAAGTAGGGAAAAGCTCTGGCAGAGCACACATTTTTTTTTTCTGGTGGCTGTGGAGTTGGCACTGTCATAGGTAGCTTCTCCCTTGGGACTGTTTTTGAAGCAATTCAGAAATTGGCAATAGACTAGGGGTATTGTTCTGGTGAACTTAGCTTGTTTATTACCCTAGCACAATCAATGAGCATACATGCTACCTAGTATCTTTAATAAATATCTATTCTGCTTAATCTGGGTGAAATGAATGTGTTTCCTTGCAACTAAGGTTGTTTAATAGAATAATTTGTACTAAAAGTGCAAGGAACCCTCAAGGAAATAAGTATCTGGGATTCATTATCTGGCAGGTTGGATTTGAAAGCTCTGAGAATACAATTAGTTCTAGAGAAAAGAGCACTGGCACCCATGGCATACTAAAATGAAACACTTGCTTATATTTATCATCCGTGTTCTTGGTTACCTGGAATAATGTTATTATAGAAGGTAAGGAAGTAGGAGAGTTTATGCTTAGAAAAGTACAATAGGCATGAAGAACATAAGAGCTATAGGGTGACTTGGCTACTTCTAAATGTGCTTAAGCTTTGAAAGAAAGGAAACAACACCTTAAAGTTTTAAATTCTCAGCTCAACATAGTAAAAAAGCCAGGGCGATAAAATGATTACCCTAAAATTAGCTCTCCTCTCTGTATGGCTGATGAAACTGAAAATTAAATGCACAGTCTAATGCTGTGGTTTCTCAATTACATCAGTTGAATTCTAATCATACCATGACTCTTACTGAAAGTTAAGACACTTCCATGGAATTGTAATTGAGACAGATGGGAAAACCCTGAAAACTCAGAGTACTTTGAACACTCAAATTTACTAAACATCCCTTAGTAGAAGAAATAGCTTTTTCTCCAGTCTTTAATGGGTTGTTCCTGCTTTCCTGAAAACCATGTAAGCACATTGCCCGAGGCAGTTACCTCAGGAGGTGGTATAACTTTCTTCACAACTCATTCCTGACACCTTTCAATGCCTTGGACCCAAACCTAGTGTCAGAGTCCAGAGTGCTCCAAAAAGCTAGGGCAAAATTAAACCCAGGAAGAAAAGGCTTACCCACCAAAGGAAAAGAAAAGCAGTGTTTTGCCAAGTTATATTGGCAAATACCTGCAGGAATATATGTGAGAAAGCATTTTAAGATGCTAAAGCAGAACAAATGAAATATAATGCATATGGAAGCAACGTTTTAAATATGGACCCAGAAAAAGGAAAATATGTGATTTCTAAAAACCATAAAAACAGACACAAGCATCTTTGAAAAGTGTGCAGTATCTATTTCCTACAAGATGAAAACAAAGGTGGGAGATGCTGCCATTAATATGAGCCTCATTAGCAGCACTTACCCACGTTGTGATAATCAGAGTGCTTTGACACACACTTTGCCTTGCTGATTGATTAGGGGGTCCCTGGGTCTGAAAACGTGTAACCATTAAGGTCCCACTTGATCTGTATAAGTAACACAAAAAGAAATAAACAAACAAAAACAGCAGCAACAAATAAGCCTAGAAAACAGATTTCCAGGATTGTGCTTCCATGCCATGACTCCGAGTTAAGTCACAACACAGAATTTCTTGAATGAAGAGTGGGCTGGGAATTCTTGAGGAAGAACCCATAACCAACCCACTCCTGGGATAATGGTATTAATTATTGATGAAGGCAGAGCCCTTATGACATACTTACTTCTTAAAGGTCCTAGCTCTTAATACTATCACAATGGCAAATAAATCTCAACATGAGTTTTTGAGGGAACATTTCTTTTTTTTTTTTTTGAGACGGAGTCTCGCTCTATCGCCCAGGCTGGAGTGCAGTGGCCGGATCTCAGCTCACTGCAAGCTCTGCCTCCCGGGTTTACGCCATTCTCCTGCCTCAGCCTCCCGAGTAGCTGGGACTACAGGCGCCCGCCACCTCGCGAGGGAACATTTCAACCATAGCACCTGTAGACACCTACTTTTTCTTACTTGGTGATCATGGAAATGTTTATATATTAACATTTCCCATGCTCTACCTTTTCTAATAATTATTATATTTTTCCATAGATTAGAAAATATCCAGAAAAAATTGTGAATAAATCAGAGGAGAAATGGACATTACCCAGATGTCAGGCTTGAAGCTTCATAAAGTAACTGAAGAGAATTTGGAAAACAGTAAGTGTGTTATAATTATAACTGATATTTATAGAATACAAGGTTGGAACATAGCATTGTTGCTATGCTTTTATAAATTTAATATAGTAGAAGAATATATATTGATTTTGTCCACTAAAAGATGGGCTGAGAGAGACATCACTCATTTATGTTTGCCTACCAAATACATTTTGAACAGCCACTTTGCATTTTGATATTTTACCACACTCTAAATTCTACTCAAGGTTGATTTCATTTTAAAAACTCCCATATGTCCTAGAGAGTCTAGTAGCTAGGTTGTGGAAATGTGGCTATGGTTTCATCAATCAGAAACATTCATGCAAGACAATGACTCAGAAGTGACCTATGTGCAAAAAGTTTCCATATAGTAATTTTTTATTATGTTTTTATTTTTATACTTTAAGTTCTAGGGTACATGTGCACAATGTGCAGGTTTGTTACATATGTATACATGTGCCATGTAGGTGTGCTGCACCCATTAACTTATCATTTACATTAGGTATATCTCCTAATGCTATCCCTCCCCACTACCCCCAGCCCATGACAGGCCCCAGTGGGTGATGTTCCCCAGCCTGTGTCTAAGTGTTCCCATTGTTCAATTCCCACCTATGAGTGAGAACATGCAGTGTTTGGTTTTTCCATTCCTGTTTTAGTTTGCTGAGAATGATGGTTTCCAGCTTCATCCATGTCCTTACAGAGGACATGGACTCATCCATTTTTATGTCTGCATAGTATTCCATGGTGTATATGTGCCACATTTTCTTAATCCAGTCTATATTTGATGGACATTTGTTGGCTCCGACTCTTTGGTATTGTGAATAGTGCCGCAATAAACATATCTGTGCATGTGTCTTTATAGCAGCATGATTTATAATCCTTTGGGTATATACCCACTAATGGGATGGCTAAGTCAAATGGTATTTCTAGTTCTAGATCCTTGAGGAATTGCCACATTGTCTTCCACAATGGTTGAACTAGTTTACAGTCCCAACAACAGCGTAAAAGTGTTCCTATTTCTCCACATCCTCTCCAGCATCTGTTGTTTCCTGACTTTTTAATGATCGCCAGTCTAACTTACGTGAGATGGTATCTCATTGTGGTTTTGATTTGCATTTCTCTGATAGCCAGTGATGATGAGCATTTTTTCATGTGTCTGTTGGCTGCATAAATGTCTTCTTTTGAGAAGTGTTTGTTCATATCCTTTGCCCACTTTTTGATGGGGTTGTTTTTTTCTTGTAAATTTGTTTAAGTTCTTTGTAGATTCTGGATATTAGCCCTTTGTCACATGAGTAGATTGTAAAAATTTCCTCCCATTCTGTAGGTTGCCTGTTCACTCTGATGATAGTTTTTTTTGCTGTGCAGAAGCTCTTTAATTTACTTAGATCCCATTTGTCAATTTTGGCTTTGGTTGTCATTGCTTTTGGTGTTTTAGTTATGAAGTCCTTGCCCATGCCTATGTCCTGAATGATATTGCTTAGGTTTTCTTCTAGGGTTTTTATGGTTTTAGGTCTAACATTTAAGTCTTTAATCCATCTCGATTTAATTTTTGTATAAGGTGTAAGGAAGGGATCCAGTTTCAGCTTTCTACTTATGGCTAGCCTGTTTTCCCAGCACCATTTACTAAATAGGGAATCCTTTCCCCATTTCTTGTTTTTGTCAGGTTTGTCAAAGATCAGATGGTTGTAGATACGTGGTTTTATTTCTGAGGGCTCTGTTCTGTTTCACTGATCTATATCTTTGTTTTGGTACCAGTTCCATGCTGTTTTGGTCACTGTAGCCTTGTAGTATAGTTTGAAGTTATGTAGTATGATGCCTCCAGCTTTGTTCTTTTGGCTTAGGATTGTCTTGGCAATGTGGGATCTTTTTTGGTTCCATATAAACTTCAAAGTAGTTTTTTCAATTCTGTGAAGAAAGTCATTGATAGCTTGATGGGGATGGCATTGAATCTATAAATTACCTTGGGCAGTATGGCCATTTTCACGATACGGATTCTTCCTATCCATCAGCATGGAATGTTCTTCCATTTGTTTGTGTCCTCTTTTATTTTGTTGAGCAGTGGTTTGTAGTTCTCCTTGAAGTGGTCCTTCACAACCCTTGTAAGTTGGATTCCTAGGTATTTTATTCTCTTTGTAGCAATTGTGAATGGGAGTTCACTCACGATTTGGCTCTCTGTTTATCTGTTATTGGTGTATAGGAAAGCTTGTGAGTTTTGCACATTGATTTTGTATCCTGAGACTTTGCTGAAGTTGCTTATCAGCTTAAGGAGATTTTGGGTTGAGACGATGGGGTTTCATAAATACACAATCATGTCAGCTGCAAACAGGGACAATTTGACTTTCTTTTTTCCTAATTGAATACCCTTTATTTCTTTCTCTTGCCTGATTGCCCTGGACAGAATTTCCAACACTATGTTGAATAGGAGTGGTGAGAGAGGACATCCCTGTCTTGTGCCAGTTTTCAAAGGGAATGCTTCCAGTTTTTGCCCATTCAGTATGATATTGGCTATGGGTTTGTCATAAATAGCTCTTATTATTTTAAGATATGTCCCATCAATACCTAGTTTATTGAGAGTTTTTAGTATGAAGGGCTGTTGAATTTAGTCGAAGGCCTTTTCTCCATCTACTGAGATAATCATCTGGTTTTTTTCTTTGATTCTTTTTATATGATGGATTATGTTTATTGAGTTGGGTATGTTGAACCAGCCTTGCATCCCAGGGATGAAGCCAACTTGATCGTGGTGGATAAGCTTTTTGATGTGCCACTGGATTCGGTTTGTCAGTATTTTATTGAGGATTTTTGCATCGATGTTCATCAGGGATATTGGTCTAAAATTCTCTTTTTTTTGTTGTGTCTCTGCCCAATTTGGTATCAGGATGATGCTGATCTCATAAAATGAGTTAAGGAGGAGTCCCCCTTTTTCTATTGGTTGGAATAGTTTCATAAGGAATGGTACCAGCTCCTCTTTGTACCTCTGGTAGAATTTGGCGGTGAATCCATCTTGTCCTGGACTTTTTATGGTTGGTATGCTATTAATTATTGCCTCAATTTCAGAGCCTGTTATTGGTCTATTCAGGGATTCAACTTCTTCCTCATTTAGTCTTGGGAGGGTTTATTTGTCCAGGAATGTATCCATTTCTTCTAGATTTTCTAGTTTATTTGCATAGAGGTGTTTATTGTTTCCTCTGATGGTAGTTTGTATTTCTGTGGGATTGGTGGTGATATCCCCTTTATCATTTTTTATTGCCTCTATTTGATTCTTCTTTCTTTTCTCTTTATTAGTCTTGCTAGTGGTCTATCAAGTTTGTAGATAGTTTCAAAAAACCAGCTCCTGGATTCATTGATTTTTTGAAGGGTTTTGTGTGTGTGTGTGTGTGTGTGTGTGTGTGTGTGTCTATCGCCTTCAGTTCTGCTCTGATCTTAGTTATTTCTTGCCTTCTGCTAGCTTTTGAATGCGTTTGCTCTTGCTTCCCTAGTTCTTTTAATTGTGATGTTAGGGTGTCGATTATACATCTTTCCTGCTTTCTCTTGTGAGCATTTAGTGCTATAAATTTCCCTCTACACACTGCTTTAAATGGGTCCCAGAGATTTTGGTATGTTATGTCTTTGTTCTCATCAGTTTCAGAGAACATCTTTATTTCTGCCTTCATTTCATTATGTACCCAGTAGTCATTCAGGGGCAGGTTGCTCAGTTTCCGTGTAGTTGAGTGGTTTTGAGTGAGTTTTTAAATACTGAGTTCTAATTTGATTGCACTGTGGCCTGAGAGACAGTTTGTTATAATTTGTGCTCTTTTACATTTGCTGAGGAGTGCTTTACTTCCAACTATGTGGTCAATTTTGGAATAAGTGTGATGTGGTGCTGAGAAGAATGTATATTCTGTTGATTTGGGGTGGAGAGTTCTGTAGATGTCTATTAGGTCCACTTGGTGCAGAGCTGAGTTCAAATCCTGGATATCCTTGTTAACTTTCTGTCTCATTTATCTGTCTAATATTGACAGTGGGGTGTTAAAGTCTCCCATTATTACTGTGTGGGAGTCTAAGTTTCTTTGTAGGTCTCTAAGGACTTGTTTTATGAATCTAGATGCTCCTGTATTGGGTGCATATATATTTAGGATAGTTAGCTCTTCCTGAAGAATTGATCCCTTTACCACTATGTAATGGCCTTCTTTGTCTCCTTTGATCTTTGTTGGTTTAAAGTGTGTTTTATCAGAGACTAGGATTACAACCCTTGCTTTTCTTTGTTTTCCATTTGCTTGGTAAATATTCTTCCATCCCTTTATTTTGAGCCTGTGTGTGTCTCTGCACATGAGATGAGTCTCCTGGATACAGCACACTGATGGGTCTTGACTCTTTATCCAGTTTGCTACTCTGTGTCTTTTAATTGGGGCATTTAGCCCATTTACATTTAAGGTTAATATTGTTATGTGTGAATTTGATCCTGTCATTATGATGTTAGCTGGTTATTTTCTCCTTAGTTGATGCAGTTTCTTCCTAGCATCAATGGTCTTTACAATTTGGCATGATTTTGCAGTGACTGGTACCAGTTCTTCCTTTCGAAGTTTAGTGCTTCCTTCAGGAGCTCTTGTAAGGCAGGCCTGGTGGTGACAAAATCTCTCAGAATTTGCTTGTCTGGAAAGGATTTTATTTCTCCTTTGCTTCTAAAGTTTAGTTTGGCTGAATATGAAATTCTGGGTTGAAAATTCTTTTCTTTAAGAATGTTGAATATTGGCCCCCACTCTCTTCTGGCTTGTAGGGTTTCTGCTGAGAGATCCACTGTTAGTCTGATGGGCTTCCCTTTGTGGGTAACCCGACCTTTCTCTCTGGCTGCCCTTAACATTTTTTCCTTCATTTCAACTTTGGTGGATCTGACGATTGTGTGTCTTGGAGTTGCTCTTCTCGAGGAGTATCTTTGTGGCATTCTCTGTATTTCTTGAATTTGAATGTTGGCCTGCCTTCCTAGGTTGGGGAAGTTCTCCTGGATAATATCCTGAAGAGTGTTTTCCAACTTGGTTCCATTCTCCCCATCACTTTCAGGTACACCAATCAGATGTAGATTTGGTCTTTTCACATAGTCCCATATTTCTTGGAGGCTTTGTTCATTTCTTTTTACTGTTTTTTCTCTAAACTTCTCTTCTTGCTTCATTTTATTAATTTGATCTTCAATCACTGATACCCTGTCTTCCACTTGATCAAATTCTCTCCTGAAGCTCGTGCATGCGTCACATAATTCTTGTGCCATAGTTTTCAGCTCCATTGGGTCATTTAAGGTCTTCTCTACACTGTTTATTCTAGTTAGCCATTCATCTAATCTTTTTTCAAGGTTTCCTCCTTTACCTCGGAGAAGTTTGTTATTACTGATCATCTAAAGCCTACTTCTGTCAACTTGTCAAAGTCATTCTGCATCCAGCTTTGTTCTGTTGCTGGTGAGGAGCTGCATTCCTTTGGAGGAGAACAGCGCTCTGATCTTTAGAATTTTCAGCTTTTCTATTCTGGTTCCCCCCCATCTTTGTGGTTTTATCTGCCTTTGGTCTTTGATGATGGTGACATACAGATGGGATTTTGGTGTGGATGTCTTTTCTGTTTGTTAGTTTTCCTTCTAATAGTCAGGACCTTCAGCTGCAGGTCTGTTGGAGTTTGCTGGAGGTCCACTCTGGACCTGTTTGCCTGGGTATCACCAGTGGAGGATTCAGAATAGTAAATATTGCAGAACAGCAAATGTTGCTGCCTGATCCTTCCTCTGGAAGCTTCGTCTCAGAGGAGCACTCCCCTGTATGCGGTGTCAGTCGGCCCCTACTGGGAGGTATCTCCCAGTTAGGCTACTCACTTGAGAAGGCAGTCTGTCCATTCTCAGATCTCAAACTCCATGCTGGGAGAACCACTACTCTCTTCATAAGTTGTCAGACAGGGATGTTTAAGTCTGCAGAAGTTTCTGCTGCCTTTTGTTCAGCTATGCCCTGCCCCAAAGTGGAGTCTACAGAGGCAGGCAGGCCTCCTTGAGCTGTGGTGGGCTCAACCCAGTTTGAGCTTCCTAGTCACTTTGTTTACCTACTCAAGCCTCAGCAATGGTGAACACCTCTCCCCACAGCCTCGCTGCTGCCTTGCAGTTCGATCTCAGACTGCTGTGCTAGCAGCGAGTGAGGCTCCATGGGTGTGGAACCCTCCAAGCCAGGCATGGGATATAATCTCCTGGTCTGCTGTTCACTAAGACCATTGGAAGAGCACAGTATTAGGGTGGGAATGTCCCGATTTTCCAGGTACCGTCTGTCACAGCTTCCCTTGGCTAGGAAAGAGACTTCCCCTACCCCTTCTGCTTCCCAGGTGAAGTGATGCTCTGCCCTGCTTTGGTTCACACTCCATGGGCTGCACCCACTGTCCAACAAGCTCCAGTGAGATGAACCTGGTACCTTAGTTGGAAATGCAGAAATCACCCGTCTTTTGCATTGCTCATGCTGGGAGCTGTAGACTGGAGCTGTTCCTATTCAGCCATTTTGGAACCAGTTCGTATAGTAATTTTTTATCCTAATGCAGGCAGTGCCATCGTTCTAGAGACATTGCTGATAGATTTCTCATCAGGCCAATTTTCTGATGTGTTTCTGTTCTTTGTTTCTGGAATCTTATATGATTTCTTTGCTTCTCCCTCTTTACTTCTTTTTCTGTGTATTAGCCAGAGTGGATTCTCTTGTTTGCAATTAAGAATTTTTATCATATCTTATAAAATAAATATGTTTGAAGCTAGTTTTCAAGAGCATGTAGTATTGGAGCAAGTAAATCTTTTAAAACATCTCTTTTGACTTTTACATAGCATTCTCTAAATTAACTTCTCTAATTGCTAATCTTATTTCAGAGAATAAAAATGAGATTTCAGAGATGTCCACAATTTTCTTACTGTAGCCTTTTCTGGAGGACAAATAAGATGAGACTACTCCCTTTCGTTCTTGGTCTTTGCTGATTTGTAAATAAATAATAGACTACAGTTTGCAAGCATCCATAGGGTAATCACCACCTTTAGCCCTCTGTACTATTAGGTAAAAAGAATAGAAGCAGCAAAAACATTGCAGAAAAGGCAAACACATTAAAAATAACAATTTAGTAAAACTTTTGGAAGTTAACTTAGAGTGATCATAAACTCAGGTTATAAGATCATAGAATAAATAAAATAGAAGGAAAGGGAAATGCTTTAGAGAATAGAGAAAGCTGACTGACCCACTCTGGTAGATTAAAGGTGGCCACAGATTCTTTGATAATTGTTTCATTGCTTAAACAGTAAATTATGGTGGAAGTGATGCTGTGCCAGATCTGAGTCTCACCTTTAAGAGAACTCTTTATGTCCATTCCCCTACATTTGGAGCCATGAGGGACTTTGTAAGAAGTCTGATTGCCTGTGGCTATGAGGAAGCCCACAATAGTCACAATAGCCATGGGTTGAGAGAGAGGGGAAGAGAAGGAGAGATAGAGATTGTAAGCTAGTCTCTAGCTGAGCCAGCCTCAGCCATTAGAGTCATCCAAGATGACTCTAGACATTGTGAAGGGGAGAGAAGCCATCATCCTGTCTGTGCCTGTCCAAAGTTGTGATCCACAGCATCATGAGATAAAATAATAATAATGTTGTTGCTGTTTTTAGCCACCAAGTCTTGGAGTAGCTTGTGCAGCAATAGATAACCAGAACACTATACCATCTTCATTTATTTCTTCATTAATGTATATACACTGAATACTATTTGGTATACCAGTCTCTGGCGTTAAAGTATATTGGAATAAGTTTCTCCTAAACTGGATTCTTTAATATTCTCATTTCCAAAGGAGAAAAAATGTTTTAAAAGCCGCAGGAGCTGATTGGAAGTTATAATAGAAAAAGGTGAATAAGGTGAGAAATTTAGAGTTGAAGGAAGAGAAAGTTAAGAGAGGAACAAATCAAGGGGTTACTTAATGATTTGCAGGGAGTCTTTCCCCCAGAAAGTCAAGCAAAGAGGGGTGCTAGTGACAGTCAAGAGGCATAGACAGACTGACTTTTAGTCTGAAAGACACAATAGGCACTGAACAGAGGATGATGGCAATGGTAGAATGAATCATGAGGCTCATAATCAGGAGACTTAAAGCCAAAAAAAAAGAAAAAAGAAAAAAAAAATCAACAACCAAACAGCAATGGGTGAAGAGTTCCCAGGAAAGGCTAATCTATAAATAAACACTGTGATCTTTCCTGGCCTGATAAAACATCTCATTATGAATAAAAATACAAATGCAGGCCAACAATTCCAGATGTGTTAGAGAATTAAATTTTTTTAAAATTTAGAAACCAACATACACTTACTATATATTTAAAATCTTCATCTGGGTTTAAGGCCACACTGTAATGAAACATATTCCTTTTTTTGTTTTGTGGCAAAATGTATAAAAATAGTGGATAATGATACAAATAGCTTCACATCAGTTCATGTTGTGTTTTGCTACCAAGTGAGTGCAGTTTGGGTTTGATTCTGGCACTTTGTGAGTCATGAAAGTTTTCAGTTTTAAGAGTTTCTTGAATCTTATAAATGTGGACAAAGGATTGTTGATCTGTATTAAATTGACTGTGGCTGAAGATATATAACATCTATAAGAAAATATACTTTCACTTGGGAAAAAATCTATTGTACCTAATTTTGGAAATAAACTGAATGTTAACTTTAATGACTGATTATTATGCTGAAACAAAATCTAAAATTATTTCTATTGAGTATTAAAATCATATATATAACAATTATTTCTAGACTTCAGCTGACTTTGAAGTGTTACTGAAAAACAACAAAAAATTTAAAGCAACAAAATAATTTAGACCATTCCAAATAGTTTACTATAATAGAGGTTGGACTCTAATACTTTTTGGACTAAATGAGATAAACCGAAGAAAGGAGAGAAAGCTACAGTATAGAATATGAACTTCTATTATTTTGAAAGTGAAAATAGCAATAAATCTTATATTTGCTTACCAATTTCAACTTTTAAAAATGTTTCAAGATGGCAAGGTAGAATGATTCTCATTCTATTTCAAATTTTTGATACTCCACAAAAGTATTTGATACTCCATAAAAGTATTAAGTACAATATTTGTCAGTTTTCTCTAGAGGAACAGCATACACACACACACACACACACACACACACACATCTCTCCAATAGATACATAAATAAATAGAATGAATAGTATTTATATATTATCTCACTTATATGTATGTGAGATTTATTAATATCCTGTGACCTTGTCAAAACTTGGCATATAAAATTAACCATCACAGTACTATACTATAGTTCTTAGTCTTATGATAGAACTGTGAGAAATACAAAGCAAATACATGTCATGGACCCTACTTCTTAACACATTGAAATAATTAGATAATATTACAGGAGTGTTATGTGCATAAATGTTAAATGAACAAAATCAAGACCCAGTGTATTAGGGTATTGGGCAGAGACAACCTCATCTTCCCCTTTCAGATAAAGAAGTAAACTTGTACACAAAGCTACGTAACACACTATTATAAAAATCAATTTCCTTCTCATTTGTCTGGGTCCTTGTTCACTCCTCTATCCTGGCGGCAGGGAAGTCTTTGAACGGTGACTCAGGAAATAAGTCAAAGGACTAATTGGAGGAATTCTTATCTCTGTCAATGTCTAAAGAAGGACATTGAGAACAAGGGATTCAGTGGGTTTAGAGTTCCCATTAGTATAATTTTTCAGACCAGAATAACCTCTGGAATGAAAGGGAAGAGGTGCAAACCTTATGATCATCTTTTAATCTTATAAAAAACTTTAAAAAGTTATGCTTCACCTGCAGTGTTTGTGGTTGCAAAATAAACTCTGATATGACAAGTATCATATTTCATTTATTCCTTCTATAAATGAAACATAATATAAAAGCTACCAGAGCAAGGTCAATGCTTCTCCTATGAAGTCCTTAGGTAGAAATCTTATCTTCTGACAAGCTTGTGGAAGATAAGTCTTCATTTGTGACTTTTAAAGTTTATTTTACAGAGAGCCCTTAGTAATAAATTACTACACTCCAAGGTCAGCTCTGTTTCTACTTTAAAAATCTTACCAAAGGCTATAAAAATTTTCTTGAGAAGATAGAATCCTACAGCTATTTTAGAGTGTGCTACTTAGAACAAAGTTAAATAATAAAAGGAGACACAATTGTTAATACATTATCAAATTATTTAAAAGATAATCTTTCGAAGATGGCCGAATAGGAGCAGCTCCAGTCTCCAACTCCCAGCGCGAGCGACACAGAAGACCGGTGATTTCTGCGTTTTCAACTGAGGTACTGGGGTCATCTCGCTAGGGAGTGCCGGACAATCGGTGTGGTCAGCTGCTGCAGCCTGACCAGCGTGAGCTGAAGCAGGGCGAGGCATCGCCTCACCTGGAGAGCAAGGGGGAAAGGAATCCTTTTTCCTAGCCAGGGGAACTGAGACACACAACACCTGGAAAATCGGGTAACTCCCACCCCAATACTGCGCTTTAAGGAAACAGGCACACCAGGAGAATATATCCCACACCTGGCCGGGAGGGTCCCACGCCCACGGAGCCTCCCTCACTGCTAACACAGCCGTCTGCAGCGATCTATCCGCAAGGCAGCAGCGAGGCTGGGGGAGGGGCGCCCGCCATTGCTGAGGCTTAAGTAGGTAAACAAAGCCGCTGGGAAGCTCGAACTGGGTGGAGCTCACAGCAGCTCAAGGAAGCCTGCCTGTCTCTGTAGACTCTACCTCTGCGGACAGCGCACAGCTGCAGCCCATTAGGGGAAAGAGCGGGCGGGGGGCTGCAGACGCCAACGACTCTGTCTGACAGCTTTGGGGAGAGCCGTGGATCTCCTAACGCGGAGGTTGAGATCCGAGAACGGACAGACTGCCTGCTCAGGTGGGTCCCTGACCCCTGAGTAGCCTAGCTGGGAGACATCCCCCACTAGGGGCAGTCTGACACCCACACCTCACAGGGTGGCGTCACCTCTGAGAGGAAATTCCAAAGAAAGAATCAGACAGGTACACTCGCTGTTCAGCAATATTCTATCTTCGGCAACCTCTGCTGCTGATACCCAGGCAAACAGGGTCTGGAGTGGACCTCAAGCAATCTCAACAGACCAACAGACAGTCCTTCTGACTGTCAGACGGAAAACTATCAAACAGGAAGGACACCTATACCAAAACCCCATCCGTACGTCACCATCATCAAAGTCCAGAGACAGATAAAACCACAAAGATGGGGAAGAAGCAGGGCAGAAAAGCTGGAAATTCAAAAAATAAGAGTGCATCTCCCCCTGCAAAGGAGCGCAGCCCATCGCCAGCAACGGATCAAAGCTGGTCAGAGAATGACTTTGACGAGATGAGAGAAGAAGGCTTCACTCCATCAAACCTCTCAGAGCTAAAGGAGGAATTACGTACCCAGCGCAAAGAAACTAAAAATCTTGAAAAAAAGTGGAAGAATTGACAGCTAGATTAATTAATGCAGAGAAGATCATAAACGAAATGACAGAGATGAAAACCATGACACGAGAAATACGTGACAAATGCACAAGCTTCAGTAACCGACTCGATCAACTGGAAGAAAGAGTATCAGCGATTGAGGATCAAATGAATGAAATGAAGCGAGAAGAGAAAACCAAAAGAAAAAAGAAGAAAAGGAATGAACAAAGCCTGCAAGAAGTATGGGATTATGTAAAAAGACCAAATCTACGTCTGATTGGGGTGCCTGAAAGTGAGGGGGAAAATGGAACCAAGTTGGAAAACACTCTTCAGGATATCATCCAGGAGAACTTCCCCAACCTAGTAGGGCAGGCCAACATTCAAATTCAGGAAATACAGAGAACGCCACAAAGATACTCCTCCAGAAGAGCAACTCCAAGACACATAATTGCCAGATTCACCAAAGTTGAAATGAAGGAAAAAATCTTAAGGGCAGCCAGAGAGAAAGGTCGGGTTACCCACAAAGGGAAGCCCATCAGAATAACAGCAGACCTCTCGGCAAACAGAAACTCTACAGCCAGAAGAGAGTGGGGGCCAATATTCAACGTTCTTAAAGAAAAGAATTTTCAACCCAGAATTTCATATCCAGCCAAACTAAGCTTCATCAGTGAAGGAGAATAAAATCCTTTACAGATAAGCAAATGCTTAGAGATTTTGTCACCACCAGGCCTGCCTTACAAGAGACCCTGAAGGAAGCCCTAAACATGGAAAGGAACAAGCGGTACCAGCCATTGCAAAAACATGCCAAAATGTAAAGACCATCGAGGCTAGGAAGAAACTGCATCAACTAACGAGCAAAATAACCAGTTAATATCATAATGACAGGATCAAGTTCACACATAACAATATTAACCTTAAATGTCAATGGACTAAATGCTCCAATTAAAAGACACAGACTGGCAAACTGGATCAAGAGTCAAGACCCATCAGTCTGCTGTATTCAGGAGACCCATCTCACATGCAGAGACATACATAGGCTCAAAATAAAGGGATGGAGGAAGATCTACCAAGCAAATGGAGAACAAAAAAAAGCAGGGGTTGCAATCCTAGTCTCTGATAAAACAGACTTTAAACCATCAAAGATCAAAAGAGACAAAGAAGGCCATTACATAATGGTAAAGGGATCAATTCAACAGGAAGAGCTAACTCTCCTAAATATCTATGCACCCAATACAGGAGCACCCAGATTCATAAAGCAAGTCCTTAGAGACCTACAAAGAGACTTAGACTCCCATACAATAATAATGGGAGACTTCAACACTCCACTGTCAACATTAGACAGATCAACGAGACAGAAAGTTAACAAGGATATCCAGGAATTGAACTCATCTCTGCACCAAGCGGACCTAATAGACATCTATAGAACTCTCCACCCCAAATCAACAGAATATACATTCTTCTCAGCACCACATCGCACTTATTCCAAAATTGACCACATAATTGGAAGTAAAGCACTCCTCAGCAAATGTACAAGAAACAAAATATAACAAACTGTCTCTCAGACCACAGTGCAATCAAACTAGAACTCAGGACTAAGAAACTCAATCCAAAAGCTCAACTACATGGAAACTGAACAACCTGCTCCTGAATGACTACTGGGTACATAACGAAATGAAAGCAGAAATAAAGATGTTCTTTGAAACCAATGAGAACAAAGATACAACATACCAGAATCTCTGGGACACATTTAAAGCAGTGTGTAGAGGGAAATTTATAGCACTAAATGCCCACAAGAGAAAGCAGGAGAGATCTAAAATTGACACTCTAACATCACAATTAAAAGAACTAGAGAGGCAAGAGCAAACACATTCAAAAGCTAGCAGAAGGCAAGAAATAACTAAGATCAGAGCAGAACTGAAGGAGATAGAGACACAAAAAACCCTCCAAAAAATCAATGAATCCAGGAGTTGGTTTTTTGAAAAGATCAACAAAATTGACAGACCGCTAGCTAGACTAAAAAAGAAGAAAAGAGAGAGGAATCAAATAGACGCAATAAAAAATGATAAAGGGGATATCACCACCGACCCCACAGAAATACAAACTACCATCAGAGAATACTATAAACCTCTACGCAAATCAACTAGAAAATCTAGAAGAAATGGATAATTTCTGGACACTTACACTCTCCCAAGACTAAACCAGGAAGAAGTTGAATCCCTGAATAGACCAATAGCAGGCTCTGAAATTGAGGCAACAATTAATAGCCTACCCACCAAAAAAAGTCCAGGACCAGATGGATTCACAGCTGAATTCTACCAGAGGTACAAGGAGGAGCTGGTACCATTCCTTCTGAAACTATTTCAATCAATAGAAAAAGAGGGAATCCTCCCTAACTCTTTATGAGGCCAACATCATCCTGATACCAAAGCCTGGCAGAGACACAACAAAAAGAGAGATTTTAGACCAATATCCCTGATGAACATCGATGCAAAAATCCTCAATAAAAACTGGCAAACCGGATTCAGCAGCACATCAAAAAGCTTATCCACCATGATCAAGTGGGCTTCATCCCTGGGATGCAAGGCTGGTTCAACATTCGCAAATCAATAAACGTAATCCAGCATATAAACAGAACCAAAGACAAGAACCACATGATCTCAATAGATGCAGAAAAGGCTTTTGACAAAATTCAACAGCCTTTATGCTAAAAACGCTCAATAAATTGGTATTGATGGAATACCTCAAAATAATAAGAGCTATTTATGACAAACCCACAGCTAATATCATACTGAATGGGCAAAAACTGGAAAAATTCCCTTTGAAAACTGGCACAAGACAGGGATGCCCTCTCTCACCACTCCTATTCAACATAGTGTTGGAAGTTCTGGCTAGGGCAATCAGGCAAGAGAAAGAAATCAAGGGTATCCAGTTAGGAAAAGAAGAAGTCAAATTGTCCCTGTTTGCAGATGACATGATTGTATATTTAGAAAACCCCATGTCTCAGCCCAAAATCTCCTTAAGCTGATAAGCAACTTCAGCAAAGTCTCAGGATACAAAATTAATGTGCAAAAATCACAAGCATTCTTATACACCAGTAACAGACAAGCAGAGAGCCAAATCAGGAATGAACTTCCATTCACAATTGCTTCAAAGAGAATCAAATACCTAGGAATCCAGCTTACAAGGGATGTAAAGGACCTCTTCAAGGAGAACTACAAACCACTGCTCAGTGAAATCAAAGAGGACACAAACAAATGGAAGAACATACCATGCTCATGGATAGGAAGAATCAATATCGTGAAAATGGCCATACTGCCCAAGGTGATTTATAGATTCAATGCCATCCCCATCAAGCTACCAATGACTTTCTTCACAGAATTGGAAAAAAACGGCTTTAAAGTTCATATGGAACCAAAAAAGAGCCCGCATTGCCAAGACAATCCTAAGTCAAAAGGACAAAGCTGGAGGCGTCACGCTACCTGACTTCAAACTATACTACAAGGCTACAGTAACCAAAACAGCATGGTACTGGTACCACAACAGAGATATAGACCAATGGAACAGAACAGAGTCCTCAGAAATAATACCACACATCTACAGCCATCTGATCTTTGACAAACCTGAGAGAAACAAGAAATGGGGAAAGGATTCCCTATTAATAAATGGTGCTGGGAAAATTGGCTAGCCATAAGTAGAAAGCTGAAACTGGATCCTTTCCTTACCCCTTATACGAAAATTAATTCAAGATGGATTAGAGACTTAAATGTTAGACCTAATACCATAAAAACCTAGAAGAAAATCTAGGTAGTACCATTCAGGACATAGGCATGGGCAAGGACTTCATGTCTAAAACACCAAAAGCAACGGCAGCAAAAGCAAAAATTGACACATGGGATCTAATTAAACTAAAGAGCTTTGCACAGCCAAAGAAACTACCATCAGAGTGAACAGGCAACCTACAGAATGGGAAAAAATTTTTGCAACCTACTCATCTGACAAAGGGCTAATATCCAGAATCTCCAAAGAACTCAAACAAATATACAAGAAAAAACAAACAACCCCATCAAAAAGTGGGGAAAGGATATGAACAGACATTTCTCAAAAGAAGACATCCATACAGCCAACAGACACATGAAAAAATGCTCATCATCACTGGCCATCAGAGAAATGCAAATCAAAACCACAATGAGATACCATCTCACACCAGTTAGAATGGCAATCATTAAGAAGTCAGGAAACAACAGGTGTTGGAGAGGATGTGGAGAAATAGGAACACTTTTACACTGTTGGTGGGATTGTAAACTAGTTCAACCATTATGGAAAACAGTATGGCGATTCCTCAAGGATCTAGAACTAGATGTACCATATGACCAGCCATCCCACTACTGGTATATACCCAAAGGATTATAAATTACTCTACTACAAAGACACATGCACACGTTGTTTATTGCGGCACTATTCACAATAGCAAAGACTTGGAATCAACCCAAATGTCCATCTGTGACAGACTGGATTAAGAAAATGTGGCACATATACACCATGGAATACTATGCAGCCATCAAAAAGGATGAGTTTGCGTCCTTTGTAGGGACATGGATGCAGCTGGAAACCATCATTCTTAGCAAACTATCACAAGAAGAGAAAACCAAACCGCATGTTCTCACTCATAGGTGGGAACTGAACAATGAGATCACTTGGACTCGGGAAGGGGAACATCACACACTGGGGCCTATCATGGGGAGGGGGGAGGAGGGAGGGATTGCATTGGGAGTATACATGATATAAAGTCATGCACATGTACCCTAGAACTTAAAGTATAATAAAAAAATAAAATAAAATAAAATAAAAATTAAAAAAAAAAAAAAGATAATCTTTCATGATTTCTACTTGCTTTTGAACTACAAATATTTTTAAAATAAACATTTAAAAGAAGTTTTACTACTCTAAATGTTTTATCAGTAACTCTTATTTGGCAAATTTTCTTTTTTCATTATCTACTAGAAAAAGTATAGGATTATGTTGTGTACTTCTGTTTTATGTACAGTTGACCCTTGAACAACACAGGTTGAACTCTGTGGAACACTTAAAAATGGATTTTATTCCACCTCTGCCACCTCTGAGACAACAAGACCAACCCCATTGTCTTCCTCCTCCTCAGCCTATTCAATATAAGGACCACGAGGACGAAGACCTTTATAATGGTCCACTTCCACTTCTTCCACTTACTGAATAGTAAATATATTTTCTCTTCCTTATGATTTTCTTAATAACATTTTAATTTCTCTCAAACTCCTGGCCTCAAGCAACTCTTCCACCTCAGCCTCCCAAAGTGCTGGAAGGCCACCACGCCTGGCCACATTTTCTTTTCTTTAGCTCACTTTATTGTAGAAATACAGTATATAATACATATACAAAGTATGTGTTGACCATTAATGTAATAGTATAGTTGCTGGTCAAGAGTAAGCTATTAGTAGTTACATTTTTGGAGAGTCAAAATTTATACACAGATTTTTTTTTTTTTTAAGAGGAAGTCTCGCAGTGTTGCCCAGGCTGTAGTGCAGTGGCCCCATCTTGGCTCACTGCAAGCTCTGCCTCCTGGGTTCACTCATTCTCCTGCCTCAGCCTCCCAACTAGCTGGGACTACAGGCGCCCGCCATCACGCCTGGCTAATTTTTTTTTGTATTTTTACTGGAGACGAGGTTTCACCGTGTTAGCCAGGATGAATCAATCTCCTCAATCTCCTGACCTCGTGATCTGCCCACCTCAGCCTCCCAAAGTGCTGGGATTACAGGCATGAGCCACCGTGCCCGGCCTATACACACATTTTTAATTGCGTGAGAAGTTGGGGGTTGGTGCTGTAACCCTTGCATTGTTCAAGGGTCATCTGTATTTAGTTTTTGAATTCTTCTCCTTGTAGTTCATTCACTCTCTACTGTCTCATTAAGTGCTTTCATTCCTTCACTTGCCAACAAACATGATAATTTTTGTATGTTTGTTTTTTCAGCGGTTCTTCTTGGAATCTTCCTAATGTTTCAGGCATAACTTTTCACCTCATGGTCAGTATCAATTTCTCCTCTGACAAATCATATGTGATTAAAAATACAAACATCTGTTGCGAGGTCTTTAGTTTTGTAGCAGACTTAACTGTTCTTATACTATAATGTTTTAATTATTATAACTTTACAAATATGCTTTAGTATCAGTAAAGCAAGTTCATTCTCCTTACTCTTCTTTCATTTATATTTTTTCTTGTAATATTTGTTCATGTGTTATTACAGAAGCAACATAAAAATACTTTAAAATTGTTTTAAATTCTGTTAATATACGGTTTGTTTTGTTTTGTTTTTATTTTTTATTTTTTATTTTTATTTTTTTTTTGAGAAGAGTCTTGCTCTGTTACCCAAGCTAGAGTGCAGTGGCTCAATCTCGGCTCACTGAAACCTCCACCTCCCAGATTCAAGAGATTCTCCTGCCTCAGTCTCCCAAGTAGCTAGGAGGTGCAACCATGTCCAGCTAATTTTTGTATTGTTTTTAGTAGAGATGGGGTTTCACCATGTTGGCAGGCTGGTCTCAAACTCCTAACCTTAGGTGGCTCACCCACCTCAGCCTATACTTTAGTATTTAAATTACAAACTACAATTGTAATTCACAGAAGAGGGAGGGCATATTTAATTTATTTTGGAATTCAATTAAAATTTATAGGCATAATATTTTCATGTTTGTTAAAAAGACATTGCTTTAACATATTGGAAAACACTAACTTTGAAAATAATTAAAATGAATATAATATGTATGAAAACTCAGTTACAAAGTCAAACTTGAAGCAGTTCTATGGTATTTTTATTATTAGCTGAAAGTATTAAAATAAATTCACTACACATAATGCTTAAAAAGGTAGAAAGAAAACACAACCATCTAAAGTAACCAGGACAAAAAAAGTAATGAATTCACTTATAGATATCAGTTCAAAAATCTTAAGCAAAATGCTCAATAAAAAAATGAAAATATACTTCAAAATGATCAATGAAGGAGAAAGTTGATAATTAAGAGGAAAATCTGTTTCTTTTGTATTAATCAAAAAAGTTTAACAACCCAGAAGAAGGTTGAAATTTTTTTTCTAAACTTAAAGATAAATTAACATGATTAAGAATTTCTATTTCTTTTTTTTTTTTTTTTTGAGGCGGAGTCTCGCTCTGTCGCCCAGACTGGAGTGCAGTGGCGCAATCTCGGCTCACTGCAAGCTCCGCCTCCCGGGTTCACGCCATTCTCCTGCCTCAGCCTCCCGAGTAGCTGGGACTACAGGCGCCCGCCACCTCGCCCGGCTAGTTTTTTGTATTTTTAGTAGAGACGGGGTTTCACCATGCTAGCCAGGATGGTCTCGATCTCCTGACCTCGTGATCCGCCCATCTCGGCCTCCCAAAGTGCTGGGATTACAGGCTTGAGCCACCGCGCCCGGCCAAGAATTTCTATTTCTAACCAAATTCTCATCTTATATTTAATAAAGCACCCCATCAAAGTTAAATTTAGGAATGACGTGGCCTGGCAGCACCATCTCTATTTTTCCCGGAATTCAAACTAATGCTTTGAAACAAACCAAAACAAGAAGGAAGGAAGGAAAATGAAGAGAAAGAAGGGTAGAGGAGGAGCTGGAGGAAGAGAAACTGTGGTATAAATATTGGAAAAAAATATATACTTGGATTATAATAGGATTATCATTGGTGCCCTAAGGAAATATTAGCTACTAATTAAAAAGGCATAGAATTTCTATGAAAACAAAAGCAAATTAAATGTTAGACCTAATACCATAAAAACCCTAGAAGAAAACCTAGGTAATACCATTCAGGACATAGGCATGGGCAAAGACTTCATGTCTAAAACACCAAAAGCAACGGCAATAGAAGCCAAAATTGACAAATCAGATCTAATTAAA
The DNA here is from genome assembly GCF_009764315.1 of Trachypithecus francoisi. NCBI lineage: Eukaryota > Metazoa > Chordata > Mammalia > Primates > Cercopithecidae > Trachypithecus > Trachypithecus francoisi. The sequence goes on along the minus strand of NW_022681468.1, from coordinate 76,086,279 downwards.
CTAAAGAGCTTCTGCACAGCAAAAGAAACTACCATCAGAGTGAACAGGCAACCTACAGAATGGGAGAAAATTTTTGCAATCTACTCATCTGACAAAGGGCTAATATCTAGAACCTACAAAGAACTCAAACAAATTTACAAGAAAAAAACAAACAACCCCATCAAAAAGTGGGCAAAGGATATGAACAGACGTTTCTCAAAAGGAGACATGCATACAGCCGACAGACACATGAAAAAATGCTCATCATCACTGGCCATCAGAGAAATGCAAATCAAAACCACAATGAGATACCATCTCACACCAGTTAGAATGGCAATCATTAAAAAGTCAGGAAACAACAGGTGCTGGAGAGGATGTGGAGAAACAGGAACACTTTTACACTGTTGGTGGGATTGTAAACTAGTTCAACCATTATGGAAAACAGTATGGCGATTCCTCAAGGATCTAGAACTAGATGTACCATATGACCCAGCCATCCCATTACTGGGTATATACCCAAAGGATTATAAATCATGCTGCTATAAAGACACATGCACATGTATGTTCATTGCGGCACTATTCACAATAGCAAAGACTTGGAATCAACCCAAATGTCCATCAGTGACAGACTGGATTAAGAAAATGTAGCACATAGGCCAGGCGCGGTGGCTCAAGCCTGTAATCCCAGCACTTTGGGAGGCCGAGACAGGCGGATCACAAGGTCAGGAGATCGAGACCATCCTGGCTAACCCAGTGAAACCCTGTCTCTACTAAAAAATACAAAAAACTAGCCGGGTGAGGTGGCGGGCCCCTGTAGTCCCAGCTACTTGGGAGGCTGAGGCAGGAGAATGGCGTAAACTCGGGAGGCGGAGCTTGCAGTGAGCTGAGATCCGGCCACTGTACTCCAGCCTGGGGGACAGAGCGAGACTCTGTCTCAAAAAAAAAAGAAAATGTAGCACATATACAACATGGAATACTATGCAGCCATAAAAAAGGATGAATTTGTGTCCTTTGTAGGGACATGGATGCAGCTGGAAACCATCATTCTCAGCAAACTATCGCAAGAACAGAAAACCAAACACCACATATTCTCACTTATAGGTGGGAAATGAACAATGAGAACACTTGGTCTCGGGAAGGGGAACATCACACACCAGGGCCTATTATGGGGAGGGGGGAGGGGGGAGGGATTGCACTGGGAGTTATACCTGATGTAAATGACGAGTTGATGGGTGCTGATTAGTTGATGGGTGCAGCACACCAACATGGCACAAGTATACATATGTAACAAACCTGCACGTTATGCACATGCACCCTAGAACTTAAAGTATAATAATAAAAAAAAGAAAAATATTTAAATGAATGGCCATATATTTCCTACTCTGTGTGTGTGTGTGTGTGTGTGTGTGTGTGTGTGTGGTGTGTGTGTGTGTGTGTGTGAGAGAGAGACTAAATACGGTGAATGTATCAATTGCCTCCAAATTAATTTATATGCTAAATGCAGTTCAAATAAAAATCTTGGCCAGACTCACACCTGTAATCCCAGCAGTTTGGGAGGCTGAGGCAGGTGGATCACCTGAGGTTAGGAGTTCGAGACCAGCCTGGCCAACATGGTGAAACCCCGCCTCTACTAAAAATACAAAGTAGTAGCAGAGTGTTGGGGTGCACGCCTGTAGTCCTAGCTACTTGGGAGGTTGAGTCATGAGAATCGCTTGAACCCAGGAGTTGGAGGCAGTGAGCTGAGATTGCACCACTGCACTCCAGCCTGGACAGAGCGAGACTCTGTCTCAAAAAAAGAAAAAAAAAAGAAAAAGTGGATTGTCTTTATTATATGGCATAAAATGATATATTTGTAATTTCTGAAATCAAACTTTCTAATCATATTATTTATATCTTCTGTACCCTTATTTATACTTTAACTTAATTTGTCAAAGATTGATAGAATAGTGTGATATCTTTTTTTTTTTCTTTTGAGATGAAGTCTCGCTGTGTCACCCAGGCTGGAGTGCAGTGGCGAGATCTCAGCTCACTGCAAGCTCCGCCTCCTGGGTTCACGCCATTCTCCCGCCTCAGCCTCCCGAGTAGCTGGGACTACAGGCGCCCGCCACCACACCCGGCTAGTTTTTTGTATTTTTAGTAGAGACCGCATTTCACCATGTTAGCCAGGATAGTCTTGATCTTCTGACCTCGTGATCCACCCGCCTCAGCCTCCCAAAGTGCTGAGATTACAGGCTTGAGCCACCGTGCCCAGCCTGATCTCTTCTACTGCATTTTTATAAATGAATACTTGTATTCCTGAAATATTTTGCTTTATATATTTTCATACTTTCTGTACTTCATGATTCATAACTTATTTTCCTTGTGTTGTATACTTTTTAATATTTTTTACCTCAAATTCTGCTTAATCTACAAAAACTACTTTTAAAATATTTGTATTGTTTGATATATTTTTTTCTGCCTTTAAAAAAACAATTGGAATGTTAGTTCCAATAAAAGAGAGTTATATATTATATCTATAACTTGAAACCATCTTAGACCAGAGGTCAAAATATGTGCATTTTATATGGATAGATCATATAATTGCATGCAATCAATTTTTAAAACTCCAGATAAAAAATTTTCTTTTTATTTAAATTCTTATACATTTTTAGTCATAAACTATTTGCTTATATCTTTGGTCAGCTTGAATTTCGCAAACTTCTTTTTTTACTCCCTGTATTACTCTTTGTTAATATAATCTATTTTTTGACCTAGACAATTTTATTTAAATATGATTTTTATATGGTATAGCTCCTTTTGTGCAATTCATTTTTCATGTTAGTTTTGTATTGAAACTTTGAATCATTTAGACTGACTTTATTTTTGCTTTGTTTCATCATTTGTCATTTTCTTTAAGTTCCTACAAGCCCTCTATTCTTGAGCTATTAATTTTGCTTCATTTCTCAATTATTTTGGGATCCTTTTTCCTTAAAAATATAATTTTTCTATTTTCAGTTTCCTTGATTATGTCAGAATGTCCTTATCCTTAATTTGACTGGGTAATATTCTTGAATGTTGTTTTTTTCTTTCTTCTGTATAAGTGAAACCTTAATGTTTAACCTCTCGTTGAATCAGAGGCTATGTGCCTGAGGATGTTAGTAAATGTCTCCTTACTTTTGGTAATACAGACTATTTCATGACCCCTAAACATGCTACTTTGGGAAGCCTAGGTTGTCTTTTTACTCAGTGCCACATGTGGAGGTCCAGATTCAACTGCCATCCTATCCAACAGCCTTTCACACTGTGAGCAATCATAATCTCCTGGAGCATCTTACTAATGACCTTAGTGAAAGCAGTTTTCAGAAAAGTGCTAGAAGCAGAATCCAGATTGTAAAAGGACGAGTGGGCAATAAATACTTGAGGAAATGAATTCAGACGATATAAACTACCAGATAGCTGGTGGTAAAGGGAGTGAGAGAGGAGCAGTAGTAACTAGAGGTGGAGACTGGTTGAGGGAAGTTATTTTCTGAATGGGAAAGATGTGTGCATGGCTGAAGGAAGTGGGAAAGAACCTTGTGGAACAGAATAGCTTGAAAATGCCCAAGAATGGGGACTAATGTGTGAGGCAGTGTTGCAGAGAGCACCAAAGAGGTTAGAATCTGTCTTAGTATGTTTGGGCCATTGCAACAGATTCCCAGCCTATAAAACTGTGAGAAATATTTGGAGGCTGGGAAGTTCAAGATCACAATGCTGGCATTTTTGGTGCCTGGCGGGGGCCTGCTTCCTGGTTCATAGATGACCATCTTCTTGAAAGGGGTGAGAAAGCTCTCCAGGGTCTCTCTTATAAGGGCACCAATCCCATTCATGAGGGACCCTGCCCTAGAGACCTAATCACCAACCAAAGGCCCCACCTCCTAATATATCACCTTGGGGGTTAAGGTTTCAACATATGAATTTTGTGGGGAAACAAACATTCATTGTTAGCAAGGGGAGCATACAATTACCTAATACATGCTTTGAGACATTGAGGATGTATATTTTCCACAAAAGTCTGTCTTTTTGTAAATCTCTAGGGTCAATAGTCAAACCCGCCCTTCAGAATTTCTAAATTCAAAGTAAGTTCCACTCTTTTTAGTCAGTCTTTCCTGAAGGGATTTTAAAAATGCCTAAAATATTATGATGAGAATAAATAATGCCATGTTAATGTTTGCCTGCTAATTGTTGTGTAGTTTGATAATTTTAGTCTTACATCTGATTTTAGCCATGAACATCAGAGTCTTGACTCTAGGGATGATCCTGACATGTCCTATGCCACATAGTTTGGCCTCTGAATTTTAAAGATAATTAAAGAGAATTACCACTATACTGACAGAGACTAAAAAAAGCTTTTAAAATTCATAGCTGTAATGTTTCTTTGTAAAACAAAACAAAACAAAAGGAGCACAAATGAACAATTATGCCATAGGCAATCAGTAGAACACTTTCTTTAATATTTATTATTATTATTATTATTATCATCTGTTTTTTTTTTTTTTTTTTTTTTTTTTTTGAGATGGGGTCTCACTCCATTGCCCAAGCTGGAGTGCAGTGGCACGATCTTGGCTCACTGCAACCTCCGATTCCCAGGTTAAAGCCATTCTCCTGCTTCAGAACCGACCCCCTTGCCCCACCACCCGCCCCAAGTAGCTGGGATTACGGGCACCTGTCACCACGCCCAGCTAATTTTTTTGTGTTTTTAGTAGAGACAAGGTTCTACCATATTGGCCAGACTGGACTCCAACTCCTGACCTCAGGGTGATCCACCCACCTCAGCCTCCCAAAGTGCTGGTGAAAGGGGAAAGGCCCCCTTGTCCCCCTCGCAGGGCATGCAATGGGTGTGTGACTTGCTTCTTCAGTGCTTCGTTGCTCAGACATCTAGGGGAGCATACAGACGAGCAGGCTGTGGGGCTTCAACCCACAGCAGTGTCTAGGGGTGAATGTTTACAACTCCTGAAGCCCCAGTGGGTGTGTGCTTTTTTAGTTTTGCCGTCTATAGGCGGCTTGTGTTACCTAGCTCAATTAGACCCTCTACCTTGTTGCAAGGACAGAGGGCTTTCTGCATTCTGGGTTGTTGACTTGGTGAGCTAGAAGGATTGGATCACATGTGGGCTCAGAGAATGAGTGCAAAGTTTTACTGAGTGGAAGTAGCTCTCACCTGATAGGGGAGCCAGAAAGGCGATGGTTTTCCCCTGGAGTTGGGCAGCTCAGCGGCCTGACTCATCTTAGACCACTGGTGCCAAACTCCGCGTCCTTCTGCCAGTCACTGGCCTGCTGGCCTGCCGGCCTGCCGGTGCATGCTCTTCTGCAGCCTACTGTTGTGACCAGCCACTTCTGTCTTCTTCCGCCAATGTGCGCCTCTCCACATCCAGCCACTTTTGTGTCTGTCCGCTAGGGTTTTCAAGGCCCAGGATGAGGGTGTGGCGGCCCAGCGTGGTCTTGGAAAATTCAGCATTTTGGGCACCAAAGCAGGAGTGCCTGTCCTCACCTAGCTCCGTGGGAGTAGAGCCCTAGCCAGGGACCTGCCTTTCTCTACCTAGCACTGCCCCCGTCCCGTATCACTGGGACAGGTGTGAGCCACCGCACCCAGCCGATATTTTCATTTAATCTCAAACCCTGTTCGGTACAAAAACATCTTTGGTCTGTGTATTTTAGGTATTTAGGTGACTTAGAATCACTTTCCTTAACTGTTGTGCATGTGCATGTGTTTATGTAGACGGACACAACTCTTCCATAATGAGGATAATAATGTAATAAAAAATTTATTGAATGTGTATAGGCTTTGCATCTGTTGTTTATGCATGTCAGTATTGAAAATGGAACTGCATAGACTGATGAGCCTGATATTAATTAAATGAGAATCACACCTGGTCTTACATGCATTACCCCTCAAATGTTGGCTTAAATAGTTTATTCCATACTGCCGTACTTCCAAATTTACATATGCCAATATTTAAATAATTATGCATGTTTTAACAATTGATTAGAAAACTAAGTTGAAAGAAATTACTCGATTGGCAAAATGGCTCCAGTCTGCAGCTCCCAGCAAATGCAGAAGGCAGGTGATTTCTGCATTTCCATCTGAGGTACCCAGTTCATCTCAATGGGACTGGTTAGGCAGTGGGTGCAGCCCGCCGAGGGCAAGCAGAAGCAAAGTGGGGCGTCACCTCACCAGGAAGTGTAAGGAGCCAAGGACCTCCCTCCTCCAGCCAAGGGAAGCTGTGAGGGACGTGCTATCTGGCCTGGGTACTATGCTTTTCCCAGGATTTTTTGCAATTTGCAGATCAGGAGATTCCCTAGTGTGCCTACACCACCCGGGTCCTGGGTTTCAAGCACAAAACTGGGTGGCTATTTGGGCAGACACTGAGCTGCCCTTTTTTTTTTTTTTTTTTACCCCGGTGGCTCCTGGAACCCCAGTAGGACAGAACTGTTCACTCGCCTGGAAAGGGGGCTGAAGCCAGGGAGCCAAGTGATCTCACTCAGCGAGCAGGTCGCACTCCCACGGTATCCAGCAAGATGAGAACCACTGGCTTGAAATTCTCACTGCCAGCACAGCAGTCTGAAGTCAACCTGGGATAACAGAGCTTGGTAGGAGGAGGGGCGTCCACCATTACTGAGGCTTGAGTGGGTGGTTTTCCCCGATAGTGGTAAGGGGGCCTGGAAGTTTGGACTGGGCAGAACTCAACACAGTGTGGCAAAGTGGCTGTGGCCAGACTGCCTGTCTAGATTCCTCCTCACTGGGCAGGGCATCTCTGAAAGAAAGGCAGCAGCTCCAGTCAGGGGCTTATAGACAAAACTCCCATCTCCCTGGGACAGAGCACCTGGGGGAAGGGGTGGCTGTGGGGACAGCTTCAACAGACTTAAACATTCCTGCCTGCCAGCTCTGAAGAGAGCAGCTGATCCTGACAAGGAGTGTTCTCCAAGCATAGTGCTCAAGCTCTGCTTAAGGACAGACTGCCTCTTCAAGTGGGTCCCTGACCCCCCAAGCCTCCTGACTGGGAGACACCTCCCAGCAGGGGCCGACAGACACCTCATACAGGACAGCTCCAGCTGGCATCATCCTGGTGTCCTTCTGGGATGAAGCTTCCAGAGGAAGAAGCAGGCAGCAATCTTTGCTGTTCTGCAGCCTCCGCTGGTGATACCCAGGCAAACAGGGTCTGGAGTGGACCTCCAGTAAACTGCAACAAACCTGTAGAAGAGAGGCCCAACTGTTAGAAGGAAAACTAATAAACAGAAAGCAACAATATCAACATCAATAAAAATGACCCCTACACAAAAAGCGCATTGAAAGGTCATCAGCCTCAAAGATCAAAAGGTAGGTAAATCCACGAAGATGAGGAAAACCCAGCGCAAAAAGGCAGAAAATTCCAAAAAACAGAGTGCCTCTTCTCCTCCAAATGATCCCAACTCCTCACCAGCAAAGGCACAAAACTGGACGGAGAATGAGATTGACAAGTTGACAGAAGAAGGCTTCAGAAGGTGGGTAATGACAAACTCCTTTGAGCTAAAGAAGCATGTTCTAACCCAATGCAAGGACACTAAGAACCTTGATAAAATGTTACAGGAACCGCTAACTAGAATAACCAGTTTAGAGAACATAAATTACCCAATGGAGCTGAATAACACAGCCCAAGAACTTTGTGAAGCACACACAAGTATCAGTAGCCAAATTAATCAAGTGGAAGAAAGGATATCAGAGATGGCAGATTGAAATAAGGCATGAAGACAAGATTAGAGAAAAAAGAATGAAAAGGAACAAACAAACCCTCCAAGAAATATGGGACTATGTGAAAAGACCAAACCTGTGATTGATTGGTGTACCTGAAAGTGATGGGGAGAATGGAACCAAGTTGGAAAACACACTTCAGGATATTATCCAGAAGAACTTCCCTAACCTAGCAAGACAGGCCAACATTTAAATTCAGGAAATACAGAGAACACCACTAAGATACTCCTCAAGAAGAGCAACCCCAAGACACATAATCGTCAGATTCTCCAAGGTTGAAATGGGAAAACAATGTTAAGGGTAGCCAGAGAGAAAGGTCAGGTCACCTACAAAGGCAAGCCTATCAGACTAACAGCAGATCTCTCAGCAGAAACCCTACAAGCCAGAAGAGAGTGGGGGCCAATATTCAACATTCTTAAAGAATTTTCAAATCAGAATTTCATATCCAGCCAAATTAAGCTTCATAAGCGAAGGAGAAATAAAATCCTTTCCAGACAAGCAAATGCTGAGAGATTTTGTCACCACCAGGCCTGCCTTACAAGATCTCCTGAAGGAAGCACTAAATATGGAAAGGAAAAACCAGTACTGGCCACTGCAAAAACACACCAAAATATAAAGACCAATGACACTATGATGAAACTGCTTCAAATAATGTGCAAAATAACCAACTAGTATCATGATGACAGGATCCAATTCACATATAACAATGTTAACCTTAAATGTAAATGGCCTAAATGCCCCAATTAAAAGACACAGACTGGCAAATTAGATAAAGAGTCAAGACCCATTGGTATTCAGGGGACCCATCTCACATGCAAAGACACACATAGACTCAAAATAAAGGGATGGAGAAATATTTACCAAGCAAACGGAAATTTAAAAAAAGGCAGGGGTTGCAATCCTTGTCTCTGGTAAAACAGACTTGAAACCAACAAAGATCAAAACAGACAAAGAAGGGCATTACATAATGGTAAATGGATCAATACAACAAGAAGAGCTAACTCTCCTAAGTATATATGCACCCAATACAGGAGCACCCAGATTCATAAAGCAGGTTTGTAGAGACCTACAAAGAGTCTTAAACTCCCACACAATAGTAGTGGGAGACTTTAACACCCAACTGTCAATATCAGACAGATCAATGAGACAGAAAATTAACAAGGATATTCAGGACTTGAATTCAGCTCTGGATCAAGTGGACCTAATAGCCATCTACAGAACTCTCCCCTACAAATCAACAGAATATACATTCTTCTCAGCGCCACATAGCATTTATTCTAAAATCGACCACATAATTGGAAGTAAAACACTCCTCAGCAAATGCAAAAGAATGGAAATAATAACAAACAGCTCAGACCACAGTGCAATCAAATTAGAACTCAGGATTAAGAAACTCACTCAAAAGTTCACAACTACATGGAAATTGAACAATCTGCACCTGAATGACTGCTTGGTAAATAATCAAATTAAGGCACAAATAAAGAAGTTATTTGAAACCGATGAGAACAAAGACACAACGTACCAGAATCTCTGGGACACAGGTAAAGTAATGTTAACAGGGAAATTTATAGCACTAAATTCCTGCATCAGAAAGCTAGAAAGATCTGAAATCAACACTTGAACATCACAATGAAAAGAACTAGAGAAGCAAGAGCAAACAAATTCAAAAGCTAGCAGAAGGCAAGAAATAACTAAGATAAGAGCAGAACGGAAGGAGAGAGAGACATGAAAACCCCTTCAAAAAGTTAATTAATCCAGGAGCTGATTTTTTTGAAAAGATTAACAAAACAGATAGATTGCTTGCTAGGCTAATAAAGAAGAAAAGACAGAAAAAATAAATACACACAAAAAATGACAAAAGGGATATCACTACTGATCCCACAGAAATACAAACTACCATCAGAGAGTACTATAAACACCTCTACACAAATAAACTGGAAAATCTAGAAGAAATGGATAAATTCCTGGACACACACACCCTCCCAAGAGTAAACCAGGAAGAAGTCAAATCCCTGAATAAACCAATAACAAGTTCTGAAATTGAGTTAGTAATTAATAACCTACCAACCAAAAAAAGTCCAGGACCAGACGGATTCACAGGTGAATACTACCAGAGGTACAAAGAGGAGCTGGTACCATTCTTCTGAAACTATTCCAAACAATAGAAAAAGAGGGACTCCTCCCTAAGTCATTTTATGAGACTGGCATCATCCTGATACCAAATCTGGCAGAGACACATACACAAAAAAAGAAAATTTCAGGCTAATGTTCCTGATGAACATTGATATGAAAATCCTCAATAACATAGTGGCAAACCGAATCCAGCAGCACATCAAAAAGCTTATCCACCATGATCAATTTGGCTTCATCCTTGGGATGCAAGGCTGGTTCAACATACACAAATCAATAAAGGTAATCCATCACATAAACAGAATCAATGACAAAAACCACAGGATTATCTCAATAGATGCAGAAAAGGCCTTTGATATAATTCAATGCCTCTTCATGCCAAAAACTCTCAATAAACTAGGTATTGATGGAACATATCTCAATATAATAAGAGCTACTTATGACAAAGCCATAGCCAATATCATACTAAATGGGCAAAAGCTGGAAGCATTGCCTTTGAAACCCGGCACAAGGCAAAGATGCCCTCTTTCACCTATCGTATTCAACATAGTGTTGTGCCGAGACCAGCTCAGTCAGGAAGACCCTAATGCAGCGGTGCTAGAGGAATTAAAGACACACACACAGAAATATCAAAGTGTGAAGTGGGAAAGCAGGGGTCTCACAGCCTTTAGAGCTGAAAGCCCTGAACAGAGATTTACCCACATATTTATTAACAGCAAGCCAGTCATTAGCATTGTTTCTATAGATATTAAATTAACTAAAAGTATTCCTTATGGGAAACAAAGGGATGGGCTGAATTAAAGGAATAGGTTGGGCTAGTTAACTGCAGTAGGAGCATATCCTTAAGGCACAGATCACTCATGCTATTGTTTGTGACTTAAGAATGCCTTTAAACAGTTTTTTGCTCTGGGCGGGCCAGGTGTTCCTTGCCCTCATTCCCGTAAACCCACAACCTTCCAGCATGGGCATTATGGCCATTACGAACATGTCACAGTGCTGCAGAGATTTTGTTTATGGCCAGTTTTGGGGCCAGTTTATGGCCAGATTTTGGGAGGGTTTGTTCCCAACAGTATTGGAAGTTCTGGTTGGAGAATCAGGCAAGAGAAAGAAATATAGGATATCAAACAGGAAGAGAGGAAGTCAAATTGTCTCTGTTTGCAGATGACATGATGTATATTTAGAAAACCCCATTGTCTCAGCCCCCAAACCCCTTAGGCTGATAAGCAACTTCAGCAAAGTCTCAGGATACAAAATCAATGTGAAAAAATCAGAAGCATTCCTATATACCAATAACAGACAAGCAGAGAGCCAAATCATGAGTGAAATCCCATTCACAATTGCTACAAAGAGAATAAAATACCTAGGAATACAACTTACAAGAGACATGAAGGACCTCTTCAAGGATAACTACAAAACACTACTCAAGGAAATAAGAGAGGACACAAACAAATAAAAAAAAATTCCATGCTCATGGATAGGAAGAATCAATATTGTGAAAATGGCCATACTGCCCAAAGTAATTTATAGATTCAATGCTATTCCCATCAAGCTACCATTGACTTTCTTCACAGAATTAGAAAAAACTACTTAGATTTCATATGGAACCAAAAAAAGCCCCTAGAGCCAAGACAATCCTAAGCAAAAATAACAAAGCTGGAGGCATTACACTACCTGACTTCAAACTGTACTACAAGGCTACAGTAACCAAACAGCATGGTACTGGTACCAAAACAGACATATAGACCAATGGAAAAGAATAGAGGCCTCAGAAATAACACCACACATCTACAACCATCTGATCTTCAACAAACCTGACAAAAACAAGCAATGGGGAAAGGATTCCCTATTTAACAATTGGTGCTGGGAAAACTGGCTACCTATATGGAGAAAACAGAAACTAGACCCCTTCCTTACACCTTATACAAAAATTAACGCAAGACAGATTGAAGACTTAAACGTAAAACCTAAAACAAAAAACCCTAGAAGAAAACCTAGGCAATACCATTCAGGATATAGGCATGGGCAAAGACTTCATGACTAAAATAGCAAAAGCAATTGCAACAAAAACCAAAATTGACAAATGTGATCTAATTAAACAAAATAGCTTCTACACAGCAAAAGAAACTATCATCACTGTAAACAGGCAACCTACAGAAAGGGAGAAAATTTTTGCAATGTATCCATCTGACAACGTCTAATATCCAGAATCTACAAGGAACTGAAACAAATTTACAAGAAAAAGACAACCCCATCAAAAAGTGGGTGAAGGATATGAACAGACACTTCTTCAAAAATTACATTTATGCAGCCAACAAACATGAAAAAAAGTCCATCATCACTGATCGTTAGAGAAATGCAAATCAAAACTACAATGAGATACGAGCTCATGCCAGTTAGAATGGTGATCATTAAAAAGTCAGGAAACAGCAGATGCTGGCAAGGATTTGGAGAAAAGGGAATGCTTTTACACTGTTGATAGGAGCATAAATTAGTTCAACCATTGTGGAAGACAGCATGACGATTCCTCAAGGATCTAGAAACAGAAATCCCATTACTGGGTATATACCCAAAGGATTACAAATCATTCTGTTATAAAGATACATGCACCCATATATTTATTGCAGCACTATTTGCAATAGCAAAGACTTGGAACCAACCCAAATGCCCGTCAACAATACACTGTATAAAGAAAATGTGGCACATATACACCATGGAATACTATGCAGCCATAAAAAAGAATGAGTTTATGTCCTTTGCAGGGACATGGATGAAGCTAGAAACCATCATTCTCAGCAAACTAACACAGGAATGGAAAACCAAACACTGCATATCCTCACTCATAAGTGGGAGTTGAACAATGAGAACACATGAACAGAGGGAGGGGAACATCACACACTGGGCCCTGTCTAAGGGTGGGGGGCTAGTGGAGGGAGAGCATTAGGACAAATACCTAATGCATGCAGGGCTTAAAACCTAGATGACAGGTTGATAGGTGCAGCAATCCACCATGGCACATGTACACCTATGCAACAAACCTGCACATTCTGCACATGTACCCCAGAACTTAAAGTAAAATAAAATAATGTGTATATATACATTTATATATTTATATGTATATAGATAGATATAGATACAGATGAAGATAAGTCACAATCAGAACCATATGTTTTAACACTGGACTATATTCTTGTTTGTCCGTAACTGTGTATCTCTTATCTATTTTATGATTGCTTTCATCCATGTAGGTAGATCCCTACAACTAGACTGTAAGTTTCACAGATAGGAATCAGGCCACATAGCTGACAAATGCTAATAAACACCCAGTACAACCCTGAAGGGCAGAAGTGTTAGACACTCCCTGCCAAAAGAAGAAATTACTCTTTTAACAGTTGTTTTAAATACATGTTAATAGTTTAGTGCATTTGAAATAGAAGATGGAATTGAAGCCATATGATCTTAGAGGAAATCATTCTCAATTACTTTTAAAACCATAACTAGTAATGAGTTTTCAATTTAAATGGACATAAAGTTGTTAGAAGTAAATTTTCTGATCAAATCAGGTGGCTTTTCCATTTGTATTTAAGAGGCTAGCTGGCATCAAGCAGTAACCAAGGCAGTCCATCTGGAAACTATTTTGTATTGCTGATGCTAATATAAAAAAGATAGAAACAAAATGTGATTTCATTAATTGATTTAATATATATACTTTAATCAAGAATTGGCAGAAAAAGGGATTCATTTAAAAGTATACAAAAGTCCTTATTGTTCAAGTGAATACAATTAACAACTTAAAATTTTTTAAAATATTTGGATAGGACACAATGAAATAAAGAATAATATTGCTATAGGTATAACATTTTGTCAATAAATTCAAGAACCAAAATTATAATCCCTGTTTAATCTTTAGTTTTTAGTCCCTAAATATCCCAAAAGATACCTTGTGAACTAAATGGAGAGGCACAGATTACAATGGGAATGAGTTAAAATGATAGTATGTTTGTTACAAAAATTTAGCAAAATTTATGGGCTTTATCAGAAAAATAAAGGCAAAGACAATGTACAACAAAAGCATGAATCATATGCAGTTTTTCAACAACTAGGGCAGATTAAACAAAGTAGGTTTATTTTTATAAGCATTTTTACAGCTCAAGCAACCTAAATTTAAAGAGCTCATAGAACCTTCTTACAAAATAAAAATTCAGCCTCTAAATGACAACTACTTTTTGGAAACCTAAATAAGGAAATTAAAACCAAATAAGTTATGGGGCCAATAAATTATCGTTCAAGGAGAGGAAATTAGCCTGCGATTTTTCTGCTGGATGAAAAAATATTATATACGTACATATATGTGTGTATATATACAGATATATGTTTATATAAGTAAATATACATAAATACACTTTCTTCTTCTTTTGTAGTTTATAAGACTGAATTTTTACAAAAAAAAAAGAGGAAGATTAAGATATCATCCAATGCTAGCATCATTATATATCTTGAACTCAGACAAAAATGACAGTGACTGCATGTCTCCCTTACCTCTTGTCAAATTCTAACTTCCTGGTAATGAAATGTATAAACTGTACCCACCTACCACTAGACTTCATGGATAGCTCTGTTGATTTGAGAAAACTTGAATTCTGAAGGGATAGAGTTGCTGACAGATGTCACATCAGACTCTCATGTGAACACATGCTATTAGTATATACTAAGGGAAAGAAAAAAGATACTCTTTTTTTTTTTTTTTTTTTTTGAGACGAAGTCTTGCTCTATCGCCCAGGCTGGAGTGCAGTGGCCGGATCTCAGCTCACTGCAAGCTCTGCCTCCCGGGTTCGCGCCATTCTCCTGCCTCAGCCTCCCGAGTAGCTGGGACTACAGGTGCCCGCCACCTCGTCCGGCTAGCTTTTTGTATTTTTTTTTAGTAGAGACGGGGTTTCACCGTGTTAGCCAGGATGGTCTCGATCTCCTGACCTCGTGATCCACCCGTCTCGGCCTCCCAAAGTGGTGGAATTACAGGCTTGAGCCACCGTGCCCGGCCGAAAAAGGATACTCTTATGTGTTCAGTAGTGATGTGAAACTGGATGCTCTCATCTCCAAATAAAAACACGTGGCTTCCTTTTCTTTTCTTTCTTTCTTTCTTTTTTTTTTTTTGGTTAATTGGCTAATTATATTGGTTAGTCTGTTTATGAAAATGGAGAGTATGATTTAGGGATGCCAGGCAAACATTCCCATCTAAAGTATCCTGGGTATTCTGGAATCAGAAGAGTGGGTCTCATCCCCAATTTTGAAGTCTGTATGACCTTCATCAATTAGAGTATCTGATTAAGATTCAAATTTCCTATTTGTAAATAACCAATTTCCTATTTGTAAAAAACCAGTCAGCAAGATTATTTCTAAGATGGTGTGTCCAAATCTAAGCTTTTCTAAATTTGCTTGATAAAGGCATTCAAATTCTCATGAAGATAGGGTCAGAGCATGGACTTTGGAAAGCTAAGAGGGTCATTTGAAGCACCTTCAATGTCCAAATCAGTAGAGCTTTGTATTCTGCAACTTTATTTTTCAAGTATATATAGCAGCAAGTCAAATAATTTTTTTAAAATGACAGCTTAGCAGAGATTTTTAGTTTCCTTTAAAATGCCTCACTTCTAAAAAGACATGAATTATCATCTTCTATGTAAATTATGAAATAAGTAGAAAACCAGTCCCAGATAGCCATAATCTATATACTATATCACTTAAAGGAAATGATGGGGAGAGGGAGAAGATGCTGCACACACATGTAGAGTGGTTAGAAGCTGTCTTCTGAGCACTAGTCTTTCTGTCCCTTCAAGCTTTTTTATCTGCCATGGTAGGCCTATCTCTCAGGGAGGATGTGAAGTTCAGGGGTGAATTAAGAGACTGTGTGTGGGGCTAGGAATGGGGCAGTCAGTGTTTAGCCTAAGTGAAGGAAAATCCATATTGTTGAGTTCATGCAAGGCCCTGTGCTCACCCTGTGGGACCTTTGTTCATAGGCCCATTCAACAAGCATTAAGAGTAGCTGGAATTAAAAACTGACTAATATCCATGGGTCAGGTGTTTTTACTTATTGATTTATTAAAATCTTTCTCCACAGTGAATGCCCTCTGGTGACAATTGCATGGACTGTATCTATTCCAAGAAGTTCATCCACATGTCCCTCCCTATTTCCTCCTTGTTATTATTTTTTCAATGTTGTTCTTTCCATGTCCCTGACCAAGAGTTGGCTGCTCTTATGAATCAACATAAATCTGTACCTGCAGTCATCTCTCTTTCCCTACCAACTAGACAACTAGGTGTTCTGTTCCTTTGGAGGGCTTTCCTTAATTCTGTCTTTCAGGGTCACCTCTGAGTAGAGCTGTAATCACTGGTTATCTACTTTCTGGAACGTGTCAGCCTGCTATACTGAGCCCTGACTGCAAGTTAAGCAAAAAGTGGGCAAAGCATTAGGAGCAGAATCCATGGGATACTGAGCCACACATTCATTCAATTTAGTAGAGCCTCAGATATGCTAAAGCTCAATCTTACATTCCATTTTTCATTTAATATTGGAGCATCACTGTACTATACAATTTAATAATTGTAGATCATAATGTGGGTGCTTCAAATTGCATAGTCACTGGAAGTCCATTGGTGAAGTCTTAAATCTCTACTGAAGCAAGCTAGGAGCTGATTTGCAAATGGAAAATGGTTAAACCAAGAGGATATGATCTTACTAAAAACCCTAAGGGCTTTCCTATCAGGGGCTGCCAGGTATTCCATAGATCCTCTCTTCCTGCCACAGACTCTCTGAATACAGATGGGTCTTCTGGCTCCTAATGCCTGCGTGGCAAGGCAGTTTACACTGCAGCTGCACCTGTTAGGAAATGCTCTTGACATCACTCAAAACTGCCTTATGGATTACCAACAAATAAGTTACAGCAATATGTTCAAACTCAATATATGTGACTTCCAATATCCAGAGATCCACAAAATTGTGCCTCTTTCTTTGTGGTGGGCATTACAATGTGTGTCTCATTTTAGAAGGGGCATCACAACAAGCTCTAGGCTGTATAGATGCCTAGAAGCTTCATTGAAAGATGAAGAATATATATATTACTAGCCTTTTCCTCACTAAGGCATATATATATATATACATACACACATATACATATGTATATATATTTGACTTGTCTTTGGAAAGTGAATGAATGTGATACCTATTCACTTTGAATGTGGAGAGATGAGATCATAGTTTATATTCTGTAATAGAATCACTTATTTGCATTTTAATGAGATGCCATGGAAAGGCCACCATTCTAACATTAGTAAAAAATGCATTAATGTAAAATGGCAACATTAGCCTGAGATTTAAGCAACAGTGATTATGTATTCACATTATTCAAACTGTGTGAAGTGTGTGTGTGTGTGTGTGTGTGTGGTCCCTTTGAGATCTACTTTTACATTTTATTGCTTTTACAGTCTTAGAATTATTTGTGAGGAAAATATGTGTGCTAGAAAGTGATTTAGTGCGTTGACTGGTGGCTCCCCAAAAAAGATGTGTTCACTTCCCAGGATCTGTGAACGAGACCTTATTTGGTAAAGGGCTGTTTATACATGTGGTTAAGCTAAGGTTCTTGAAATAAGATTATCCTGGATTATCCAGATGGGCCCTAAATCCAATGGCAAGTGTCCTTATCAGAGACACACAGACGAGAGGCACACAGAGAAGAGGAAAAGCTATGTGAAGACAGAGACCAAGAAAAACCTGCAGCCTGTAGAAGCTGGAAAAGATGAGAAGGGATTCTTTCCTAACCTTTCACAGGGAGTGCAGTCCTGCTGACACCTTGATTTCAGACCTCTGGCCTCCAGAACTGTGAGAGAATACATTTCTGTAGTGTTAAGCTGCCAAGTTTGTGGTAATTTGTTATGGCAGCCCTGGGAAGCAGATACAGACATCCATAAACATTTAACTTCAGCACATTTTCTGATGGAAATGATGCTATGTATTTGGGACATAAAAAATGATTATGGCATAATGTCTTTTCCTAGAGGGCAAACAGACACATCTATAATTAACTCAGTGTAGCAATGCTAAGTTAGCAGTATAAGGGGAGCACAGAAGTGATAACTTTTGGCAGGATTATTCAGGAAATGTCAAGTGGTCTGATGCAGTTGGAGCAAAAGCATGCATGACAGAGAGGAACAAGAGATGAGATTATGAAAGAACATAGAGGGAAGACTGAATACTCTCGATTACTGTTTTAAAGAGTTTAGGACTTCATCCTGTGGGTTTGGAATAGTCAACCTTGAATGACAACTATTAGAGACAGGTAGACAGGTAGTTGCTGTCTGGAGTTTAGTGTTTAGATGGATTGTGAAGCATATCGGGCTCATTTATTCACTCATCAAAAATTTAGTGAGAATATGTTATGAGCCAGTATTATGAAAAGGACTTGGAATGACAAAGTAGACCCTGCCTTCGTTAAGCATATAAATGAAAGGAGAAAAAACCATGGGCATGTGGGGAGAAGACATGTTTACAATTCGTTTACCAGCTATGCCTTAAGAAATGGGGAGCTATTGAGGGTTTGCAACTGAGTAGTGACCTGAATATAACTGCACATCATGGAAATCACTCAGTTATTGAGAAGAATGTATTGCTCTGGGAAGAGAACAGAGGCCAAGAGATCTACAAAAGACTATTGTAATAATCTGGGAAGAAATTATGAGGACTATCATTAGAGGAAAAGCAGTGGCAATGGAGAAGAATTGTCAGAGTAAAACTGTATTCCAGAAGCAACACTGATAGAGTCCTGTATTTAATTGGGCACAGAGAGTGAAGATGTTGCAGAAGCCTTCGATCATTTTAGCTTAGGTTAGTGCCGATTGAAGACACCCCTGATTGTAAAATGCACCATTATTTTGTGTATCACTAAGATTAAACTCTGACATAATACTTTATTGCTTAGAATTTTTATGTTGAACCACCTGAAAGAGCTATTTTAGATTTATTTAGACAGAGATTTTAGAAGTCATATTTCACTCTCGTGGAAATGAAAATGTAAGCAAAATAAATCAGTTAAAATATTTCTAAAACACTTTTACATTCAGAATCTAATTCTTACAAATCTTTTACACAGAATTGTCAAAATCCATATTTGTCCATATACTATTGTCCTCAGTGCCAACAAGAGTTCTCCACTATTGTTTCTGAGATTTTCTTTGAAGTTGTAAGCTTTGATGTTGGCACTTTGTTGACTTACGAGAAAGTGTCAAAAGAAAGCTTTTAGACAATGTCTAGGATTTATATGACTTCAAGCAATTCTTAAAATTTTTCTTGACTAAAATATCAAGGAATTACCGTTGTTCAGCTGTATCAACTGGAATAAGTAAGACATTCATGCTTGTAGTAGCAATGAAAACTATATTACAACTGTGTTCTAAGCCAACAACAATTGCAAGATGTCATTAATTTAAGTCACATCCTGATTCCAGAGATGTGAAAATGAGGGGGGAAAAATGCACTGTAGAATTGATAAAATATGGAGAATGATGATATTAAATAACATATAATATCAGGATGGCAAAGATTCAAGTTAAATCATTTCATTGTCATTTAAGTGGAAACATGAATGTTCTACATTAACTCTAAGAAAATTATAAAGTATTGCGTGATAGTGGAGATTTTGAACATATGCTTCTTTAAACTATGTGCTATAATATTTTAGTGAGATTACTTTGGTAAATTGATGAGTTAATAAAGTGTATGCCTATTTGACTGAAATGTATACTGAAGCTCCCCGTATTTCCTTTCTTAGATACTCTTCTAGGGAGTGTAATATGTACCTTCTTTGACAAATCACACTTGGGCCAGTCTGTAGGATGCACAGAAGCACTCCTGGCTGCTCTTGTAAAGTACTGGATCTAAAGAAAAGGGCAAGCCTCAAAGGTACACTCACCAGGCTCCACTTGACACCTAGAAGGTTTTCATTTTTAAAAAACCATTAAGCTCTGTTCGATTTGTCAGAGCCTGTACAAAAAGTACTTTTTAAAAAATGAAGGTTATTTAGGCTGGTTTCCATTACCTGCCATTTGAAGAACTTTAAGTGACAATCTAACAAGGGTTAGAGGAAACCAGACAGTGAAGAAGAAATTTAAACTGTTCTCTACTTTGTATTACTTTTTAGTTAGCAAAGTTTTGCAATTAGTAGTCTCATCTTGGACTCATGTATTTCAACTACAGTTTTTCTGTTTGTTTTTCCTCATAACATTAATAGCAGTGAATGAGGAAGTAGTTATTTTTAATTTCAAGTTGACACCTTGAAAACATAGTAAAACAGACTGTTTTTCAGCAAAATTTAACTTACATGATAAGTGGGAGTGGATGTCATGTGCCCACTTTTGAGTGTTAGACAAAACTAAGTTCAAAGAAGAGCATTATGACCTCCTCAGTGTGTGAATTTGGCAAGTTACCTAACTTCGTTGAGCTTTCATGTCTTTATTTGCAAAATGGATATACCAATATTTTATTTGTTTTGATTAAATAAGATAAATAATATAAAATTCCTTGTACATAGAAGACACTGTAAGTAGTAGCTACCATATCAGCATCAAATAGCGCAGCCATTAGAGGAACTCCTCGGTTTACACAGGGCATCTTTACCTTTGGGGTCTGAAGGGGCATCAGCAAGTCAGTGTAGATAAGATTTATGTGCTTTGTGGCTGGGCGCGGTGGCTCGCGCCTGTAATCCCAGCACTTTGGGAGGCCAAGGCAGGCGGATCATGAGGTCAAGAGATCGAGACCATCCTGGCCAACATGGTGAAACCCCGTCTCCACTAAAAATACAAAAATTAGCTGGGCGTGGTGGTGCACACCTGTAGTCCCAGCTACTTTGGAGGCTAAGGCAGGGGAATCGCTTGAACCCGGAAGGCGGAGGTTGCAGTGAGCCGAGATCATGGCCACTGCACTCCAACGTGGCGACAGAGTGACCCTCCGTCACAAAAAAAAAAAGGATTTACATGCTTTGTTATTTCATACATATTCATATGAACATATTTCATATGTTCAACCTAATATTATTGAACGTGTTCAATATGCCAGCTGGCTACCTGCTGTTTTGCTTTTTCCATTACTGCTTTAAAAATGTCATAAAAATCCATCATTGCTGGGATAAGAAGCCAGTTTGGATAATAATTTTTTTAGTGCTTTTCTTTCCAATGGTGTTTTATTTTTTGACTATCAAAATAAGTTGAATTGTTACTATAGCAAATTATAAAAATTATGGAGCAAATTTTTAAAAGCATAAGAAACAACAAGTGATAAACAAGCTGTGAAGTACATTTCCATCTTTATTGATATCACTGGATCCTGCCTTGTGTATATTGGTGGTATGATGAAGAAATAGTGGGAAAGCAGTCTCTATGTCTGAAATATTGCCATTTCCTGTGTGTTGAATACCACTCAGTTTAGAAAGATGGCTTAGATGCTGAGATTATGTGGAGGGACAGAGGTTCTAGAAAGAGGAGTTGAAGGTTGTCCCAAGATAATGTTAATTATCTCATACATTGCATTGCACCTTCACTCACCTCTAATGTTTTTGGCTGAAAATGAGACATGAACACATTCAAAATGTGGTATGATTTATTATTCTTGGCAACTGTTGAGATTCTTAATCCCACCTACTAAAATTATACTGATAATTTTCAGAGTTATATGTCACTCACCGATAAAAACTAATTTGACTTTAGGTACCAACGTACTTGTCCTTCCAACAATAACTTTTTTTTTTTGAGATGAGTTGTGTGCATTTTGTGGGGACAAAGAAACAAATGCAAGTAATTGAAAAGTGTGATTTACGTATGTAATTTAATTTTCATTTAATGGCCGAAATTCAAAATGAGAACAAATTCACTGTTGTAGTTTGATTTTAGGTTTTTCAAACAAGGTTGTACATCAAGTATCTTAACTCTGGTTTATATAAGTTAAACAAAGACAAAATAAAGAGAGCTTTACATTGATTAGGTCTCCCCTTTATGGAATTCAATCATTAATAGTCACTTTTAATTTTATGTTTGCCAAAGCTAGAACAAAACCAAACACAATTGATATGTATTAGAGAACTATTTAATGGTAAGAGATGACCTTGTATTTTTAGAGAAAGATATAAACAGGGGTGTGTATAGTGTGTATGTGTGTTGGGGGATAAGTAAGTACAAAAATTTTAATCTTTAAAAATGAATGTGTTTCAAGGAAAGGGTGGAGAAGCCGACCAGAAGCAAATAGAAATGTGAATGCATTGGTAACGTGGGAGTTCAGAATACAATTAGATAGACATTTTTGAAGATAAATTTACTTACTTTTTTGAATAACATGTTTACTTCCTGAAATGCAAGTTACCTTTTTTCTCCTTCAATAAAACTTGTTTATCTTGTTCTACAGCAGCCAAAGGCTCAGAGAGAAATAATTTCTCCAGAATGTTTTGTTCTGGAAAACAGGGTCATTTAAACACTTGATAACCTGCTGAAGCCTCAAACATTTGTAGCCTCTACATAGATGAAAGGATTTTCAACCTTTTGATATTTACTACCATTTCATCTTTAAAGAGAAGAACACTTGCCTAATTATATTTTTTTAAAGAAATATGGATGTTATTTAACCACTGGGTTGGAATGAATTTGGATATTTCCTTTGTGTTCTGTGAACCCCTACCCTGTTGCTGACTGAGTATAGACAAGTAGTCTAACATTTCTCAAAAGGTATTCAGCAGTACACTAGCCCTTTATACCATGTTCTTTAAAAAAAGTATTGTGTGACTTAAATGAGTTTGGGATACATTGTGAAAAATGGTCTCTTTCTCATTTTGTATTTTTAAATGCTCCAAGAAGCAGTGCTGTAATGAAACATATTTAGCTTTAACATGGTAACTCCAAAATGTCCTTGATCATTAATATAAAAAGAGAGGGGAGGCCGAGACGGGCGGATCACGAGGTCAGGAGATCGAGACCATCCTGGCTAACACAGTGAAACCCCGTCTCTACTAAAAATACAAAAACTAGCCGGGCGAGGCGGCGGGCGCCTGTAGTCCCAGCTACTCGGGAGGCTGAGGCAGGAGAATGGCGTAAACCCGGGAGGCGGAGCTTGCAGTGAGCTGAGATCCGGCCACTGCACTCCAGTCCGGGCGACAGAGCGAGACTCCGCCTCAAAAAAAAAAATATATATATATATAAAAAGAGAGACAGAGAGAGACAAGACATAGTCTGTCTTTGCGTACATTCTACTTTTCTTCCTCATCATAATGTTTTTTCCTCTGCCGACGGGGCAGAAGAGAAAAGGAAAATACCAATGTCTGTCTAACAGACTGTCTTGGCGAGTGACTATAATTTCTGTTCAGGTTATTCTCATCATCTTGTTGTAAAAGAAGTGGTGGCTTTATTAAGGGATTCACTCCCAGCAGCTCCTAGCTTTGATGGCCCATCGGAAACTCAGGTATAAGTTTTTGCTGACTGGTAGCTGGCAATATCACATTGTTTTCCTCTGAAGCATATGCTTCTCTGTGTTATGTTGTCACAGCCCCTTGCAAGGCTAAAACCCCAATGTCATCTACCCACTGAGGCCAACTCTTGAGTTTCAATCTTCCATGGGAACAGGTGACTTGGAGAAGGGGAAGTCCTGGACCATTTCACCTGATTCTGCTGAATGTCACCTCTCAAGATGCCTTTCAGAATGGTGGTTGACCCCCCAAACCAGCTTTTCCTGAAGTCAGAGTATGGACTTTTGGTATCTTTGTTTCTCTGCTGTGGCCCCCAGGCCAATTCTAGCACTGATCAGCTAACAACTCCTTGCTTCATGAACAATGGAAATAATAACTCAACAGTTTGCACAGCATTTTACAGAACTGTTTAACTGAGGAATCCCCATTTTCTCCCTAAAAACCTTTTGGGAAATAGTGCATTTAGCCATATTAGGGATGACAGAATAAAATATACCAGTTATACACTTCACACCATAAACTTCTTTTCCAAGAAGTCCAAGAAATGAAACTTCTCTTTCTCCCCATGTTCTGTCACACTGTGTTTGGAAATCCTAGCATCAGTCTCATTAATCCTCTCCAGGGTTGTGTTATGTCTTTGAAAGATGCTGTGGCAACAAGGTGATATGGTAATGGGGAGAGGGACATACAGGATACTGCTAGGATGTTAATTGATTTAGTTAGCAAGGCCTTTAAGGTCTAGGCAAACGTTTCATCTTCTCTGCTACTCTTAGAACCTGGGATTCCCTTTGGGACACTGCTCAAGATCCTATTTGTCTTCAGCTGTATTCTCAGGAAGTTATTCAAAGCAACACCATTTTCTCCTCCCATCCCTCTGATTCAAGGACACTTTGTCAAGTTTCCAGGCATTTTTCTCCCTCATGTTTCTGTTTTAGATATTTAATTTATTTTTTTAAATCTTACATCCCTTCTCTGAGACTATAAAGACTATCTTTTATTTGTCTTAATAGGGGGAATGGAAAGAAGGAAAAACTGGGACAGGAAATATACCATAATAGCAGAAAAAATATTATCTTGACACATTCTTAAAAAATTGTTTTTCTGCTAATAAATTTTACTTTTCATCTAGATATTATCCTCCACCCCATCTCAAGAGTGTGAGACATATGTTTCTGTCCCCAAACAGATTTTTGAGGACTGTAACTCTTACTCTAATATCACTGGCTGGCTGTGTGGTGATCTTTCCCCACGTGTGAAATAGAGGAGCCTCATTATAGGAGAGACATTTCACCTCCTTTGTCTGTGGGTCACTATGTGTTCCCTCAGGAGGGTCACAGTCCTGCTTCATAGGAAGCTCAGCTATAGGTTCAAGTGGAATGTTCCTTGTTTGGAATAAACCCTCAGTAGGCCTCACATAATTGGTGGGTAGTTGAGGCAAGGAATTGGAGGTGAGGAGCAATAGGCAGTTATCCAACCTGACTCCACTTGTAACTTTGTCTTCTTCATAGAGTTCAGACACCTGGTGCTAGAAAACAGATGCGACTGAGCCTGGCTCTTGGGGGCCAGTGGGACTCCACTCTCTGCTCCTGGTCTCATTTCTTGAGACTCCCACAGCCACCTGTATCAGCAGATCAAAAGTTGCAGCAACTGACACCTCCCCGACTACTATATCCTCATACATGAAAAGATTAGCCCTGCGGTCTTGGAAAGGAGAATGTTTACCCTTAAAAAAGTCCATCTGCTCCATAATCAGGGCAAAAAGAATAGTGATTACACTTTTCTAAATCTCAGAAATATGATGCCGTCGTGTCATGCTGAGCAGATTTCTCACGAGGAATCCTCCCCTTAGTCTTAGTGTCTCCGTTGGTGCCCACAGGTCACCACATGGGAAGCAACTTTAGTGTCTGCCCTTTTGAGGGAGCACAACTATTGCTTTTCCTTGGGCCAGGTTTGGGAGTCTGGTCTATCAGGCTTCCCACAAAGCTAGAAAAGTGCCAGTCAGGACTTACAGGTGTGCTGAGAGCCCATGATAGTGCAAGAGCCTGAGCCAGTGTCCCTGGAATCACCCAACTTGTACTCAATACTTCTTTTTTTTTTTCTTTTTTTCAATTCAGCATTGAAAATAAGGCTTTAAAAATCATCTTTAAACTTTGCATTTTTATTTTCTTGGGAATCTAACAATTTAGTAATGTCAGCAAATTGATAAGGCTACACTGACTTTTCTTCCTTTTCTGTGTCCAGAGTTACAGGGCATTTTATAGAACTCTATGGCCAGTCTCATCACAGTCAACTGGTATTTCTGAAATAATTAATACATGATGAGATCTTATAAAGTGGTGGTTAAGAATGTAAGCCCCAAATTGCATGGATTTAAATCCTCAGTCTACCATATTAGAAGTGTAATCTTGTACAAGTTAATTAACTGCTACATGCTGTATTTTCTTCATCTAAAGTAGCTGTATCCACCAAAAATACACTTATGATGAAAATGACACTGAAAATTTCAGTGACTAATAATGCATTTGTAACAACATAAAAAAAATCAAATACTGAGGAATAAACTTAATAACATAAAAAACTTGCAGACCCATAAAATTGTAAAGTACTGTTAGAAAAATTGAGATAGACCATGTTCATTGATTGTATTGAAAATTGATCTGTAGATTAAATGCAACTCCAATCCAAGTGACATCTTATTTTGTTCTTTGTAGAAGTTGGCAAGGTAATCCTAAAATTCATATGGTAATGCAAAGAAATAGGGATAACAAGACCATTTTTAAGAAAAAGAAAAAATAATCAGAGGACTTTGTGATGTTAGCCTAAGGACAGACTAATAGACTACTGGGACAGAGTAGAGAATCCTGAAACAGAGCCACATAAATAATGACAAAAATAAAAGCCGTGCAAAGCAGTAGGAATATGGTGGTCTATTCGATAAATTGTACTGCATCAATTAGATATTTATTTGGGAAAAATAGTGAAATAATTTCTACTTTAAACCTTGCAAAAGATCAAGGGATTACAAATTGAATATGAAAAGTAAAGCAATAAAATTTCTAGAGGACACTAAAGGAGCATAGTTTCATAATAGGGAACAATTCTTAAATAGAGCACAAAAAACACTAACCATAAAAAATGATGAATAAAGTATACAACAATAAAATCAAGCACTTCTTGTCTACAAAAGATACAATTAAGAGGGATATGACAGGTCGCAAAGGGAGAAATACTTGCAACACTTGTAAGTGGTAAAGAATTTGTATCCAGCATATACAAGAAACTCCTGATCAATAAGCAAGTGACAGTACAATAAAAGGGAAAAGATCTGAACAGATATTTCACAAAAAAGACACATAACTATATGAGAGTCTTCTTGAACCTTCGTCTTTAGAAAAATACATATTAAAACCACAATGAGATAAATCTTAGTATATGTATACTTTTATGCCCACCTAGTATGTATATATTGTGTATAGTTTTTTATACACTGCTGGATTCTATTTGCTAATATTATGGTAAAAATTTTTGTGGCTATATTTATGAGGGGCCTTGGTCTACTGTATTTCTCTTGTTTTGACATCATGGTAATACTAGTGTATTAGTCTGGGTTCTCCAGAGAATCAGAACCAATAGTATCTCATTCTTAAAAAAAAAAAAATCAAAACAATTGAATTCATGGAGATAGAGAGTAGAGGAATGGTTAGTAGCTGCTGGTAAGGGTAGTGGGGGTCAAGTGACAGGTGGGGATAGTTAATGGAAAGATTAAGATCTGGTATTTGATAGCACAACAGGGTGACTATAGTAAATAATAATTTAATTGTACGTTTAAAAATAACTAAAAGAGTATAATAGGATTGCTTGTAACACAAAGAATAAATGCTTGAAGGGATGAATACCCCATTTTACATGATGCGATTACTACATATTGCTTGCCTATATCAAAACATCTCATGTACCCCATACATACACACACAAAATTAACATTTAAAATTTAAAAAAGAACCAATAGGTTCTCTCTCTATATATGTATTTTAGGAGATTTATATTTAGGAGATTTCTCTCTTTCTCTTTTATACATATACACACACATATAAATATATATGTATGTATATGTATATATTTGTATACACACGTATATGTACATTTATATATAATTTATATATAAATGTACACAACACATATGTGTGTACATACAAATATATACATATACATACATATAGTTTCGTAAAATAAGTTGGGAATATATATGAGGATATTTATGATGGGAATTGACTCACATAATTATGAAGGCCAAGAAATCCCACAATATGCCATCTCCAAGCTGGAGAACAAGGAAAGCCAGTGGTGTAATTCAGTTTGAGTCCAAAGGCCTGAAAACCATGAAAGCCGATGCTGCAACTTCCAGTCTGAGGCTAAAGGACTGAGAACCATATATGTGAGGAGGAAATGCTGGTGTTAGTCCTGGCATCTGAAGACCAAGAACCAGGAGCTGCAATGTCCAATGGCCGAAGGAGATGAATGTCCCAGCTCAAAGATAGGAAAAAAACAACAACAAAACTGCCCTCCCTTCAACTTTTTGTTCTATTCTAGCCCTCAATGGATTGTATCATACTCACCCAAATTGGTGAGGATTGGTGAGGACAGATCTTTTTACTTAGTGTATGGATTTAAATGCTAATCTGTACCTACACTCACAGACACACACAGAAATAAAGTTTTGCCAGCAATCTGAGCATCCCTTAACCCAGTCAAGTTGACATATAAAGTCAATCATCACTAGTTTCATAAAATAAATGGAATTGTCCCATTTTTTCATATTTTCTGGAAGAATCTTGTGTAGAATTGGTGTTAATTCCTCTCTAATTCAAGAATTTGGCAGAATTCTCCAGTGAAATCATATGGGCATGAAGATTTCTTTTTTTTTTTTTTTGAGACGGAGTCTGGCTCTGTCGCCCAGGCTGGAGTGCGGTGGCCGGATCTCAGCTCACTGCAAGCTCCACCTCCCAGGTTTACGCCATTCTCCTGCCTCTGCCTCCCAAGTAGCTGGGACTACAGGCGCCCGCCTCGTCGCCCGGCTAGTTTTTTGTATTCTTTAGTAGAGACGGGGTTTCACCATATTAGCCAGGGTGGTCTCGATCTCCTGACCTTGTGATCCGCCCGTCTCGGCCTCCCAAAGTGCTGGGATTACAGGCTTGAGCCACCGCGCCCGGCCAAGATTTCTTTTTTGGTAGTTTCAAAATTATAAATTCCATTTCATTAATAGTGTAAACTATAAATAAAATCTTAAGCCACCAGTGACTGAACGGACTCCCTTTTAGCCATGGGGACCTCAGAGAAACCTTAAAACCTGAGTTGCCAGTTATGATGGGAAGAGGGGTTAGACATGCCTCATTTTACCCCCACCCTTTTGGAATATAGACACAGCTGAGCAGAATTAATGTTAAAATAGGGATCATAAGACAAACAAAACAGATTATTTGTGACAATAAGATACCAAATTACAAAGAGGACCTCAGGCCATGTTAGGCAAGGATTAAGTCAGGCCTGCAGGCCAGACCATCAGTTTTGCTAAACAAGTCATTTCACTGTGGCTGACTCTGAGATGGCATAGTATCTTAACTTACATACTCTTTTTAGCTATCTCCAAGTTTCAGACAGAGCCTTACTCTTTAACTAACTGCAAATTAAAGAATCTCTGAATCCACCTATGATTTGTAAACCCCCGCTTCAAAATATCCCACCTGTTTGGGCCAAACTGATGTATACTTCCCATGTACTAATCTATGTCTTTGTCTGTAACTCCTGCATGTCTAAAATATAGAAAACCAAATGTAATCCAACCGTCTTAGGGCCACTTACTCAAGGCTTCTTGGGTTTGTGTTTTTCCCAGGCCATGGTTACTCATATTGGCTCAGAATAAACCTCTTAAAATATTATACAGAGTTTGATTTTTCTGTTAACAATAGAGCTATGCAAATTATCGATTTCATATTATCTATCAAATAATCTGTTTATGGTTTTCAAACAAGTAATCCATTTCACCAAAGTGTCAAATTGATGTGTGTAGAGTTGGTCACAGTAATTCCTTATTATCCTCCCAGTGTCTGGGGGATCTGTAGTGAGATCCCCTGTTTCATTCCTGATGTTGATAATTTGTATCTTTTTTTATTTCTTCAGTCATTTTAGAGGTTTGTAATTTTCACTGATATTTTCAAATAATCAGTTCTTTGTTTCAGTTCTTTGTTTGACTTATCTTTCTCTTTAAATTTCATTTATTTCTGTTCTTATCTTTGTTATTGCCATCTTTTTTGATTACTTTGGGTTTCCAATGCTTTTCTTTTTCTTTTTTCCAATGCTTTTGTTTTTCAAAGCATTGGAATGTTCTAGATATAATGTTAGATAGATATAATGTTCTAGGTTCTTGAGGTGGGATGTCTAAAATTGTTCCAACACAACTGTATGTTTAAGATTTGTCATAATAAAATGTTGGGATGAAAAAGACTCAACTCAAGCATTAGGCTCTTTGAAGTATCTTTCCTGACCTTCAGTGCCATTTCTACTCTAGTATAAGATTTTCTATTTTCTCCTCCCTTAAGCTCTTGTAATGCCTTGCACATATTTTGACTATTGTATTTTAGTTATCTAATTGCATTTGCCTTTTCCATTAAACTTTAAGCTTCTTAAAGGTATGAACTATGAAAATTACCTTTGGTACAGATTCTCCTTGACTTGTGATAGGGTTACATCTTGACAAACCTATGGTAAGTTGAAAATACCGTAAGTTTGAAATGCATTTAATATACCTAACCTAGTGAACATGAGAGCTTAGCCCAGTCCACCTTAAATGTGCTTAAACACTTACATTAGCCTACAGTTGGGCAGAATTATCTATCTATCTGTCTCTCTATATATGTATATTCAAGGGTAATGTTTAGAAATATATTCCAAAATACAAAATGTTTCTTAACAACCCTAAACTGGAAACAATCTAAGTGCTCATTAATGATAGAATGAATACATTATAGTAAAATGCAACAGCAATAATAAATCTCACAAACATAATGTTGATTGAAAGAAACCAAATGTGTAAAATAATATATAATGTGTGATTCAATTTTTATGAATCTTCAAGTTGAGCAGAACTAACTGATGTTAGAAATCTGCATAGTGGTTATCTTTGGGAAAGAAGGAGTTTGTGATTAGTCACAGCATAAAGGAACCTCTGGGGTTCCTAACCTGGCTGTATTTGATTTGTGATAATTCATCAGACAGAATACTATGATTTTATGTAAATACTATGTGTAATTTCTGTATATGCATTATATAATTGAAAAGCTGTTTTTTATTTTTACTTTTTTGTTGTTGTTGATCCTGAATATTCTTTTTTATTATTATTATTATTTTTTTTTTTTTTTTTTTTTTTTTGAGGCGGAGTCTCGCTCTGTCGCCCGGACTGGAGTGCAGTGGCCGGATCTCAGCTCACTGCAAGCTCCGCCTCCCGGGTTCGCGCCATTCTCCTGCCTCAGCCTCCCGAGAAGCTGGGACTACAGGCGCCCGCCACCTCGCCCGGCTAGTTTTTTTGTATTTTTAGTAGAGACGGGGTTTCACTGTGTTAGCCAGGATGGTCTCGATCTCCTGACCTCGTGATCCACCCGTCTCGGCCTCCCAAAGTGCTGGGATTACAGGCTTGAGCCACCGCGCCCGGCCTTTTTTATTATTATTATACTTTAAGTTCTAGGGTACACGTGCACAACCTGCAGGTTTGTTACATATGTATACATGTGCCATGTTGGTGTGCTGCACCAATTAACTCGTCATTTACATTAGGTATATCTCCTAATGCGATCCCTCCCCTCTCCCCCAACCCCATGACAGGCCCCGGTGTGTGATGTTCCCCTTCCTGTGTCCAAGTGTTCTCATTGTTCAATTCCCACCTATGAGTGAGAAAATGCGGTGTTTGGATTTTTTGTCCTTGCAATAGTTTGCTGAGAATGATGGTTAAAAGCTGTTTTTTAAAATTGATAAAGCCTTCAAGAGAACTTGGCATTCATTGTTTATGAGGAAGACTTCAAGACACTTCTACCAATAATTGATAGATAGACCAAGTGGAAAAACATGTTGAGGATACAGAATATTTGGACAATAAAATTAATAACTGTACTCAATAACTGGAGAAGACAAGAAATGCTTATAAAATTTAATCAGATATAATGTCTTAGCATTCTATCTATACCTTAAATCCTTTCCCTTCTCTGGGGTTCAGGCTGTTGGTTTATAAAGGCCAGATAATCAGTTTGCTTTCTTTTTATCCTGTGATGTATTCTCTAAATCAATGAACTCAAAGTAAATTGCTTGAACTGTGGAACAGAAAATGAGAACTCTGGATAGAAAACAGTTAGAAGCTAATATCTCAAAGATCAGATGGCTGTAGATGTGTGGTATTATTTCTGAGGACTCTGTTCTGTTCCATTGGTCTATATCTCTGTTGTGGTACCAGTACCATGCTGTTTTGGTTACTGTAGCCTTGTAGTATAGTTTGAAGTCAGGTAGCGTGATGCCTCCAGCTTTGTCCTTTTGACTTAGGATTGTCTTGGCAATGTGGGCTCTTTTTTGGTTCCATATGAACTTTAAAGCAGTTTTTTCCAATTCTGTGAAGAAAGTCATTGGTAGCTTGATGGGGATGGCATTGAATCTATAAATAACCTTGGGCAGTATGGCCATTTTCACGATATTGATTCTTCCTATCCATGAGCATGGTATGTTCTTCCATTTGTTTGTGTCCTCTTTTATTTCACTGAGCAGTGGTTTGTAGTTCTCCTTGAAGAGGTCCTTTACATCTCTTGTACGCTGGATTCCTAGGTATTTTATTCTCTTTGAAGCAATTGTGAATGGAAGTTCATTCCTGATTTGGCTCTCTGCTTGTCTGTTACTGGTGTATAAGAATGCTTGTGATTTTTGCACATTAATTTTGTATCCTGAGACTTTGCTGAAGTTGCTTATCAGCTTAAGGAGATTTTGGGCTGAGACAATGGGGTTTTCTAAATATACAATCATGTCATCTGCAAACAAGGACAATTTGACTTCTTCTTTTCCTAACTGGATACCCTTGATTTCTTTCTCTTGCCTGATTGCCCTAGCCAGAACTTCCAACCCTATGTTGAATAGGAGTGGTGAGAGAGGGCATCCCTGTCTTGTGCCAGTTTTCAAAGGGAATTTTTCCAGTTTTTGCCCATTCAGTATGATATTAGCTGTGGGTTTGTCATAAATAGCTCTTATTATTTTGAGGTATGTTCCATGAATACCGAATTTATTGAGCGTTTTTAGCATAAAGGGCTGTTGAATTTTGTCAAAAGCCTTTTCTGCATCTATTGAGATAATCATGTGGTTCTTGTCTTTGGTTCTGTTTATATGCTGGATTACGTTTATTGATTTGCGAATGTTGAATCAGCCTTGCATCCCAGGGATGAAGCCCACTTGATCATGGTGGATAAGCTTTTTGATGTGCTGCTGAATCCGGTTTGCCAGTATTTTATTGAGAATTTTTGCATCAATGTTCATCAGGGATATTGGTCTAAAATTCTCTTTTTTTTGTTGTGTCTCTGCCAGGCTTTGGTATCAGGATGATGTTGGCCTCATAAAAAGAGTTAGGGAGGATTCCCTCTTTTTCTATTGATTGGAATAGTTTCAGAAGGAATGGTACCAGCTCCTCCTTGTACCTCTGGTAGAATTCAGCTGTGAATCCATCTGGTCCTGGACTTTTTTTCATGGGTAGGCTATTAATTGTTGCCTCAATTTCAGAGCCTGCTATTGGTCTAAATGGGGAAAGGATTCCCTATTTAATAAATGGTGCTGGGAAAATTGGCTAGCCATAAGTAGAAAGCTGAAACTGGATCCTTTCCTTACCCCTTATACGAAGATTAATTCAAGATGGATTAGAGACTTAAATGTTAGACCTAATACCATAAAAACCCTAGAAGAAAATCTAGGTAGTACCATTCAGGACATAGGCATGGGCAAGGACTTCATGTCTAAAACACCAAAAGCAACGGCAGCAAAAGCCAAAATTGACACATGGGATCTCATTAAACTAAAGAGCTTTTGCACAGCAAAAGAAACTACCATCAGAGTGAACAGGCAACCTACAAAATGGGAGAAAATTTTTGCAACCTACTCATCTGACAAAGGGCTAATATCCAGAATCTACAAAGAACTCAAACAAATATACAAGAAAAAAACAAACAACCCCATCAAAAAGTGGGGAAAGATAGGAACAGACATTTCTCAAAAGAAGACATCCATATAGCCAACAGACACATGAAAAAATGCTCATCATCACTCGCCATCAGAAAAATGCAAATCAAAACCACAATGAGATACCATCTCACACCAGTCAGAATGGCAATCATTAAGAAGTCAGGAAACAACAGGTGTTGGAGAGGATGTGGAGAAATAGGAACACTTTTACACTGTTGGTGGGATTGTAAACTAGTTCAACCATTATGGAAAACAGTATGGCGATTCCTCAAGGATCTAGAACTAGATGTACCATATGACCCAGCCATCCCACTACTGGGTATATACCCAAAGGATTATAAATTACTCTACTACAAAGACACATGCACACGTATGTTTATTGTGGCACTATTCACAATAGCAAAGACTTGGAATCAACCCAAATGTCCATCTGTGACAGACTGGATTAAGAAAATGTGGCATATATACACCATGGAATACTATGCAGCCATCAAAAAGGATGAGTTTGCGTCCTTTGTAGGGACATGGATGCGCTGGAAACCATCATTCTTAGCAAACTATCACAAGAAGAGAAAACCAAACACCGCATGTTCTCACTCATAGGTGGGAACTGAACAATGAGATCACTTGGACTGGGGAAGGGGAACATCACACACTGGGGCCTATCATGGGGAGGGGGAGGAGGGAGGGATTGCATTGGGGAGTTATACATGATATAAATGATGAATTGATGGGTGCTGACGAGTTGATGGGTGCAGCACACCAACATGGCATAAGTATACATATGTAACAAACCTGCACGTTATGCACATGTACCCTAGAACTTAAAGTATAATAAAAAAAAAAAAGAAGCTAATATCTCAAAATATTTCTTAAACACTTATCTTATACCAAGCACTGTGTTAGCTTTTAGAGATACAGAGATACATGATATGGGATTCCCACCTTTGAGAAATTAACAGTCTAGTAGAGGAGACTGATATGTAAAATGATATCCATTGGTGTACTGGAACTGACATAAAGGCTCATGAGAACCAACTGTTAAGCATTTGGGACTTTTTTGCCAGCCAGTTGTTAAGCCATTGATAGATTCAAATTGGTTATGGTGGATGTGTTTATACCGTGGAAACTGACAAATGCTACAAATCTGGGCTTCCCATCCCCCTAGGGAGCTTGTTTACCAGCACACTACTGATTATATCATAAAACAACCTGATAAATGTTTTGCAGTGCAAAATGAACCACGTGTTGTGGGAACACAGAGAATGTATCAATCAAGGAGGAGGAGACAGTTCTATTCCACTAGTAGAAACCTATCCCACTAGATAGGCTGAATTTGACTTGTCTGAAAATAAGTGAACAGAAGTTGGTCAGAATTATAAAAGCTACTGTGATATTTCAATTAGAGGGGATTGGATATGAAAATTCTGAAGATACAAAAGAGTCATGTGTCAGGGACTGGGCTGCAGCATATGCTTGTTTAGGTTGTACACTACACAGAAGCATCATATCTAATGGATTTTAATTCATATCTGCTTCATTTTTCATCTTGCATATTTTCACTATAACTGTGTTTAATCCAGAGATGGGTGATTTGTATATTTATGGCAATTTTCTGGAATTTATTATAGCAAATAAATGAAACAATCTTGTTTCTACAGAGTTGGTTTTGATTGTCCTGTTTTGACTGTATTGCAAATTCAATACAGGTCTCATTGATCTATTGTAACTTGTGTTTCTAAAAGAGGAGCTTTTTTCTCACTAGTAGGGGGGCATAGCTTTACATTACAAAAAATTACCTGATGGCTTATTCTGGATAATTATAATGCTTCATTTTACAGTTAGTATTATCTAACATAACTCCACCAGAAGATTTGCTGAGTTCCAAGTTTAAATATACAAGCACTTTCACTAAGAAATGAAGCACATGTAATCTGATTCAATAACTAATATTTATTTAACAATAATAATCCTTTTGTTGTAACAAAATCCAATAGGAGTAACAATTCAATTTGTTGTTAAAAAGAAAAAAGAAAAAAAAAAAAGAGGGGAATCTAGAGTGAATATATGATGTAATTGCTGAGAGAACTATCCAATGACTTTGTGTGGGAACATGAGGGTATGGAATTCATTGTGTGGGGCTTTGCCCATACACAATCTTCAGAAAATTTATACTTAATATATACCCATTTAAATACATTTTTATTAGCAACTTTATGAATGTCATCTGAACAGGTCCCAGTTAATGACTTCCACTACTTGCATAACTTATTATTGCCAAATTATTAATTGTTAATGGTTTAGGGAGACTGAAATAAATTGGCAATATTTAATTTTATTTCCAGAAATGTAGTGATATATAAACAAGACATATTACTTAGAGCCATAGTTCTAAATGATGGCTGTGGGATACAATCCCCCATGACCTGCCCCCTTATACTGATGCCTGTAATAAATGAGAAAATTCCCACAAAAGTGCTGCATGGGTAGGCAGCATCTGGCCAGGGAGAATAGGATTGTAAGGTACCAGTGGTTAGGGAGTGAGAATGGGGAGGGGGGCTGAAGAACTTCCATCTTATGTGCTAGTTGCTTGAAAGTTAAGATAGAATATTTTCTATTCAGTCACTCATTTATTTCTCATTTCCTAGTTGCCTACTATAGAAGAACTAAATTCTCTAGAAAATATATGAAGTACATAGTAGGGAAATGAGTAACATAGAATTGAATTAATAAGTACACAAACACTTACTTAAAAACACTCTAACCCTTACAATCACAAGGGCTCTGGAAAATGCTCTTGTGATTAGTACACATTAAATATACAAACACAACAAGTAAGACAAAATGATGTGAATTTCTTGTCTAGAGGGCCTATAGGAAGCAAGGATGTTAAAATTACATTAAAAATAACTTCTATTTTTATGTACCTTTTTAAGAAAATAATCTTTTTTTTTATTATTGACAGTTTTATTTATAGTAGAACCACTTTGTTCTTCATTTTCAAAGTGAGAAACCAACCATAGGCCCAAAGAAATGTATTGGAATATCTAAGGTCATATAGCTTGTGACAGCAGAAATGCATCTTAATTTCTTGGTGGTTGTCATACTGGCAGTGATACCTGCGGATGTGGGCATTTTCCTTTTCATAATATAGAGTAAATTTGGGGGCCATCTATTAAAGGTGAGTAGTCAGTGAGTGGAGGAAATCTTGCCACCTGGTTGGAGGCCTAGAATAGTTTGCTGAATGAAAAGGAGAATTCCCCCCAAATTACCCGGATATCATGCCTATGCTTTTGAAGACTGTTGAATATTGTGATGGTCAGTAAAATTTTGACTGGGCTAGGACAGGTAGTACCTTTGCAAGTGATAATAGGGATAAATACAAAGATTACTTAAATGCCTAAACAACTATATCGATGTGATTTTTGTGCTCCAAATTTACCTTAAAATCTGTGCAATTGAATTAAAATCTGTTGTACTGTTACTGATAACATTGCTATGTGTTTGCATTGTAGTAAAGTAGCCATTTGTTCTACTTTTGGGGTGATATTTATTTTAATTCTTACACAGTTCTTGGAAGTAGTGTTTTGACTCATTGCCACCTGGTTTCCCAAAGAATAAAATATCTGATTGGTTGTTTTGGATAGCTATAACTGCTAAGTTCTTTTAGCGAATTAAGGAGTTTTCTCATGTGGTAACATTCCTGTCTTTTGGGATGTTACATACACTGCTTAAGGGCAAGAAGCATTTGGTTGTACTTTTGCATGGAAAAGCATAAAAGCATAAGAAGGACTGTGATGCATGAACAGTGTTACTGGTAGGTGGTTGAACTGAGATGAGCTTGGGACTCCAAGGAAGCCTGAGATACACTGTCAATACTTATATCAATTCACACTTAAAGAGAGCCACACAAAAGCAATTTGATTTCAAATTGTTGTACCAAGAGTTGTACCAAGACTCTAGGGGCAAAAGTTTCCTGTGGGTCAGAAAAAGAAAAAAAAAAAAAAAATCACAAGAAGTCAAAAGATTCTGACTACCGATTCTTTGTATCTAGGCAGTCAGAATTCAAAGTCGGGATTTCACAGAAAAGCAGAGTCCAGTCTGTGCAATTAACCAAGGTGGCCTTACATTGGCTGTGGGTGAGTGGTACAATTCGATGAAACTTTCCTTCTCCCTCACAAAAAGGGCTCCCTCCCTTGTCCTTTGTCAGCTTTTAAGACACAACTTATCCCTCACAAAAAAGAACATATTCTATGATTTTTATTTGTGCAAACTTCTAAAACAGGACAAAGCTAATATTTGGTGAAGAAAAAACAATGGCTGTCTCAGGGTAAGGACTGACGAAAGTGGTGTGAGTGATCTTGCTAGAGTGATGGTAACCTTCTGTATCTTGATAGGAATTTGGTTACACAGTTGTGCACATATTTGTCAAGGCTCAGCAAATGTTACAGTTTGTGTATTATATTGTATACACATTTTATGTTTAAAAAGCTGTTAGACACAAATATTGAACTCTGGTTAATGATATGCATGCTGAAACATTTAAGAAAAGTGTGATGAAATTTACTTTGAGGCTCATGAAAAATAATGTGATTTGATATATACATAGAGGAGGGATAGATATGAAAAAGCAAGTATAGTGAAATGTTAATGGTAGAACATTCAACATTGCTAAACTTTTATAACTTTACTATACGTGTGAATTTTTTGCAATAAAATATTTGGGGAGAAAATACTCAACTCAGGCATTAGTTCCCTCAATGTATCTTTCCTGACCCTCACCTCCATCTCTACTCTAGGATAATGTGGGTTATTTCCTTTCCTTGAGAGCCCTGTAATGCCTAGCACACAATTTCACTGTATTTTAGTTATCTGATTGCATCTGTCTCCTCTATTAAACTGTGGACTTCTTGAGGATAGGGACTATGCAATTTGTATCCGAAGCACTTGTGTAGGCACATAGTAAGAGCTCAATAAATAAAGTATTTGAATAAGTGATTATAAACATCACATCTTTTCCTGATCACAGGGGATAGGGGGCTGGCCAGTACAAGAACAAATAAAGACAGATATCATGAACCATAGAAATCACTGATAAAGTAGGAATATAAGAAATATAATACAGCATGCAGTAATTATGTCTTGCTCCACAGAAAGATGGAAGAAGGAAGAAAAATGTTAAGGGACCTGTTGAGAAAGCAGTAGTGGATAACAATTTGGGGATATGCTATTAGATGGAATAGGAAATCGCAAAACCCACGATTTTCTCTATGGACAATGGGAAAATGTAAAAACAGTTTACAGAGGTGAAGAACATGGCCTGAGAACAAGGCACAACTATACTGAAGCCTAAAAGGCACTTTGCAGGACAGTGAGTGACATTTTTCCCCCTTCTACATTTGTCTGCAAGACTTTTCATTTGCCTGCACTGATAAGTGGAATTAGAGGTTGTATGATTTGTTTAATGATCCAGAGAAAGACCCAGTGTGACAGTCTTGTTAGAGCGTCACTGAAGCATTAAGCAAGTGCCAATGTTAAGGTCTTTTTAGCTTTGTCTATGAGCACTGATTACTGAAACAAAGTTGAGACTGTGTGAGCAAAGTGAAATAAGGAATTGAATAATCAATCAACCAACCTCCAGGTAGCTGGTCATTCCACGCAATTTACACACACAACGACCGTACATATGATTCTTCCTCAAGAGCATATTTTTATAAGTAGCTCAGTGTTCCCTGATATTCATTCTTTGAGTATCCAAATAGTGCCTACTGCTCTTCAACCTTATAGGTAGCTTTATTCATGTATCACTAGTGAAAACTACCAATCATTAGCTACAAATGAATTGCCTCATGTATACTCCCTGTTACAGTGGCACAGCTATAATTTTCCTATATCACTGATCTTTATTTAGTAATCTACCTTATTCAAATATTCAGTAACCTAAAACCAACTAAACAATTTGGCTTATAATTCCAAAACATTATCAAAATTGTGAGTTGCACATCCTAAGTGATGTTTGGTGTCCAAATATTGATACAAACAACATTGCACCTGTTGTTTCACATTTATTTACATTTGGTTTTAAATATACTTTATCAATTATTTTGACCACAGTTTCAAATAATAATTTATATTTTTGGATTAATGGGGAACTCTGCATTTTAGGGTTAACCTCTTGTTTCTTTCAATTTCCGGAAACTGTTTCCTTCAATTTCTCAGAGACTGAGATCTCAGTCTCTCCGTGTGATAGTGTGTATGTTAAGAGAGTCAGAAGGAATGGAGTTCACCTATTTCAAACTCCTAATCAATATAAAAATCCTCCTACAGCATTTTTGTCAACAGAACTATTTCTGCCAACTTTGTCTTTCTAAGTAGCAGAAGTATATGATTCAGGGTTACTGGAATTGTGTGATAGATTCTTACCTGTAGCTGAAGAGTTGTATTCCTAGAAAGCTTTCTGAAAAATGCAGCCTTTCCTGGATGAAAGCTGAGTGACAAGATGACTCCCAGAACTCTCTTTTGTTATGGCCATGATCAACGAGAGAGTGAAACATCTATCTTACTTATCAGGCAGCTAAACAAAGCAACAATTGAAGGCTTAAGAAAAGAGGAAG
This sequence comes from Trachypithecus francoisi, assembly GCF_009764315.1. Lineage (NCBI taxonomy): Eukaryota > Metazoa > Chordata > Mammalia > Primates > Cercopithecidae > Trachypithecus > Trachypithecus francoisi. The sequence continues at coordinate 76,046,077 of NW_022681468.1, read as the reverse complement.
CTGAACTGTTGGATTAATTATACTTTCTGCACTTGCTCATGGGGCAGTGATGGGATGGGGGAAGATGTCTTCCCTGCTTACCTAAATAGACGTGGGCTAAGATTCTATTTTAGCTGTCTATAATGTGCATACTTGGAAATAACTTCCTAACATATGACTCCCCTTTCCCCACTATTAACTGTTTCTCACAGAAACAATGAAGCCATGGCAGAGATAATTTCCTTCTGTGTCAATGGTTGACTGGGTGGGTCTAATCAGGAGTTTGGAACCAGGGTGAGGAGAACCTGACTCAATTTCTTTGAGAGACTAATTTTTTTTTTTCTTTTTTCTTTTCTTTCTTTTTTTTTTTTTTTTTTTTGAGGTGGCGTCTCGCTCTGTCGCCCGGACTGGAGTGCAGTGGCCAGATCTCAGCTCACTGCAAGCTCCGCCTCCCGGGTTTACGCCATTCTCCTGCCTCAGCCTCCCTAGTAGCTGGGACTACAGGCGCCCGCCACCTCGCCCAGCTAGTTTTTGTATTTTTAGTAGAGACGGGGTTTCACCGTGTTAGCCAGGATGGTCTCGATCTCCTGACCTCGTGATCCGCCCATCTCGGCCTCCCAAAGTGCTGGGATTACAGGCTTGAGCCACCGCGCCCGGCCTCTTTTTTTTTTTTTTGAGACAGGGTCTCACTTTGTTGCCCAAGCTGGAGTGCAGTGGTGCACTCAGCTCACTGCAGCCTCGACAGATGGGGCTCAAGTAGTCCTCTCACCTCCGCTTACTGAGTAGCTAGGACCACAGGCATGGACCACCATGCCCAGCTAATTTTTGCATTTTTAGTAGAGATGAGGTTTCACCATGTTCCCCAGGATGGTCTTGAACTCCTGGGCTCAAATGATCCCCACACTTCGACCTCCCGAAGTACTGGGATTACAGGCGTGAGCCACCCTGCCTGGCCGACTATTCTTAAAATATGTAGGCTCAAAGGCTCTGGTGGGCATGATCTTCCTTTAAATGGACCAGAGAGGTAGAGACAGCTATTACACAGAGAGAAATGAGAGTAAAGCGGATGTGTGGAAATTACTATGTTGGTGCAAATGTAAGTGCAGTTATTGTATTACTTTTAAGGGCAAGAACTGCACTTACATTTGCAGCAACATAATAGAAAACCAGGTGAAAAGAAAAGGGGTCTGAGTGCAAAATAATTCTGGACAGCATCCCGTGCTCTAGTTCCTGTACCTCTCAAGGCCCTACTGCACTTCTGATCTTTGAATCTTGAAACATTGCTTTATGCTTAAGCTAGCTGGCTTTGTTTTTTGTTACTAGCAACCCAGAGATCCACAGGAGATTAGTTTAACATGCAACCTAAGAATTTACTTAAATTTCTGAATCACTTATGAGAGATACCGAAGAAATAAAAAGATAAAATTTTGCTTTGGATTAACTTAAAATCTTACTGGGAAAAAAAGGCTTATATTTATGACAAAACTCTGCAGAACAATGCAGCATATTCCATAATGAGTATTTTGTGACACAATTATGTGCAGTAGAAAATGGAAAAATCTATGTGGACTCTAGCAGTGAAGGAAGAAATTGGAGGAATAATCTTTTATGTTAAACCTTGAATGATGAGTAGCAGTTGGTTAAAAAAAAAGTGAAGTGTGTTCTAGATTAAGAGATAAAGTAGCCAAAAATGACAGTAGTATTTGTAAGACTATAACTAAACACTAAATTTGAAATAAAAGATGAGATTGGGTTGGGAGGGTGAAGTCAGATGACGGAGAGGCTTGAATTCCAAAATGAGGGATTATTTGCACTTTCTGTAATCAGGTAAAAGAGGAGTTGTAGACACTTGAGTAGTAGTGTAAAGTGACCAAATCTCTGTTTAAAAAGTTGAATCTAGTTGTGGTTTGCTGTATAGTTTAGAGGCAAGTGGACTAATTTGGAAGAGAGTTTATTTCTTACAGTTATTCGAGTGAGGTGAAAAATAGGACATGCGGAAGGAAAAACATAGTAACTTGAATCAGTGCTTCTCAAAATTTACTGTATGCATGAGTCATCTTCTCAAAATGCAAACTTTTATTCAGTAGTTCCACACTGAGGCCTGAAAATCTGAATTTCTAACCATCTCCTAACTAATACCTATGCTGCTAGTCTGTGGATCACACTGTGAGGGACCAAGATTTGAAAATGATGATCTAATCTGGTGTGATGAAGGAAAATAAAAGAGTCAAGGATGACCCCAGGGTTTCTAGTGTGATACAGTTGACAGGAGAGAGAGAAAAAAGGAACTGGAAACATCTATTGAGTGACTACTGTTTGTTGTTTTCTTTTCTCCTGAGACTCCACCTTACAAATAAACTCATTCATTCACTTACTTAACACTTATTTCCTGAGCACTCACTAAGTGCCAGGCATTATTGTAAACCCTGTGGATTCAGTAATGAATAAAACAATTTAATAAGAAAACTCTGCTCTTGATTTAAGTGGGAGGATAAATAAAATAATAAAAATATGTAGTATTGCGATAAACCAAGTAGATAATCTTAAGTAACGTAGATATAACTTTGGCTGAGTCTCAGTCATACCAGTCACAGTGAGCAACTTCTGCATAACACAGATATGACAAATTTACAAGACAGTCAAAACATATGTTGAAATTAAAACTATTTTTAAATCCTTTGAAAGGATTTTACTGAGTTCATAAAATATTTCTGAAAGCTCTAGATATTTTAGATATGTTGCACTTGAACATATTTTTAATGAAAGCATGTACAAGAACGTGTAATGGAATATTTTGCAGCTTTTACAGTCATTCATCTCAGAATAAACATCTGTCTTGCTATTCAGTTGATGTATGGTCTAAGAGCTTATTTCCTATTTATAAGAGGCCTGTCTATACATTCCTCTTTGTTTCTTACCATAGATCACACAGAGGCACTTCTTTCCAAATCCACTGTAGAAATATATTTCTATAGTAAATTGTAGGAAACACTATGGGATTAATTATTCAAAGAAAACAAAGAAACAGATTAAGAAATTTATCCTTGTATTTATGTATCTATCTACATTTGTACTCCCACCGTCTATGAATCTGTAAAAAAAGAATAAATAAAATGTAAACGGAAGCCTATTAAACAATAATTGCTATAAAACAATAGCTTCTCATCTTCCAAAATTTATATTTAAAAATTGCTAAATGTATCTTTGTTCACTAAGCACTTTAATTAACATCTATAACATGGTGATTATATTATTCAACATTTAAATGCTTAATTTGCAATCTGGAATTGCAGGCATTCCCTGATATATTTTCATTTGTTGCATTTGTATTTTTAGTAGAAGACAAAAATAAGAAGATACTTATACGATAATATGATACTAGATCTGTAAACAAAAGTTTTACTCACTCTTTTTCACTGTACTTGAGATTTAAAACACCATAACAGTATTTGTATGTGTTGAGCTGTTGGGTATTTTCATGTTATGAGAGGTTTGAAGTGCTGTACCTGCCATCTACTGGAAGTCTATGGGAGGTACATTTCCCTACTAGCAACTCAAGGCCTCCAGAGTCTAGAAAATGCTATCAGTGCTGTTGAGGAAATTGTATCACAGGCTGTGAGGTCCTTTATTGCTGCTAAAGAAAATTAAAGATAAAATTATCTCATTAATCACTGGTTAAAGTACAAAATGGACCCATTTAAATGTTGGTAGGCGAAATGTAAAGAGTGATTCACTTTTGAGATGTTACGGTTTTACTAGAAGGCCAGGAGCAGAAAGACTAACAAATGTCCTTCCCAGCATTCTTACTAAAGAAAGTGCTCCAACTCTGGAAAAATATGTGCACAAATCATAACTATTGCAAGTAGCTCTTAGCATCTAGGGCAGCCAGGTTTCTGAGATCTTCTCTAGTAACTTCTGTTTAATATTTCCGGGCTCATCTGGATTGTGAGAATAAGGGTAAGTGTATATGTAGGAGAAGACAGGGTAAGTGGAGACTAGCTGAAATGTTGAAATACTGCAAAGAATGAGATACCATAGTTAGTTCTTGAAATACATGCTTTGTGACTATATTTAATTCCTCAACTATGCTCTGGGTTAGAATAATCAACTCCAGATGTTCATATAATCTAGACACCTACAATTCCAGTTTCCTAGACTTTTCCTATTCAAATAATGTCAGTACATTTTCTTGTCCTAAATAATTTAAATCTATCTAATAGCTCTTTTATTCCCCGAGTTGAGGAAAACAAACAAACACAAAAGAAAAACAAAAAAAAACAAAAAAGAAAAACAAAAACAAATTAAATCTATCTAATAGCTATTTTATTCCCCGAGTTGAGGAAAACAAACAAACACAAAAGAAAAACAAATACTGAGTTATTTAATTCAACTTTTATGAATGACTTGAAAAATTATGATTAGATAAACTTAAAAACATAAAACCTTTTAGCTTTTTTTTTTTTTTTTGAGACAGAGTCTCGCTCTGTTGCCCAGGCTGGAGTGCAGTGACCGGATCTCAGCTCACTGCAAGCTCCGCCTCCCAGGTTTACGCCATTCTCCTGCCTCAGCCTCCCGAGTAGCTGGGACTACAGGCACCCACCACCTCGCCCGGCTAGTTTTTTGTATTTTTTAGTAGAGATGGGGTTTCACTGTGTTAGCCAGGATGATCTCGATCTCCTGACCTCGTGATCCGCCCGTCTCGGCCTCCCAAAGTGCAAAACCTTTTAGCTTTTAATCATCCTGTACTTTCTGGTAGCTAGAATAAATTCTTAGAAGTAAGTTCTAGAATGACATGATCATACACATTTACAGTGTTAGGGTTTCATATAGATAAAGATTAATAGTGGCACTAAGAGGTAGAATAATTTAACTCAAGGTCATGCAATTTAGTGACAGAGCTTAAACTATAATCCAGGTTGTTTTACTCTAGTCACTTGCTATATCTACTACCTTGTAGAAAATAGAAAGATTAGTAAACTGATGATTCTCTTGAATGTAATTATAAAATATACATCAGACTTGAGATTAAAATAGGAATGCCCTTGAGTGATTGTCATGTGAGAGAAGGGAAAGTAGCTGAGGAAGTATGAAAACATTTGCCAGAGGTGTCCTTGGCATTCTTTGAAATTCAGACAAGGAGATCACTCTCCATGTCAGAGTCTCAGACTTAAATTAGGCCTTCCTTTACTTAAGCATACTGGAGAGAACACATAAAGGCAAAGGTGTCTGGGATTAGAGAGAAGTTAGTGAGACAAGTGGCAGCCAGATATTTCTAAGGCTAAGTGATGACACAGTAGAAAGTCTATGTCTAGCAATATGACAGACTAAGACCCTGAAATCCTACTGCAAACACCTGTAAGTATGGGATAAAAATATAATGAGCATTATTTAAAATGCATAGCTAAACTCACAAAGAAGTATGTAAAATCCCCTGGGGCGAAAAGCAAGGAGAAAATGGAAAGACAGATTAGTAAATGGATGCTGACACTTTGTCAGCTTGAGTTGGGAGTTGGGAGGAGTATTAGTCAGTCTTGCTATTCAAGGGAGTTGAATGAACATGATGGCCCAAAAGACAAGGCTTTGGAACTGCTTGAGTTGGGGAGTTGGAATGGCAAACTCTCACTTCACAGACACATTCATAAAGCCAGGACACATAAAGGGCTCTGCCCTACAGGAAAGGGTAGATAGGGAGAAATCTGTCTACTAGCAAAGTGAAATGAGAACCTTGTTGAGTTGACCTGGGATCTAGACAGGAAAGAAAGGCTACATCAAAACTTTGCAATCACAAAAAGAGCAAATTAGACCCTAGGAGCTTCAGATAATTAAAAATCAAAACACACCACAAAATGTTCAAACTTGATTACAATAAATAGAGGAAAAAATCAAAAGTCTAAGAAATGAATACTATCAAAATACACAGAATACTTTGCAGCAACTTAGAAAAACTAGACCTACATATGCTGATATGTAAAGATCTTCAAAATTTACTATTTTAAAAAAGCTAAAGTATAAAAGCATCCTAGAGGGTAATTCCATTGTTGTTGGCAGTTGTTTTTTTGAGACAGAGTCTGGCTCTGTTGTCCAGGCTGGAGTGCAGTGGTGTGATCTGGGCTCACAGCAACCTCTGCCCCCTGGGTTCAAGCGATTCTCCCACCTCAGCCCCCCGAGTAGCTGGGATTATAGGTGCAAGCCTAATTGTTGTATTTTTAGCAGAGATGGGGTTTCACCACGTTGCCCACGCTGGCCTTGAACTCCTGACCTCAAGTGATCAGCTCGCGTTGGCCTCCCAAAGGGCTGGGATTACAGGCATGAGCCACTGCGCCTGGCCCCATTGTTGTTTAAAAGAATTTAAAAGGCACTTGTGTGTTTGCTTTAAGGATGTTCATTTTGTTTATATCTGGTCCTAATTAGCTATGTTATTCCCTCTAATTTATATTGAACATAATAAAACATGATTGCTAGTGAAAAAAGTTGGACCAGGCAAATAAAAAAAAAAAAAAGGAATAAAACATACTTGTAGAAATAAAAAATCTGGTCACTGAAATTTAAAAATGACATGGATGAAGAAAGGATTAGTGAACAGAAAGTTAAATTTGAAAATTGAAGAAAGTTCACAGAAATATACAGAGGTCAAGAAATGAAAAAATATGAAAGATTAAGAGACATAGGTAAAATGAGAAAGTCCTACATAAATTATAAAGAAATTTCAGAGGAAAATGAGAATGAGGGAGAGTCTATTTATTAAAATGGCTGACTATTTTCCAGAAGTGATAAAATACTCCAGTCCTCAGATTCAAGAAGTCCCATAATTCCCAAGTTGCCTCTAGAGCATCAAAGTCAAATAAATACTTTTTAAAGCAAGACAAGAGACAGACTACCATCAACAATTAAAAACTTGCCTGATTTCTCAGTAGTAATAATTTAAAAAGGGAAGACAGTGAGTTCTCCTCCTTAGAAAGCTGAGAAAAAATTAAATTCTCATAAAATGAATATTTTATGCTGATTTAATATCATCTAGGAATGGAATTTTAAAAAGACATTCTCACAAATATAAATAAGTTGCATTTACTGTCAATAGAGCCACACTGAAGGAATTTTTAATTAATACTCTTCATCAAGAAGGACATTGATTCAGTAAAGAAAAACTGAGATCAAAGAAAAGTGAGCAAATAAAGTGATAAATAGTAGATAAAGCATTGACTGCATGAATCAACAATGGTAATGATAATTAATTTGGGAAGGGGAAAACATGTAGAGACTTAAATACTCAATGAAAATAACATGCAAATTGGAGTGATAATGATTGGTATTAATAGTTCTAAGGCATTTTATTTGAGGAGAGTCTGGTAAAGTATTTTATTTAGACATTATTATGTCAAGCAGGCATGTTAAAAAAATTAAAATAGCTCCTTAAAGAATAGAAAAAGAATATGCAATATCCATGCAAGTAGAGGAGATTGGGAATAAGAAAACCTCAATCAATAAAAATGGGAATAGAAGAGGAAAAAGAGAATGAGGCATATAAAAACATGTTAGGTAGAGAATAGAACAAAAGAAAGAGAGAAATACTAGTGCCCAGACCACTAAAAACTCAGGTTTCTAGGAATGAAAGTTTGGGTCACCCAAGCAGATTAAAAAAAACTCCAACCAACTGAAACACTAAGGTTAGGACAAAGAGAACATAGAACTGGTAGGAGAAGACGGAAGTTGTAAATTTCATCTATGGTCTAATGGCCAATTGCAGAAAAAAGCACTGTGCATCTAAACATATGTTACTCCTTGCTTGTTTTAATAAACTCTATGTATTAATAAAAAAATTCCTTATCCTTTTATCTATTATTTTATATGAGCAATGTTGGGGGTGTTAACTTTAAATTTGTGTTATAGCAGTGATAGTATGCCCAGGAGTGCAACAGCAGTTTTGGATTTGTGGGTTTGATCCCAGAAACATTAGCACCTTCCTTATCTTTTTGCATCATCTCTTCATTTTTGTTCCTGCAGAAAACTCTCTCATTATTTCTCCTCCTGCTATTTCAAGAGTTTTGTACTAAATTTCCTGAAGTAAATGACTTTTGTGTGAAATACTTGGCATGGTTTCTGTTTTCCTGGCCAGACCATAACTTAATATTCTACAGTATGTAGGAATTTAAGAGAAAAAGAAAAAGAAAAGCATGCATACCTTTACTTCATACTATAACATCCCCACAAAAATTCAGTTGTTGTGGATCAAAGAACTAAATGTTAAAGCAAAACTTTTAACCTCGTAGAAAGAAAATGTTGGACAATACTTTCTGAACTTGAGGTAGAAGAGGAGTTCTTAAAACAAAATACATTTCAAAAGGAAAGTGTTGATGAATATTACTACATTAAGTTCAAAATTGTATTCATTAAAAGACTACACGGTATGCAAATAGAAAAGATAAACTGTAGACTGGCAGAAGAAAATGCAAATTAAAACCACAATAACATATTTTACCTCAGCCAAATGGCAAAAGTTAAAATCTGATAGTGCCAAGTGTTGGCATGAATATGAACCAATGGCAATTGACATATACTGTTTCTAAGAGTGATAAATATGAAAGTATAAGGTATAAAACCTTTAGTGAGAAATTTGGCAATATCTAATAAATTTGATAATGCATATATCTTTTAAGGATCCTACTGAGCAGGGATTTCTAATCACTGAGTGTCAGCACACTGGGCACTGTGGTAGGTTCTATAGGTGTGTGGAAATATTGATTCCCCCAGCCCTTGGGGAGCAGGAGCAGGAGGGGCCTCCTAGGCTAACTATCTATGGGCAACGTTGTTCATTTATCCCAGTGTGCCATACAGATATTATAATTTTCTAAGTGTACCATAACTTGAAAGAAGTTGGAAAACACCCTTCTAAGATACCAATTCCTTGTTTGTTTTAATTGTTTCAAATATCTTTTTTTTTTTGTCATTTCTCTGTTAACACCTGTTTTGTAGGTACTCTGAGAATATCTCCAATTTTTTCTACTTCACTTTCACAGTCCCTCTGTGAGACTTGTGGAGAATAGCTGTTGCCTCCCCATGAATGTGAAGCTAAACCCAGAGCCCTGGATGAGATAGTAAATGGTTGATAAGCTGGCCTTTCCAAAGTATTTAAAAAGCATATTTCTTAGTCTCTTTTCCTTCTTACCTAGTTTCAATGAAAACTCTGACAAATAATCCTTAGATCAAGGAATAAAATGTGTGGGTAACTTTAAAAGTGTACTTGCCTCCTGCCTCCACAAAATAACTGGGAAGCTCTGCGACCAGATAGCTCCAAATAAATCAGAGGAAATAATTTTTAAAAGAAAATTGGCTAATATGATCTACTGTACAATAGACAATTAAAGAAATCTGATGTCCTCTAATCTTGTAGTATTCAAGCTAGTGGCAATTTTCAGTACCTTCTTCCTCTCAAAACAAAACCCAAAACAAAAAGTACTGTTCATAGTGCCTAAATATTATTAAAGATTCTCCATTTAACTCATAACCAGAGGTTTTCAAGGAGTTCATACATTAGCCAAATAGAAAAATAAAGCTCCATTCCTATCTCCTTCCAGAAAATAAAATTCCAGGTGCATTACTACAGAATGTGAAAAAAAAAAAAAAAACAGAAATTTGTGAAAATAAAACATGAAGAGAATATTTGTGGTCTTTGAATAGGTAAGACATTTTTAACTCAGATATAAAACACAGAAACCATTAAGGAATATAAATAACATACAGTTTAAAAAGAAAAGATTGAAAGATAAACAGAAAACTAGGGATAATTTTGTAACATGTGTAATAATACAATGGGTTAATAATCTTATAAAACAAAAAATAACTTTTATTACTGAAAGATAAACATTCCTATGGAAAGAGGTTATAAGCGGATTACTAAAAATACATATATTTAATAAATATATGAAAAAATATTTAACATCACTAATAGTAAAAAAAGATACCTGCATTAGTAATGTTTCATTAAGTTGACAGTAACTTTGAGAAAAATTCCAGTTTGAGGGCTGAAACTTCTGACACCTGCCATGTAAAGTTATGTACTTTTTTAAGACAGAGGTTACTAATAAATTGTACCCTTTGATCTTAAACCCATGTATCAGTGTCACAAGAGGAAAGACATGGCACACTCAAATAAGGACACCGTAGGTGAGTTTAATAAAGAAGCTGGTTATCAAAGATATCTGCAGTTTCACGTTTATTGCAACACTATTTAAAATAGCAAAGATTTGGAAGTGTCCATCAACAGATGAATGGATAAAGAAAATATGGTTAATATACATAATAGAGTACTATTCAGTCATAGAAAAGAACGAAATCCTGTCATATGCAACAACATGTATAGAACCAGAGGACATTACGTTAAGTGAAATAAGCCAGACACAGAAAGGCAAACTTTGCATGTTTTCACTTCTCTGGGGGAGCTAAAAATTAAAACAATTGAACTCATTGAGATAGAGAGTTTAAGAATGGTTAACAGTCTAGGAAGGGTGGTGAGGGGTTTGTAGGGAAGTAAAGGTGATTAATGGGTACAAAAAAATAGAAAGAATGATTAAGAACTAATATTTGATAGCATGATAAAATGATAATAGTCAATAACAATTTAATTATACATTAAAATATCTTAAAGAGTATTATTGGATTGTTTGTAACACAAAGGATAAATGCTTGAGGTGAAGGATACCCATTTACCCTGATGTGAGTAACACATTGCATGCTTATATAGAAATATCTCAATAACCCCATAAATATATATGCCTATTATGTACCCACAAAAATTAAAAATAAAAAAAAGCTGGTTACCAGTGTATGAGCAGAGTTTAGGTAACCAGTAAAAGATGGTGCACACTTCCAGAGCTAAGGACAATGTGGAGCCAATACCACCCTCAGCCTGAAGACAAAAGGACCAGAGTAGTTACTAGAATCTCCAGACAGTTAGAGGAGAGGGTCACCTGATAGAACCTGTGGCTTTTAGCAGAGGAGAGCAGTCACTGTGAATGGAAACCAGCAGGGAAGTAGCTGGGGAAATAAATACCCTGTTCTCACACTACTACCACTCTCAAGTCTCCTGTGATTGCGTTCCCATTGCATGAATTCACCTAGAAGCTAGAGCGTGGCCCATACAGATCATAGCCCTAGGTCACAGAGAAGGGAGGGAACGTGGGGAGTGAATCTGAAGGAGTAGATGGGAAATATCCACTGTGAACTTGGCAAACCAAAGTCTGAGATTTTCCCAGAAAGACATGAAGAACATTTGCAAATCTCTGTTTAGGACTTACTCATTTTGGTATGTATTCTTTAACTATTTTGGAAGAAGTAGGAGCCATTTTTCCTAAACAAAGCAAAAGAAAATCCAATGGGATTTCTCCATGGAAAAAGGCTTAGTGGGATTTAACCATCAAAAGATATTGTAAACCAAACTAAACAAAACGAAAACCTTAATTCATCTACTTTAGAGGGTTTCCTATATGCTGGAGGAGTACACAGTATATTTCCCTAGTCACAAAGTGAGCAATAGCTCCTGAGACCAACACAAGTTCTTTGGTTGAATTTCACCACCTTCAGGTGTAGAGCTGAAAACAAAAAGAGAAATACCTAAATGTTACTTGGAAATTACATTTGATTGAGAATTGCATGCATTGAATTGCACATAGTTGTATGTCTTGGAATGGTTTTTCTAATTGAGATTAAAAGAATAAAAGCACAGACTAGCCCAGATTTGATAAACAATCAGGCACAGGACTTAATTGAGAATGGGAGAAATTTTTAAAAGGCCGAATTCATATCCTAGATGAGTCTGGACCTGGTTGTCAGCTCTGTCTGCATTTTGGCAAGAAGAAATGTGGGTCTCTTTAAATGTGACCAAAGAAGCATGATTTACCTTAAATTGGTGATTGAGTCTAAGCTTGTCATTTTCTCTCCTTAAGGCATTAACAGCACTTAACAACAGCTACCAAGTACCACAAATTATATAGTTATTATTTACCCTGAAACTCATAAGCAACAGGAACATGACACAACCTAAGTCCATCTGTATCTCATCCAAGATCACTAGAGATGAAACTCTGAGCATTTGTATTACTACAGCACGTCAGGAATGATCAATACACTACTAACCACCAGCAATCAAGTCTCTGTTGCTATCTGGATAGTGAATGATTTAACTCCAGAGTCCCATTTGTAAAGATGACTTTCTAGAATCATCCCTGGCAACAACTGTCTTAGATTGGGTTTCCTAAAAGCAGAGTCAGAGACAGGGATTTATGTGCAAATAATTTAATGAGGAAGTTCTCTCAGGATAGCTCTTACATTAGTAAGGAAAGCAGAATAGGGCAGGGGATGAAGCATCTCCTGCAAACATGTAGCAGAAGTCTAGCCTCAGCCTGATCCCACTTTGAGCTCAGTGTGCGTGGCACACTGAGTCATCCACCTTGGGACAAGAGGATGATGTTTTGCATCTCTAGATCAGCTAACTCCCGGAAGAGAAAACATTTCAAACATTTTGGGTGAAAGGGCTCTTGAGTTCCTGTTGATCAGGTACATTTCTCAGGAAAAGAGGGCAACTGTATGTGAGCTGTTAACAGCCAATACTGATAACAACGGAGGGCTGGATGCTCTGGACTTCTAAAAGAGAGCTGGGCAGGGCACCAACAGCTCTACTATAGGAGGAATGAGAAACTCTTTTCTGAAGAATTAGAAAAGAGTTTGTCATGAAGATGACAATTGTCTTGTAAGGAAGAGAAAAGAATAATTAGGCTGAGAATACGGTAGCCAAGGTAGTCAGTCAACAAGTTCACTGAGTTCAAATCTGGAGAGGATTTGGATTCAGAATCTAATACTCATCTACTAGGTGTTAATTTTTATTTAGTTTCTTTTCAGTTTTTCTTTCTGGATTATTTGAGTTAATAGCCTGCCAATTCCTCCTGACAGTAATATCAGTGAATACAGCTACTTAATGAGGTATACTGGGGTTAGTTTACAACATTTATACCAATTAAAGTATTTAAATATCTCACTGGAGTAATAATAGATATCTTATAGAAAGACTATATTTTTGGCAGGTTAAAAACCAACCATGAAAAAAACTGTAAGACACATGCACACTTATGTTTACTGCAGCACTGTTCACATTAGCAAAGACTTGGAACCAATCCAAATGCCCATCAATGATAGACTGGATGAAGAAAATGTGGCACATATACACCATGGAATACTATGCAGCCATAGAAAAGGATGAGTTCATGTCCTTTGCAAGGGCATGGATAAAGCTGGAAACCATCATTCTCAGCAAACTAACAGGAACGGAAAACCAAACACAGCATATTCTCATTCATAAGTGGAAGCTGAACAGTGCGAATACATGGACACAGGGAGGGGAACATCATGCACTGGGGCCTGTCAGGGGATCGGGGGATAGGGAAGGGATAGCATGTAGATGATGGGTTGATGGGTACAGCAAATCACCGTGGTACGTGTATACCTATGTAACAAACCTGCATGTTCTGCACTTGTATCCCAGAACTTTAAGCATAATAATAATGAAAAAGCCTGTGTAAGCAAGGTAGTTTTGCTATGGGTTCCAAATTTCTGAAAGAATGTGGCATGTAAAGGTTTAAGTTTAAAATAATATAGGTAAAAAAAAAAAAGTGTCAAAGTGAGTTAGAGAAAGAGAAATTTGGATAATTTTAGATCAACTCAACTTATTATTTGTAGGGTATAAGGTATGAGAAAAATACAAAATGACACATGGCATAGTGTTCCATTTTGATATATCTATATTGAAGACTCATAATTTGAGTAAAAATGTTTTCTTTTCATATTGATATTCAGATAATCAGCATCACTCAGTGAGTCACAACCTACTAAAAAATGTTCAGAGAAGGAAGGACTCAAGGCTAAGTATGTGAGAGTGAGTTTGGGTGAGTGTGCATATTTATATGCGTGTGTGTGTGTAGGGGGGTGAGACTTTTTGTATCTCAGTGAATTCATTTCAAAACCAAATACAAATTATTTAAATTGTAAATTGTAAATGACTGTGTATCTCTGGTGTAGTGTGTAGGTAATCAAGAATTGACACCACAATAAGGCCAGCGTTTGAAATTACAAGAGGAGCAAAGATTTTCTTTAGAATCTACCAACCAGGATCTAGTGTTGTGCAGCCAGGAGTCAGGGTTATTAAGTGAAATCAAAAGCGCATCAGGCCTAGGAGCATCTTAACAAGCATTAGTGTTTCATTTAAAGGGAGTGTCTTGTTTCTGTAATATTCATAGCTGGAATCCACCACCACTGCTGAGATTTACATCTCCCTCTCCCCATTATGCTCACTGAATCTCTTTACTTGCTATTGTAGGAAAAATATTCAAAGATTTATAGGCAGCAAAGAGAAGGCAGCAAATTATGACATCCATTATTGGCATCTGCTCTTGTCTGTATCCCCAGGAAATGCAAATACAAATGACTTCCAATTTTCTACCACAACTGAGTTGCAAAGGGAACTGTTATATGCAGATGAGGCAACTTCTATTTGGACAGAGATAAAATGGAAGAAATTTCAGTCTACTACACTTGGCATACCATTTGCATAACTCTGAAAAAGCTGTCACAAAGGGATAATAAAAAATCATAAGACTCTTAAAGCACCACATACAATCCCTGTAGCTAGACTGCTTATTACAGAAAAGACACAGCTTTAGGTTGTATGGGCTGGTGGAAGATCCAAAAACAAAAGGGTGACTAAATATAGATGCTTCTATATTCACTGGTAAAAGTGATCCCTCTTCTCATGTTTGGCAAAAGGATTACACTAGGTTTGAAAATAACTTATAAGCTAGTATGCAGTAACGACAGGCCCCACATCACCAATTTTTAAAAAATTCTTTTGGCATAAATTATTGCTTCTTTTGGAGGCATGACTAAGGCAATGTTTCCCATTATGTTGTAGGCTCTTTGGGGGCAAGAATCTTTGTATCCACTGATGTCCTGTACCTTCAGTGTCAAAAATAGAATTTTGAACACAACAGATCTCAAAATAGAATGTTTAATGATGAGAATTGAAGGAATCACAGTGGTAAAGTATTGCAACTTAGGCGATGTGGATTCTAATCTAGTGCCTCTTTCTCAATTTCTTTATTTCTTTGGGCCTTGGCTCCCACATCTGATAAAACTAGGTAATAATACCTGTCTTATTTTATTTGGGAATATTTAAATGAATTATCATGGCTAGTGTCCACTATAACATCTGCCAGAGTTTTGTCACTCAAGACATGGGTCTTTTTTTCCCTACATCCGTACAACTCTCCCACATGTCTCAACTTGGAAAGCATAAAGGTCAGCAGTTTCTGACAATTTTAGGCCTTAGGCACATGCTCATGTCACCTGGCTCATGTCACCTGGCTCTTCACCCTCTGCCTGCACTGATCTTTAAGCCTCTACCAGCCTCAAAACTACTTCTCAATGTTTATTAAAACTTTAGCCTTTGACTTGCAATTTTCCTCTTGCCCAAGTCATGATACTATGGTAACTTAAGTGTCCAGGTGAACTACATACGCAGCTGTTTTAATGATCGCCTGTTCCCCTTGTTGGTGAGGTTGGGGGAGGATTCTCACTCTAGGAAATGAGGCTAGATAAACACATGACATCTCAAACTAAACAGGTGAGATGGACAGCAGTTTCCGTACTCATAGCTCAGGGGAGGAGGACACCCAGCACCCTGCCAGGCCACATGACGTTACATTTAGCAACAGAGTGAACCACTGAGGGCATTAGGAGGTAGACTTTGTAGTATCAAGAACATGAAGTGTCCTTTGGTTACCACAGGAGGATGCGATTGGCTGTTTGAATAACTGTGGACTGGCAGGGAACTAAAGCCCACTACTCAATTATAAATAAGAGCTGTGCCTATTTCCCATGAGGACGGGGTTTTGGGTGGGGGATCTTTTCTATGAGAGCAGAGTGGGCAGGAGAGCCTGTGGTGAGGTCATTTGAGGCCCTCCTGATTTTGCCATGTCAAGGTCGCACATCATAGTGACCTTCAGTTTGGGCCTCATTCCACACCAACTATTTGTCTCACACTTCAATTCCTTTACCTCCTGAACTTTAAGGGTTTTCACTTCTGCTCTTCCTTCGTAAGGCTCACACTTCCAGTCTAATGCTCAGAATCATAATCTCCAATTTCATTCTTACCATCTTTCTCATCTTATCTTATTCCTTTACCCCTTGAAAAAACCCAACTCTGAATCTATTGTACTTATTCCCATGCTGAAAACTGCTAGAGAAAACCGCACAGCCGATGATATTTGGGTTCTTCTATTTGTATAGTCTTTAACTGCAAGGGGATTATTAATATGACACAGAATCTCACAACCAGTTCTCTAATTTCCAGAGCAACAACTCCAAATGTCACTGCTGTTCACAAGGCCCTACTCAAGCTTTCCCGATTCTTACCAGAACATCTAAAATGAGAATTTTATCTACATTGCCATTCTACCTTGATCCTTAGAAGAAGGGACATCTCTCTCACTTTCCATGACCAAATGTACCCTTGTGCTGTGAATCCATTCCTATCTCATCTCCTTGACGACCTCATTCAATTAATTTTCTCTTCTTTTCTTTATCCTCATCTCCCCCTCTCGGTTGCTCTTTTTCCTTATCATAGAAATATGCCCAAGTTTCTGAATCACCCGAGCTCAGGAATTCGAGAACAGACAGGACAACATGGGGAAACCCCATCTCTACAAAAAAATACAAAAATTAGCCGGGCACAGTGGCACACACCTGTAGTCCCAGCTACTCAGAAGACTGAGGCAGGAGAATCACTGGAGCCCAGGAGGCAGAGGTTATAATGAGCTGAGAGCTTGCCATTGCACTCCAGCCTGGGTGACAGAGCAAGATCCTGTCTCAAAAAAACCCAAAAAACAAAAAAGAAATATGTACAACTCTCTTCTATCTTAAAAAGTCTACCTTTGTGGCCGGGCGCGGTGGCTCAAGCCTGTAATCCCAGCACTTTGGGAGGCCGAGACGGGCGGATCACGAGGTCAGGAGATCGAGACCATCCTGGCTAACACGGTGAAACCCCGTCTCTACTAAAATATACAAAAAATTAGCCGGGCGAGATGGCGGGCGCCTGTAGTCCCAGCTACTCGGGAGGCTGAGGCGAGAGAATGGCGTAAACCCGGGAGGCGGAGCTTGCAGTGAGCTGAGATCCGGCCACTGCACTCCAGCCTGGGCGACAGAGCGAGACTCCGTCTCAAAAAAAAAAAAAAAAAAAAAAAAAAAAAAAAAAGTCTACCTTTGTTACCACTATGTCTCTTTTCTTCCCTCATAACCAAGTTGCTTTAGATAATACATTAGAATGTAAATACCCTTCATCCCCATTCACATCCCAGTGTGATGCAGCAACATACCTGCCAACACACACCAATAAATGGGCTTTTATCAAACCTACTGAGGTTTTTTTTTTTTTCAGTCTTATCCTCCTTGAGCCTCTGGAAGATGCAGCATTGTCAACCCCTCCTCCAACTTCTATGACACCTCTTTTCTAATTCTCTGGCAACTTATTTTCAGTCACCTCCTCCTCCATTTCTCACGCTCTGCCCACCCTTAATGTTGGAGTTCCTCAAAGTTCAATCCTCAACTACGTTCCTTATTTTTTTTTTAAATCCATACCTATTATTGCCAACTCTCAAAACAATGTCTCTTACCAAGAACTTTTCCCTGAGCTCCAGATCTCTAATTCCATCTCTCTACTAATTGTTGCCACTTTCATATTTTGCGTGCACCCCAAACTCAGAACACATTAAACTCATCACTTTTCCCATATATGCACTTTTTACTTCACAAATGTGCCCATAACTCATTTTATATCCTCTATGTGGGTTGTAACTTCCAGGCCTCCTCTTACAGGCTTTGTCCTCTACATTTTTACATCGTTTCATTTTTCTACCATAGTCTGGTCTCTTATAGTAGTTTTTTTAAACCTTCCTTCAGTAAACGATCTTTAGTAATCCAAAGAGTTTGGGATCTATGCCAGAGTCAATAGTTCCCAAACCTAATTTAACACAGATGACCTAAAGAAGATTATTTACAATTATAGATTTGTTATCTGTACCCCATCTCCTACTCTTCCCTACCTACACACATATACATGCACATGCACACACACACACACACACACACACACACACACACCCTGAATTAGGAGGGAAGCAGAATAATCAGAATTTTTAAAGTTGCCCATATGATTATCAAGTAAACCATCCTCAGATAAACATTGGGTATTGGGGAAGCATTATAGTTGTGTTGTTGCATAGTATGTTTTGGAAAGAAAGCTCTGGCAGCACTGTGCAGAATGTACTGGAAGTTGGTTAAATGTTGCCAGCATGTTTTCTTGCATATAACATTTTAAAAGGCAATAGTTACAGCTACCACTGCATGCACAGTGGTTTCTGTCACAGTAACTCTATTTGTATTCTTATCTATCATTATCACTCATCATCTATCTATCAAATGACTGACAGCTGTGCTGACTCTGCCTACAGTGACGGAGAAACTCAGGAATATTAATTGATTTTCATAAGATCACACAGTAACTCAGTAACAACAGCAAAGACCAGATTTTTTGATTTTCTGCTCCTTGTCTTGCATAGTTCTCCCTGAGCCAGTTCACTATCTAGAGATAGGTTATCATCATATCTTGTTTAAATAAATCTTTCCAGTGGCTTGTAGAATTAGCCAAGACCTCATTTCCTCATTATGAAAGTGTTCAGGCAATCAGATCTACTCTCCAGCCCATGCCTTCCAAATCTGAAGAAGATTCAAATCTGAGAAGTGAATACATTTTATCTAAGCAGAGCCTGTCAGAACATTTTTAATAAAGACCTGGCCCAATTTCAGAGCTTTCTTTTCATTAGGGCAGGTCTGAAAGCAAAGACCTTGAAAGTGGTTAGAAAAACATAGTGTAATCACTATGGTACCATTATCCTGTCCCTCGGTAATCATTAGGCATCAGCTTGCCAAAGTGAAGGGTGGCAAATTACTCATTTATTGTTACCTGAGCTGTGCAGAAGATTGAAATCTGGACTACTAATGATTTTTTTTTCACCTTGTTTAGGAGACTCTGTAGAAAAGTTCACATATAATACACATGCTGACTTGCTGGCAAAAGTGCTGTTAGACAAATATGAAAGGGAAACAAAGCATCACCTTCCTTCAAAAGTAAAGCTGAAAAAGCTCCTATCATTTCATGAAAGCAGTTCTAAGGGGGAAATACTAAGAGTCGTCAAGATCTATAACTGAAGAGGAAACTAGTTAGTTGACTGTGAGTAGACTTTTATCTGCTCTAAAGAGATCAGACACTCAGTACATGTTAAATTTAACACAAATCAAGCTTAAGGTAAATATTTGCCAACAGTTTGTAGGAAAAAAATTCTTATTTAATGACATCATCTAATGAATTATAACTTTTTTTTTGCCCACTGTTTTTGCAAGTTTCAAATTCAATAAAGTGTCCAAGTCTAGGTGTGGTAAAAGGCAATCAAACCATTCCTAATCTTATTAAAGTTAAAAGTGTAAACACTTAACTTTGGGAACAGTAAAAGCCATTATTAAATTTGTATTGATACCTAAAATAGACATCTGAAGTGAACCTCTAAGCAATTTCTAATTCTTAAGCCCAGAATGAAATTTTATACATCATTTAGCAGAATAAAATGATATCTCCAAAGCAGATTGGAATATCTATATGACTATTTTAGATGGAGTGAAATTTCTGAAAATATATATTATCAGTCTAGATTAGTAGAAAGACCCTAATCTGAAATGAAATGCAATTTTTGTATTGGATCTGATTCTAAGGTGGAAAGGTGCTGAAGATAACTGATGTAGGTAAGGAGGGAGTTCTAGATAGTTTTCAATAGGTTTGTGAAGGCAAAATGTTACATTCAAAAGTAAAGATCTTGTTTCTTCCAAGTAATGCCTCTTGCTTCTGTGAGAAGTAGTACAGTGTCTGGAATGGGGACACGAGAATCAAAAAGCATTGATTTCTATTGCTGGCTTGGCCGGTGACTGCTTCTGTAGTCTGAGGCAATTTTCCTAGCCTATATGTGACTAAATCTCAGCATCTACAAAATGATGTTAGTAATCTTTTCTATTTGAGATCCAGCTAGTATTATTATTAGGACTTTGTTCATGTTATTAATATTTCTGATGTCTTTAGGGATTTTCAGATTAAAAAAAATTCTATGAGCCAAAACTGTTATTAATACTGTTTTTCATGTTATCCCAAAAAGGTATTGTGGAAGTTGACAAATTAACATTTGCCATATTCTTTAGAAAGGACTGGAATAAACAGTGTCAGTGTTACTTGATGCACAGGTTCACCCTTGAAGAACCTATAGAAAATCTACAAGTGATAGCTTCCTGATCCAACCTGATATTAGGCTCATCCCAGACTTTTAGTCGCTTAAAGCATTTGCCAAATGATTATGAATCTTTATCTATTTTGCCATCTAAACTCAGGGTCCCATTCTACCCACACCATCTAGAAAGGTGAAGTAATATCATGAAGTTTCATTTGTTCAAAACTTAGATCTAGTTATTTGTAAATTGTAATCCTTCCTTTTGTTTCACTGTTGATTCTTGAAATGTTCCTAATGCATTATAAGTCAATTTGCTAACAGACTGGATTTTAACATGATGGCATCCTTTGAGGTTTTGGATTTATTTTTCAGAGGCTTGCTTAATGTTTAATGCCTTATAGATGCTGGACTCATTTTTATGGTGCCTGGCTTTGAATGGCTATTACAGTGTATATTACAGTCATAGGGCAACTTCAATTTACACTATTTTACCTACTTATACCATTTCCACGGCTCTCTATTCTAACATTATCATTAAGGTTGCTGGCCCTTTTGCCGCCAACAACATGATTAAATCCTATTACAATTACTCTTGTTATAAAATCTTCTCATGCTTCTTGGCACTGAAAGTGCACAGAGCTATGCAGGTGGTAATATAAAGAGGAGCAATGTAATCTGAACTAAAATGATAGGAGAGCTTTATCCTAGAGCAGGAAAATAGATCCCCAAAGTAAGATATTACTGTATTACTCTACTCCCTGGGGATGGATTTTCTTTTGAAGTTTATTTTATAATACTAAAGAGGGTTTTGTTCTTATTTTGTTTTTCTCTCTAGGGGAGCAGAACAGAGGGATGTGATGTGGAGGAATTCTTGACAAAGGGAGGCTTAGAAAAAGGCCTGATGATGACTAGGAAAATGACAGGCTGTTTTAAGACAAAGAGGAGGAGAATCTAGTCAATGAAATAATGTCTCATATTTCAAATGAAATAGTAGTACTTCTTGCATCTGGGAATGATGAAATGTGAATTGGGATATTTTTTCTTCTAGTGGTAGATAAGGATTCAGCAGTCCTCACAACTAGAAGCAAGAACCTGTAACACAGGTGGCAGCAGAACAGAGGTGCTCACTTTATGAAACCCAGCTTGTCTTCAAAACGATTTAACTTGACCTAACTAGTATCTTGGTCTAAGCATCCACATTTCAGGCAAGCAGCCAGGTCCCTGTGTGGTGTGTCTCTGAGCGGGACTGTAAGAGACAGTGCAGAGTGCTGGTTAAAGCCTCCAGTATGGTGGCCAAACTGCCTGTATTAACTTCTGGCCTCTGTCACTTTTTTTGGTGCTTTTAAGTCAAGTGCTCCTGCCTATGTCTTAGTTTTCTAATCTGTTTCCCCAGCCTCATAAGTTTGTTAGCAAGACTGAACTATTACTAGTTGGTATTTGTGAAACACTTAGAATAGTGTGTGGCCCACAGAACATGTCATCTTATCTTAGTGGTGTACTGTACTATTAATGTATGTGTGCCCTGGGGTTGGCATGCACATATATAAAGTTTGATGGGACTAAGGGACATTCATACCTTTATTTCCCACTCCACCTTAGAACATGCAAGTGTGAGAAAATTTGGCAAAAGGTAAATGGAACATTTACAAACATAATCAATTCAATGTAATAAAATGATATTTCATGTAGTAATAATGGATAATAATTATCGGACATGGACTTATATTAGACTAAGTACTTTATGTACATCATTGCACTGAATCTTCACAGTAACTCTACGAGTAGGCACTATTATTATTCTGTTTACCACTGAGGGAAATAAAACACAGAGGTTAAATTCATACTGCTTATGTATGATGAACTGGGACTTGTTTATCTGACTGATATTTTTCTACTTATCTTTTTCCTTCATATATAGATATGCCTTATGTTTGTAATGCTATGTACATTCGTGGTTTAGTCCACAGTTAACAATTCTTATTTTTGTCCATCCATATATATTTTCTCACAACCAGGACTAGAAATTTACAATAAAAATTAATTTATAGATATATAGCTCTAGATTTTATACTATTATAGCTGCGTTTTATATTTGTATGTGTCTTTATTTGTATAAAGGTACATACCAAGTATCTATTTTTTTGGAGTTCAATATGCATGTCTTGTCTATCCTCCTAAATGCAAGTAAAATACCAAGATGAGAGTCGTACAGGAGTGTGATCTGTTCCAGGTATAAGTTGCAAAGAGGCGCACTGTTATGGAGAATTTAAAAGTAATAATAAAGTCCAGAAGTCAACTTTCTTTTTCTTATCACCATGCAATTCTAAATTATGTTGATGATATAGCATTGCTCCTCATCAGGGCGTTTCCCGAGTCCTCTCCCACCTCCCTCCCCTTCGATGGGTCACTGCAGATCCTTGGGGATAGGAAAGTAAAGTGTGATACACAGGAAAGGACATATTTTCAATGACAAAAATACCTATTAATCATCTATTAGTAATGTATTTGCTTAGCATGTAGATACTTCTAACACCTGCTTTTAGGATACTTTCACTGCAGAGAGAAAAACAAAATGTTCATATAAACAAACATACAAACCCAGAAACAAAGGCAAATAACGGACACAAAATCATCTTTGTTCAATCCATCCCTTAGTATCCAGAAAGGCCGGAGGCATATATCTGCTTCATTTTGTTCCTGGTGTTTGGCAGGGGAATAGGTAGTTTTTTGGTGATGAGAGAAGAATAGAAGAAGTAGTCAAGGATAAACCCTTTCCCATTTAACTGTTCCATTCTTTTCTTCTCCCCAACGAGGTGTCTGATGCATGGAAAGGAATAAGAATTCAGAACAGTGTGACTAAATCACACTTGTTAAAGTTAGAAAAGCCCTGAATAGGTCAATTTTACTGACTTCACAGAGGGAAAAAAGCACAAGAACCTTTTCATGAGGGGCAAAAGGTGTCGTAACTCCCACCTGAGCTTACAATTACTGTTTACTCTCCTGCCTACCACCATTATTATCATCAAACTTTATTGATAAGGCCATCCCATGGGAAAACTATAAAATATGAGGAGCGTTTCTTTAGCTTATCCTTCTTTCAGAAGACTTTTACAGCCCCCACCTTATTGCATCCTGCTGCACCCTAGCTACCACTACCATCACCATCATCTTCAATGCCTTTTTCACCATACATAAGATTTTGAGGGCTTTGGCAGTAACTCGTGTTCCCAATTTTTTCCACTTTCTTTCTCCCATCAACATTTTCCCCTTTGATTTCCCATCCCTTCAAACCTCGACTGTGTGAAAATGGCCGGTGATCAGTCAGACCAATAGATCAGACAAGCCCATTCCTCAAGATGAGTTGGCAGGTTATTTTTTTAAAAGCAAATCAAATGTTTTCTCTGTGCTTTCAGACTGAGAACTAAGAATATAGACCCAGAATTTTTAGTAGAAGTACCCCTAAAATAAAGTCAGGATTAAAAGATAATAAGCAGCAAGTGCTACTGTTATCCAGTTATCTCCTAGGAGTGGGACTGAATTAATTGTCAGTTTTAGAGAGTGAAAAGAAAGCAAGGCCCATCCAGGAATTTGAGATGAGGTGATTCCACAATGAAAAACTGGTCCTACAGATTTAAGCAGCAAATAACTGTTTAAAGGCAAAAGGGGCCAGGCGTGGTGGCTCACACCTATAATATCATCACTTTGGAAGGCCGAGGCATGTGGATCACTTGAGCCCAGGAGTTTGAGACCAGCCTAGCAACATGGCAAAACCCCGTCTGAACAACAACAAACACAAAAATTAGCTGGGCATTGTGCCATGCACCTCCAGACCCAGCTACTCAGGAGGCTGAGGTGGGAGGATTGCTTGAGTCTGGAGGGTGGAGGCTGCAGTGAGCCATGATTGTGCCACTACACTCCAGCTTGGACAACAGAGTGAGACCCTTTCTCTAAATAAATAAATAAATAAATAAAGCCAAAAAAGTGAGAATAATCCAGAAAGAAGGCTGCCTCTTAAGGGTTCTAATTAAAAGGATAGCACCTCTTCTCCGATGAATCCTTTATAATTCCTCTGTCTTGCTCCTGCTTTTGCCATATGATGCACCTGCTTCCCCTCCTAGCTCCTGCTATGATTCTTAGTTTCCTGAGGCCTCCCCAGAAGCTTAGCAGATGTTGGTACCATGCTTCCTGTAGAGCCTGCAGAACCATGAGCCAATTAAGCCTATATTGTTTATCAATTACCCCATCTCAGGTATTTCTTCATAAGAATGCAAGAATGGCCTAATACAATATTTAAACACCAATCTTTTGCTGATACCTTCTAAAGTGATTTAATCTTTAGCTGGATTAAGATACATTTCTTTTGGTTTTTTTTCCCTTCAACTTTTATTTTAAGTTCCAGGGTACATGTGCAGCATGTGCAGGTTTGTTTCATAGGTAAACGTGTGCCATGGTGGTTTGCTGCATAGATCAAGCCTCACCTAGGTATTAAGCCCAGCACCCATTAGCTATTCTTCCTGATGCTCTCCCTCCCCCCACCCTACCCCCTGGCCAGGCACAAGTGTGTGTTGTTCCCCACCATGTGCCCATGTGTTCTCATCATTCAGCTCCCACTTATAAGTAAGAATATGTGGTGTTTGGTTTTCTCTTCCTGTGTTCATTTGCTGAGGATAAAGGCTTCCAACTCCATCCATGTCTCTGCAAAGGATCTGATGTTGTTCCTTTTTATGGCTGTATAGTATTCCATGGTATATATGTACCACATTTCCTTTATCCAGTTTATCATTGATGGGCATTTGGGTTGATTCCATGTCTTTGCTTTTTGTAAATAGTGCTGAAGTGAACATATGCATGCATGTATCTTTATAATAGAATGATTTATACTCCTTTAGGTATATACCCAGTAATGGGATTGCTAGGTCAAATGGTATTTCTGCCTCTAGATCTTTGAGGAGTCTCCATACTGTTTTCCACAATGGTTGAACTAATTTACATTCCCACCAACAGTGTAAAAATGTTGCTTTTACTCTGCAACCTCACCAGCATCTGGTGTTTCTCAGTGTTTTAATAATCACCATTCTGACTGGTGTGAGACAGTATCTCATTGTGGTTTTGTGTTTTTTTTGTTGTTGTTGTTGTTGTTTTTCTTGAGATGGAGTTCCAGTCCATCTCAAATGATCTCACAAGATCATGTCCTTTGCAGAGACATGGATGGAGTTGGAAGCCTTTATCCTCAGCAAATGAACACAGGAAGAGAAAACCAAACACCACATATTCTTACTTATAAATGGGAGCTGAACGATGAGAACACATGGGCACATGGTGGGGAACAACACACACTTGTGCCTGGCCAGGGGGTAGGGTGGGGGGAGGGAGAGCATCAGGAAGAATAGCTAATGGGTGCTGGGCTTAATACCTAGGTGAGGCTTGATCTATGCAGCAAACCACCATGGCACACGTTTACCTATGAAACAAACCTGCACATGCTGCACATGTACCCTGGAACTTAAAATAAAAGTTGAAGGAAAAACAAAACAAAACAAAATGAAAGAAATGTATCTTAATCCAGCTAAAGATTAAATCACTTTAGAAGGTATCAGCAAAAGATTGCTGTTATTCACACTGGAGTGCAGTGGCATGATCTCAGCTCGCTGCAACCTCCACCTTCTGTGTTCAAGTGATTCTCCAGCCTCAGCCTCCCGAGTAACTAGGATTACAGGTGCCCACCATCATGCCTGGCTAATTTTTGTGTTTTTAGTAGAGAGGGAGTTTTGCCATGTTCACCAGGTTGATCTCAAACTCTTGACCTCAAGTGATTCGCCCACCTTGGCATCCCAAAATGTTGGTATTGCAGGCATGAGCCACCGCACCCAGCCCTCATTGTGGTTTTGATTTGACTTTCTCTAATGATCAGTGATGTTGAGCTTTTTTCAATGTTTGTTGGCTGCCTGAATGTTTTCTTTTGAGAAGTGTCTGTTCATATCCTTTGCCCACTTTTTAATGGGTTTTTTTTTTGTAAATTTGTTTAAGTTCCTTGTAGACTCTAAATATTAGACCTTTGTCAGATGGATAGATTGCAAAAATTGTCTCCCATTCTGGAAGTCGTGTGTTCACTCTGATGATAGCTTCTTTTGCTGTGCAGGAGATATTTGGTTTACTTAGATCACATTTGCAATTTTTGCTTTTGTTGCAATTGCTTTTGTCATTTTCATCATGAAATCTTTGCCCATGCCTACATCCTGAATGGTATTGCCTAGATTTTCTTCTAAGTTTTTATAGTTTTGGGTTTTACATTTAAGTCTTTAATCCATTTTGAGTTAGTTTTTGTATAAGGTATAAGGAAGGGGTCCAGTTTTAATTTTCTGCATATGGCTAGCCAGTTTTCCCTGCTGTTGTTTATTTTTGCCTGTTTCAACTTTCCTTTTGTTCTTGTCTTTTCTTGCCTTTCCTGCCTGCTTTTTTTTCATCACTATATTTGACTATAGTTTTCTTGATTACAGCACTCCACTGTAAAAAGACTACTTTGTAAGTATTTTGGAAGAGTGAAAATATAGTTTAATTCAGATCATAAAGATTATGACTGATAGACTAAAAATTGTCAGGGAGAGGCCATTCAAGGCATTTGAACTGGGAAAGAACTGATGAACAAGTGTTGCTGAATCCTGGTGTAAGAATGGGCTGCAAGATGTTGAAATAGGTATTCATTTTTAAAGTAAAAACTAACATAGATGATTATGGCAAAAACAAAAACAAAAACAAAAAACAAAAAAAAAACTCACAGAAAAACAAAAGACATTCACCTTGAATACTAGGAGACTGCCTCAAACTGGATCAGCCATGTACCCATTACATTGTTTCAGATCCCAAAGGTGTGAAAAGCGGCATCAGTAGCAAAATGTAGTAGACATAAAAACAATGATAGAACATTGGTAATATATAAGTTTTCTGATTTTCTCAGTATTGTTTTCTCTTAGTTCATCAGATCTATTAAGGTTAGTTGTCATGTAAGCTTTCAGGCAATAGGCACATAGTACACTAGGCTTCTACCGCTTTTTGTCAAGGAGGGCTCTATTGCGCTCTTTGAACCTGAGTGTGTTTGACATCATTTGTTTTTGCTTTATGTGCAATCTTATATCTTGAAAAGAAAATAAGAGAAGAAAAAAGGAAAATATTTATATAGCCTTTTATATTTACCACCATTTCCAGTGTTCTTTATTTTTTCCTGCAGATTCTACTGTTTGTTGTCATTTCCTTTCAGCGTAAAAGACTACCTTTAGCATTTCTTCTAAGGAAGATACACTAGCAATAAATTCTTCCCAACTTTGTTTACCAGATATTTCTTAATGTAGCTAATATTTTGCCTTCGGTTTTGAAGTATAATATTTGTACATAGAATTTTCATTTTTTAACAGAATTATTGTGATATAATGTGCATACTGTATAATTCACCCATTTAAAGTGTACATTCCAATGACAGTATAGTTGGAGTTGTGTGGCAATTACAATTAATTTTAGAACATTTTTGGATATAGAATTCTGGGTTGAAAGTCATTTTTTATTTCTTTCAGCACTTTGATTATGCTATTCCATTATCTTCTGGCTTCTATTGTTTCTGAAGAGTCAGCCATTAGTAATATTATTTTCTAGTATTTAATGAATGATTTTTCTTTTGCTTGTTTCAAAATAATTCTGTGTTATTTGGCTTTCTGTAATTGACTCTGATGTGCCTAGGCACAGATCTCTTTGTCTTTGACCTTTTGGGGAATTTTTGAGCTTCTTGAATCTGTAATCTTTTTCATGAAGTGGGCGGGGGGTGATTTGGTCATCACTTCTTCTTTTCTTTCTCTTCTTTTGGGATTCTCATGACATATATGTTAGTATGCTTGATGTTCTCCTAGGTATCTCTGAGGCTCTGCCTATTTTTCTTGAATCTTTTTCAAGATTCTGATCTTCAGAATAGGTCTTTTCTATTGATGTATCTTCATGGTCACTGATTCTTTCTTCTGTCATCTGAAATCTGCTGTCAATCGCCTTCAGTAAATTTTTTATTTTGATTATTATACTTTCCAACTCTAGAATTTCCACTTATTTCTTTTTTACAGTTTATTTACTAAGATTCTCGATTTGTCATTTTCATTACATTTTCTTTTAACCATTTACATTTACACTATATGTGCACAGTTTCCTTCAATCTTTGAATATATTTATAATGGCTGCTCTGAAGTCTTTATCTAATAAAACCAAAATATAAGCCTACTCAAAGTTTCTGCTTTTTCCCCCCAAGTATTGGTCACATTTTCCTATTTCTTTGCATGTCTTCTACTTTTGTTAAACACTGGATATTTTAGATGATATACTGTCGTAACTCTGGA
The DNA here is from genome assembly GCF_009764315.1 of Trachypithecus francoisi. NCBI lineage: Eukaryota > Metazoa > Chordata > Mammalia > Primates > Cercopithecidae > Trachypithecus > Trachypithecus francoisi. Next base: position 76,017,363 of record NW_022681468.1, on the reverse strand, counting down.
TTCTGTTTTTTTCTGACTTTTCCAGTTAAGAGTTTTCTTCTCCCACTCCTCACACTTCTCTCTCTTTTTCTCTTTCTTTTCTTCCTTCTTCTTCTCTTTCTTTCTATAATCGATGGGACTTATTTGTAGAAGCTATCTCCTCTGCAATGTGCCACCACGAATGTGTCTGTTAAAATTTTTTAAATTCTTATATTTTTACTTTTTAGTTTGGCTTTCCAGCATCACCTGCATAACTTAGTGGTCAGCCAATGACTAGTCAAAGATTGTGCTCAAACACCATGAGTCCATAAAACCTACCTTCTACCACTGGATCTGTGTGTGATTTGAGGATGACATCCAAAGTTTATATAGTTTCCATATCTGCCCAGATTTTATTTTCCTGTCAGTCTTCTTGGGTGTGCACACAGTCCCTAGTTAGTTGGAGATGTATGGAGAATTTATACAGCCCCTCTATGACTCTCCCACTTCCAGGATCTCCCTATTACATTTCTGGTTGGTCTGTAAGCCTGCCACTCATCCCAACCAGGACTGCAACCTTAGACTAGAAAAGCTGCAGGCTTGCTTCATTCATTTCTTATTGAGTTCACTGCCTTTACTGAAAACATTGCCAGACATGGGTGTTTGACTCAGGTCCAAAGCAAGTCCACCTTTTCTGGCAGCAAATCTGCTGGTTTTGCCAGCCAGTTCTACCCTGCTCTAACTACTGTGCCAATCAAGCCGGGGTTAGAAGAAATGGAGGCAACCCCAGGCAAAAAGACCATGGCCTCCCTCTAATTTTACCTGAGATTAGAGCAACTTTTAATGAATAAATAGCTCTCTCTTTGTTGTTTGCCTTTGTTTAATTTCTAGAGCCCTGAAATGCTTGGGGCTTTTCTTTGACAATTTTGTCCAGTTTTTGTAGTTGGCTTTGAGCATAGAATATGTTCAAAATATGCTCAAAACCATGAGGTTTTGGACCTCAACCATGGTCCAAAGTCCTATCTACCAATCATGCATTGCTTATTCTATGGTGGCCTCTTTTTCTACCATTTAGTTTATGTTCTGGGAACTATTTTGACCTATAATGCCTGGCTAATGATGTGCAAGGGGTAAACTTGAAACTGTCTCAAATAAACAAAGTAAGACAATCATGCCAAATTTGAAAATGCAAATTTTACAGTTGTCTAAGCACCTTACTAGTTGTCTAGGACTAATAAATGGTCTAGAAAGGAGGATAAAGCTTAGAAAGCAGCCAGCATGCTACTAATTGGGATTCACAACATATTTATTATGAAAGGCACCATAACATGGCAACTTATGTAGTACTTTGGCACCTCATTCAATCTCTTGGCCTTAAATATTATCTACATGTTAATGACGCCCAAATTTATGTCACAATCCATACCTCCCTCCTATACTTCAGACTCACATATCTCACAGCCAATTTCAATATCCATGCTTGAGTGTGTAATAGACATTTCACACTCACCATGTCCAAAGCTGAAGTTATCTTGTCACCAAACCTCTCTTCTTTTAGCCCTGTCTATCTTTGATGATGGCAACTCCATTCTTTTAGCACTAATGCTAAAAATTGTATAGTCTTCATTGACTTCTCTCTTCTCACACCCCACATCCAATCCACAAAGAAGGTGTGTTGTTCAAAATATTATGAAATTCCAAAGTACAAATAAAATCCAACCACTTTCTTCATCTCCACTGATATATCCCCATAAACCCACTATTATGTCTTACCTGGACATGATAAATTCACTATCATGTCTCACCTGGATTATCATTATAATATTCTTCTAACTGGTCTGCTTCTACCTTTGTCCTCCTACATTCTATGATAGCAGCCAGAGTAAAACTGTTAAAGCTTAAGTTATATATCAAAAACTCTCTTGTGCTCAAAACCCTGCAATGGTTTCCCATTTCATGCAGAGCGTAAGCCAAGGTCTTTGCAGTAGCCCATAAGGCCCTTCATGAACTTATCCCATGATATCTTTGACCTCCTCTTACTCTATTTATTCTAGCAGTATGTCCACATCAGCCATATTGGCCTCCTGCCATTCATCAAGCATGTCAGCTTTGCCATTTCCTTAGGACCCTTGCCACATCTTTTCCTTCTGCTTCAAGTGCTTTTCCCACAGATACTTGCATTTTTAATTCTTTATCCCCTTCAAGTCTGAGTAATAATTACCTTCTCAATGGGGCTTATTCTAACCAACACTAACATCCCTTCTAAGTATTCACTATTTTGTACTTAACATCTTATTTATATTATATAATGTATTTATTTATTATGTTCATTGTTTACCATCTCTTTCCTCTAGAAGGAAAGGCTCATGAGGACAGGGATTTTTGTCTGTTTGTTCACGAATATATTTCAAGCACCAAGAACAATGCCTGACACATACCAGTAAATGAATATTTGTTGAGTGAATAAATGTTTTCTTTAGCTTTTAAGACTAGACCAATAGCTGGTCTTAAAACTAGCTAATAACTAAGTAGTAACCCCACCAGCTGAAGTATAATATAACCAGTATAACACTAAAAACTGCTTTCAAAAAATGTACCTCATCATGGGTACTAACATGAGTACATAAAATGTTACTCAACGTTTCCAACAATAAATTTAGTGGTGAAAACCAGTACAGTATGCTAGGGGACATGATAATGTAATGGTCTTTTAAGTGGCTGTAAGCTGCGATGATTAATGGTCCTTCACCTTAATGTAGAAGAAAACATGGCAGAGACTCATAATGTCTCTTTCTTGGTTTACTGCTGGACCCAATTTCTCAGCCCCTTGTATCTTAGATGGGGACATGAGAGTAGTTTGGACAATGTAGGTTGAAAAGATGTGATCCACTTTCCTGGCTAATCTCTTACATTTCTCTTGTGATTTTGTTTTCTTCCCTTGTCCCTTGGTTAGATGGAGAGGATACAGTGGAGGATTCAGAGGTTGTAGAAGATGGTGGAGTCTCTGGATGGAAGGAAGCTGGGTCTCCGAATCACAAGGTGGAAGACCACTCACAAAACACCTTATTGGACAATGACATGAATGACAACTAAAACCTTTATAACTGTAACTCACTAATAGTTGGGATTGATTGTTATGATAGCTAGTCTACCTAGACCAATAGAGCCAATTCCTAATAATATCATCTCGGAAGGGTAGGATGAAGCCTGATTATGCAAAGCGATGAAAATGACATATACTGAGTATCAAGGAAAATTGAAATCTTTGGCAAAGTGGGATTGCCATCTCTGAAAACAGTTCTTTTAACTAAAATACGCCAATGTATTAGCAATTCTTCTTTGAACTAAACAGATTGGCACTTTTTGGACCTGAGATGTGAAACTCTGCCCTAAGTTAGGATTCATCTTTCAATTCAAATAGCAGTGTCAATAGGAAAGCAAGTTGGCTGTTTGTGCTTGGCACCACCTGGCTGCAGTTACATCACTCAGCACTAAACATGCTGGCTGTGTCAGATTTGAGTACTGTCATTCTGATGAAGTGGGGAGTGTGCTGCCCTGGTAGGAAGCCTTTTAAATTGAATGACAAGGTTTTTCTTATTTGTTACATCCCCAGGCCATTGTCAAATCATATAATGCCAGCCCAGGAAAGTAATTACAGAACTGTTGTGAGGCTGTTAGCAGCTGCTTTTCATTTTTCCCCATTGTGACTGGGATGTGGTGGAGAAAAATTGGGATGACTAAGAACCACAACATAAATGCCACCCAATCTGCTGGCCAGTCACATATGGCACTTACTTTCAACCAAAGAGAAAAGAGGAGGCCCCTGAAATGTCGTGAGATGTAAGAGCTGAATATAATGCAGAATCTACAGCAAATTATCACAGACCAAGGTGTGAGGATAGGTGGATTCCATTTATTAAAGCATTATGGAAATCATTAGGCCACAAAGTCTAATTTTTAAAAACAAAATTCTGTGTTGATCCCATTCAGAAATCCCTCTTCCTCCTAGTTGCTACTTTTCTTTTAGCATTTTCCTTATTTTTGTGTAAGAATCACAGTGACCCTTTGCTTAATAACATGTTACTCAAAGTTTCCAACAATAAATTTAGATTCTCATAAAAAAGCAACTGCTAAGATATATGAAGGGGAAATCAACATTACTTAATGTGTTTTAATCTTACCATATTACCTTAATTTGATTCTTTGTAACAAGAACCTTATAAGTTATCCAGTACTTATTTTCAAAGTTAATTTATTTCCTAAACTCCAGTTCGTGAAGAATGGCAGACATTTAATAAGCTGATTTAAAGTAAAAACAGGGATGTATTGTTTTAAAGTTATAACTGCTTAAAGTTTAATGGAAACTTCTTAAAATCCCTAACACTACAAATGCTGTATTTCTAATCAGGTGACAATATAATCATGATGAACCTTAAGTGATTACTCATTGTTCATTTTCTTTGAATGAAATTGTTTAACTGGAAGCTAGTAAGTTACTATGTGCACATACAATCCATTCTTGTTCTGAAAGTCATTGCTTTCCTTTCCTTGGCTACTGAGATACAATAAATACATTTGTATGTCTTTTAAAAATTGCAGCAGGCAGTTGCTTCCCTATACTCTAGGCAATATCGCTTGCACTCAGAATTGGAACTCTTTTGAAAAAATAATTTATTTGCAAACGACGAAAGTGTTCAGAGGCTTGAGATCCAACAACATCCCAAATGAAAATAATTAGAATTTGTGGTAAAGATAAGAGTGAGATTTGAAACCTGTCGGTACATATCACCAAGTAGAAATAAATTATGGCTTGTCAAAAATGACAGATTTCAGCAAGGTGCTTCCTTTTCACTTTGAGTAAGACCTTTTTCCACCTAGCAATTAACTTTATTCCCATTAATATTCAGTAGCATTGACAAGGCTGACAGAGTAAAACTGGGTTTTATAAAACTAAAGACAGATTGATGGAGACTCATTACTTTGTCTAATAATTTCATCATTATATGTTGTATCTTAATAAATAAAGAACAAAGCTGTTGACTGTAGTGTTGATTTGTTGTGCCAGGTAAAGGACTCAGATTTTCTGTGTATATTTTCTTTTTGTGATTCATAAATTTATTTTTGAAAATAAACAGTAATTTTGCCTAAAGGGTTGCAGAGGTGATAAAATAATACATTTACACCATACCATAATACCCTTAGTACTGGCATTGGTTCCTTTAGATATTTCTTCACACGCTGTAAATAATAATTATGCCACACAGTTACATAAAATGAGCAACTGCACTTAAATGACCCTTTGATTATAGATTTTGAGAAAGCCTAAGAACAAGTATTTTCTTGTGGTTTGGTGGAAAAAGAGCAAAGGATTAACTAACAGCCCGAAGAAACCTAAAAACCAAACATTTTGGTCTTTCTTTTTTTTATGATATAAAAAGTTAGATAACAGAGCGGTTTCACAAAACTTTAAGACGTGTCAAAGATGATGTTGCTTGGAGACATAATATCTGCTCTGTTTTTGTATTTGTCATCTTTCCCACACTTGATCTCAGCCAAAAGGCAGAGAAGCAATTATTTGTTATATTTCCTTAAAAAATTAAAAATGAAACATTGTACTTTTCAAGGCTTATGGAAACAGTTGTTGGGCTTTTTTTATTTTTATACAGGACACTTTGGCTGAATTCAGCTTTGCTTTCTCTTCTAGAAGTGTGAGAAAAGAATTCTCATTGTTGATGAGAAAGATGTGATATTTGTCTAACGAAATCAACTTGATTTTTTTTTGTTGAAGTTTCTAAGTTGTTTTTTCCCTCTGCCATGAAAAGTGACTTCTCAAAAGTGAAAGTCTGCCATTTTTTCTTAAAGAGTTCTTTTTCCATTAACATTATGTAGCTCAGCACAGTTTTTTGCCAGCAGCAATAATAGTGATTTTTGGATGTATTATTTACATTAAATTTTGCCACTTGCATTTATTTTCTGGGCTATGACAACATACTGTTCTGTGGTAGAAATGACACAATTTTAGTCTTCATCAAATTCATAGTTTCTGCAAAAGTCTTATTTTTCATAAGCAAAAATTCATGTAGTGAAAATGGAGTCATTTCACACAGTTCTGACTTTGGCCCTGGGCACATGCACTGAGCAGCTCTCCTCTTTACTCCTTTATTTTTGTCGGTATTAAAGTCTGCAGATGGGTATGTCACACCTGAACACCCTGAGTACGGAGTGTGTAATTATAATAAGAGCTTTGGAGTCGATTTCCCTAGCTCTTGAGTGTCTTCTTTTAAGTACCTCTCTGATGTTCCACATCACCTTCGATTATTAGATCCTGTTAGCTCTGATCTCCTTCTTTTACACCAATCTGCTTTTCTGATTTGAGCTTTATTTGACGCCACTGCTCTCTCTCAAACTTCCCTTCCAATGATCGATGCTAGTGTTTTCCTTCAGTTACTGTCTTGTTTTCTTCTTGATTATTCTATTTTCAAGTCCATTTACGAACTTACCCTTACTCTTCATGAATAAAGACTTCTTAGAGAGAAGAACAGTTATTTGAAGAACTGCAGTCGTTAGTCAAATATTTAGTGAGAACTTATTATATGTAAGACATTGTAAGAAAACTCAGATACCTGATGTATTATCACTACCATTGATAATAACTAACACATATAATATTAACAATGAATCAGACATTGATCTGTGTGCTTTACAAATATTAATGCACTTGGCCCTCCCAATATGCCCTATGTTTTAATATGCAGGTTTTATCATTATAGGTAAGAAAGGCCATATGATCAGAAGATTGCTGCCATTGAAAAGACAGTTTGTTACTCACAGTTCTCAAGAGAGAATATGCCATGCTATGCCATGGAGGGCCATACAGGGAATCATCAGGGTTAGTCAAGAGGCAAACAGAGTGGGAGAAAAATGTGGGCAAGAGACTTTATTGTGGTTCCATTGGGAAGAAACAAGTGAGGCAGGGTAAGCAGGCTTAGTATTGGCTAGTTCAAATGCTTTCAACAGGCTCTTGGGTGCAGTGGCTGTCTGGAGTTGCCTGATACCTGGTCCTGGTGTGATTGGGGCAGGGGAATATGGGCCCAGAGTGAAGAACTTGATAGAGGAGGTGGGAAAAAGTGTGGGCTTTGGACTGGTTAGTTTGCACATGACGGTTGTGCTCATAGGCAAGGAAACTGGCTAGCTCTAGGAGAAGAAGTCTCCCCAGGGTCAGTAAGATCCCAGTTATCCAAATATCAGAATAAAAAGACATACTTAATATATCTTAGAGACAGACAGCTAGTAGGGGTTTGAATCCAGGTTCAGAGGTCTGGCTCCAGAGTTCACATTCTTAGTTCTATATCATGTTGCTTCACTAAGTAACTTGGATTTTTATAGGGGAAGTAAAAAATATGCAACATATATGTGATACTATTGTGCTGTAAGAAAAGTAAAAGGGGGCTTCAGAATTAAGAGGTGGAAGACATCAATTAGATTGAAACTCAGGCAAAAATTCAGGAAAGAAGCCATAATTGAGTGTGCATTTAAAGGATGACAGAGATTCCCACAAAAAGGCAGAAATCATTCCAGGCAAAGGGAATTGCTTAAACAAAGTTGTAAAGACCTGAAATCAGTGAATGTGATTAAGCTGCTGCATACCACCCATATAGCATAATGGCATATGCAAAGCTCAAAGGAAATGATATTGAGAAAGTTATTTAAAATTGGATTTAAGAAAGTCATGAATAAAAAGCTAAGGAATTTGAGCTTATGTATATTACAGGTTTGAGCAGTGCACTTCAGGGGTTAACCTTGATTTAGTGGAAGAAGAATTGGAAAGACAAGAAGCAGAAGGTGAAAGCATCATTAGTACGTTATGGAACTAACTCAAGTTATTGAAGTAACTCAAATGAAACTTAAGAATAATATCAAGGAGTATTAAGAGCTTGATTCGAAAACCATTGTAGAGATAGAATTAAAAGTATTCTATGTTGAAGCTCTGTCATATAAAGTAATGACGAAAGGAATTGGTAATTTTACTATGCAAAAGAGAAAATAAAGGGATAGACTCTCTTGGGTGTTGAGCTAGGCCAGACCTCAGAGGCTGCTCTGGGCTCCAAGGTGGGAGAGAATAAAAACATGGACAGAGCTCATGAATGCTTGTACTCCATCAGTTCAGTTCAGAAGCTGGTAAGTAGTGAAAAGAAGCCTCAGCTCCACTATGGTTCAGCACGGCACTGTTATTGGAATAAAAAAAAGAGTAATTTATAATAAAATAATGTGTATTTCAATATGTAAATGCTCAGACAAAGCTATCCCAGAAGAACTGATGATACAGACAGAGCTTTCACCTATTTATAATGAATACATCTGGATTTAAGAGAGTTAAGTTCAGAATCCCTTCAATACAAGAAATTCAGGAAGATGAAAGAGTAGATATCTAGGTCATCACTAAATAAAAAGAAGTCCTAACAGACTAGAATTATTTGTCTATAAGAAAAAAAAAGAAATAATCTTAATTGAAATAAGGATAACATGCCAAGACAAATTACTTTGGAAACAGAGAAAATGAAGTATGATATTAGTGCAAACGAGTTGGGCCTTATTTATAAGTGCAGTGTCAAAATTATTCCCAATATTATGATGGGATAGTGACAAAGTATCTCTGAAAACATATCTCCTGCCTTAAAATTCCTCCACATGTTGAGGCTCACAATCAGTCTCTGGCACTTAGAAAGACCCAGGAGACTCTATCCTTTGATAATCTATAGGGGAGGTAAGTTGTATTATAAAAAGAAGTAGTAATACAAGAAACCACAGGAACATTGTGACAGAGACAGAATCTGTGTCAACACTGGGAAAAAAGGCAACCCTCAAAATAAATAATTTCCTTATATTACTTATATAATCTAGATTTCTCATCATTGTTATTCATAAAAACTTTAAAATATATGTAATGGCAAGAATATAAAATATAAAAATAAATCTTTATTAAAAAAATTCAATTAAATCCCAGCATCTTGTATATTTCCACTAATTTAATAATATTACTTCTAAGTCATAAGAGTCTTAGGTTCCCTTTATTATCTGTCTGTATGTGGCAGCAATATGTGCCAAAACAGCACTGGTATGTTATATTGGTGACTCAATTACAATGAGGGGCATTGTTTCGCTGAGGTGATTTTCTGAAATGGTGAACAAGTCTCAGAAAACATAGTGCAAAGTTCCTTTGATTTAAACAGTATTGCATTCCTGAAATTTTTAATTTACAACTATGAAGAAATACATTTTGTTGTGATTGGTATAATTATTTTCTAGACTTTCAAATAACTGTAACTTTTTTCCCCTTACATGAATGTTGATGGAATATTTGAAAATCATGCAGCATAGTTACCTATTGGGTAAAACTGTTACATGCATCACAGGACACCTAGCATCTCTGTCCAGCTCAACTTCCTAAATAACAGCATCATCCTGCAATTTGTATGGAAAATAAAAATGATCACATATTTTAAAAATTATTTGTGTAAAAAAACGACTGCTTTAAGTAATGGTGCTCAATACAAGGGAGATCCCTGCTGTATGACATGATCAGGATTATGCTAAAATCTTTTAGCAGAGAAATGATAGAAAGATTTCCAGTATTGGGTGACTAGTTGGACTAGTTCAAAGTTGAAAAATCAAATGCCTACAGGCATAAAGCAGGTATAACAAATGTGTGAACTGGGCCAAGAGGAAGACAATAGAGAGTTGGGTGGTCTGTGACCAGTTGTCCAAGTACCACTTGTTGAAAGATTATTTTTTCCTCATTGAATTGCTTTAGCACCTTGTCAAAAATCAATTGACAGTAAATGTGAGGGATTATTTCTGAACTCTCAGTTCTATTCCATTTATCTATGTCATCTTTACACCAGTACCACACTGTCTCGATTACTGCAGCTATGTACTAAGTGTTGAAATCAGTTAAAGTGAACCTTCCACCTTTTTTCCTTTATTAAGATTATTTTGGTTATTCTGGGTAACTCGAATTTCTACATAAATTTCAGGATCAGCTTGTTCATTTCTACAAAGAAGCCAGCTGAATTTTGATAGTGATTGCATTGAGTTTGTAGATTAATTTTAGGGGCATTGATATCTTAACAATATTGTCTTCTGATCCATGAACATAGGATGTCTTTCTATTTGTTTAGGTCTTCTTAAATTTCTCTCAACATTGTTTTATAGTTTTCAAGTTGTATGTCTTATAATTATTTTGTTAAATTTATTCATAGTATTTTATTTTTTTCCATCTGGTTGCCTTTTATTTCATGTTCTTGCCAGTTGCCCTGGCTGGGTCCACTTAGCTTTTAAAACTTATATGTCTTACAACCCATTTCTCTTACTCATTATTTATTACACTGGTTCAATGAAACAAATCACCTAGCTTTCTCTTTTGGTAACTCTCCATCTCCTATAATCTTTTGGACCTTTTGTAACTTATTCTTGAACAAAAACATCCCTAATTAACACTATACCACTATTCCAGAGATTATTTCTATAATCTCCACCACTCTGACACATCCATAATTATAGTGTAAATTGCCATTTATCCTGTTACATTTTATTATCTGGGACAGATATTCTCATAATGTCTCATATTAAATTTTAAGCTCTTTTGAGTAGGGTCAAAGTTGAAAAATGAAATGCTTACAGGCAAATGTAGTATGTTTTCTACTTTGTTTTCTATTTCAAGCTCTTAAAAAAAATCCTAACAGAGTCCTGAACACAAAAGTCTGGCTCAAAAATGTGTTCCATTTCCTTTGCTCTTTTTTTTTTTTTTTTGAGACGGAGTCTCGCTCTGTCGCCCAGGCTGGAGTGCAGTGGCCGGATCTCAGCTCACTGCAAGCTCCGCCTCCCGGGTTTACGCCATTCTCCCGCCTCAGCTTCCCGAGTAGCTGGGACTACAGGCGCCTGCCACCTCGCCCGGCTAGATTTTTGTATTTTTTTTTTTAGTAGAGACAGGATTTCACCGTGTTAGCCAGGATGGTCTCGATCTCCTGACCTCGTGATCCGCCCGTCTCGGCCTCCCAAAGTGCTGGGATTACAGGCTTGAGCCACGCGCCCGGCCTGCTTTGCTTTTTTAACTGAAAAGTAGTTCAATGAGATGAGAAGAGCACTACCTTGTCTTGAGTCCTGGCTTTGCCACTTAAATGCTACATAATATTGAGTAATTAATTTATATCCGAGTCTCAGTTTTTCCATCTGTAAAGTAAGAATAACAATGTCTAACTTGATCAATTATAATAAAGATTAAAAATTGGCAAGTAAAACATATAGCCTATGGCAGGCTTTGGTAAATGACATTGTGATGGTTAATACTGAGTGTGAACTTGATTGGATTGAAGGATGCAAAGTATTGTTCCTAGGTGTGTCTGTGAGGGTGTTGCCAAAGGAGATTAACATTTGAGTCAATGGACTGGGAGAGGCAGACCCACCCTCAATCTGGATGGGCACAATCTAATTGTCAGAGATGTTTGAACCAGAGCAACTCCATCTTGAATAAGACCTGGGTAAAATAAGACTGAGATCTATTGGGCTGCATTCCCAGATGCTTAAGACATTCTAAGTCACAGGATGAGATAGGAGGTCAGCACAAAACACAGGTCATAAAGACCTTGCTGGTAAAACAGCTTGCAATAAAGAAGCTGGCCAAAATTCACCAAAACCAAAATGGCCACAAGAGTGATCTCTGGTGGTCCTCACTGCTACACTACCACCAGAACCATGACAGTTTACAAATGCCATGGCAGCATCAGGGAGTTACCCTATGTGGTCTAAAAAGGGGAGGCATGAATGATCCACCCCTTGTTTAGCATATCTACAAGAAATAACCATAAAAACGGGCAACCAGCAAACTGCTCCATCTATGGAGTAGCCATTCTTTTATTCCTTACTTTCCTAAAAAACTTGTTTTCACTTTACCCTATGGACTCACCCTGTATTCTTTCTTTCATGAGATCCAAGAACCCTCTTTTGGGGTCTGAATTGGAACCCCTTTCCTGTAACATCTTTCTGGCAACCACAGAAGGGACGATATTAAGGAAACCCCCGACCCTAGGCTAACTTTGGGTAAGTGGTGAGGTCTGGTAACATATTTCTGGTGAACCCTAAAGGGAAGATACTGAGGTGATCCCCCAACCCAAAGGAAATAGACTGCAGCACTGATTGCACAACTTTGGGTACGTGGGGTACATATACCTGGGTAAAGGATGGGATTGGATTAGAGGCTCAACTTAGAGGAGTTAGAGTATCTCCTAAGACAGTGAGGGTCCTTCTTAATAAAAGGCAAGCATGCTCGACCAACCTTGGGTTAGAGACCCAATTTAGGAGGGTTAGAGACCCTTCTAAGATTTAAGGGGTTAGAAGCCCCTCTCAGTAAAGTCCTTCTCAGCAAAGTCCCTTTTGGCTAAGAACGGGTTTGGTGCTATGGGATATTAATTGCTATTCTCTTTGTTGTTGTTGTTCATTCCTTTTCCATATGTTATTGCGGTTCAGGTGGTGTTTGGTTATGTGAGTAAGTTCTTTAGTGGTCATTTGAGATTTTGGTGCACCCACCACCCAAGCAGTATACACTGTACCCTCTTTGTAGTCTTTTATCCCTTGCCCCCTTCCCACCCTTTTCTCCAAGTCCCCAAAGTCCATTGTTTCATTTTTATGCCTTTGCGTACTCATAGCTTAGCTCCAACATATCAGTAAGAACATAAGGATGCTTGGTTTTCCATTCCTGAGTTACTTGACTTAGAATAATAGTCTCCAATATCATCCAGGTCACTGTGAATGCTGTTAATTCATTCCTTTTATGGCTGAGTAGTACTCCATCATATATATACATCACAGTTTCTTTATCCACTCGTTGATTGATGGGCATTTGAGTTGGATCCATGGTCTTGCAATTGTGAATTGTGCCACTATAAACATGCTTATGCAAGTATCATTTTGGTATAATGACTTCTTTTCCTCTGGGTAGATACCTAGAAGCGGGATTGCTGTGGGTTGTCTGTTTTCTGTCCTGACTGTTCCTCTATCGAAACCAAAAAAGGACATAACTAAAAAAGAAAACTACAGACCAATATCCCTGATGAACATAGATGCTAAAATTTTTAACCAAATACTAGCTAACTGAATTCAACAACATATCAAAAAGATAATTCACCATGATCAAGTGGGTTTCATGCCAGGGATGCAAGGATGGTTTACCATATGCAAGTCAAAAAATGTGCTACACCACATAAACATAATTAAAAACAAAAATCACATGATTATCTCAATAGATGCAGAAAAAGTATTAGACAAAAACCAATATTCCTTTATGATTAAAACTGACAGCAAAATCAGCATACAAGGGACATACCTCAATGTAATAAAGCCACCTATGACAAACCCACTGAATGGGGAAAAATTGAAAGCATTTCCTCTGAGAACTAGAACAAGACAAGGATGCCCACTCTCACCACTCCTCTTCAACATAGTACTGGAAGTCTTAGCCAGAGCAATCAGACAAGAGAAAGAAATAAAAGGCATCTAAATCAGTAAAGAGGAAGTCAAACTCACTGTCTGCTGATGACATGATCATTTACCTCAAAAACCCTCAAGACTCCTCCAGAAAGCTCCTAGAACTGATAAAAGAGTTCAGCAAAGTTTCTGGATACAAGATTAATGTACAAAAACCAGTAGCTCTTGTATATGCCAACAGCGACCGAGTGGAGTATCAAATCAAGACCTCAACCCCTTTTACAATAGCTGCAAAAATAAAATAAAATAATAAAATACTTAGGAATATACCTAACCAAGGAGGTGAAAGACCTCTATAAGGAAAACTACAAAACACTGTTGAAAGAAATCATAGGCAACATAAACAAATGGAAACACATCTTATGCTCATGGATGGGTAGAATCAATACTGTGAAAATGACCATGCTGCCAAAAGCAATCTACAAATTCAACACAGTTCCCATCAAAATGCCACCATCATTCTTTATAGAATTGGAAAAACAATTCTAAACTTCATATGGAACACCCCCACCCCAAAACAAAAGCCCTCATAGCCAAAGCAAGACTGAGCAAAAAGAACAAATTTGGAGGCATCACACTACCTGATTTCAAACTACACTATAAGGCCATAGTCACCAAAACAGCATGGTACTGGTATATAAATAGGCACATAGACCAATGGAACAGAATAGAGAACCCAGAAATAAACCCAAATACTTACAGTCAACTGATCTTCAACAAAGCAAACACAAACGTAAGTGGGGAAAGGACACCTTTTCAACAAATACTGCTGGGATAATTGGCTAGCTACATGTAGGAGAATGAAACTGGATCCTCATCTCTCATCTTATACAAAAATCAACTCAAGATAGATTAAGGACTTAAATCCAAGACCTGAAACTATAAAAATTTTGGAAGATAACATTGGAAAAACCCTTCTAGACATTGGCTTAGGCCAAGATTTCATGACCAAGATCCCAAAAGCACATGCAATAAAAACAAAGATAAATAGCTGGGACTTAATTAAATTGTTATTCTCTTTGAACTAATCTGCCTTGCACTTTTTGCTGACAGCTGCAGGTGACAGAATTGGCATGAACAGGATTATGGGACATAGAGAGCTTTTTCCTCACCAGAAAGGGGAAACCTGAATGCTGATGGGACTGCTGGAAAAGATCCCTTCACTATCGACAAGTAGCCACCTGCACTTTTTAGTGTCCCTGCAATGGGTGGGTCTTTCTCTGGCCTCTGTGAGCACCTCACCTTCCCCACCCTGCCTCAGGCAGTGCTTTCCTCTCCCTGTCTGTGTGCAAACTGGTTGAAAGGTAAAAATCACTGTTTATCTCCTCTGCAAAGTTTTAATTAATTGGAAAAAGGATTTGTGAAACTAGTCTTAAGCTACAGCAAATCTGTTGTACTTTGTGCTATTGTATTAGTCTGTTTTCACACTGCTGATAAAGACATACTTGAGACTGAGAAGAAAAATCTGTTTAGTTGGACTTACAGTTCCACATGGCTGGGGAAGCCTCAGAATCACGGCAGGAGGCGAAAGGTATTTCTTACATCATGTCAGCAAGAGAAAATGAGGAAGAAGCAAAAGCAGAAACCCGTGATAAACCCACCAGATCTCGTGAGACTTATTCACTATCGTAAGAATAGCATGAGAAAGACCAGCCCCCATGATTAAATTATCTCCCCCTGGATCCCTCCCACAACACGTGGGAATTCTGGGAGATACAATTCAAGTTCATATTTGAATGGGGACACAGCCAAACCATACTATTCCGCCCCTGTCCCCTCCAATCTTATGTCCTCACATTTCAAAACCAATCATGCTTTCCCAACAGGCCCCCAAAGTCTTAACTCATTTCAGCAGTAACCCAAAAGTCCCTTCTGCCTATGAGCCTGTAAAATAAAAAACAAGCTACTTACTTCCTAGACACCGTGGGGGTACACGTATTGGGTAAATACAGCCATTCCAAATGGGAGAAATTGGCCAAAATAAGGGAGTTACAGGGACCTTGCAAATCTGAAATCCAGCAGGACAGCCAGATTTTAAAGCTCCAAAATGATCTCCTTTGACCCCAGGTCTTATATCCAGGTCAAGCTGATGCAAGAGGTGGGTTCCCATGGTGTTGGGCAGCTTCGACCCTGTGACTTTACAGGGTACGGCCTCCCTCTTGGCTGCTTTCACAGACTGGCATTGAGTGTCTGTGGCTTTTCCAGGTGCACAGTGCAAGTTGTTGGCGTATCTACATTTCTGGGGTCTGGAGGATAGTGGCCCTCTTCTCACAGCTCCTCTAGGCAGTACCCTAGTAGGAACTCTGTGTGGGGGCTCCAACCCTACATTTCCCTTCTGCACTCCCCTCTCCATGAGGGGCCTGCCCCTGCAGCGAACTTTTGCCTGGGCAACCAGGCATTTCCATACATCTGAAATCTTCTGAAATCTGAGGTTTCCAAACCTCAATTCTTGACTTTTGTTCACCCACAGGCTCAACAACATGTGGAAACTGCCAAGGCTTGGGGCTTCCACCTGGAGTGGCTGGGACATAGGGAACCAAGTCCCTAGGCTGCACACAGCACAAGGACCCTGGGGCCAGCCCACAAAACAAATTTTTCCTCCTGGGTCTCTGGCCTGCGATGGGAGAGGCTGCCGGGAAAGTCTCTGACATGGCCTGGAGACATTTTCCCCATGGTCTTGGGGATTCACATTAGGTTCCTTGCTACTTATGCAAATTTCTGCAGTCATCTTGAATTTCTCCTCAAGAAATGTGTTTTTCTATTCTAATATATGGTCAGGATACAAATTTTTGAACTTTTATGCTCTGTTTCCCTTTTAAAGTGGAATGCTTTTAACAGCACCCAAGTCACCTCTTGAATGCCTTGCTGCTTAGAAATTTCTTCTGCCAGATACCCTAAATTATCTCTCTCAAGTCCAAAGTTCCACAAACGTCTAGGGCAGGGGCAAAATGTCACCAGTCTCTTTGCTAAAATATAACAAAAGTCACCTTTGCTCCAGTTCCCAACAAGCTCCCCATCTCCATATGAGACCACCTCAGCCTGGACCTTATTGTTCATATCACTATCAGCATTTTTGTCAAAGCCATTCAACAAGTCTTTAGAAGGTTCCAAACTTGGCCACATTTTCCTGACTTCTTCTGAGCCTTACAAACTGTTCTAACAGTTCAAACTGGGTAACCGCCTTCCACATTTTTGGGTATGTTTTCAGCAACACCCCACTCTGCTGGTACCAATTTACTGTATTAGTCTGTTTTCACTCTGCTGATATAGACATACCTGAAACTGGGAAGAAAAATAGGTTTAATTGGACTTACAGTTCCACATGGCTGGGGAGGCCTCAGAATCATGGCGAGAGGTGAAAGGCACTCTTACATCACGACAGCAAGAGGAACTGGGGAAGAAGCAAAAGCAGAAACCCCTGATAAACCCATCACATCTCATGAGACTTATTCACTATCAAGAATGGCATGGGAAAGACCAGATCCCAGGATTCAATTACCTCCCCTGGGGTCCCTCCCACAACATGTGGGAATTCTGGGAGATACAATTCAAGTTCAGATTTGAATGGGGCACATCCCTATTTTGGTCCTCCAGTTAAAGTAGAGGCTTATGGAGGTCAGGTAATTAATGGAGTTTTAGCTCAGGTCTGACTTACAGTGGATCCAGTGGGTCCTTGGACCCATCCTGTGGTAATTTCCCCAGTGCCAGAATGCATAATTGGCATAGATACACTTAGCAGCAGCTGGCAGAATCCCCACATTGGCTCCCTGACTGGTAGGGTGAGGGCTGTTATGGTGGGAAAGGCCAAATAGAAGTCATTAGAGCCGCCTCTACCTAGAATAATAGTAAATCAAAAACAATATTGCACCCCTGCAGGGATTGCAGAGATTAGTGCCACCATCAAAGACCTGAAAGACGCAGGGGTGGTGATTCCCATCATATCCCCATTCAACTCTCCTATTTGGCCTGTGCAGAAGACAGATGGGTCTTGGATAATGACAATGGATTATCATAAGCTTAACTAAGTGGTGACTCCAGTTGCAGCTGCTGTACCAGATGTGGTTTTATTGCTTGAGCAAATTAACACATCTCTTGGTACCTGGTATGCAGCCATTGACTTGGCAAATGCCTTTTTTTTCCATTCCTGTCCATAAGGCCCACCAGAAGCAATTTGCCTTCAGCTGGCAAGGCCAGCAATATACATTTACTGTCCTATCTCAGGGGTATATCAACTCTCCAGCTTTGGGTCATAATCTTGTTCAGAGAGATCTTGATCACTTTTCGCTTCCACAAGATATCACACTTTTCCATTAGGTTGACGACATTATGTTGATTGGATCCAGTGAGCAAGAAGTAGTAAACACACTGGACTTATTGATGAGACATTTGTGTGCTGGGAGATGGAAAATAAACCCAACTAAAATTCAGGGCCTTCAAGCTAAGTAAAATTTCTAGGGGTCCAGTGGTGTGGGGCCTGTTGAGATATTCCTTCTAAGGTGAAGGGTAAGTTGTTGAATTTGGCCCCTCCTACAACCAAGAAAGAGACATAATGCCTAGTGGGCCTCTTTGGATTTTGGAGGCAACACATTCCTCATTTGGGTGTGTTACTCTGGCCCATTTATTGTGTGACTGGGAAGTCTTGAGTGGGGTCCAGAACAAGAGAAGGCTCTGCAACAGGTCCAGGCTGCTGGGCAAACTGCTCTGTCCCTTGGGTCATATGACCCAGCAGATCCAATGGAACTTGAGGTGTCACAGGTAGATAGGGATGCTGTTTGGAGCCTTGGTAGGCCTTCATAGGTGAATCACAGTGGAGGCCTCTAGCATTTTGGAGCAAGGCCCCACCATCTTCTGTAGATAACTACTCTCCTATTAAGTGATGGCTCTTGGCCTGTTACTGGGCTTTGGTAGTAATTGAACATTTGACTACAGGTCACCAAGTCACCATACGACCTAAACTGCCTATCATGAACTGGGTGCTTTCTGACCTATCTAGCCATGAAGTGGGGCATGCACAGCAGCATTACAGTATCAAATGGAAGTGGTATATATGTGATCAGGCTCAAGCAGGTCCTGAGGGCACAATTAAGTTACATGAGGAAGTGGCTCAAATGCCCATGTTCCCCACTCCTGCCCCCCTGCCATCTTTCCCCCAGCCTGCACCAATGGCCTCATGGGGCGTTCCCTATGATCAGTTGACAGAGGAAGAGAATACTAGGGCCTGGTTCACAGATAGTTCTGAACAACATGCAGGCAACACCTGAAATTGGACAGCTGCGGCACTACAGCTCCTTTCTAGGACATCCCTGAAGGTCACTGGTGAAGAGAAATCTTCCCAGTGGGCAGAACTCATATAGTGCACCTGGTTGTATACTTTGCTTGGAAGGAGAAATAGCCAGATGTGTGATTATATAGTGATTCATGGGCTGTATTCACTGGTTTGGCTGGAAGGTCAGGGACTTGGAAGAAGCATGATTGGGAAAATTGGTGACAAAGAAATTTGGGGAAGAGGTATGTGGATGGATCTCTTTGTGTGGTCAAAAACTGAAGATATTTGTATTTCATGTGAGTGCTCATGAACAAGTGACCTCAGCAGAGGAGGATTTTAATAATCGAGTGGATAGGATATCTTGTTCCGTGGACAGCACTCAGCCTTTTCCCCCAGCTACCCCTGTCATCACCTAATGGGCCCATGAACAAAGTGGCCATGGTAGTAGGAATGGAGGTTACGCATGGGCTCAGCAACATGGACTTTCACTCACTAAGGCTGACCTGGCTAAGGCCATGGCTGAGTGCACAATTTGCCAGCAGCAGCAGAGACCAACAACTGAGTCCTCAACATGGCACAATTCCTTGGGGTGTTCAGCCAGCTACTTGGTGGAAGGTTGATTATACTGGACCTCTTGCATCATGGAAAGGGCGGCTGTTTGTCCTCACCAGAATAAACACTTATTCCACATATGGGTTTGCATATCTTGCATGCAATGCTTCTGCCTAGACTGCCATCTGTGAACTCATAGAATGCCTTATCCACTGTCATGGTATTCCACACAGCATTGCCTCTGACCAAGGCACTCACTTTATGGCTAAATAAATGCAGCAGTGGGCTCATGCTCATGGAATTCACTGGTCTTACCTGTTCCCCATCAACCTGAAGCAGCTGGATTGATAGAATGGTGGAATGGCCTTTTGAAGTCACAATTACAATGCCAACTAGGTGATAATACTTTGCAGGGCTGGGACAAAGTTCTCCAGAAGGCTGTCCGTGCTCTGAATCAATGTCCAATGTATAGCACTGTCTCTTGAATAGGATTCACAGGTCCAGGAATCAAGGGGTCGAAGTGGAAGTGGCACCACTCACCATCACCTCTAGTGACCCACAGGTAAAATTTTTGCTTCCTGTTCTTGTGACATTAGGTTCTGTTGGCCTAGAGGTCTTAGCTCCAGAGAGAAGAATGCTACCATCAGGAGACACAACAATAATTCCATTAAACTAGAAGTTAAGATTGCCACCTGGACACTGGGCTCCTCCTACTTCTAAGTCAACAGGCTAAGATGGGAGCTACAGTGTTGGCTGGAGTGATTGACCCAGAATATCAAAATGACATCAGTCTACTTCTCCACAATTGAGGTAAGAAAGAGTATTCATGGAATTCAGGAGATCCTTTAGGGCATCTCTTAGTATTACCATGCCCTGTGATTAAGGTCAATGGGAAATTACAACAGCCTAATCCAGGCAGGACTACAAGTGGCCCAGACCCTTAAGGAAAGAAGGTTTGTGTCTCTCCACCAGGTAATAAAACATGACCTGCTGAGGTGTTTGCTGAAGGCAAAGGGAATACAGAATGGGTGGTAGAAGAAGGTAGTCATCAATACCAGCTACAACCACGTGAACAGTTGCAGAAACAAGCACTGTAATTGTCATGAATATTTCCTACTTATTTTGTTAAGAATATGTTTGTGCAGGTATACACTTGTACTAGGAAAATAGCTTCATTTTATTTCCTTTTTCCTTTATCATGTGACATAAGACTTATTGACTTCATATCAGCATTTAAGTGTTGTTAACTTTATGAAATAGCATTTAGGTTAAGGATTAGTGAGCTTCCAGTTGTACAAAGGATAGCCGTACTATATTAGGCATAATTATGACCTTATTATTGTCTTCACTTCAAGATTATATATGATTTCAGGAGCTGTATATGGGTTCAAATTGACAAGGGGTGGACTTGTGATGGTTAATATTGTTAACTTGATTGGATTGAAGGATGCAAAGTATTGTTCCTGGGCATATCTGTGAGGGTGTTGCCAAAGGAGATTAACAGTTGAGTCAGTGGACTGGGAGAGACAGACCAACCCTCAATCGGGTGGGCACCATCTAATCAGCTGCCAGCACAGCTAGAATAAAGCAAGCAGAAGTTGGAAGGACTTGACTTGCTAAGTCTTCAGGCCTTCATTTTTCTCCCATGCCGGATGCTTCCTGCCCTTGAACATCAGATTTCAAGTTCTTCAGCTTTTGGACTCTTGGACTTACACCAGTGGTTTTCCAGGGTCCCTTGGGCCTTTGGCCACAGAATGAAGGCTGTACTGTCGGCTTCTCTACTTTCGAGGTTTTGGGACAAGGACTGATCCACCACTGGCTTCCTTGCTCTTCAACTTGCAGACAGCATACCATGGGACTTTACCTTGTGATCGTGTGAGTCAATTCTCCTAATAAACTCCCCTTTGTATATACACATATCCTATTAGTTCTGTCCCTTTAGAGAATCCTGACTAATGCAGGCATTAACATTCATTCTTTATAAAAGCAATGTGACAATTAATAAAAACCTAAGCTTATAGTTTTTCTTTTAGAAATAAACAAAGAAAATAGGAAAATTGAAATTTTAAATAGTTATAAAAGTTATCTAGGATTCTGATTATTTTATTTCCATGTCATATCTAAGGCTTCTCCATCAGTGCCATGTTCTCCTTGGAACTCTTCATCATTTATTTCAGGAGGAATATAGAGCATGAAGCAGAAAGTATGACACCTCCCCCCATCTTCTTGCTTATTTTATAAGACTTCTGGCATCTTACATTGCAAAACAGACAGAAAAACAACATCAAGAGAAAATGTATTGAAAGTCAATATTTAATGTCAAATACAACAAAGTTTAAAGGGCTCTACTCCAAGGCATTGATTCATTTGAAATGAAGTGGGAAACTTTGGAAGCTATGTTTATTGCTACTAGTTTTTTATTCTGTACTAGTTAGCCAGAGAAAAATAATGCAAAATGTTGTATGTTGCTTGATTTTTTCTATTTCACAAATAACTGAAATAATTATTTGTAAAAGTTTTTAAAAATATTTTTAAAATTCTAACCAGTTAAGTCTAATTAGAGAAAATATTAAGTAAAAAGCAGTATTTCCTCTTCTTGAGCTTTATTAAAGCAGAGATTCCTTAACTACAACCATCTTTGTCAAGGAAATATTTATTTTAAATAAATATATTACATCCTAAATAGAGCAAGGCAACAGATGTATCAGAGTGAATTAAAAAGTGGCACATTCTTGGGCTTCCCTCTGGCAGTTATATTTTTGGCTTTGCCCTCTGTGAGTGATGGAATAATTTCTAGTCTTTACAGGGATTTTTTTTAAAGCCACAAAAGTCAGAAAGGTTATTTCATATGTACTGAGGAAATTATGTATATCATCATAGAGTCTAGCCAGGAAACAGAAACCACCTGAGTAGTTAAAGAGACTTTAATGGAGAAAATTGATTCCCTGGGTGATGAAAGAGCTGAGAAACCAAACAGAGGACACTGGGCCAATGCAAAGATTCATAACAGCAAGAAGCCACCCTGACCCATGACTGAAGGGATCAAGAGTGAACGCAGTGTTACTGGCACTAGTGGAAGCTGGAACCATAGCTGGTTTGCCTGCCAAGAGCTGGATTCATAAAGCTGTTAGAAGGCAGGGGAAGAAAAGAGATACCCAGGCTTATTCCACCCCACCACCACCCCCATAATCTACTTGAAGCCACTGAGCATGGGAAACACAGCCGCAGAGGTTGGTGTCCCTTGATGCAGAGCAGAGGGAAGGCAGGGAAAGGATGAGAGGGCAAACAGGTCCAGAATGTTCTTACCATGGAATTGCCTACTAAAGTAGAAAAGATGTGAGGGAGTCAGGGAGGGGCTGGTGTTGAAGAAAGGCAACATGGAATGAATCTGGCCATCTATATTTTGGTAGGGACATGAAATGGACCTGTTTGTTTTGTTTACTCTTTTGTAAGAGAACAATCAACATATTTTGGACTGAGATGAGCTATTCTGCTTCTTGATTTTGTATTACATACTAGATTTATCAATGCTACTATCAGCTTACTTTTTTAGTTAGACACCTGGGGGCAGGGACCATAATCTGCATCTGTTTTACCATAAACTTTTAGTATCGCAGTATGATGTCATGATATTCTAGTGCTGTGTATACACATAACATACAAACACACATTTTTAATTAACAGAGACATGATAGGATATAAAATGTGATGGCTATGGGAATCAGTGATGCAAATTCTGAAACATAAGTAGCAATCTAATGTTCTGTGAGAGCATAAAAATCCAACCAGTTCATCAAGACACTCTTAATATAGTAACGACTTTTATGGCTTGATGGGAGACCTATTACAATGAGGTCAGATTTTGCTTCCCAAACTATTTTGGTTAAGAGGCCACATGTTAGCCACTGATGGATTTGCTGAAGCCAACAGAAAGAAGTTGAACAGGAGAGAGGAGAGTGTCTGACTAAAGTAGATCATGAATAAGGCTAGAAAAGGGATGTTTAGGGCCTCTGGGAAACACCAGCTAGTTCCTGTTCACTGAAGTTCAGGAATGAACTGTGCAAAACCATTAAGGGTATATTATTACCCTTCATCTGATCTTGACAAGAGAATTTTTGGTGATAAAAAAAGAAAAAAGACAGACTGATTAAGCTGCATCTGGGTTAACTTTCCTAAATAGCAAGTTGGGAGACAGCCTGGAAACAATGTAAATTCTGCTTCATTAAAATTACAATCACAGTTGATTTTTTTTTTTTTACCTAGCTGGCTATTGGGAAATAGAATGTCAATGGTTGCATGGTTTATGTAAAAGATAACACATAGTAAACCTGCACAAAAATTCCTATAGATGGGACTGGAGGCAACCATGTAAACTGTGTAGAAGAATGGGTGGCTGAGAGGAACAGCGACAAGTGCTGGCCCCCTCCAGAGGCCCCATATCCTCATGAAATGATGTTCTAAAAAGGTCAAGAAAAGAGGTTTGTTAATAAGCTTTTTTTTTCTTTTAGAAAGGAAAATAAGAGCTGATTTGTATATTAAATAAACATAGTACAGCTTTCATTGACCAAAAAGTGGCACATAAGAGTTTTTTTGTATAAACATTTTTTTCTCCCGCGATGAAACTCGAAACTCAAGGGAGCACTTTGCAAGAAAAGTGACAATGTAATATTTTCTCTATCAATTTTTAATAAAAGCCAAAGAAATACTGTCACAATGTGTGTCTACGGCATCAAATGTATATTGATTAACTCTTTCTAGAGAAAGCCTAAAGGCAAAAAAAAAAAAGTCAAAATTGACTGTGTTTTAGGTCAACGTATCCAGTAATATTTTGGGATCAAGTCAAGATAGGAAAATTGGGAAGATGAGTTTATGAGAGAAAGGTAAAATGCGTTTATTTTGTATATGCAAATAAAAATGCCTAATACGTAGTTAGAAATGTAGGATTGGCTTGTTCTTTTTCATGGTATTTCAGAGGGAAGCACCACTTCAGAGTGAACATGAATGTTTCCCTCTTGGTCGCTAGTTGCTAGAAACGCACTGAAATGGACAATGAACACAAACATCATATCTTTTATGAGAAGCGTATGGCCATAGAAGTTGCTGCTAATGCTGACTGAAGAGTGAAAAGCTTATGTCATCTGAATCAGTGATGGGAACTGCAAACAAAGTTTTCCCATGAAGCAGAATGTCTTGACCCGTGACTGTGTTTGCTGCTACTAAGTAAGGAGTGTTCCTATCACATGCCAAGGAGAACTGGAGAAAGTACAAATCTGTTCGAGGTTGCATTGTGGATGTCAATTTGAGTGCTCTTAATTTGGTTATTGTAAAAAAAAAAAAGTCGGGGGAGAGAAGGATATTCTTGGGCTGACTGATAATACTATGCCTCATCATCTAGGGCCCAAAAGAGCTAGCAGAATCTGCTAAGTTTTCAAATATCTCTAAAAAGATGATACCTACCATATACTGTGAGAAAGTCCCTAAACAAAAAAGGTAAGGAACTCAGGACCAGACTGCACAAGCTTCAGCATCCTGTTATTCCATGTGTCCTGCATGCAAAACATCCACATATTGCTCTGAAGACACAGCTTGCTAAGAAAAATAAGTAAGAGGCCGTAGAATATGCTAAACTTTTGACCAAGAGAATGGGAAACGAAAGAGAAATGCAGGAACAGGTCCCCGAGAAGCAGAGGCTGTTCTCTCTGAGAGCTTCTACCCTGACCTTGAAACCAGTAAAAAGTAAGAGTTTCTAAGAGTAGCAAATAAATAAGATCAGATTATTTTTTAAATGAAAAATACAGGAAGTTTGGGTAAAAGTCAGTAGTAAAAATGTAGGTTGTTTTTTTTTTCCAAACACTAATACCATAACTAAGGGTAAAGGATAAAGAATGGGAAAAGAGGTTAATGGCACATATAAGAAACAGAGGATTATTTTTCAGTAAGCTTCTACAAGTTAATAAGAAAAAGACAAAGACTATGATACAGGAACTTCACGGTGGTAGGAATAAAAATGACCAATAACCCCATGAAAAGATGTTCAGTCCCCCAGCAGCCAAGGGTATGGATATTGAAAGCATTTAATACCTTTCAAGTTAGCAAAACAAAAATTTAATTTGATATGGTACAGGCTTGTTTGAGTAGCATTTCTTGGGGAATACTCAGGGGGCAGAGCAGTAGCAGGTGCTGTGAGGGACTACACAGCAGCCTAGTAGAGCTTAACTCTCAGGTCTGAAAAAAGACTCAGATCTTTGGGCCATGATGCTTTTACGTTGCAAGATTAGGGAAATATCAACTTTATCCTAGGATGGGGGGCAGGTGGGCATAGTAAAAGCCAGGATTCGACAGCAATGTGATATGGAGAACCATTGTCAGAGCTGTAATCTGCTAGTTTGGTGTTCTTGTTTGGGAAGAATGTCAGCCCCTTTCTTGGGAATTAGGTAGGAGAGATATAAGCTTCACGCTTACAGCTGTGCATTGTGGTAAGTTAGCAAAGAATTCACCCCATCCACCTTCATGGCTGCGGAAGCATTGGCCCCTCGGCTGTTATGATGGGGTGAGGAAGTGGGGACCAAGCTTTGAGACTGACAGGTATTGATTGCCCTAAACAAAGACTGTATAGCCAATTTCCATGGGGCCTTGCAGAAGTCCAGGTCTCTCTTCGGAAAGCAGAATATATGGGAATAGTCTTGGACAAGTTAATCCTTATTTCTCACAAGGGTTAGCAAGAGTACAGGGGACACAGTAGTCCCATATAACACAAACAGGGGTTTTAGATTTTACAGCTGTTTTGAGAGTGAAGATAACTACTCCCTAGTCTCAGACAATATCCCAAGGTGATTGCAAGACTCCAAAGAGGAATAACTACAATTTTCCTACTCTCCAGAGATCTCCAGAGGTCATGTTTAAAGTATGATTTTGAAAAGCTGTAGAGTTACATTGGCCTGAATGGACTGTGTGGCTTGGACAATGGGCATTTCAGTAATAACCAGTGGAGACAGATAACCAATGTTCACAGCATCACCAGAATACCTTCCAACTTGTTTATCACATTAGATCCCTGGTGCAACCTTGGAGTGGAAGAGATTCAAGAACAACAGATAATGTTGCCCAGTAGCCCAATGGGAAGGGGAACTGAGCTGATTCTGAAAAAAAAATAAGGAATTGCTATATTTCTTATACAAAAAAATACAAGTTAAATTCCAAGAAAATGTTATTTTACTTTATCTTTTGACACATTATGTCCCATTCTGGAGGAATGAATATAATTTTATAAGTTCTTCTATGATTTGCTAATGTGTCATGCTGGCCATGAGCATTGAAAGTGAAACCAACCAGGTTTCAAACTACTCTACAATTGAGTGCCTGAGATATGATTTTTAATCTTTTAAGACTTCATTTCTACAAGTATAAAACAGATATTATCTATTAGTTGTCATTAATCATTACAATTAATGAGACAATGTTTATAAAACTTTTGGCACAGTGCTCCTAATCAGGGGGACTTTAAGAGTACTTTAAGGGCAATATCCCTATTATAGAAGACTGAGAAAACAGAAGAAAGGGGAAAAGAACACCAAAAACCTGATTACTCCAGCATAGTGCAATCTTTCGGATAATTTACTTTTACAGTGAAATTTTTACTTTTGGGGATTGTTTTGTTGTAGTTGTGCCAGTTTCATGAGGGCAGAGACTATGAACCTCAGCACTTAACGTAGTCAATGAGAAAAACTATTGCATGAATGAGTCAGTCAATACATTGGAGGTAATCTGTTGGGGGGGGGGCGGGGGTTATTTTTTCATTTTATAATAAAATGTTAGAAATTCTCAAATAGACACAAATGTTCTTTAAAAAATATTTTTGATGTATTTTTCAACAAATCAAGATTTTCATTTTTAAGTTGTCTACACTATTACTTCAAAATATCCCAAAAGTGTGATTAGGCTGCTTCAAATATGTGAATATTATTTCTCAACTCATTTTAAAGCACTCCATCTTCAAATATTTCATTATTATTCCTAATATGTGTAAATAAAGATAAGTTTTTACATGAATTTTACTGAGAATCAAATTGTTTTCCATATATGTAAAGTCAATTTCTCCTTTCTGTCTCTTAAAAAAACAATACGGCAATATACATGTGGAATTGCTAGCTTAATAAGATTCTTCAAACCCCGTGCTTTTTCTCCAAGAATTTTCTAATAGTCTCTCAAATCCCAACAAAATTACTGCTTTAGCAAGAGGCAAATCATTGTTTTCCACTATGTTTTTGTACTTTCCTAGGTAGAGTTTATTTCCTTCTTGTTATTAGTAAGACAATGTCTCAAAAGCAGCTCATGTCACTTATCTCCTGTCTCAGTATTTGCTTGCAATTTCTGTGATATGGACAAGAGAATGCTGACTAATTTAAAAACATATAAACTGAATCTAGGGGAATTAGGGCGATCTCTAGAAGACATGCTGGGCCTCTGATGGGAATATCTGCAGCTGCTGACCCATCTCTTGCCACTCTTTTTCTTCTCCTTTCACACATACCCTGACTAAATCTTTCCACAGCAACTAGTCGAGCTTTCTTCTCCTTCCCCTGGATTAATAATTATTTTGCACCCCAGTGATATTCATTTTTCCCCACATCCTTAAAGTAAGTCTCAATAATAACATAGACAAAATTGACATGCCTAAGTATCATTGATTCATAAATTAGTCCCTATCTTTCTTTACTTATTAATATGTCTGGTTATTTTGCCTGCAATTAGCTGCTGCGACGAAAGATTATTGGGGTAAGAAAATACAAATTAAATTGTGGTTTTAGTTTTCATCTTTGAGTCTTGATTGAATAAAAACCCAAAGTTTTATATACTTAGAGAAAGCACTCTTAGCATTTCCTTTTGCAGAAAATATCCGAGTAATATTTGAAATTAGTGTATATAATGGGCTAATATCAGAAATATTGGAAAACAAAAAGTATATAAAGAGACAGTTTTATCTCTATCAGTAGAAGCTGTTTCTTTATAATAAACAACTTGAAAATATTTAAAAAACTAAAAATTAATGAACTAATCTTTTGAAACTCCTTCATTTAAGACATGGAATTAAGCAAACTTCCTTCAATAGTCCTTCAACCCTACTGCCCTTCATCATCTTTATTAATATCATTTGAATGTCTAGTTTCATTTAACATTAACACATTATTTTGAACATTTAGTACTTTTTCTTAAAAATCACTTTGACACTTGTGTTGTGGATTATAATTACAATAATTTTTTGTATCACTGCCTGTTTCACTGAATGAATACAACGTTATTCAAAAGTCATGTTGACACCAGGCTGCTTCATTCTTCAATTCTTAATTCTGATTCCTTTCTTAGTTTTTATATATTTATTTTATAGGTAACTTTTTTCAGGAATATTATTTGAATTAATAGACTTTCAAATACTTTTTAAAATTGATATTTATGATTGTATTTATTTATGGGTTAGAGTGTGATGTTTCAACACATGTATACACTGTATAATAACCAAATCAGGGTATTTAGCACATTCATCAACACATTTCTTTGTGTTGAGAACATTCAAAATCCACTCTTTTAGTTATTCTGAAATATATAATATTGTTAACCATAGTCACCCTATTGTGCAATATAAAATATCAGAACTTATTTCTCCCGTCTAACTGTAACTTTGTTCCAGAAATCATTCCTCTCCTCTAACTGCAACTTGTCTCCACTGGCCAATCATTCTCTATTCCCCTAACTCTGGCAACTACTATTCTACTCTGCACTTCTGAGAACACCTTGTTTAGATTCCACATATGAGTAAGATCATATAGTATTTGTCTTTCTGTGTCTGGCTTATATCCCTTAACATAATGTCCTTCAAGTACATCCACATCACCACAAATTCCAAGATTTTACTCTTTTTATGGCCGAATAGCGCTCCATTATATATAGATACCCACATTTTCTTTATCCATTAATAGACACCTAGGTTGATTCTATATTTTGGGAATTGTGAATAGTTTTGCAATAAACATGGAGTGCAAATATCTCTTCAATATACTAATACTATTTCCTTTGAACATATATCCAATAATGCAGTTGCTGGATTATATGGTAATTCTATCTTTAGTTTTTTGAGAAACTGCCATACCGTTTTCTATAATGGCAGTACTAACTTACATTCACATCAAGACAGTATGTGTTCCTTTTATTCTATATCCATACCAGCATTTGTTATATTTTGTCTTTTCAATAACAGCTATTCTAATTAATTGAAGTGATATTTCACTGTGGTTTTGAATTGCATTTCCATGATGGTTAGTGATATTGAGCATTTTTTCATAAACCTATTGATGATTTGTATATCTTCTTTTGAGAAATGTGTATTTGAGCTTTTTGCTCATTTTAAAATAAGATTTTCTTTTTTTGGTTTGCTTGAGTTCCTTATATATTCTGAATATTAGTCCCTTGTCATATAAATAGTATTTGACACATTATGTAGGTTGTCATATATGGCTTTTATTGTTTTGACATATGTTCCTTCTATACCTAGTTTGTTGAAGTTTTTATCATGAAGTGATGTTGAATTTTATCAAGCGCTTTTTCTGGATCAATTGGAATGATTATATGATTCCTGTCCTTGATTCTGTTAATGTGTTGTCACATGTATTGATTTGCATGTGTTGAGCCAAACTTGCATCCCTGGAATGAATCCCTCTTGATCATGGTGAATGATCTTTTCACTATGCTGTTGAATTTAGTCTGCAAATATTTTGTTGAAGATATCTGTGTCAACTGTTCATCAGTGATATTGACCTGCAGTTTTCTTTTTTTGTTGTGTCCTTGTCTAGCTTTGGTATCAGGGTAATGCTGGCCATGTAGAATGAGTTAGGAAGAATTCTCTCAGCTTTGATTTCTTGGAATAGTGGGGAAAGAATTGGTATTAGTCCTTTTTTAAATGTTTGGTAGAATTCAGCAGGGAAGCCATTCAGCCCTTGGCTTTTCTTTGATGGGTGACTTTTTATTATTGATCCAATCTCATTAGTGGTTATTGATCTGCTTAAGTTTTCTATATCTTCGTTATTCAATTTTGGTAAGTTCTATGTTTCCAGGAATTTATCCATTTCTTCAAGTTTTTCCTATTTGTTGGCAAGTAGGTGTTCATAATAGTCTCTTATGATTCTTTTATTTCTGTGGGGACAATTTTTAGTATCTTTGTTTTTTGTCTCTGATTTTATTTATTTGGATCTTTTCTTTTTTTTCTTAGTCCAGCTAGAGGTTTGCCAATTTTGTTTAGTATTTTTATTCATTTTATTTTTTTTTGTATTTTCAAAGTCTATTCCATTTACTTGTGTTCTGATTTTTATTATTTCTTTCCTTCTACTAATTTGGGGTTCTTCCTAGTTCCTTGAGGTGCAATGTTAAGTTGTTTATTTGAGATCTTTCTTCTGTTTTATGTAGTTGTTTATTACTATAAACTTCCCTCTTAGAACTTCTTTTGCTGTACCTCATAGGTTTTGGTATATTGTGTTTTAGTTTTCATTTGTGCTAAGAAATTTTTAAATTTCCCTTTTGATTTTTTTCATTGACCCATTGGTGGTTCAGGAGCATGTTGTTTAATTTCCATGTATTTTTAGTCTCCAATATTCCTTCTGTTACTGATTTCTGGTTTTATACTATTGTGTTCAGAAAAGATACTTGGCATGGTTTCAATCTTTACATTTGTTTTAAGACTTATTTGGGGAACTAAAATATGATGTATCCAGGAGAATGTTCGATGTGAAATTGAGAAGAATGAGTATTTTGTAGCTGTTGGATAGAATGCTCTGTATGTCTGTTAGGTACATTCGATCTAGGGTGCAGTTTAAAACCACTGTTTCTGTGTTGAGTTTCTAACTGAATGATCTGTCCATTGCTGAAAGTGAGATGTTAATATTCCCTCCTACTATTGTGTTGAAGTCTATCTCTCCTTTTAGATCTATTATCCTATTTGCTTTATATATTTAGGTGCTCCAATGTTGGAAGCATATATTTACAATTGTTATATCCTCTTAATTGATCCCTTTATCATTAAATTATTAACTTATAATGATATTATTTGTCTCTTTAGTTTTTGACATAAAGTCTATTTTATTCAACATAGCCACTCTTGCTCTCTTTTGGTTTTTGTTTACATGGAATATCTTTTTACACCCCTTCCCTTTCTGTCTGTGTCCTTACAGGTGTCCTATAAGTAAGACTCTTGTAGGCAGCATATAGCTGTGTCTTGTTTTTTATTGTTTGTTTGCTTTTATCAATTTAGCTATTCTATGTTTCTTAACTAGAGAATGTAATGCATTAATATTTATATATAGTTATTGATAGGTAAGAATTTACTACTGTCATTTTGTTAATTATTTTCTAGTTGCTTCTAGATCCTTTCTTCATGTTTTCATCTTTTACTATCTTCCTTTATGGTTAAATGAATTTCTCTAGTAGAATTTTTGATTCCTTGGATTTTATTTTTAATGAATCTATTAGAAGATTTGCTTTGTAGCTACCATGAGGTGTCTGCTGCATTTGATCTCTTGGTGGTATGAACTGAATATCTGTATCCCCTTAAAATGCTAAAATCCTAACCCACAAGGTGATGATATTAGGAGGTAGGGGACTTTGGGAGTTGATTAGGTCATGAGGGAAGTCCTTACAAATAGGATTAGGGTCCTTGTAAAAGAGGAGCAAGAGAGCTCCTAGCCCTTTCCACCGTGAGATAACAGTGAAAAGGTGATCATCTATGAACCAGAAAGCCAAATCTTACCAGACACTGACTCTGTTGACGTCTTGATCTTGAACTTCCCACTCTCCAGAACCATAGGAAATAAATTTCTATTGTTTATAAAACAACCAATCTAGGGTAGTTTGTTTTAGCAGTCCAAATGGTCAAGGTATTTGGCAAATAAATAGATTGTATCATCTTTTTAATTAATATTTTCAGGAAGCTCTATCCCGTAATCTAGGCAATAGTGCCAGTATAGACAGTTTAGTCACATATGTTAGGCCCCAGAGTAGATTCCAGAAGGCCCAATTATTCAGTTAGTATGTCTATACTAAATAAATTACTGAAGTGCTACTCTCTTCTTTGCAAGCACAATCATGGACAAAGACATATAAAAATAATCTTTTAAATACAGATGAAGCAATAACATCACTGAAAAGTTTATTTTTGCCCAATCACTTGAGTAAATTTCCAGGAGGAGATAAGCATGATTATGATGCTATCTTGGATTCATAAATTGCTATTTTTACAAAGACCTCAAAGATAATTAATAGTGCAGATGAAAAAGATTGAAATAAAATCAGCTCATGTGAGGTGCTATCATTGTAAATTATGTTGAAATTGCAAGTTCTAATCTTTTAGACAACAACGCTAAAGTTTTCCTTTTGTGCAACCTAAATAATTACTATATCTTAAAACACTTTGTCACTTTATCCATTTTGTTAAGACTCATGTGAGAGTATTATCATATGTTCTCATAAGAAAATGTATGAGAAAATAAAAAGAAAGGAAGAATGTAGATTAAAGTCTGTCTAAAAAGAGGGACTGAGAAGGTAATGTTTTCCTAGCATAAGGTTCCAATGCTCAAGTAAAGCTGGTATTTGAAGCCAACCAAGAAAACAGTCAGAAAATGATGTAGTTAGAACACCTCTTTTCTTCCCTAGAGGTGTAAAAGGATGCCATGTGGGATCCTTTCACTTTGGAGGGATTCCAGAGAAATATTTCACCAAGGTTTCATAACAGATAGGGGGCCAAATGCATCCTGGATAATATTCTTGTGGTGTGTGAAGATGGTGTTAAAGAGCCAGAAAAGTCATTTTCAGGTTTCTTAAGCCAGATAAGGAAAACACACACACACACGCACACACACACACACACACACCCATCGAACCTGACAGGATTCCAGATGAGTTTTAATATTTTAGAATATCCAACCTGTACCTGCACCATTCCAGTTCCTCACAGAGATGAGGCTGTGTTGGTGTTAGCCTCTTGTGGCCCGTGAGAAACAACACCAGGCAGAAATAGAACTGAGAGGGGGCTGGAAATGCATAGGTTGAGCTTCTGGCACCAAAATGGTATATTAGAACTCATGAGAAACTTTTGTAGGAGTTTTAAGATGTGTAAGGTAAAGATTTTAGAAAAGTTCCCACTGAGAAATAGAGGGCACCTAACAAAGGTTTGTTAGTATTGGCCACCACTATATTCTTCTATTGCAGCCCTTAGGGAGTTGTTTAAAATGAAGGGGAAAATAAACTGAGGAGAGGAAAAGGAGCAAATCCTTTGGAAAGCACAAAAGGCTCCAAACAGTTCCAATCTTAGAGTGCTCTGATGTTAAAAAATGAGACACATTATCAGGAGATGAAAGTTCAAAGAGGACTCAGCTTTGTGTTGGATAAACAGGAACATATGCCCAGCCTCAGAAATATTTCAAATGTGTTGTGAAACTTCACTCAGTTAGGAGAGAAACGTTAGAGTTCAACTGTGAAAAATTCAGTTGCATATTTGAAAAAAGCAGGTGCTGGGAAAGACCACAAACTTTCTAAGCATGTCAGCACCATACACCACAATAGCAAACAGAATGACAATGTTATTAAGGCTTAAAAAGGTTTTCTGAGCAATGGATCAAATGTGTCTAAGTAGCATTTACTTATCATTGTGTAAATGTATTCCTCTAAGAAAAAAATAAAAGGTAAAAGAAGAAAATTGAGACACTGGAAATATTTAATTGTCGATTTTTATGGGAAATTTACAAAATCAAGGGAAATTTGGGTAGAAGTCACCACATATCAGGAATATGTGAGGGAGGTTAATTAGTTCATCAGAACAGCCCTATTCAATAAATGTGTTGATTTATGAGTTGTGATGGTCTAGGAGAGTATGCATAGCTGATCAGAAATCTTTTCTTAATCTTAAAGGAATTTTTAACATATTTACGCCATGCTTCTTCTAAGTGGCTTATATTTCTATTTCTTTTATGTCCACTCTACTGTCCACTCATTTAGTGAGTACAGTATTCCATGAATAGTGAAAGGGAGTCAATAAATTTCGATTGATTACCTAAGCAAAAACTCGGTACCTAAAACAAAGGGAATGTCAAGCAGTTCCAACCCTGTTGGAGAGCAGGTCTGGCTCTGATTCAAACACATGGGCCGTTTCACCAACTTCCTCAAGTTGCAGTACTCTCCTCCTCTATTCCAGCCACACAAGGGCATCCCATTGCTAGGGCCACTCCACAAACACTTACCCTGATGACTTCCCCTAGGCCCCAACCCTCAACCATAAGGTTTACTTTTAAACCTTACAATTTATAAGTTGTCTTGGAGAATATCCACATAGAAGCTGATGAGGATTATCATGATCTGAGTACTGCTGATTAGAATTATTAATCGTGCCTTGTCCCTTATCTGGAAGCCATGAAGTGCTTTCTTCTAATATGGAAAGTTAATCCATGTTACTATGTCACTGGAATAAGGGGTTAACCTCCCCAATTAACATTTGCATTTCTTTGTGAAAGAACCTAGACACAAGAAAAAGTAGGCTAATAGGTTAGCAGTTGAGGGAAGCATTTCAGAATGAAGTCACTCTTCTTTTGAAACCCACATTGCTTACTCAACAATGCCTTCTCCCCATTGCAGACTTCCTGAAAACTCTGGCTCTCAGTAAATATTTTGGAGGAAACATTAAAAAATACAGTAAAGGCCGGGTGCGGTGGCTCACGCTTGTAATCCCAGCACTCTGGGAGGCTGAGGCAGGTGGATCACCTGAGGTCGGGAATTCGAGACCAGCCTGACTAACATGGAGAAACTCCATCCCTACTAAAAATATAAAATTAGCCGGGTGTGGTGGCACATGCCTGTAATCGCAGCTACTTGGGAGGCTGAGGCAGGAGAATTGCTTGGACCCAGGAGGTGGAGATCGCAGTGAGCCAAGATCGCGCCATTGCACTCCAGCCTGGGGAAGAAGAGGGAAACTCCCTCTCAAAAACAAACAAACAAACAAACTTAAAAATGCAAGTACACCCCCAACACATACACATCCCATCATCATTCATGTACTGTTCACTTCCCAGAATTAACAAATGCTAACAGTTTGTCACTTTGGTTCAATTTTTATTTTTATTTTTCGAAATAGTGTCTTACTCTGTCACCCAGGCTGCAGTACAGTGGTGCCATCTCTGTCCACTGCAGCCTCTGCCTCCCACGCTCAAGTGATTCTCCAGACTCAGCCTTCTGAGTAGCTGGGACTATAGGTGCATGCCACCACTCCAGGCTAATTTTCATATTTTCTGTAGAGACACAGTTTCACCATGTCATTTCAGCCTGGTCTGAAACTCCTGGACTCCACTAATCCACTTGACTCGGCCTCCCAAAGTGTTGGGATTACAGGCATGAGCCATGGTGCCTGGCCCTACTTTCTTTTTCAAAAGAGCATTTCAGATAAATTTGAAACAACATGTTACTCCTTCTCATCCTTTCTCCCTCTCACCTTCACTCTCCAGAGATAATCATTATTTGATTTGTATCTTTCTAGGTCATTAAATACATGCATCTATTTCGAAATAATATATGGTATTGCTTTGTGTGTTCTTTTAATTTTTCCTAAGTACACTCATGTTGTACATATTCTTCAACTTGCTTTTATCACTCAACATTGTATACTAGATTGTCCTATAAATAAACATGTAACTAGTTTGTTCACTTTAACTGCTATGTCAAATTTTTTATGACTGATGACACCATAGTTTATCTCTTAATTCCTCTACTAGATATTTCCAAATTTTCACAGTTTTATACAATACTATATGAATACCCTACACACATCTTTGCACATGTGCCAGAACTCTCTTAGGGTGCTTATACCTCCAAGTGGAACTGCTGGGTTGTAGGGTCTGAGTACTTTCATTCTTACTATACAGTATCAATTGTTTCTCTAAAAGGAATTATATGAATTTACATTCCCAGCAGCAATGTCTGATAGTTCCTCCTTTGTTATACACTCACCAACACTTTATATTATCAGTCTTGTATCATTGTTGAACCTACATAAAAAGGAGGAAACTGAGGGCCCAAAAGGACCCCTAGCTTGATCAAAGCTACATACTTAACACATAGCAGAGCCAGGATTTACACCTTCCACAACCCACACTCTACAACACTTCACTCTACTAGCTTCCAATAATTTCTTTCTTGTAAGTAAATTGAAAAATGAATGTAAACACTTAGCCTATTACCTAGTGCAGACAAATTCTACAAATGTTATTTTTATTTCCCATAAAGACTATTCTAAACTTTTCAACTTTACTCCAACCTTGAAGTGCTCCCACAGATGAACTTGTATCACTATGCTCCAATATCTTCTGTAGGACAGTAGAACCGTAGAATCTATGGATTGTCTATTCAATTTCATGTAATGAAAATCTCATTACCTACAGGACTCCAACTTTGTCTTCACCTTCTCCTACTCCTCCTCATCCTCCTTATCCTCATCCTTCAAAACTCTCTTAGGAAACCTCACATGACCGAAACTTTGCAAACCCTGAAATTGATGCACTTTTAAATTTCTTCTTCTGACCTACATGTAAAGTACTCAGTATAATGCCTGGAATATAGCATGTGTCCAATAAATGTCAATTTTTCTTATTTGGATTCTTTGGTCTCAGTGTGCCACAAGATAATCATTTCCACTTGGCAGGCTGACTTGAATTTCTGCTGCAGCATGAGTGGAATGTGGGTGTAAGACACAATGAGACATTAAAGGAAAAAAAATTCACCTTCCTTTCTTCCAATAGAGAAAGCAGTTCACCTTCTTTCCCAAGGTAACTCCTCTACTTGTGTCCATTATCTTATTCACTTTTGCCTCTTCCACGACCTTTCCCCCTCTTTCAAGTCTTCAATCTTTCATCCTCTTTTATTCTCTATAGTTTTATTTTACTAACTTTAAGTTACCAACAATTGTAAAGAATAAAAAAAAAAATCATCAAACCAGGATAGAATATGT
This sequence comes from Trachypithecus francoisi, assembly GCF_009764315.1. NCBI lineage: Eukaryota > Metazoa > Chordata > Mammalia > Primates > Cercopithecidae > Trachypithecus > Trachypithecus francoisi. Next base: position 75,980,020 of record NW_022681468.1, on the reverse strand, counting down.
TATCCCTCAGACAGTGACACAGATTTTCATCATATATCACAGTTGAGCCTTCACGAAAAGGGAAAACAAAACTTTGCACTTACAGTTTGATTTCTCACATACACAGGACTACTGATGTTGCTTTTGCACACAATTTTGTCCTCTATGGTATCAAAAATGTTGATGACACACTATTTCTTAAGAGTGCTCCTCTATTGTTTCCAAGACTTTCTTTCAAATGCTTCACCCACCCTCTAAGCTTTGACATGCATGTGTTGACAGTGACTAAAAGTCATGACTGCTGCCTAACTCAACAGCAACGGTAAAATGCATCCTGATTTCGGAAATATTAAAATGTGGACAAAAATATACCACAGAAACAATAAAATGTAGTAGACCCTTCTCCTCAGCTTGTAAACATGATGAAGTCACCCCATAAAGTTAATGAGAAAATTGAATATTGGAGGTAGAAACACAGTGAGGAAAAGCAGATGGGACCAAAAACTTGTCTATCTCTTTGAACCAATAATGTGCTTGTTAATTAGTAGGATTTATTTTAGTTGCATTTCTTGAAGATTCTGGTCCAATATATTTACTTTGTTCATTGTATTCAACATTATTTTTCTGTACACCATATGCTTTTTGAAAATTTAACTAGAGAAGTTTTTTTTCATAAAATTATGTTTTGTATGGTTTATGAAAGGTTAGGTTATAAATATTTCAATACACTTTATTCAGATAGTTGACTCACAGACCTCTGGGTTACAGTATATTATAGAGCCCCCAAAATGCTGAATCCATCTACATCTAACCTATTTTTAAAAATTCTAATAATGCTGTTTGGAAAAAAATACTAATGATTTCCATATATTATTTTGATGCATTTTTATTGTATATATTTAAGGTATATAACATGATGTTTACATATCTATACATGGTGAAATGATTACTACAGTCAAGAAAATTAATACATCCATCACCTCACTTGGTTACTTTCTAAATTTTGTAGTCAGAGCACCTAAAATCTACTCTCTTAGCAAATTTCTAGTATAAAATACAGTATTAACTATAGTCCTCAGGCTGTATATTAGCTCTCTAGACTTATTCATCCTACATTACTACCACTTTATACCCTTTGAGTTGGCAAAATTTTATATTCTTGAAATCCTGGCCAAACTTCCAAGATTATAAAATAACTGCTTCAAAACATTAAGAAATAAAATTTGTTTTTTAGCTATAAGTAGATGAATTATTTTATACATACTTTTAAAAGTGATAATATTTTATCAAAATAATTTATAAGAAAATGACTTAATTATCTCATATTATACAAATTGTTATATTTACCTACTTGAAATCCTAAGTAGTCCTGAGTTATTTTTTCGTGAACAATGGAATGTTTTGAAGCACAGATCAAAGAACCAAAGAGATAAAAATTAAAACAATAAAGTTCCTTTTATTCCCTATGCCCATCTTGCTCTCAAGAGTACAAAATGAATAGCATTATTGGTAAAGGAATGAAAAATAAACACATGCATTATAGTTGAGACATTTTTAATCTGGACATTCATTTTGAAGGGCATTTTGACATTATGTATAAAAACATTAATTTGTGTAAATGCCTTGATATGGATTGGCTGTGTCCTCACCCAAATCTCATCTTGAATTGTAGCTCCCATAATTCCCACATATTGTGGTAGGGACCTAGTGAGAGATAAATGGAATCATGGAGGTGGTTTCCCCCATACTGTTCTTGTGGTAGTGAATATGTCTCATGAGATCTAATGGTTTTATAAGGGGAAACCTCTTTCACTTGGCTCTCATTCTCTCTTGTCTGCCATCATGTAAGACATGCCCTTTGCCTTCCATCATGATCGTGAGGCCTCCCCTGACATGTGGAACTGTGAGTCCATTAAACCTCTTTTTGTTTATAAATTACCCAGTCTCAGGTATGTCTTTATTAACGGTGTGAAAATGGACCAATACAGTAAATTGGTACCAGTAGATTGGGTGCTGCTCTAAAGATACCTGGAAATGTGGAAATGACTTTGGAACTGGGTAACAGGCAGAGGTTGGAACAGTTTGGAGGGCTCAGAAGAATACAAGAAAATGTGGAAAAGTTTGGAACTGCCTAGAGACTTGTTGAATGGCTTTGGCCAAAATGCTGATAATAATATGGACAATGAAATCCAGACTGAGGTGGCCTCAGATGGAGATGAGGAACTTGTTGGGAACTGGAGTAGAGGTGACTCTTGCTAGGTTTTAGCAAAGAAACTGGTGGCATTTTGCCCCTGCCATAGAGATTTGTGGAACTTTGAACTTGAGGGAGATGATATAGGGTATCTAATGGGAGAAATTTCTTTTTTTTTTTTTTTTTTTTTGAGACAGTCTCACTCTGTCACCCGGGCTGGAGTGCAGTGGCCGGATCTCAGCTCACTGCAAGCTCCGCCTCCCGGGTTCATGCCATTCTCCTGCCTCAGCCTCCTGAGTAGCTGGGACTACAGGTGCCCGCCACCTCGCCTGGCTATTTTTTTGTATTTTTTAGTAGAGACGGGGTTTCACAGTGTTAGCCAGGATGGTCTCGATCTCCTGACCTCGTGATCCACCCGTCTTGGCCTCCCAAAGTGCTAGGATTACAGGCTTGAGCCACCGTGCCCGGCCTAATGGGAGACATTTCTAAGCAGAAAGGCATTCAAGAAGTGACTGGGGTGCTGTCCAAAGTGATCAGTTTCAAAAAGGAAACACAGCATAAAAGTTCAGAAAATTTGCAGCCTGATGATGCGATAGAAAAGAAAAATCCATTTTCTGCGGAAAAATTCAAGCCAGCTGCACAAATTTGCATAAGTACTGAGAAGTCAAGTGTTAATTGCCAAGACAATGGGAAAAATATCTCCAGGGCATGTCAGCAACCTTCTCAGTAGCCCCTCCCATAACAGGCCCAGAGGCCTAAGAGAAAAAAATGGTTTCATAGGCTGGGCCCAGGGTCCCCTACCGTGTGCAACCTAGGGACTTGGTGCCCTACGTCCCAGCTGCACCAGCCATGGCTAAAAGGGGCCAAGGTACAACTTGAGTCGCAGCTTCAGAGGGTGCAAGCCCCAAGCTCTGGCAGCTTCCATGTGTGTCGAGCCTGCAGGTGCACAGAAGTCAAGAACTGAAGTTTGGGAACCTCTGTGTAGATTTCAGAGGATGTATGGAAATGCCTGGATGTCCAGGCAAAAGTTTGCTGCAAGGGCAGCGCCCTCATGGAGAACTTCTGCTAGTCGAATGTGGAAGGGAAATGTGGGGTTGAAGCCCCCATACAGAGTTCCCACTAAGGCACTGCCTAGTGGAGCTATGAGAAAGGGGGCCATCATCCCCCAGACCCCAGAATGGTAGATCCACCAACAGCTTGCACGATGTACCTGCAAAAGCCACAGACACTCAACACCAGCCCATGAAAGCAGCCAGGAGGAGGCCTATGCCCTGCAAAGCCACAGGGGCAGAGCTGCTCAAGACCATGGGAACCTACCTCTTGCATCAGAATGACCTGGATATGAGACATGGAGTCAAAGGAGATCACTTTGGAGTTTTAAGATATGACTACCCTGCTGGATTTTGGTCTACATGAGGCCTTTAGCCCCTTTGTTTTGGCCAATTTCTCCCATTTGGAATGGCTGTATTTATCCAATGCCTGTATCCCCATTGTATCTAGGAAGTAACTAACTTGCTTTTAATTTTACAGGCTCTTAGGCGGAAGGGACTTGTATTATCTCAGATGAGGCTTCGGACTGTGGACTTTTGAGTTAATGCTGAAATGAATTAAGGCTTTGGGGGACTGTTGGGAAGGCATGATAGGTTTTGAAATGTGAGGACATGAGAGTTGGGAGGGGCCGGGGGGAGAATAATAGGGTTTGGCTGTGTCCCCACCCAAATATCATTTTTTATTGTAGTTCCCATAATTACCACATGTTGTGGGAGGGACCTGGGGGAGATAATGGAGTCATGGGGGCGGTTTCCTCCATATTATTTTTGTTGTAGTGAATAAGTCTCACAAGATCTGATGGTTTTATCAGAGGAAACCCCTTTTACTTGGCTCTCATGCTCTTGTCTGCTGCCATGTAAGATATGCCTTTTGCCTTGTACCATGACTGTGACGCCTCCCCAGCCACGTGGAACTGTGAGTCCATTAAACCTCTTTTTGTTTATAAATTACCCAGTCTTGGGTGTGTCTTTATCAGCAGCATGAAAACATACTGATACATGCCTTAACCTAGCAATTCAAAATATAAAGATTTATCCTAATACCTCTATGAAAAAGCTAGAAAACCTAGAAGAAATAGATAAGTTCCTGGAAACATACAACCTTCCAGGATTGAACCATGAAGAAATTGAATTCCTGAACATACCAACAAGTACTAAAATTGAAGCAGTAATAAAAAGCCTACCAACCAGGAAAAGCCCAGGACAAGACAGATTCACAAACGAATTCTACCAGATGTATAAGGAAGAGCTGGTACCATTCCTACTTAAACTGTTCCAAAAAATTAAAGAAGGGTCTCCTTCCTAACTCATTCTGTGAGGTCAGCATCATCCCAGACCTAGCAGAGACACATACACACAAAGAAAAGAAAACTTCAGGCCAATATACTTCATGATTATAGATGAAAAAATACTAGCAGATCAGATCCAGCAACACATCAAAAAGCTAATTTACCATGATCAAGTAGGCTTTATCTCTGGGATGCAAGGTTGATTCGGCATACACAAATTAATAAATGTGATTAATCACATAAACAGAACTGAAAAGAAACCACATGATCATCTTTCAGATGCAGGAAAGGCTTTTGATAAAATTTAATATCCCTTTATGTTAAAACCCCTCAACAAATGAGACATTGAAGTAACATACCTCAAAGCAGTAGGAGCCATCTATGAAGAACCCATAGCCAACATCATACTGAATGGGCAAAAGCTAGAAGCACTCCCCTTGAAAACTGGAACAAGACAAGGATGCCTTCTCTCACCACTCTCATTCAACATAGTACTGAAGGTCCCAGCCAGAGCAATCAGGCAAGAGAAAGAAATAAAAGGCATCCAAATAGGAAAAGAGGAAGTCAAACCATCCCTGTTTGCATATTATATGATTCCATACCTAGAAAACCCTATAGTCTCTGCACACAAGCTCCTTGATCGATAAACAACTTCAGCAAAGTTTCAGGATAGAAAATCAATATACAAAAACCAGTAACTTTCCTATACATCAGCAACATCCAAGGTGAGAACCAAATGAAGAACACAATCCCACTTAAAATAGCCTCAAGAAGAATAAAATACCTAGGAATACAGCTAACCAAGGAGGTAAAAGACTTCTACAATGAGAATTACAAAACACTGCTAAAAGAAATCAGTGATGACACAAACAAATGGAAAAACATCCCATGCTCGTGGATAGGAAGAATCACTATTGTTTAAATGTCCATACTGCCCAAACCAATTTACAGACTCAATGTAATTCCTATCAAACTACCAATGATGTTCTTCAGAGATTTAGAAAAAACAATTTTAAAATTCATATGAAACTAAAAAAGAGCCCAAATAGCCAAGGCACGTCTAAGCAAAAAGAACACTTCTAAGCTGGTGGTATCACATAACCCTACTTCAAACTACACTACAAGGCTATAGTAACCAAAACAGCATGATGCTGGCACAAAAAGAGACACATAGACTAATGAAACAGAAAAGACAGCACAGAAATTATGCCTCACACCTACAACTATCTGGTCTTCAACAAAATCAGCAAAAACAAGCAATGAATGAGGAAAGAACTCCTTATTCCATAAATAGTGCTGGAATAACTGGCTAGCCATATGTAGAAGATTGAAACTGGGCCCCTTTCTTACACCATCTACAAAAATCAACCCAAAATGTATAAAGACTTAAATGTAAAACCTCAAACTATAAAAACCCTGGAAGATAACCTAAGAAATACCATTCTGGACATAAGGCCTGACAAAGATTTCATGATGAAGATGCCAAAAGCAATTGTAACAAAACCAAAAATTGACAAATGGAACTGAATTAAACTAAAGAGCTTCTGCACAGCAAAAGAAACTATCAACAGAGTAAATAGACAATGTACAGAATGGGAGAAAATATTTGCAAACTATGCATCTGACAAAGGTCTAATATTCAGAATCTGTAAGGAACATGAGGAAATTTACAAGCAATAAACAAACAACCTTGCCTATTAAAAAGTGGGCAAAGGAAATAAATGACACTTTTCAAAAGACATGCAGGCAGCCAACAAGCACATGAAAAAATGTTCCATCACACTAATCATTAGAGAAATGCACATCAAAACCACAATGAAGTACCATCTCACACCAGTCAGGATGGATGACTACTACTAAAAAGTCAAGAAATAACAGATGTTGGCATGGTTGTCGAGAAAAGGAAATGTTTATACACTATTGGTGGGAATGTAAATTAGTTCAGCCATTGTGGAAAGCAGTTTGGAGATTACTCAAAGAACTTAAACAGAACTACCATTTGACCCAGCAATCTCATTACCGGGTATATGCCCAAAGGAACATAAATTGTTCTACTACAAAGACACATGCATGTGTATATTTATACAGCACTATTCATAATTGCAAAGACATGGAATCAAACTAAATGCCCATCAATGGTAGATTGGATTTAAAAAATGTGGTACATACATACCATGGAATACTATGCAGCTGTAAAAGAGAAATGAGATGTTCTTTGAAAAAACATAGACGGAGCTGAAGGCTGTTATTTCAAGCAAACGAATGTCGGAGGAGAAAACCAAATATTGCATATTCTCACTTATAGGTGGGAGCTAAACTTTAAGTACACATGGACACAAAGAAGAGAACAAGAGACACTGGGGTCTACTTGAGAGTGGAGGGTGGGAGGAGTGTGAGGACTGAAAAACTACCTATTGGGTACTATGCTTATTACCTGGGTGACAAAATAATCTGTACACCAAACCCTGTGCCACACAATTTACCTATATAACAAACCTGCAAATGTTCCCTGAACCTAAAAGTTTAAGAAAAAAAAGTTATCCTAAGGTAGCAATTAGAAAAGCACTCAAAGCTATAGACACAAAGATGCTTGGTAGAGTCATTTACAGTAGTGAAACACCAAAACAGTCTAAATGTTCAGCTGTAGCATAACAAATTATGGTATATCCATTTTTTTAAAAATTACTTTTATTTGAGACAGGGTCTCACTCTGCCACCCAGGCTGGAGTGCAATGGCATGATCATGGCTTACTGCAGACTCAAACTCCCTGGACTTGGGTGATCCTCCCGTCAGCCTCCTGAGGAGTTGGGACCACAGGCACACACCACCATGCCCAGCTAAGTCTTGTGTTTTTGTAGAGACTGTTTTGCCATGTTGCCCAGGCTGGTCACAAACTAACTCCTGGGCTCAAGTGATCCACCTGCCTTGACCTTCCAAAGTGCTGGGATTACAGGCATGAACCACCACACACGGCCTAAAAAATTATTTAGCCAATAAAAATTACGAGTTAGATCTCAATTTACTGACATGATGTGGCAGAGAGAGTAATGCCTAGTAGTGTTTCACTTGTGCCTTTCATTTCTTGTCTCCCTTGCAGTTAGGTGAAGCTATGTAACTCATTCTATCCAAAGAAATGTGGAAGTAAAGTGTGCCACTTCCAGACTGAGGTAATTAAAAGCCCTTGTAAGATTTCCAATTTCTCCCCTTAGAAATGGAGGAAATAGGGCATTCCAAACACTGCAGCTACACAATGATGGAGTTTCCATCAGCTCAGGTCCCTGAGCAGGAATGCATGGCACAGAGCCCTCCATTAACCTGTTTGGGATAGGTAGCATGAATAAGAAAGAAACTTGTGTGGTATTCAACCACTTAGAGTTTGAAATTTTCACACTGCAGCATAAATTGGCCAAGCCTTGCTAATCTAATACACATTCTAAACAATTTATGACACATTAAATAAAAAGAGTGTCAATGATAAAATATACAAAAAGGTAACAGTTTGTTTTTATACAATAGAATGACAATATTTTGTTTCTTCTCATTTTAAAAATGAGTTCGTTAATTTTTTTAACTTTAAGAATTAATTTTTTTCTAAAGTTGTAAAAAACTTCATGCAACCATAAAAAAGGATGAGTTTGTGTCCTTGGTAGGGACATGGATGCAGCTGGAAACCATCATTCTCAGCAAACTATCGCAAGAACAGAAAACCAAACACCGCATGTTCTCACTCATAGGTGGGAACTGAACAACCAGATCACTTGGACTCAGGAAGGGGAACATCACACACTGGGGCCTATTATGGGGAGGGGGGAAGGAGGAGGGATTGCATTGGGAGTTATACCTGATGTAAAGGACGAGTTGATGGGTGCTGACAAGTCGATGGGTGCAGCACACCAACATAGCACAAGTATACATATGTAAGAAAACTGCACGTTACGCACATGTACCCTAGAACTTAAAGTATAATAATAAAAAAAAAACTTTAGAACAAAATTACATACCATGCTCAACAAACCTAGCTTCATTAATGGATAGATAGAAAACACCAAAACACACTAAATTTTACCAGCTGTTTTACAAGCTATTCGTTTTTAGAAATATGGAATCCAGGAAGGGACAAAGAGAGAAGATTGCTCAGTTCCTGTCTGTGTGTTGGGGGGTGGCACACGGATGCTCAGATGTTCCAGCCCTGAAGCAAGTGAAAGAAGATTCTTTGTGCAGTAGGAAAGTTGTGGTATTGTACAATGTGGGATGGAAAATTAAGAACAAATGTTCTCTGTATGGAAAATGCCTTGGGAGTAAATAATGAAACTGGAGATGAAGAGCAGAACATATTTTTATCCAAGAAGCCACAGAGGTAGCTGCCTGAGTAGAGAATGTAATTTACATAAAGGTTTTGTGGCCCGGATGAAATTCTGAAAGTTTGTGTTTTCCGGTGTGCCCAGACCCTGAACCCTTCTCCTCCGGCTCTGCTCAACTTCTCTTCCTTCTCTACTTTGTCTCTATGCCTGCTTTTACCTTCTCTCTTCCATTTTATGTTCTGCTTATTTTACTCTCAGGAACCATCATGGTCTCAGGATATTTTCCATTACTCAGAAACCGTTCCATTACTATGAAAGCAGGCAGGACGGCAACAGAATATGCATGGCCTTTCAGATGAAAGTAAATTTGAAAAATTTCCTTCCATTCCCTCATGTTAAGACTGAAGGCTGTAGAGAAGGATGGAAAACATGAGTGTTACTGATTTAGTGAAGGTTATTGCCTTAAAGGCAGGAGATTGTTTTCCCTGATATTGGTTAGCCTGGTGGGGAAGATGTTAGGACTAGATGCTTTTCTTTGTTGCTGCACACAGATTAGCTTATTGGTTTACCTGTTTTTCATTCACTAAGGCAAATACCTAAGCAAGGAGCTCCCTCATCCTCTGACATGACATTGATGTAAGCTTTATTAAAAGATACTGTTCTTAAAAGCAGAAAGAACTGAATGGGGGGTTGATTTTGTGCCACGGTGATAATGCCGATCAGCTAAGGAGGTCTGTTACTGGCAGAACTGGTGTGTGCTTTAAGACACACAGTGGTGCCAAGAAACAATACAAAGTGTGAGAACAAGCAGACTGAGTCATGATCCATTGCAGATTCTAAATTGTACACTTCTGTCTCTATATATAGCTCATCAAAAGTGTCATTTCTGCTGTCATGAGAACTTTTTAGATTGCCATCACCGTAAGTATAGCAACAACAGTAGCAATTCTTTATATTAACTGTATCTGAATCCCACAGCAAGATGTAGTTTCTCCTGACACATTTAACTTGGGGAATATTAGGCTGGGAGAATCTCTGGGGGAAACAGGGTACTGCTTCTTAAATCTATGAAAAGAGGAGTCATTCCCGTTGACATAGACTATAGAGTGTTGTACTTTTTTGGATCTGGCTGTCAGAAATCTCCAGGTATGGTGTGAAAGATGTATAATATTCTTTCAGCAAGGCTATTTTTTTTTACAAGCAGTGTTATGTGGGTTTGAAACCAGAATGGGAGTGCTCTTGTTAATAATTCTTCCGCATGCTGATAGTGCAGCTGAGGTGCTAGGGGTGAGGGGGTGCGACATTTTCAAATGTATGGGGAAAAAAGCATTTTATAGGGTCATATGTATTTCTGTTGTTATTTCTGCCTTTTAAACAAAAGGATATCTTTGCTTCATTTTGGGCAAAAGCTCTCATTTATGCAGACACATTATAAAATAAAATCTTCCTTTGTTTTATAAGTCAAAAAAGTTCTGGGGAATGCCTTGGGGATACTTTAATGAATGATCTCTTTTAATTATTTATTTCCCAATGTGCATTTTCAAAAAATATCTCTGATAAAAATAAATCTAGATGTCATCAAAAACATAGAAGTGTTCTGACTACAGAACTCTTATGATGATCTCACATAGAGAAAATGCACTTTAAACAAGTATAAACACACACAGTCACTGTACAGAAGTAGAATGAAAAAGAAGCTAGAGTTTTTATCCTCAAAAAACAGTATCATTTTTAAAAAAAAACAAAACTCTTAAGTACTAGTTTTTTTCTTTTTTTCTTAAAAAAATACATACAGCAGGCTGGGCTCAGTAGCTCACACCTGTAATCCCAGCACTTTGGGAGGCTGAGGCAGGTGGATCACGAAGTGAGGAGTTCAACACCAGCCTGACCAACATGGTGAAACCCCATCTCTACTAAAAATACAAAAATTAGCCAGGCACCATAGCAGGTGCCTGTAGTCCTAGCTACTTGAGAGGCTGAGACAGGAGAATCACTTAAACACAGGTGGCAGATGTTGCAGTGAGCCGAGATCTCACCACTGCACTCCAGCCTGCATAAGAGAGTAAGACTCTGTCTCAAAAAAAAGAAAAAAAAAAAAAAAAAACAGCAAAATTCACTATTTGAAGTGTTTAGTTCTGTAATTTTGACAAATGAATACAGCTGTATCACTACCACTACAACCAAGATACAGAACAGATCCTCAAAGCGTTTCCCCCAGTCCTTTTGTAGCTGAGCTGCCCCCAGTCCCAAACTCTGGAAACCATTTGTTTTTTGCGTCCATTGTTTTGCATTTTCCAGAATGTCATATAATTGAATCAAACAGTATGTGGTCTTTTGGGTCTGGCGTTTTTCACTAAACAAATTGCATTTGAGACTCATCCATATTGTTAAATGAATTTACAGTGTATTCCTTTTTATTGTCAAATAGAATCCCATTGCATAGGTGTACCATAATTTGTTATTCATGAACAAGTTGAAGGGTTGTTTCCAGTTTTTGCTAATTATAAAGTTACTAAAAATATTTGTGTACAGGTTTTTGTTTAAACATAAGCATTTATCTCTTGGGTAAATACCTAGTAGCAGGATTATTGATTCACATGGTGAGTACATGTTTAACTTTAAAAGAAACGTAACCTGTCTTCCTCAGTGACTGTATCATATTGTATTCCCACCAGAAGTGTATGTACAGGAGTTCCATTTGCTCAGAATGCTTGTTCACATTTCGTATTGTCAGGTTTTTAAAAATTTTATTTATTCTAATAATTGGTCTGTAGTGACATTTCCTTATGGTTTTAATTTGTATTTCCTTAATGACTAACAATGTTGAACATCATTTCATGTTGCTGTTATCCATGTATTTTCTCAGTTGATTTATTTGTACAATTTTTTGCCCATTTAAAAGAATGAATCTTTTGTTTTCTTACTGAATTTTGAGAGTTCTTTGTATGTTCTAGATAAAAGCCCATTGTTAAATATGTGTTTTGCAAATATTTTTGTGAAGTCAGTACCTTTACAGCTTCTTAGCAGTGTCTTTTACAAACCAGGTTTTCATTTTGATGAAATCCAATTGATCACCTTTTTTTAGTGCTTTTGGTGTCATATCTAAAAGACCTGCTTGGCTCTAAATCACAGAAATTTTTTTACCTTTTTGTTCTAGGAATTTGATAATTTTAGATCTTACATTTAAGTCTCTGATCTATTTTGAGTTAATTTTTATATAATGTATGAAGTATGTGTCAAAGTTCATTTTTGAATATTGATATCCAATTCTCTTAACATCATTTAGTGAAAATTCTCTACTTTCTCCATGAAATTGCCTTTGTACCTTTGCTAAAAATCAATTGGTCAAATGTGTGTCTACTCTTGACTCTCAATTCTGTTCTGTTGATATTCATGTCTGCCCTTTCACCAATACAACACTGCTTTGGTTACAATAGTTTTATAGTAAGCCTTAAATCTGCTTAGCTGAGTCTTCCAAACTGTTCTTCAAAATTGTTTTGGCTATTCTAGTTCCTTTGACTTTCCATGCGAAATGTAGAATCAAATTGTTAATTTCTACAAAAAAAAAAAAAATACTACTGGAACTTAGATTGAGATTGTGTTAAATCTATGCAACATAATTTTTAGAACATAAGGAAACTTCTGCAAAGCACAACTAAAAATCCTAAGAGGCATCCTAAAATCAATTCATATGAGCTAACAGTCCTGTCTGTGAACTTGGCATTTGATAGTTAGGTAACATCTCTCTTTTAAAATGGCACCCATTAGATAAAGCACTGGAGAAAATATTGAGATTACGAAACCTATTTATTGGCCCAATACACTCTGTTGGCGGGTCTTATAAATCACAACTTAGTTTTCAGGTGGGTAAATCAGCTGAACAGGCCTTCAAAGTCAACATAATTAGGTATAAAAAGATAGCTCATCCTAATAGAATACTGTGCTTAGTTGTGTCAAAATAGCAAACTTCAAACTGGAAACATGATTCTTTCTGCCCAGGAGGATTGAGTGGTATCACACAGAGAACCACTGTTTCCCGCAGTGTCCTGTCTGTTGGTCCTATTTAAACAATGACAACACAGCTGCGTAGGAACACAGGCTCTAACTTAAAGCATGATAAAGAGGGATGTAAAAGAGTATTCACATTATATTGGAATAATTCCTAATTCAAAGGGGGTTTATGAAAGGGAGCCTGAAATTTATGTCCATGAAGCCCTAAGATCACTATTGTGTTAATATCATAGAAAGAATATCACCCTTTTCAGTGTTTCATCTACACCCTGTTTGTTTCTTCCCTTCAGTGGAATTGTTTGATGCACTGCCAGTTTTCTTGGTTTCCTGGTGATTTCCATGGCTGAAGTTGTAAAAATCTTTTAATTACACCAAACCTAGTACTCAACCATTATTGACATGGTGCTGGCTTGTGTCTTGAGAAATTTTCAAACAAAGTCTGTGGATAAAAGTATAGCAGCATGTTTTGCACATTGAAGGGGAGAAAAATAAAAGAAAATCAGCTTTTTTTTTTTCTTGTTGTCACATGCTTTCTGGCATCATTTTAAATATATTTATAATACTGCTGTCATTAATATTATGCTCACTTGGTTGAAATTATTTTGTTTCTCCCTTTGGAAACAGAGCTGCTCAAGACTGATAAATAATAACACATTATATAAGTACTGTGGATTATTTAACATTCTGATTAATGAGATATTTTCTACCCCAAAATGACAATCTTTAAAGCTTTGCAGATGTAAACTTGTCAATCTCAGATTATGAATAGTGTTTACATTTGAAAGATGAATCTGATACACTGGTAAAGTGGTTAATTTTGCTCTCAAACCTTTTTCATGAAATCTCTAGTGGAGTAATGAGGATAAAAAGTTCTCATTAAAAACTGACCTTGTCTATATGGCATTGAGCCAAACCAGGCCACACAAGCCCTTATAGGTTCAAAGATTTTTGAGAATATAGATTCAGATTCTGTTAAGGTTATTTTCACTTTGGGTTTACTATCAGACCCGTTAACAGGCATGGCAAAAACTATAAAAGCGGTGAGGGTACTAATGAGTGAACTAAGGAGATGGAGATAGAACACAACTCCCTCTCCCTGTAACCTCTCATGTTCTGACATTCCACAAGGAACTCACCCAGTCATGACAGCTGGAATGTCAGGCTCTCTTCTTCTTAGTACTTCTTTCAGTTGAAGGGTGAGAGGGGGTATCAGCACTCAAGGCTTCACTGCATTAGCACATGGAGAAATTTGTGCTGTGCGGTTACCTACTCCCCACATCATCAGCCTTTCTCATCAGGGCACTAGGCTGGGCCATGACCTCGCACAGGTGTTCTTCCTCCAAATGTGCTGCAAATCTACCTGGTCCTCATTAGGCTATCTGCCTTCTCTTTGTCATGCATCCTTCCACTGGCAGAGATTTTGTTAAGCTTTGCTACTGCTTTAAAAGAAAAATATGTCCACAACAAAGAATATTTGAACACCCAGATTCCTCAGGCTTTGTGGCTAATTTTTAACTAATCGAAGAGGCAAGGAAGTTCTCAGGAAGCTAACTCAGATGAAGACATAAGAAGAGCAATTGGGTAATCAATCATAGAATAAACTAAAGCCTGATTGCTACTGGATTTTTTTTTTTTTTTTTGCAGGGAAAGTTTTTTTCAAAAATGTTTCATGCAACCCCAGAATCATCAAACATATGTGATATAAAAAAGCATCAAAAGGAAAAGAGACTAAAAACTGGTTTTACAACAAAATGGTTCCAACGACTTTTCCAAGCTCTAAAGATTTCTATGTCCTTGGATTCTCAGCCCTTCAGTCACTTTAGAGCTATAAAAAGAAGTAGAATAAATGTCCTGACAGCATAGTTTATTCAATCAAATAGAGCAGATTAAAATCAAGTTTATCCATGTAAATAAGTATTCTTTACAGTGTTAGGAGCCTCCTTGTTCTCTCAATGAGTAAGCAGGATCTCTCCTCACTGTGAGGGAGTTGCCTTCTAAACACATTTGAAGTTGTCAAACATCTTGATGATTACAGTCTTCTTCACAATAATGTAACACTATGATATCAACCGTGAGCATTTAAAAGGGGAGATGAAGACTGAGGACAGAAGAAAAGTGCTATTGCTGTTAGGAAGAAATTTAGAGAATGCATGAAAAAAGGAGAATGCTCAGTATGAGTAGGACATGGGAGAGTTCAAAACCAGGAAAGATGAGAAAAGGGGCAGCAATAAGAAAAAGATTCAAAAGACCAACCCTGCAAAGGTGTCCATGGAACCTTTCTGGATAGTGCTTCATGGAACCTAAAAAGAAAAACCAGGAGTACAGACAATTACCACTGTTCCCAACTGCCATGGAAATAACTACAAAATATAAGCTAATATGCCAGTACTAGGACTGGAAATAAGGAAAAATGACACATGCTAGATACTTGAGAATTTCTATTGTATTGAAAGTGATATGAAGGGCCAATTTTTGAATTTCCACACCATGAGGTAACTGGAAAGTAGGTACAGGGACCCTGAAAAAAAGAGCCACTAACAGTCTATACCTAAGAGGAAGGAGGGCAAGGTGTGGGACAGACAGCCACAGCAAATCGAAAATATGTGTGGATGAGCTTTCGTCTGGAGCAGATGGCCCCAATGAACAAAGTTGGCAGAGTGGGCCTCCTCTAAAAGACATGGAAAAGATACTGTAAGTCAAAAGGAGACCATCTGGAGGAAGCAGAGGAAATGCCTTCCCTAAAATAGATTTTCTGCAAGAAGAAAAGCTCATTTTATAAAATATCTAATCTGGGTTCTCAAAAATATATGTCAAATATCAAAAGAAAGAAAGTCAAATTTTATGAAGGTAAAAATGAAAATTTTCAACAAAAACCTGAGGAGGAGCAATGAACAGCAGACTAGATATTGCAGAAAATTCACTTTAGTGAGAAAAAAAGAGAAAAGTTTCAGAATTTTTCCACAGGTGACAGATAAAACAATGAAAATAATTTCTAGAAAAGATGAGTTCTATGGAAGAAAAATTATAATCATCTAATCTGTGTATAATAAATAATGGAATAATAGAAATCACAGATAAGAAAGAAATAGGATAGAAAAAAATGTATTTTTAAAATTTAAATTAATAAAGCCCAAATCTACAGAGGAGAAAAGGTCCCTGAAAATCACCAACTCAAGAATAGAAAAATCTTTTCAAAATTTTGTTAGAACTTCTGGCAGAGCAAAATGGCCAAATAGCAGCTTACATCATTCATCCCCTCTGTAGGAACACCAAACTTCAGTAATTACACACACAAATCACCATCGCAAAACCAAAAATCAGATGAGCAATCATAGTACCTGGTTTTAACTTCATATCACAGAAGGAGTCATTGAAGAGGGCAGGAAAGACAATCTTGAAGTGCCGATGCCACTCCCCACCCCCCACATCCCATGCAGCATGGAGAATCTGTGCACTTAGGAGGAAAAGAGTGCAGCAATTGTGAGGCTTTGCATTGAACCCAGTGCTGCCCTGTCACAGCAGAAAGCAGAATCAATCTGTACTCAGCTAATGTTCACCACCGAGGGGGCATCTGGACTGGGCCTAGTCAGCAGGAAATCGTCCATCCCAGTGGTCAGAGATTGAGTTTCAGCAAGCCTTGCTACTGTGGGCTAGAGTGCTCTGGAGCCCTAAGTGAACTTGAAGGGCAGTCTAGGCCACAAGAACTTCAATTTCTAGGAAAGTGCTAGTGCTGAGCTGGGCTTAGAGCCAGTGGACTCGGGCACATGAGACCTACTGAGATACCAGCCAGGCTGGCTTGCATCACCCATGGTACACTGCTGGCAGCAGCAGCATGGGGCAGAGATATCGTTGCACTTGAGAGGGAGAGCACAATGACTGGGGGATTTTTACACTGAAGTCAGTGCAGCCCTGTCACAGCGGAGACCTGGCAATATTCATCACCTGCTGACTAGAGAGTACCTGGGGTCCGAATAACTACCAGCAACACCCAAGTAATACACTGTGGGCCTTGGGCTCTGAGACATGATGGCTTCAGGTGTGACCCAGCACATTCACAGCTGTGGTGACTATGGTGCAAGACTCCTTCTGCTTGAGAAAAGTAGAGGGAAAAGTAAAGGGGACTCTATTTTACACGTTAGGTACTAGCTCAGCCACAATGGGGTATGACACCAAGCAGGCTCTTGAGGTCTCTAAGTCCAGGCCTAGGATCTTGGTCAGCATGTCTAAACCTGCTCTGGGCCAGAGAGGAACCCACTGCCCTGAAGGGTGAGTCCCAGGCCTGGCAGCATTCACCACAAGCTGTCAGAAGAGTCTTTGGGCCTTAAGTGAACATCAGCAGTGCCTGGCAGAACCCTCTGTGGGTTGTTGGTGGCCACAGGGAGAAGATCCTCTGCCTGTGGAAAGGGGAGGGAAGAAAGGGAAGGACTTTGTCTTGTGGTTTGAATGCCAGCTTAGCCACAGTAGAACAGCACACCAAGTAAATTTCTAAGGTTTTCTACTTCAATCTGTGGCTCCCAGACAGCATCTCTGGACCCATCCAGGTTCTGGGGGAACTCACTGCCTTGAAGAGAGGGACACAAATCTGGCTGACTTTGTCAGTTGCTGATTGTAGAGCCTTAGGGCTTTGAGTGAATGTAGGTGGTAGCCAGATAGTAGTAACAGTGGGCCTTGGGTGAGACCAAGTGCTGTGCTGACTTCACCTCTTAACCAGTGCAGTGCAGTTAGTGGTGGCCACAGGGGTGCTTGTGTCATACTACTCCCAGTTCTAGGAAGCTCAGTATATAGAGAGAGAGACTTTTTGGGAGAAAGTAAGGAAAAGAACAAGATTCTGTGCCTGGTAATCCAGAGAATTCTTCCAGATTTTATCCAAGACCACCAAGGAAGTACCTCTATGAGTCAGCAAGAACTACAGCATAATTGGATTTGGAGCCAAAGTCGCCTCCTCAAAAACGATGTGCACAAAAAAAGCCCAGACTCTGAAGACCACAATACATGCTTAACTCTTCAATTCTCAGACACCGAGAAACATACACAATCAACAACGCCATCTAGGAAAACATGATCTCCCCAAATTAACTAAATAAATAAGGTATGAGGGGCCAATCCTGGAGAAACAGAGATATGTGACCTTTTTGACAGAGAATTCAAAATAGCTGTGTTGAGGAAACTCCAAGAAATTCAAGATAACACAAAAAAGGAATTCAGAATTCTATCAGATAAATTTAATGAAGAGATTGAAATTATTAAAAATAATCAAGCAGAAGTTCTTGACTTGAAAAATGCAATTGACATACTGAGGAATGCATTGAAGTCTCTTAATAGCAGAATTGATCAAGCAGGAGGAATAATTAGTGAACTTGAACACAGGCTATTTGAAAATACACAGAGGAGACAAAAGAAAAAGAAAATAAAAAAGAATGAAGCTTGCCTACAAGATCTAGAAAATATCCTCAAAAGGGAAAATCTAAGAGTTATTGGTCTTGAGGAGTAGGTAGAGAAAGATATGATTAGAAAGTTTATCAAAAGGAAAATATTAGAGAACTCCCCAAACCTAAAGAAATATCAAGTACAAGAAGGTTATAGATTAACCAAGCAGATTTAACCCAAAGAAGACATCGAGGCATTTAATAATCAAACTCTCAAAGGCCAAAGGTAAAAAAACAATCCTAAAAGCAAGATAAAAGAAACAAATCACATACAGTGGAGCTCCAATATATCTGGCAGCAGACTTTTCAGTGGAAACCTTAGAGGCCAGGAGAGTGTGGCATGACATATTTAACATGCTGAAGGGGAAAAAAACTCACCCTTAAGCAGTATATTCAGCAAAATATCTTTTAAGCATGAAGGAGAAATAAAAACCTGCCCAAAGAAAAGCTGAGGAATTGTATCAATAGCTGAAAGAAAGGGCATTAATAAGCAGTAAGAAATCATCTGAAGGTGCAAAACTCACTGGTAATAGCACACAGAAAAACACAGAATATAATAACACTGTAACTGTGGTGTGTAAAATACTCTTATCTTATGTCAAAAGGCTAAATAGTACACCAATCAAAAATAATACCTACAAAGACTTTCCAGACATAGACAATAAAATAAGACATAAAGATAAACAATAAAATGTAAAAAGCAGGTGGGATGACATTAAAGAGTAGAGTTTTTGTTAGTGTTCTTTTTGCTTTATTTGTTTGTGAAATCAGTGTTGTCATCAATTTAAAATAATGGCTTATAAGTAGTATTTGCAAGACTCGTGATAATCTCAAATCAAAAAATATATACAACGGATACACAAAATATAAAAAGGAAGACATTAAGTCATATCACCAGAGAAACATCACCTCCACTAAAAGGAAAACAGGAAGAGAAGACCACAAAATAACCAGAAAACAAATAACAAAATAGCTGGACTAAGTCCTGACTTACCAATAATAACATTAAATGTAAATGGACTAAAGTCTCCCATCAAAAGACATAAAATGGCTGAATGGATAAAAAAGCAAGACCCAGTGATCTGTGGCTACAAGAAGCACACTTCACCTATAAATATATATATAGAATGAAAATAAACGGATGGAAAAATATATTCTATGCCAAAGGAAACCAAAAAAGAGCAGGAGTAGCTATACTTGTATTAGACAAAATTGGTTTCAAGCCAAAACCTATAAGCAGAGACCAAAAAACTCATTATATAATGATAAAGGGGTCAATTCACTGAGAGAATATAACAATTATAAATACAAAAATATGTATATCCTCCAGTGCTCCCAACACTGGGACACCCAGATGTATAAAGCAAACATTAGAGCTAAAGAGAGAGATAGACCTTAATACAATAATAGCTGGAGACTTCAATACCCCACTTTCAGCATTGGACAGATCTTCCAAACAGAGTATCAGTAAAGAAACATCAGAGTTAATCTGTACCATAGACCAAATGGACCTAATAGATATTTACAGAACATTTCATCCACAGTCTCCAAAATACACATTCTTCACCTCAGCACATAGATAATTCTCAAGGATAGACCATATTTTATGTTACAAACAAGTCTTTTTATTATTATTATTATTATTATTATACTTTAAGTTCTAGGGTACATGTGCATAACGTGCAGGTTTGTTACATATGTATACTTGTGCCATGTTGGTGTGCTGCACCCATCAACTCATCAGCACCCATCAACTCGTCATTTACATCAGGTATAACTCCCAATGCAATCCCTCCCCTCTCCCCCCTCCCCCCTCCCCATAATAGACCCTGATGTGTGATGTTCCCCTTCCCGAGTCCAAGTAATCTCATTGTTCAGTTCCCACCTATGAGTGAGAACATGCGGTGTTTGGTTTTCTGTTCTTGAGATAGTTTGCTGAGAATGATGGTTTCCAGCTGCATCCATGTCCCTACAAAGGACACAAACTCATCCTTTTTTATGGCTGCATAGTATTCCATGGTGTATATGAACTTTAAAAAACTTGAAATAATTTCAAGCATCTTCTCTGACCACAATGGAATAAAATTACAAATCAACAACAAGAGGACATTTGGAAACAATACAAACACATGAAAATTAAACAATTGCTCCTGAATGGCCAGTGGGTAAATGAAGAACTTAAGAGGAAAATTAACAAATTTGTTGCAACAAATGATAATGGAAACACAAGATATCAAAACCTATGGGATACAGGGAAAGCAGTTCTATTAGTTCATGCTTGCAGTGCTATAAAGAAATACCTGAAACTGGGGAATTTTTAAAAAAGAAGTCAATTGGCTCACAGTTTTCCAGGCTGTATAGGAAGCACAGCTGGGTAGGCCTCAGGAAACTTACAATCATGAAAGAAGCAAAGGGGAAGCAGGTATGTCTTATATGATCAAAGCAAGAGGAAGAGAAAGTGTGGGGGAGGTACCACACACTTTTAAACAATCAGATCTCATGATAACTCACTCATGATTACAAGAACAGCACCAAAGGGTAAATCTGCCACCACGATATAATCACCTCCCACCAGGACCCACCTCCAACACTGGGGATTACAATTTGATATAAGATTTGGGTGGAAACACAGATCCAAACCATATCATTTTGCCCCTGGCCTCTCCCAAATCTCATGTTACTCTCACATTTCAAAATAGAACAATGCCAACAGTCCCCAAAAGTCTTAACTCACTCCAGCATTAACTCAAAAGTCAAAAGCCCAAAGTTTCACCTAAAACAAGAAGAGAAGATCACAAAACAACCAGAAAACAAATAACAAAATAGCTGGAGTAAGTCCTTTCTGTCTATGAGCTTGTAAAATAAAAAACTAGTTAGTTGCCTCTAAGACACAATGGAGTTTTAGGAATTGGGTGAGTACTCCCTTTCAAAAAGGGAGACACCATAAAAAAAAAGGCTAAAGACCCCATGCAAGTTAGAAACCCAGCAAGGCAGTCATTAAATCTTAAAGCTCTAAAATAATCTCCTTTGACTCCATGTGTCACATCCAGGCCACACTCATGCAAGGGGTAGCCTCACAAGGCCTTGGGCAGCTCCACTTCTGTGGCTCTGCAGAGCTCAGTCCCCACAGTTGCTCTCAAGGGCTGGCATTATGCTCTTGTGGCTTTTCCAGGTACATAGTCCAAGCTCTTGGTGGATCTCCCATTCTGGGGTCTGGAGGACAGTAGACCACTTCTCACAGCTCCACTAGGCAGTGGCCCAGTGCGGACTCTGTTTGGGAACTCTAACCTCACATTTTCTCTCCATACTGTCCTAGTAGAGGCTCTCCATGAGGGTTCCACTTCTGCACCAGCTTCTACCTGTACATCCTGGGTTTTCCGTACATCTTCTGAAATCTAGGTGGAGTCTCCTAAGCCTCAACTATTGCACTCTGCACCCCTGCAGGCTTAACACCATGTGGAAGCTGCCAAGGCTTGCTCCTTCTGAAGCAACGGTCTGAATGCCTCTGCCCATTTGAGCCATGGCAGTAGTAGGAGCAGCCCAGATGCAGGGAGCAGTGTTGTGAGGCTGCACCGGGCAGCAGGGCCCTGGGCCTGGCCCACAAAACCATTCTTCCCTCCTAGGCATCTGGACCTGCGATAAGAGGGGCTGCCACAAAGGTCTCTGAAATGCCTTCAGGGTCTTTTTCCCATTGTCTTGGCTATTTGTACTTGCCTTCCTTTTAGTTATGGAAATTTCTGCAACTGACTTGAATTCCTCCCCAGAAAACAGGCTTTTCCTTTATACTATATGGCTGGGCTGCAAATTTTCCATTTACTCTCTGCTTCCCTTCTAAATATAGCTCCTGTTTTAGGTCATTTCTTTCTTTATTTTTTAAATTATACTTTAAGTTCTAGGGTACATGTGCACAATGTGCAGGTTTGTTACATACGTATACATGTGCCATGTTGGCGTGCTGCGCCCATTAACTTGTCATTTACATTAGGTATATCTCCTAATGCTATCGCTCCCCACTTCTCCCACCCCATGACAGGTGTGTGATGTTTCCCTTCCTGTGTCCAAGTGTTCTCATTGTTCAATTCCCACCTATGAGTGAGAACATGTGGTGTTTGGTTTTTTTGTCCTTGCGATAGTTTGCTGAGAATGATGGTTTCCAGCTTCATCCATGTCCCTACAAAGGACATGAACTCATCCTTTTTTATGGCTGCATAGTATTCCATGGTGTGTATGTGCCACATTTTCTTAATCCAGTCTATCATTGATGGACATTTGGGCTGGTTCCAAGTCTTTGCTATTATGAATAGTGCTGCAATAAACATATGTATGCATGTGTCTTTATAGCAGCATGACTTATAATCCTTTGGGTATATACCCAGTAATGGGATGGCTGGGTCAAATGGTATTTCTAGTTCTAGATCCTTGAGGAATCGCCACACTGTTTTCCACAATGGTTGAACTAGTTTACAGTCCCACCAACAGTGTAAAAGCGTTCCTATTTCTCTACATCCTCTCCAACATCTGTTGTTTCCTGACTTTTTAATGATCACCATTCTAACTAGTGTGAGATGCTATCTCATTGTGGTTTTGATTTGCATTTCTCTGATGGCCAGTGATGATGAGCATTTTTTCATGTATCTGTTGGCTGCATAAATGTCTTCTTTTGAGAAGTGTCTGTTCATATCCTTCACCCACTTTTTGATGGGTTTGTTTGTTTTTTTCTTGTAAATTTGTTTGAGTTATTTGTAGATTCTGGATATTAACCCTTTGTCAGATGAGTAGATTGCAAAAATTTTCTCCCATTCTGTAGGTTGTCTGTTCACTCTGATGGTAGTTTCGTTTGCCATGCAGAAGCTCTTTAGTTTAAGTAGATCCCATTTGTCAATTTTGGCTTTTGTTGCCATTGCTGTTGGTGTTTTAGACATGAAGTCCTTGCCCATGCCTATGTCCTGAATGGCATTGCCTAGGTTTTCTTCTAGAGTTTTTATGGTTTTAGGTCTAACATTTAAGTCTTTAATCCATCTTGAATTAATTTTTGTATAAAGTGTAAGGAAGGGATCCAGTTTCAGCTTTCTAAATATGGCTAGCCAGTTTTCCCAGCACCATTTATTAAATAGGGAATACTTTCCCCATTTCTTGTTTTTGTCAGGCTTGTCAAAGATCAGATGGTTGCAGATGTGTGGTATTATTTCTGAGGCCTCTGTTCTGCTCCATTTGTCTATATCTCTATTTTGGTGCCAGTACCATGCTATTTTGGTTACTGTAGCCTTTCTTTTCTCACTCAGTCATTTCTTTACTCACTCGTATGACATAGGATTTTAGAAGTGGCCAGGCCAAATCTTGAAGAATTTGCTGCTTAGAAGTTTCTTCCACCAGATATCCTAAATAAACTCAAGTGCAAAGTTCCACAGATCCCTGGAGTAGAGGCATAACGCCACCAGTCTCTTTGCCAAAGCATAGCAAGAGTGACCTTCACTCCAGTTTCTAATAAGTTCCTCATTTCCATGTGAGACCTCCTCAGCCTATACGTCACTGTCCATTTCACAATCAGCATCTTGATCACGACCATTCAAAAAGTAAGAAGTTCCAAACTTTCCCTCACCTTTCTGTTGACTTCTGAGCCCTCCAAACTGTTCCATTCTCTGCCTATTACCCAGGGTCCAAAGTCACTTCCACATTTTCAGGTATCTTTATAGCAATGCCCCACTCCCAGTACTAATTTTCTGCATTAGTCCATTCTTGTACTGCCATAAGGAAATACCTGCGACTGGGTAATTTACAGAGAAAAGAGGTTTAGTTGGCTCACAGTTCTGGAGACTGTACAGGAAGCATGTCTGGGGAGGTCTCAGGAAACTTACAATAATGGCAGAAGGTAAAGGGGAAGCTGGCAAGTCTTACATGGCCAGAGCAGAAGGAAGAGGGTGGCGGAGGTGCCACACACTTTTAAACAAGCAGATCTTATGATAACTGATTCATGATCACAAGAAACACACCAAAGGGGAAATTCATCCTCATGATCCAATCACCTCCCACCAGGACCCATCTCCAACATTTGGGATTACAATTTGACATGAGATTTGGGCAGAGAAACAGACCCAAACATATCAGCAGTACTAAAAGGGAAATTTATAGCTATAAGTGCCCACATCCAAAAAGCAGCCAAACTTCTAATAAAAAAACTAATGATGCATCTTAAGGAACTATAAAAGAAAGAACAAACCAAATGCAAAATTACTAGAAGAGGAATGATAAAGATCAGAGCACAAATAAATGAATTTGAAATGAAGAAAACAATACAAAAGAGTCAAGAAAATGAATAGTTGGCATTTTGTAGAGATAAAGAAAATTGACAAATCTTTAACCAGACTAAGAAAAAAAGAGAGAAGCCCCAAATAAATAAAATCGGAGATGAAAAAGGAAACATTACAACTGATACTACAGAAATTCAAAGGATCATTAGGAGCCACTATGACCACTATATGCTAACAAATTGGAAAATCTAGAGAAAATGAACAAATTCGCAGACACATGCAACCTAGCAAGATTGATCATGAAGCAATCCAAAATCTGAACAGACCTACCAAGATTGATCATGAAACAATCCAAAATCTGAACAGATCAATAACAAGTAATGAGATTGAAACCATAATAAAAAGTGTCCCAGTAAAGAAAAGCCCAAGACCTGATGGCTTCATTGCTGAATTCTAATAAACATTTAAAGAACTAATACCAATCCTACTCAAACTATTCAAAAAAATAGAGGAGGAGGCAATACTTCCAAGCTCATTCTATGAGGCCAGTATTACCCTGATATCAAAATCAAAGATACATTAAAAAAATTACAGGCCAGTATCTCTGATTTGATATTGATGCAAAAATCATCAACAAAGTACGAGCAAACTGAATTCAGC
The DNA here is from genome assembly GCF_009764315.1 of Trachypithecus francoisi. Classification (NCBI taxonomy): domain Eukaryota; kingdom Metazoa; phylum Chordata; class Mammalia; order Primates; family Cercopithecidae; genus Trachypithecus; species Trachypithecus francoisi. The sequence goes on along the minus strand of NW_022681468.1, from coordinate 75,954,865 downwards.
AAAGTATTAAAAAGATCATTCATTATGACCAAGCAGAATTTATCTCCAGGATGCAAAGATGGTTCAACATACATAAATCAATCAATGTGATGCATCATATTAACAGAATAAAGGACAAAAACCATATAATCATTTCAATTGATGCTGAAAAAACATTTGATAAAATTTAACATCCCCTCATGATAAAAATCTTCAGAAAACTGGTATAGAAGGAACATACCTCGAGATAATAAAAGCCATATGCAACAGACCCATAGTTAGTATCATACTGAAGGGAAAAAAATTAAAAGGCTTTCCTCTGATATCAGGAGCATGACAAGGATGTCCACTTTCACCACTGTTAGTCAACGTAGTACTGGAAGTCCTAGCTAGAGCAATTGAACAAGAGAAAGAAGTAAACGGGATCCCAGTTGAAAAGGAAGAAGTAAAATTATCCTTGTTTGCAGATGATATAAGACTCCACCAAACAACTTTTAGAACTAATAAATTTAGTAAAGTTGCAGGATACAAGATTAACATACAACAATCAGTAGCATTTCTGTATGTTAACAGTGAACAATCTGAAAAAGAAACATAAAAAGCAATTCCATTTACAATAAAGCCACAAATAAAATATCTAGGAATTAGCCAAGGATATAAAAGATTTCTACAATGAGAACTATAAACACTGATAAAAGAAATTGAAGAGGACACACACAAAAAATGGAAAGATATTCCAAGTTCATGGATAGGGAGAATCAATATTGTTAAAATGTTCCGCTACTCAAAGCGACCTACTGATTCAATGCAATTCCTATAAAAATACCAATGATGTTCTCCACAGAAGCAGAAAAAAAAATCCTAAAATTTATATGGAACCAAAAAAAAAAAAAAAAAACCACACACACAGAATAGTCAAAGCTATTCTAGGCAAAAACAGCAAAACTAGAGGAATCACATTATCTGACTTCAAGTTATATTGCAGAGCTACAGTAACCAAAACTGCATGGTACTGGCATAAATACAGACACATAGACTACAGAACAGAGAACCTAAAAACAAATTCATACGCCTATGGTGAATTCATGTTTCACAAAGCTTCCAAGAACATATGTATTAGTCCATTTTCATGCTGCTAAAGACAAAACTGAGACTGGGTAATATATTAAGAAAAAGAGGTTTAATGCACTCACAGTTCCACATCACTCGGAAGCACTCAAAATCATGATGGAAGGCAAAAGGCATGTCTTACATGGCAGCAGACAAGAGAGAAAATGAGAGATCATTAGATCTTGTGAGACTTATTCACTACCATGAGAACAGAATGGGGGAAACTACCCCCATGATTGAATTATTTCCCACTGGGTCCCACCCACAACACATGGGAATTATGGGAGCTACAATTCAAAATGAGACTTGGGTGGTGACACAGCCACACCATATCACATACTCGACACCTATTTTCTGAGTGATATGGTTTGGCTGTGTACCCACCCAAATCTCATCTTGGGTTGTAGCTCCCGTAATTCCCATGTGTCATGGAAGGGACCCAGTTGGAGGTAATTGAATCATGGGTATGAGACTTTCCCATGCAGTTCTCATGATAGTGAATAAGTTTCATGAGATCTGATCATTTTATAAAGAAGAGTTCCCCTGCACACTCTCCCTTGCCTGCTGTCATGTGATATGTGACTTTGCTCCTCATTTGTCTTCCACCAGGATTGTAAGGCCTCCCCAACCATGTGGAACTCTGAGTCAGCAAAACCTCTTTCCTTTATAAATTACCCAGTCTTCAGTATGTCTTTTTTTAGCAGCATGAAAACAGACCAGTACAGTAAAATGGTACCAGTAGAGTGGGGTACCACTATAAACAAACCTGAAAATGTGGAAGTGACTTTGAAACTGGGTAACAGGCAGATGTTGGAACAGTTTGGAGAGCTCAGAAGAAGACAGGAAAATGTGAGAAAGTTTGGAGCTTCTTAGAGACTTGTTGAATGGCTTTGACAAACGTGGTGATAGTGATACAGACAATGAAGGCCACGCTAATGTGGAGATGAGGAACTTGTTGGGAACTGGAGCAATAGTGACTCTTGTTATGCTTTAGCAAAGAGTCTGGCACCATTTTGTTCATGCCCTAGAGATCTGTGCAACTTGAACCTTGAGAGAGATGATTTAGGGTATCTGGTGGAGGAAATTTCTAAGCAGCAAAACATTCAATAGGTGATTTGAGTGCTGTTAAAAGCATTCACTTCTAAATATTCACAATGATATGGTTTGGAATTGGAACTTATGTTTAAAAGGGAAGCAGAGCATAAAATTTCAAAAAAATTGCAGCCTGATGATGCAGGAGAAAAGAAAAACCTATTATCTGAGGAGAAATTCAGGCCTGCTGCAGAAATTTAAATAATGAGGAGCCAAGTGTTAATCACCAACAATGGGGAAAATGTCTACAAGACATGTCCGAGACCATTGTGGTAGTCCCTCCCATACAGGCCCATAGGCCTAGGAGGACAAAATGGTTTCCTGTACCAGATCCAGGACCCCTCTGTTGTATGCAGCCTTGGGACTTGGCTCCTGTATCACAGCCACTCTAGCCATGGCTAAAAGGGGCCAAGGTACAGCTTGGGCTGTGGCTTTAGAGGGTGCAAGCCCCAAGCCTTGGCAGCTTCCACATGGTGTTGATTCTGCTGGTACACAGAAGTTAAGAATTGAGGTTTGGGAACCTCCACCTAGATTTCAGAGGATGTATGGAAATGACTGGATGTCCAGGCAGAAGTTTGCTGCAGGGGTGGAGCCCTCATGGAGAAACTCTGGGCAGTGTGGAAGGGAGTTGTGTGGAGTTGTGGAGTTGAAGCCCCCCCGCACAGAGTCCCCACTGGGGCACTGCCTAGGGGAGCTGTGAGAAAAGGGCCACTGTGCTCCAGACACCAGAATGGTAGATGGTCTGACAACTTGCACTGTGCCCCTAGAAAAGCTGCAGACACTCAACACCAGCTGGTGAAAGCAGCTGGGAAGGGGAGCTGTACCCTGCAGGCCACAGGGGCAGAGCTGCACAAGACCATGGGAGGCCACCTTTTGCATCAGTGTGACCTGGATGTGAGAGATGGAGTCAAAGGAGATCATTTTGTAACTTTAAGGTTTAATGACTGTTCTATTCGATTTCAGACTTGCATGGGGCCTGTAGCCCCCTTGTTTTGACCAATTTCTCCCATTTGAAATGGCTGTGTTTACCCAATGCCTATACTCCCATTGTATCTAAGAAGTAGCTAACTTGCTTTGATTTTACAGGCTCATAGGTGAAAGGGAATTGTCTTGTCTCAGATGAGACTTTGGACTGTGGACTTCTGAGTTAATTCTGAAATGAGCTAAGACTTTGGGGGACCTTTGGAAGGCAGGATTGGTTTTGAAATGTGAAGATGTGAGATTTGGGAGAGGTTGGGGTGGAATGATATGGTTTGGCTGTGTCCACACCCAAATCTCATCTTGAATTGTAACTCCCATAATTGCCATGTGTCATGTGAGGGACCCCAGTAGGAGGTAATTGAATCATGGGGGTGGGTCTTTCCCATGCTGTTTTCATGATAGTGAATAACTCTCATGAGATCTGATGGTTTTGTAAAGGGGAGTTCCCCTGAACACTCTCTCTTGCCAACTACCATATAAGATGTGACTTTGCTCCTCATTTGCCTTCTGCCAGGATTGTGAGGCTTCCCAGTCATGTAGAACTGTGAGTCAATTAAACTTCTTTCCTTTATAAATACCCAATCTTGGGTATGCCTTTTTTGAGACATACCCAAGTATGCAGCAGTGTGCATGAAAACAGACTACTAATATACTGAGTAATATGCCATAAGCACATGCACCCAAAGCAAAAATGGACAAATGGGATCACACCAAGTTAAAAAGTTTCTTCATAATGCAGGAAACAATCAATAAAAGGAGAAACAATTCACAACACAGAAGAAAATATATGCAAATTACCCATCTAACAAGGGATTAATAACCAGAATATATAAGGAGCTCAAACATGTCTATAGAAAAAATATAATAATCCAATAAAAAATGGGCAAAAGATTTGAATAGTTATTTCTCAAAGAAGGCATACAGATGGCAAACAAGCATATGAAAAGGTGGTCAACATCTTTGATCACTAGAGAAATACAAGTCAAATCTACAATGAGATATCATCTCACACCAGCTAAAATGGCTTTTATCCAACACAGTCAATAACAAATGCTGGCAAGGATGTGGAGAAAATGGAATTCTCACACAGTTTTGTATGAAGATTGAAATCAAAACAACTGAACCCATGGAGATAGAGAGTAGAAAGATAGTGGGAATGTAAATTAGTACAACCACTATGGAGAACATTTTGGAGGTTCCTCAAAAAACTAAAAATAAAGCTACCATATGATCCAGCAATCCCACTGCTGGGTACATACCCAAAAAAAAGGAAATCAGTGTATCAAAGAGATATCTGCACTCCACTGTTTGCTGCAGCACTGTTCACAATAGCCAAGATTTGAAAGCAACCTAAATGTCCATCAACAAATGAATGGATAAAGAAAATGTGGTACATATACACAATGGAGTACTATGCCACCATAAAAAAGGGATAAGATTCTGTCATTTGCATCAAGATAGATGGAAATGGAGATCATTATGCTAAAGAAATAAGTTAGGTACAGAAAAACAAACTTGGCATGTTTTTCGTTATCTGTGGGTGCTAAAAATCAAAACAATTGAATCCATGAAGATAGAGAGTAGAAGTATTGTTACTAGAGTCTGGGAAGGGTAGTGCTGGGGTGGGAAAGAATTGGGGATGGTTAATGGGTACAAAAAATATACAGTCAGAAAGAAGAAATAAGACCTAATATTTGATAGCATAGCAGAATTAGTCAATAATAATTTAATTGTACATTTAAAAATAACTAAGAGAGTATAATTGGATTGTATGCTACATAAATGATATATGGTTGAGGGGATGGATATCCCATTTTCCATGATGTGATAATTTCTTACTGCATGCTTGCATCAAAGTATCTTATGTAAATATATATGTGTGTGTGTATATACACACACACATATACACACACACACACACAAACACACACCCCTACTGTGTATCCATAAAAATTTAAAATACTAAGACTACCTATATTCATCTACAATGTTATTATCCTCAAAGGTGATATACAGTTTACCCTTGAAAAACAGGAATTTGAAGGATTACAGTTCTGGCTACATTACAAGACGGCCGAATAGGCCGGTCTGCAGCTCCCAGTGTGATTGACGCAGAAGATGGGTGATTTCTGCATTTCCAACTGAGCCTCCACTGGTGATACCCAGGCAAACAGGATCTAGAGTGGACCTCCAGAAAACTCCAATGGACCTGCAGCTGAGGGACCTGATTGTTAGAAGGAAAACTAACAAACAGAAAGGAATAGTGTCAACATCAACAAAAAGGACATCCACACCAAAACCCCATCTGTAGGACACCAACATCAAAGACCAAAGGTAAAACCACAAAGATGGGGAGAAACCAGAGTAGAAAAGCTGAAAATTCTAAAAATCAGAGTGCCTCTTTGCCTCCAAAGGATCATGCTCATCAGCAATGGATCAAAGCTGAATGGAGAATGACTTTGACAAGTTGACAGAAGTAGGCTTCAGAAGGTCGGTAATAACAAACTTCTCCAAGCTAAAGGAGTATGTTTGAACCCATCACAAGGAAGCTAAAAACCTTGAAAAAAGATTAGACGAATGACTAACTATAATAAACAGTGTAGAGAAGACCTTAAATGACCTGATGGATCTGAAAACCATGGCATGAGAACTTTGTGATGCATGCACAAGCTTCAGTAGCTGATTCGATCAAGTGGAAGAAAGGGTATCAGTGATTGAAGATCAAATTAATGAAATAAAGTGGAATACAAGATTAGAGAAAAGGAAGTAAAAATAAACAAACAAAAACTCCAAGAAATATGGGACTATGTGAAAAGACCAAATGCAAACGTTTGATTGGTGTACCTGAAAGTGATGGGGAGAATGGAACCAAGTTGGAAAATACTCTTCAGGATATTATCCAGGAGAACTTCCCCAACCTAGCAAGGCAGGCCAACATTCAAATTCGGGAAATACAGAGAACACCACAAAGATACTCCTCAAGAAGAGCAACCCCAAGACACATAATTGTCAGATTCACCAAGGTTGAAATGAAGGAAAAAATGTTAAGGGCAGCCAGAGAGAAAGGTCAGGTTACCCACAAAGGGAAGCCCATCAGACTAACAGCGGATCTCTTGGTAGAAATCTTAGAAGCCAGAAGAGAGTGGGGGCCAATATTCAATATTCTTAAAGAAAAGAATTTTCAACCCAGAATTTCATATCCAGCCAAACTAAGCTTCATAAGTGAAAGAGAAATAAAATCCTCTACAGACAAGCAAATGCCGAGAGATTCTGTCACCACTAGACCTCCCTTACAAGAGCTTCTGAAGGAAGCACTAAACTTGGAAAGAAACAACCAGTACCAGCCACTGCAAAAACATGCCAAGTTGTAAAGACCATCGATGCTATGAAGAAACTGCATGAATTGACAGGCAAAATAACTAGCTAACATCATGATGACAGGCTCAGATTCACACATACCAATATTAGCCCTAAATGTAAATGGGCTAAATGCCCCAATTAAAAGACACAGACTGGCAAATTGGTTAAAGAGTCAAGACCCATCAGTTTGCTGTATTCAGGAGACCCATCTCACGTGCAAAGATGCACATATGCTCAAAATAAAGGGATGGAGGGAGATCTACCAAGCAAATGGAAACCAAAAAAAAAAAAAAAGGCAAGGGTTGCAATCCTAGTCTCTGATAAAACAGACTTTAAACCATCAAAGATCAAAAGAGACAAAGAAGGCCATTACATAATGGTAAAGGGATCAATTCAACAAGAAGAGCTAACTATCCTAAATATATATGCACCCAATACAGGAGCACCCAGATTCATAAAGCAAGTCCTTAGAGACCTACAAAGAGACTTAGACTCCCACACAATAATAATGGGAGACTTTAACACTCTACTGTCAATATTAGATCAATGAGACAAAAGGTAAACAAAGATATCGAGGACTTGAACTCAGCTCTGCACCAACCAGACCTAATAGACATCTATGGAACTCTCCACCCCAAATCAACAGAATATACATTCTTCTCAGGACCACATGGCACTTATTCTAAAATTGACCACATAATTGGAAGTAAAGCACTCCTCAGCAAATGTAAAAGAACAGAAATCACAACAAGCTGTCTCTCAGACAACAGTGCAATCAAACTAGAACTCAAGATTAAGAAACTCACTCAAAACTGCACAACTACATGTAAACTGAACAAACTGCTTCTGTATGACTACTGGATAAATAACAAAATGAAAGCAGAAATAAAGATGTTCATTGAAACTAATGAGAACAAAGACACAACATACCAGAATCTCTGGGACATATTTAAAGCAGTGTGTAGAGGGAAATTTATAGCACTAAATGTCCACAAGAGAAAGCAGGAAAGATCTAAAATTGATATAATATCACAACTAAAAGAACTAGAGAAGCAAGAGCAAGCAAATTCAAAACTAGCAGAAGGCAAGAAATAACTAAGATCAGAGCAGAACTGAAGGAGATAGAGACACAAAAAACCCTTCAAAAAAATCAGTGAATCCAGGAGCTGGTTTTCTGAAAAGATCAACAAAATTGATAGCAAGGTTAGTAAAGAAGAAAAGAGAGAAGAATCAAATAGACACAATAAAAAAAGATAAAGGGGATATCACCATCGATCCCACAGAAATACAAACTACCATCAGAGAATACTATAAACACCTCTACACAAATAAACTAGAAAATCTAGAAGAAATGAATAAATTACTGGACACATACACCCACCCAAGACTAAACCAGGAAGATGTTGAATCTCTGAATAGACTAATAACAGGCTCTGAAATTGATGCAATAATTAATAGCCTACCAACCAAAAAAGTCCAGATCAAAAAGGATTCACAGTTGAATTCTACGAGAGGTACAACGAGGAGCTGGTCCCACTCCTTCTGAAACTATTCCAATCAACAGAAAAAGAGGGAATCCTCTCTAACTCATTTTATGAGGCCAACATCATCCTGATACCAAAGCCTGGCAAAGTCACAACAACAAAAAAAGAGAATTTTAGACCAATATCCCTGATAAACATTGATGCGAAAATCCTCAATAATTTACTGGCAAACCAAATCCAGCAGCACATCTCAAAGCTTATCCACCACAATCAAGTCGGCTTCATCCCTGGGATGCCAGGCTAGTTCAACATACACAAATCAATAAATGTAATGCATCAAGGAAACAGAACCAATGCAAAACCACATGATTATCTCAACAGATGCAGAAAAGGCCTTTGACAAAATTCAACAGTGCTTCCTGCTAAAAACTCTCAATAAACTAGGTATTGATGGAACGTATCTCAAAATAATAAGACCTATTTATGACAAACCCACACCCAATATCATACTGAATGGGCAAAAACTGGAAGCATTCCCTTTGAAAACCGGCACAAGACAGGGATGCCCTCTCTCACCACTTCTATTCAACATAGTGTTGGAAGGTCTGCCCTGGGCAATCATGCAAGAGAAAGAAATGAAGGGTATTCAGTTAGGAAAACAGGAAGTTAAATTGTCCCTGTTTGCAGATGACATGATTGTATATTTAGAAAATCCCATCGTCTCAGTCCAAAATCTCCTTAAGCTGATAAGCAACTTCAGCAAAGTCCCAGGATACAAAATCAATGTGTGAAAATCACAGGCATTCCTATACACCAATAACAGACAAATAGAGAGCCAAATCCTGAGAGAACTCCCATTCACAATTGCTACAAAGAGAATAAAATACCTAGGAATCCAACTTACAAGGGATGTGAAGGACCTCTTCAAGGAGAACTACAAACCACTGCTCAACAAAATAAAAGAGGACACAAACAAATGGAAGAACATTCCATGCTCGTGGATAGGAAGAATCAATATTGTGAAAAACGCCATAGTGCCCAAGGTAATGTATAGATTCAATGCCATCCCCATCAAGCTATCAATGACTTTCTTCAAAGAATTGGAAAAACTACTTTAAAGTTCATATGAAACCAGAAAAGAGCCCACATTGCCAAGACAATCCTAAGCAAAAAGAACAAAGCTGGAGGCATCACACTACCTGGCTTCACACTATACTACAAGGCTACAGTAACCAAAACAACATGGTACTGGTACCAAAACAGAGATGTAGACCAATGGAACAGAACAGAGCCCTCAGAAATAACACCACACCTGCAACCATCTGGTCATTGACAAACCTGACAAAAACAAGAAATGGGGAAAGGATTCCCTATTTGATATATGGTGCTGGGAAAACTGGCTAGCCATATGTAGAAAGCTGAAACTGGATCCCTTCCTTACACCTTACACAAAAATTAATTCAAGATGTATTAAAGACTTAAATGTTAGACCTAAAACCACAAAAACTCTAGAAGAAAACCTAGGCAATACCATTCAGAACATAGGCATGGGCAAGGACTTCATGACTAAAACACCAAAAGCAATGGCAACAAAAGCCAAAATTGACAAATGGGATCTACTTAAACTAAAGAGCTTCTGCACAGCAAAAGAAACTACCATCAGAATGAACAGGCAACCTACAGAATGAGAGAAAATTTTTGCATCTACCTATCTGACAAAGGGTAATATCCAGAATCTACAAATAACTCAAACAAATTTACAAGAAAAAAACAATCCCATCAAAAAGTGGGCAAAGGATATGAACAGACACTTCTCAAAAGAAGACATCTATGCAGCCAACAGACACATGAAAAAATGCTCATCATCACTGGTCGTCAGAGAAATGCAAATCAAAACCACAATGAGATACCATCTCACACCAGTTAGAATGGCGATCATTAAAAAGTCAGGAAACAACAGACGCTGAAGAGGATGTGGAGAAATAGGAACTTTTTACACTATTGGTGGGAGTGTAAATTAGTTCAATCATTGTGTAAGACAGTGTGGTGATCCCTCAAGGATCTAGAACTAGATATACCATTTGACCCTGCAATCCCATTACTGGGTATATACCTGAAGGATTATAAATCATGCTGCTATAAAGACAAATGCACACGTATGTTTATTGCAGCACTATTCACAATAGCAAAGACTTGGAACCAACGCAAATATCCATTAATGATAGACTGGATTAAGAAAATGTGGCACATGTACATCATGGAATACTATGCAGCCATAAAAAAGGATGAGTTTATGTCATTTCCAGGGACATGGATGAAGCTGGAAACCACTATTCTCAGCAAACTATCACAAGGACAGAAAACCAAACACCACATGTTCTCACGCATAGGTGGGAATCAAACAATGAGATCACTTGGACACAAGGCAGGGAACATCACACACCAGGGCTTGTCAGTGGGTAGGGGGCTGGGGGAGGGATATCATTAGGAGAAATACCTGATGTAAATGATGAGTTTACACTAAGCAGCAAACCAACATGGCACATGTATACCTATGTATCAAACCTACACGTTGTGTACATGTACCCTATAACTTAAAGTATAATAAAAAACAAAAGTAAATAAATAAAATAATAATTAAAAAAAGCAAAACAGGAATTTGAACTTCATGGATCCACTATATCCACTTATATCAGCAAGACCAAGCCCTCCTCTTTCTTCTCTGTCTCAGACTACTCAATGTGAAGATGATGAGGGTGAAGACCTTTATGATGATCCACTTCCACTTAATGAATAGTAAATATATTTTCTCTTATGATTTTCTTAATAACATTTTCTGTTCTCTGGATTACTTTATTGTAAGAGTGCAGTATACAATACATAATACAAAATATGTTGATCGACTATGTTATCAGTAAGGCTTCCGATTATCAGCAGGGCAGTAGTAGTTAAGTTTTGGGGGAGTCAAAAGTTATAAACAGCTTTTCAACTGTGTGTGGGGGCTTTCAGTGCCCCTCACCACTACATTGTTCAAGGGTTCACTGAAATTTGATAACTACTTGAACACTTTTTAGGGCCGGATACTACTTGAAAACCTTTCTTTTGGGACTTTATATTCTAGCAGCCTTAACTAGTTAAGACCATTTTAAACAGCTTTTTAAGCACTACACTTCCATCCGACTCTAAAGAAGATCCACATTTAGTTCAGGTGCCAAATAAAATCTACCTGAGACCCAAGGATTTGTAAGATAACAAAACTAAAACGAAACCTAATTAAGCAAACTAAAAATATTAGGCTAGTTTAGTTTACATGCAAAAACCAGAGACCTTATCTAACTCTGCTAGTAAAGAAATTGAGAAATTAAATCTACGCTTGAAAGTACTGAGTTGACTTAGATAAGGCAGCTAAAATGGAAGGAAAGACAAGTCTAACAAAATATTCAATTCAGAATTGGGAGTTAGTGTTCCCAGTGACCTTGTATTGTGGAAAAGCATATAACTGTCAAGGTTTCTTAGACAATGTGACACAATAGTAGCTTAGACCGCCTATCTCTTTATGCTTGTGCCACCAAGCTCTGCCAATATATGGGATATTTAGAAGAAACTCAACTTGCATAAGTAGATTGAGCTAAGTGCAAGTGGAATCTTGACTTCTTAATGAACTTGACTGGTAAACACAAATGTATGTAGAAATATTCTACAAGCCCTTCACAAATATTAGCACCCTGTGCCTGGAATTCACACATATTTCGCCATGGGCTGCTCTTGCTCTTTCTGCCTTTCTCAGACTGTCTTTCTTCTCATGGCTTCTTTCATTCATCCAGATTTACAGCCTATTCTAAATGAGTCTGTTTGGCTTTGACTTGAACCTCAATTCCAGGTCACAGCTTATCCATTTTCTCATGGACAAGAATCTCTAACACAGATAGCAGACACAATGACCCCTGAATCTCGCCCGAAGTTCTGTAGGAATTCTCTCCCCTCCGATCAGGAAAGAAAAATCATTCCTATTGCTGAACTTCCATGAGGTCAATGGAAATTACAATTTTAAAAGTGATTTATAGATCAATAAATATTTATCATTATTTCAGTTTCTCCACTGAGGTACATAAACTTCCTAATGAGTTTGAAATATAAAGCAGCTGCTAACTTTGATATGGAACTTATTAGCTGATAGAGAATTACCAAAAGAATACAATTTCCCTGAAAGCTGGTAATGAATATATGTATGTCTCAGAATTGTCCTTTAATTTCTGGCTACATAGCAAAAATATAACTTTTATTTGATTTTATTTGGCTCTGTGAAAGTGCATTTTCTTTCATGAAACCACAAATTCAAGAGTGGGAGCTACCACTAGTGATGCAAATTTGGAATCAGTATTGATACATGCTGATTAAAAATATCCCACAGGTATTGAAATGAGACCTATCAAGTAGCACTACTGTCACTGATTTGCTGAAAAATGATCAATGACTAGTAATATGCTTTTAATGGTATACTTTTATGTGTAAATTGATTAAAACTTTAAAATTAATTTTAAATGACTTTCAAACTAGAGATTTTACTATAGAATAGGCTATACCTTGTATTTTTATAAATTTCAATATTCATATAACATGAGTACATACAATGTCTGATTGAAAGGCCCATTACTGAAAAATCTTAATGCAATGGTCTAGAAGACAAACTGTCTGTACAAGGAAAAAGAAAGAATTACTATGAATATTAGATTGTAACAATTTGCACATAGTTATGTTTATGTTACCATTTCTCATTGATAAATATAGATGAACACATAGAGACAGAACCTATAGACTCACTGCCCTGCACATCACAAATGGCCTTCACTACAGAAATATATTCAGCAAGTTACTCCAAGACTAGAAGCAAATAATCTATGGAGAAAATAAAAACATATGCTGTTGCAATAAATTTTTTTGCATCTGAATATATTTCATGCATAACATGTGTTTTTCTCTCTAATTCCCTAAATGGCTTGGGACCTGGATATGCTCCTATTAGGATCAATAGACCACTATATTCTACTATTTTCTTTCTGTATTCTACAAATAACTAGGCCTGAGGAAACTACACAGGTATGATAAAGAACAATTAGAGATTCAAAAACGAATGTATACAATTCGAGTTAGTAATCAAACTGGGAGAGGTACATTGCTAACACTGGGAAAACCTAAAGCATATATACCTGTGATAACAAATAACATTTTTCTTATATTTGAAAGCATGATATAGGGAGATAGGGTTAAAATGAACTTCAACGTTGGTTGTAATTTTTCAGAAATTGAAGACTTAAGGTTGCTATTGCTTTTGTGTTTAATTTACCTACTGCCATGCCCTTAAGTCCTTCACCAAATATATAGGCAGAAAGAAAAAACAACCACACAAATTGACAAAATGTTTTAATCGAATAAGGAAAATGTAGCATTCATGAAGATGTAAGGGTTGAGGGAGAGGGTGGCATGAATATGCTGACTTCCACATGATTTCATGCCCCCATGAATTCTTCTCAGGGGTAAAGCAAATGTTTTCACTATCAGAAACGCAGTAAATACCAACATGTTAGCAGATGATATTACTTACACACTCTATGAAGCATAAGTCTTGTTTCTATTTTGTTCTACAGTATAAAAAGAGAAAGTCTGTCAGGAAAGAAACTAAAAATGAAGAAAATATGAGTCTTGTCTAACTGAAAAGCCTACCAGTATCAGGCCCCAACATTCATCATATTTAAAATTCCAATTATAAATCCCTCAATTCGAACCTATCTTTTTAGCATACTTTTTAGATAATTTTGTCTTACTTTTTAGTTTGAGTGGACCATGATCAGCTATCTCTAAGGCCAATTCTAATATCCTGTTAATTGTTTTTTTAAAGTGCATGCTTCTCTTGTCTTCCTGAGCCACGTTTTCTACAGTGATATGGCTTAAAGGGAAGGCAGCATATGAGAGGACACCCTTTGGTCTTGTCTTCCCTGGACTCCTCAGGACACCAGATTCCAGGGTGGATTTGTAGTCCATTCTTGGTACTGTGTGCCCCTTTCCTCAGGTGTTAGGCTCTTGGTTTTCCTGGCTTTGCCCTTAATTTCAGATAAACCATCATTGTTAAATAGATGTTTCTGGACATTCTAAGTTTTGGATTCTGTACAAGACGGTAGCCAAATAAATAATTTGTACATTGCTTGAGTTTGGGTATTTCTGTGGTTGGATAGTTTGGAAATTTAAGAATGTCATTTGAGCAATATTTTGAAATTGAAACGAGAAAAGGACTTCAAAGCACCAATGTAAATATTCTGCTTTTCTAAGAAAATGGTTTGTAATTTGGGATTTGCTGTTAAGTGTAGATGAGAATTGCTAGCTTACCTGAACCAGCTGCTACCACTTCGTTTTATGCTCATAATAATGAAGTGAGAATTTTAGCAAGTGAAAACTATTGTTTAAAACCTAAGAACTGAAAGCATCTGTCCAACAGTGTATTCAGGGCCAAACCTAATGGTTTACAAAACAGATGATGAGTGTGTACATGTTATGAATTGCTGCCCTATGATGCCTTCCTAGGTTTTGTATACAAAGTGGGGAAAGTTTTCATTCTACTGTGTGACTCATCAATACAACAGATGAGATGTTTGATAGAAACATTGCTGTCATTTCTAATGAATTCATAAGCTATTGTTCAATTCTCTTTTATGCTACAAGCCCAGCTGAGAGCCCAAGAGTTTGTGTTTAATCAGACACAGCACATGTCTATCTTTCACTAAACATCAGGATGATGACCAATATAATTTTTCAGAAACACTGATTTCTTAAGTTTGTCAAGTATGATTTAAGGAGACCCAGTTTAATTCCTTAGAAGAGCCAATTTTTACATAAACTCTTTTACACTTTCTATTCATTATTCAGTATAGTTTGATTTCCCTTTGAGTATAATCAAAGAATAGGTTTAATGCAGTCCCCAAACTGACAAGAAGCTATCGTTGATAGCATGAGTGAAAACAGAAAGATTGGTTATAGAAAGAAAACATAAGTGGTGTTTGAATTGAACTTTGAGGCTGAAAGAGAAATAATTTAGAGAAAAAGTGCCAGTATTAGTACCTTCCAAGGAAGGTAGCTTTAATTTGCATTTAGGTACAGTTGGGGGTGAGAATTGCTAGCTCATCTGAAGCAGCAGATATAATCATATTTTATACCAAGAGTGACACAAAATATCAGGTTTTTCTCCTAATTGATTGAAAGTGCAGTCATGGCTCTTTATGATCTTCTTTCTTTTTTTCTCTCTCTATGGCTCTTATTCTCATTAGGGTCTAACTGGAGAACTTTGTTTTTCAGGGTCAAGCCACTGAACTGACTGTGCACACATTCTTGGCTTAGTTAGCTGCAAAGTACCTAGAGGTTGCAGTTAGTAACAAATTCAGCTTCTGCAGAATCATGCAAAGGGGAATGTCTCTCACTTTCATTATTTTTTTTTCTTTGGAAAAAAATGGCTTCATTATCTGGGAACAGAAAATAAACTTTGAAGTCGATCTTCTTTGGTGGTTTAATGTCTAACAAGATTATAGGGAATCTTGTTTTAAAAATATGGTCCAACACCAGGAATTTGAAAGCACATTCAATTTCCATTCCTTTTTTTAAAAAAATGTCTTTGTTTTTTTCCCATTGATTTCTCTATTGAAAAAGGAAGACAAAAGGGGACAAAATTCATTTAGGATGAATCTATCTATCTTATCTATCTAGATCTTACATATGGCATTTTCTTTAGCTAGTTGCTTTAATGATTTAGATTTTTGATTTAGAACAATTCATATTTTTATAGATACTTGATTAAAAATACAAAAAATATAAATACATACTACAATAGACGACATAATAAGTGAAACTTGCAGAATGGGATAACCTTGTGTGTTTAAATTTCTTATAACCAAAAATATTTCCGATGTTAGCACTTGTAAATTATGGTTATTGGTTTCTGGAATCAATGTGATAACCTAAGACTACATGGAATCTACCTGTTTCCAAATTTCTCAATGAGGTAGCTCAAACAATGCCTAGAGCCACATGTTAAATATGTGTGTCTCTTCCACCACAGATAATTATAGAGCGATCCTATCAATGGGTTGAGCCAGATGAGAATTTACTCCTATCCACTAAAGTACCACTGCCCCACTTCTATCCAGCAGATTTGATAAAAAGTCTACCTGCAACCGTGGATCTGTCTACGGCACCCATAAGAAAACCATCTGGTAAACCCTCAGCCCATGTTTTAGGGCAAGCAGCTTCTGTCTGGTACAATCATTGAAGAAACTGGTAAAGAAAAAAGAGAAAAAACAAATGCATAAGTTAAACCCCACATTTTGGGGATTAAAACTAGAGAAAAATGGGGCGTGTAAGTTTGTACTAATAAATGCAAAATTCGAAAAACTTTTCTAAAATATAGATTCAACCTGTAAAAAGTAAGTGCTATAAGAACCACAAGTAAATATGGGAGAACATTTTTATGTCTCAGGGTGGTAAATGTCTTTACAAGCATAACTCCAAATTCAGAAGCAATAACAGAAAAGATTTACAATAAACTATTTTTAAAAAGCAAAAGCTTCTCCATGTGAAAACATACAAAAGTCAAGAACAAGCAAACAGCAAACTGGTGAATTCTTTTTGTAGCACACATAAGACTCAAAATGTTAATTTCCTTATTATATGAACTGTCCTTATTAATCAATAAGAAAAATATTAACAACCCAGTATAACAATGGGCAAATTACATATACAGAGAACTCACAAATAAATGACCAATATACAAACGGAAAGATGTTCCAGATTGTTAAAAAATCAATGAATAAAAAAAAAACAACTATGAGTGATCAGTGCTTCCCCGGGCAGATTGAGAAAGAATTAAATGATAAATAGTATCAAATATTGGAGAGGATATGGGAAGCAAGCCCTTTTATACCCAGTACACATTAGTATAAATTGGCCTATCTCTTCTGGTGAGCAACTATGTAATGATTCAAATATTTAAGTAGGCACACTTTGACTTAAAACCACAAATTCTAGAAATTTATTATAAAGAAATAATCAACAAGTTAAAAGGATATTTACTGTAGCATTGTTTATAATAGTAAAAATTAGAAACATCTTAATTATCCCTTGATAGGGTTTGCTTATATATATATACACACACACACACATACACACACACAATATATAGAGAGTATATACATATATATAGTATATACATATATATGTACACAATTTGTAAAAAATGAATTTGAGTTATATAGATGGATAACAACAAAGGATCAATCCAGACTGCTGCCTATTTTTTGTTAATTAAGTTCAGTTGAACTCGTGCCACACCTATTCATTGACTCATTGAGTATGACTGCTTTTGTGCTCAAAGGTAGAAATGAGTAGTTATGATGGGGACACAGAGTCTGTAACATATATCTGGCTCTTCACAGAAAGTCCCCAACTCCTCTTCCACTGATAGTTTACATTGTTATTACATAGCAAAAACAAAAACAAACTATTTTTAAACAAATATATATGATATCTCATTTTATTGCACTTTGCTTCATTGCGCATCACAGACATTGTGTTTTTTACAAATTGAAAGTTTGTGGCAATTCTGCATTAAGCCTATAGGTGCTACTCAATTCATGTCTCTGTGTCACATTTTGGTAATTGTTGCAATGTTTCAAACTTTTTGAATATTATTATATGTGTTATGGTGATTTGTCATCAGTGACCTTTGATGTTGTTATTGTAAAATGAATTTAATAAATGCTGTGTGTGTTCTGACTGCTCCACCAATCGTTGCCTGACTTTCTCCCTCTCCTCGGGCCTCCCCATTCCCTGAGACACAGTATTAAAATTAGGCCAATTTAATAACCCTACAATGGCCTGTAGGCCTTCCAGTGGAAAGAGGAGTTGCACATCTCTTACTTTAAATCAAAACCTGAAATCAGTTAAGCTTAGTGAGGGAGGCATGTTGAAAGCCAAGATAGGCTGAAAGCCAGGCTTCTTGCTCTAGTTATCCAAGATGTAAATGCAAAGAAAAAAATTCCTGAAGGAAATGAAAAGTGCAACTCCAGTGAACAGATATATGATAACGAAGCAAAACAGCCTTATTGCTGATAGGGAGAAAGTTTTCGTGGTCCAGATAGAAGATCAAACCAGCCACAACACCCCCTTAAGCCAAAGCCTAATCCGGAGCAAGGCCCCAGCTCTCTTTAATTCTATGAAGACTGATAGAAGTGAGAAAGCTGCAGAAGAAAAGTTGAAAGCTAGCAGAGGTTGGCTCATGAGGTTTAAGGAAAGATTCCGTCTCTATAACATAAAAGTGGAAGGTGAAGCAGTTAAGGGCTAATGCAGAAGCTGCAGCAAGTTAGCCAGAAGATCTAGCTACTATCATTGATGAAGGTGGTTCACTAAACAACAGATTTTCAACGTAGATTTTAAAAACCTTCTATTGGAAGAAGATGCCATCTAGAACTTTTATAGCTAGAGAGAAATCAATACCTGGCTTCAAAGCTTCAAAGGACAGTCTGACTCTCTTGTTTGGGGTTAATGCAGCTGGTGACTTTAAGGTGAAGCCAATGCTCATTGACTATTCTGAAAAACTGAGGGCCCTTAAGAATTATGTTAAATCAATTCAGCCTGAGCTCTATAAATGGAATAACAAGGTCTGAGTGACATCACATCTCTTTACAGAATGTTTTACTGAATAGCTTAAGCCCACTGTTGAGACCTACTGCTCAGAAGAAAGGTTCCTTTCAAAATATTACTGCTCAGTGAAAATGCACCTGGTTGTGGAAGAGCTCTGACAGAGATATACAAAAAGATTAATGTTGTTTCCATGCCTACTAACACAACATCTATTCTGCAGTCAAGGAATTATTTCAAGTCTTATTTAAGAAATACATTTCTGTAATCCTAGCACTTTGGGAGGCCAAGGTGGGTGGATCACGAGGTCAGTAAATCGAGACCGTCCTGGCTAACACGGTGAAACCCCGTCTCTATTAAAAAATATAAAAAATTATAGCCTGGCGTGGTGGCGGGCATCTGTAGTCCCAGCTACTCGGGAGGCTGAGGCAGGAGAATGGCGTGAACCCGGGAGGCGGAGCTTACAGTGAGCCAAGAAAGCGCCACTGCACTCCAGCCTGGACGACAGAGTGAGGCTCCATCTCAAAAAAAGAAGAAAGAGAAAAAAAGAAAAGAAATACATTTCATAAGGCTATAGCTGCCATAGACAGTGATTCCTCTGATGGATCTGGGCAAATACAATTAAAAACCTTCTGGAAAGGATTCACCATTCCAGATGCCATCAAAACCATTTAGGATTCATAGGAGAAGGTCAAAATATCAACATTAACATGAGTTTGAAAGTTGATCCCAAGCCTCGTGGATGACCTGAATGGGTTGGAGACTTCAGTGGAGGAAGTAACTGCAGATGTAGTGGAAACAGAAAGAGAACTAGAATTAGAAGTAGAGCCTGAAGATGGAACTGAATTGCTGCAATCTCAAAATAACACTTGAATGAATGAGGAGTTGCTTCTTGTGGATGAGCAAAGGAAGTAGCTTCTTAAGATGGAAACTACTCTTGGGAAAGATGTTATGTACAATGTTGAAATGACATCAAAGAATTTAGAATATTCTATTAACTTAGTTGATAAAGCAGCATCAGGGTTTGAGAGGATTTACTCCAATCTTGAAAGAAGTTCTACTGTGGATAAAATACTATCAAATAGCATCTCATACAACAGAAAAATCTTTTTTTTTCTTTTTTTCTTCTTTTGGAGACAGAGTCTCCCTCTGTCACCCAGGCTGGAGTGCAGTGGCGTGATCTTGGCTCACTGCAACCTCCAGCTCCTGGGTTCAAGCAGTTCTCCTGCCTCAGCCTCCCGAGTAGCTGGGGTTACAGTGGCATGCCGTCACACCTGGCTAATTTTTTTTTTTTTTTTTTTTTTTGTATTGTAGTAGAGACAGAGTTTCACTGTGTTGCCCAGGCTGGTCTCGAACTCCTGAGCTCAGGCAATCCACCTGCCTCGGCCTCCCAAAGTGCTAGGATTACAGGCATGAGCCACCACGCCTGGCCAAAAACTCTTTCATGAAAGGATGAGTCAATCAATGAAGCAAATTTAATCCTTAAAAAGAATGCCACAGCCATTCCACCCTTCAGCAACCACCACCAGGATCAGACAGCAACCAGTCAACGCTGAGGCAAGACCGTCTACCAGCAAGATTACGACTCACCAAGGGCTCAGATGATTATCATTTATTTTTTAGCAATAGAGTGTTTTTCAATTAAAGCATGTACATTATTTTTTAGACATAATGCTATTACAAACTTAGTTGACTGCCATATAGTATAAACATAACTTTCACATGCAATGGGAAACAAAAAAAAATGTTACTCACTTTATTGTAATATTTGCTTTATTGCAGCGGTCTGGAACTCAACCCACAATATTTTGAAGGTATGCCTGTTTACAAATATTCTAGAAATCTTTAATAAAAGCATCATAAGTGAACTTACCCGAATCTGTCTTGGATGTTTAAATACTCTGAAATACGTTTGGATCACTGATCTGAACATAAATTTTCAATATAGATATCACCATATGAATGCAAACGTATACTGCAATGCAGAGATAGGTTTGGTATATACATATATTGCAGTGCAGAGATACGTATTTGGTATACATGATAAAGTGGAATCTAAACTCAATTAATAAGGGAGAAGATTTTATTTCGTTGCATTTCCTCTATAGAAAGGTTTTATATACTTTGCTTCTTTCTCTTAAAATTTAAATGGAAGAAAATAAAAAAATTTGGATTAATACATTAAGAACATGTTGTTAAATATGTATGCCAGAACGTATAATACAACATCTAATCTGAAAATGGACATACTCTTCTAATTAATTTTCTATTCAATCTGTTCTATTAAAATAATTATTCTTTCTTAAGTATAGTAAAATCTTAAAATGAAATTCATAGACATGTTGATATGTATGACTGAATCATCACCTAATTGAATGCAACAACTTTTTATTATAATTGACAAGATTGGAAGTACTGCAATTTTATTATAACACATGTTATTATAATCCTTTCTGCTATAGCCAAAACAGTTTCAGAATGGTCCAGTTCAGAAGTAAAAAAAAAGAAAAATTAACGCAACATCACATTTTTAATCATTCAAGAGCACCTTATTTAGTCACATACAGCCAGTCCCCTCTTGCATATTTTCCCACTTTAGGGTTTTAGAAGGAAAAAGCTGACATTTCTCTCCACAAAGTTTCTTTCCCAGTAGGCTATCACTAATGTCAACAAAAGCAGCAGGAGTTCCTCTGAAGATTTGGAAAGAGCAGTTGAATAGGCAAGAATGACCCCTGTTTGCTTTGAGTAAAATGAAGTGTTTACCTTAATATCCAACAGTTCCAGAGAATTTCCTGGAGGAAAATTATGCTTTAAATCAGTACTTTTCAAATGCTGTCCCTTAGGACTCTAGAGTCCTGTGGTAGTGCTTCAGGGGCTGTTCAAAAACTTTAGTTTCTTTAAAAATATTTTAAAACTATTTTTAAATCCACAATTAAAATCAAGCATATATCTGTGAGTTTTATATCAAATTCTGATGCACTGGAGAACACCAAACCCCTTTGTTTGGGCCCCTCCTTCATTTTTGTGCAGACTTTAAAAGAAAACTCCTCCTTCCCCCCACCAACCCTGCACATACTTGAGTATTAGAAATATGTCATCACTTGGGAGAATTCTATTTCTGCATTGCTTTCTAACATTTAAATCCAGATTGACGTATGTCGATTTCTATAAAATTTAGGGAGTCCTCATTGGTCACAAAGACACTACACATGCTATCTAGAAGTTTTCTGCATGCACCTGTCCATTCTTTATAGTTTTCCTGCATTCTTCCGGGTATCATCTTTCACGTTGACTGCTGAAAGTTGTTAAAGCAGTGACCAAGTGTTATACTGAGGCCTTAAGTTGTTTATAGGTCTCCATCAGAGCTCTGAGCTCCAGACAAGATGCTCAAGTGAGCAACAGTCATTTGAGCAGTAATAAATTCATCACATACTACATTGTCATATAGGTAGCTTGGTACAGATTAGGAATTCTGGGCACCTTCAGTCATACATTTATATTCAGAATAGAAATGTCAATCACTTGTAATGATTTAACTATGAATTAAAAATTCTCTTCTTGTTTCAAGTTCCTAGATTAGTTTAATTGAAGAGCAAACAGAGGGGACAAGGTAAGCAGCTAAAAATTACCATTTTCAAATACTTATTTGTATGAAATAGAATTTTCTCAATATTGTTCAATCTTCCCAAAATCTTTCCTGATCTATTCCCCTCCTGGCCCCCACTGAAATTGGACACCTTTTCCTAACCCTATTTTTCTGAATTCTGAACGTATTTTCACTATGATAAAAGGAATGTGGCCTTTGGAATGACATCAACCTGTCTAATCCACACTACCTGGCCTTAAGACCTTTGGTTAATTATTTATCTTTTTAGAACCTCAGTTTCCCTAACAGCAAACCAATGCAGGTGTGAAAACTGAATGAGATTATTATATAAGTAGTGTAGCACAAAAAATGTTATCTTTCTTTTTCTTTTATGAAATACACAAAATTTCCTATACTTTGGGAGAATCTTTTCTTCTGCCCTGTTAAATTATAAGCTCCTTGATAACAAAGAATATTCAACCATGTACCAGTTTTCAGAAAGTAGGCATCCAATGTTATTTATTGAAATAAAATATAATAAATGGATTATGGTAATAAAGGTCAATGTGATTGCTTATTTAATTAATTAATTTACTTACTTTTGAGACAGAGTCTTACTCTGTTGTCTAGGCTGGAGTGTAGTGGCTGGATCAATGCTCGCTGCAGCCTCAACCTCCAGGGCTCAAGCAATCCTCTCACTTCAGCCTCCCAAGTATCTGAAACTACAGACGCATGCCATCATATTCCTTTTTTTTTTTTTCCGTAGAGATGAGGTTTCACCATATTGCCCAGGCTGATCTCGAATTCCTGAGTTCAAGCAATCCTCCAGCTTCCACCTCACAAAGTGCTGGGATTATAGGTGTAAGCCACCACACCGAGCATGGTAGTTTAATAGGTAGGTTTCTTGCAATAATAAAGTAAACCTCATAGTCTGAATTGTAGTTTTCTTCCCAAAAATTGAAAATAAAACAACTTGGACTTCTCACACTTCATAACACATATGGGGAAGGGTGATAAATAATAATAGACTATAACTCTTAGGGAAAATATTCAATTTTTACCTATCAGCAACTCTCATTTCATAGGAATAATAATCATGATTTGCCATAAAATACTGACTGGATACAGTGGCTCATGCCTGTAATCCCACAGCTTTCTAAAAGCTGAGGCAGGAGGATTGCTTGAGGCCAAGAATTGAGATCAGCCTGGGCAACATAATGAGACCTCATCTCTATGAAAAAAAAAAAAAAAAAAAATTTAATTAGCTGGGCAAGGTAGGAAAATCATTTGAGCCCAGGAATTTGAGGCTGCAGTAAGCTATGATTGTGCTGCTGCATTCCAGTCTGGGAGACAGAGCAAGACATTGTCTCAGAGAAAAAAAAAAAAGAAAATAAATTTTACAAGACGATAAGCACTTGGAAGAACTACAACAAAAACCACACTTATCTGAGAACCAGTCAGTATTCTCAATAGCACTGTGTATTAAAATATAAATAAAAGTAGTATTTTATTTTCTCTCAAACTAGAAAACCATTGCAGGATTGTGAGAATTCCTGATGGATTAAAACTTGTGTATGAATAAAAAACAGAAGTAAACTTAGTGTCTAATATTTCTTTGTTCATTGTACTATTTCCCCAATATAGCAAGTTTAAAATTTTTGAAGAATATTAAAAAAGGCAAAAAAGTAACACTTATGATAGGTACCTCAACTACAGTTACATATATTATTTAACTCAGTTTTTAAAAAAGGAGAATGAGGAAATAAATTATTTTAAGGTCTTACAGTTTATTTCACACTCAGAGCAGACATAAAACACAGGTCATACGAATGTGTAACACCTAGTTTCCTGACTGTTCAAATAAGTTGGGAAACTTCTACAGCAGAGAGACATTGCTCAACAGGCTACGCTCATCTCTGTGCTTGTGAGAGACATAAAATGTTGCTAAGACTCAAGACATGATAATACTAGTACCTTTTAGGAAAAGTTGTGTTTACTGAAGCCTGTAATGCAGGAGAAAATAAACGGCACTTAAATCATCCCCCTGACCTCCAGAAGTTTATATGTTAAAGAACAACTGCATAAGAAGGTTTCTACTAAATTATTTTTTATCAACAATCATTTCATGTTCTTTTAATTAAACTAATCATAATCATTTGGGGAAGTATTCATGGGAAAGAGCATTAAAAAATGAAAAATAAATGATTCTGATACATGGGTTCCCTTTGTACTGAACAGCTGAACAGGAGTGGATTGGAAGCAAACTGAAAATAGGACAAGAAGGTGTTAGGTTCTGGATGGTGCTAGAAATTCATGTAGAGCAGCTCTAAAGAGAGTGGTGGAGCCCAGGGTACCTGCCCCACTTCAAGTGTTCTTAGCTTCTTCCTCATTTTAAAAGTTTAAAACACCTTAGGTCATATGTGAAATGTGGCTGGTTTTGTGCAATATAAGGTCATGTGCCCATTTACCATAATACATTAGAAATTGAAATTCAAGATAAAATAAATAAATAAAGGAATGATGGTTGGTCATGAAGAATATGGGTAAAATAGTGACTTTTAAAAAAATATAACTAACATCATGGCCATAATATCATCACTGCAGCATTTTCACAGTTTTTGAGCACAAATGATTAACTTATATCAAACACACAGAATTGTAAAAACTGGAGAGATATGTATATGTATAAATACATTTATATATTTTATATTATATATATTTTATTACATATGTGTATATGTGTGTATATATACATGCATGTGTATATACATATAATTCTCATCATACAAACACACACACAGACACCTACACACCTATGTACCTGGAATCTTTCACCATTCTAGTTGTATTAGTAAAGATGGACATACAGAGGTTAGAGAGAGAAAAGAGGAAAGAGAATTGAAACATACTGTAAATAAATAGTCTTGTTTATAGCAATTCCTTAACATTTGTTTTACAACAGTTGTTTTCATGTTCAGCCCACACCAGCTGTTCCCCAAACATAAGAGTTTTCAAAACTAATATGCTTTGCACCAACAATTCTCCATAAAATGTTTAATTCATTGTAATCTTTGTCTTATTACTGCTCTTGTTCTAACTACATCCAGCCCATCCCAAATCTCAATAGATTTTTTGGGGAAGTAGACATTTGTGGAATGGAAAAAATGGTTTACATATTTCAAAACTATAAGGTTGCTGATAAACAAGATTCGTTTAAAAAGTATGTATGTATGAGGACTGTGTTTGGCCTTTAAATGCCATTGTGAATGGCTGAGCTAGATGCATTATTAATAAATGTCATCTTTTCAAGTGAGTTCAGCATTAATATTGATATAGACTTTCCTCCTGTTCTTAATTTTGCATCTCAATAAAGATATGAATGTTGGCAAGCACTGTTATTGACAATTGATGAAATTATGCAAACACAATGTTTTTGCAGCTTTTAAGTAAATACTGCATGCTAATGAATTTCAAAGTGTTTTATGTGTTCCTGTAGGAGCTGAATTTGTGTAGGTGGACTGCACCATAGATGTGCTTTTCTAAGCCTATTACACTTATCTCAGCAGAGCTGTTGTTTGCCTCCTAATAAGCAATTTGATAATTTTATCATGAGCTCTGAGGCCCTCCAAAGATCATTTATATAATGACATCTTGTGGAAGCAAGCCTCTCTAGAACTTTCTGAAGGTAATAATTATTTCATATATTTGTTCTGTAGCCACAGGGTTGTTTTCAAAAAGCTTCATGCTAATTTTCAGTCTATACTTGATGCCACAGGATTGTTCTTCAGTTGTAATAAAATAGTTTGGGCTATTTTATTACATACACGCATTTTGAATTAGGTTTTTAAGATATCCAACTCTCAAAGGAAAACATTTACCTAGCTAATGATTCTTTTATATTCCTGTCCTTAAAGTTTAGGAGATAATTCAAGGAATTAGTATATCAATGCACAGAACAAAATCCAAATATAAAGTTAAGAGTAGCTTATAAATACCCAGTTGAGGTCATTCTATATGTACACATGAAATCTAGAATGGTTTCTTGTCTTAAAGAAATGCATCAATCTATATTACTTGAATGTTCACCAAACTTAAGAATTATGCCCTAGTGAGGGATATTCTGAAGAAAAAAAAATCTAAAAGAAGAAAAAGGAAACTTTGAATACATTCATGGCATTAATTAGCTTAGTAGTATTATAATTAGTTTACTCTTAAAAACAGTAATCTTACTCTGGTAAGTTTGCCTCAAGATAAAATATAACTTGTTATACATAAAGATTCTTCCTAGGAAAAGTCAATTAAAAATAGACTTTTAAAATTTATTTTTATTTTTTATTTTATTTCTTCTGGAGACAGGGTCTTACTCTGTTGCCCAGGCTGGACTCAAATCCCTAGGTTCAAGTGATCCTCCTGTCTCAGCCTCCTGAGTGGCTGAGACTGTAGGCACACACCACCACATTTGGTTCCCAGAGTTACACTTTAATATTTTATTTATTTCATTTATTTGAGACAGAATCTCACTCTGTTGCCCAGGCTGGAGTGCAGTGATGCCATCTCGGCTCACTGCAACCTCTCCCCTCTGGGTTACAGAGATTCTCCTGGCTCAGCCTCCCAAGGGGCTGGGATTATGGGTGCACAGCACCTCGCCCAGACAATTTTTGTATTTTTAGTAGAGATGGGGTTTCACAATGTTGGCCAGGCTGGTCTCGAACTCCTGACCTCAAATGATCCTCCTGCCTTGGCTTGCCAAGTGCTGGGATTACAGGTGTGAGCCACCATGCCCAGGCAGAGAGTTATATTTTAAAGCAAAATTAGGAGACTACCATATCAGTGGTCTCTAATCTTTATAAGTGAAAAAACATTTGTACACCTCCAATATATTTATATGTAATATATATGAAACATGCATGTACACTACATATTCAAAAATATTATGTATGTCAGAACACATAAACAAAATAGGAAACTTAAAAGACTAAAAGTAAACATAGATATTTGCCTTGTCAGTCTATGAGGAGTACACTCTACTTTGGAGAACACTGTTCCATAATATTAGTAAACACCCATTGTGCCGGGTTGCATCCTAAGAATTCTAGATATATTAACTCATTTAATCCTCATAACAGTCCTAAAGGGGGACATGATTATTATGTTCATTTTACAAATGAAGGAGTTGAAGGTGGGAGGTATTCAGTGATTTGCTTAAGATCACACAACTAGGAAGTGGTATAGCTGGAATAGAAACCCAGAAAGTATAACACAGAGTCAGGGCACTCAACCTCCATGCTGCACAGAGAAATGCAATTGGTTAGCCACACTCCACACTTCACTCATAACCTCTCAACCCTTTGCTCATCTCACTTCACCGCCTCCCGGACCTGTTACCTTTCACGAAATTGCACTAAAACCCAATAAAATATCTCTTTAAAATTGAAAACAAGTCATGAAAAGACAGGAGATTGCACGTACCTTTTATAATAGAAGAGTATATCCTTTTCTTTACCCTGCATCTCCCCAAATGTTCTCATACTGTCCCTCCCATTGATCTCTTTAGCAGACATCAATAATGCTACAAAAGACCTCCTACTGAGAAGGAGGAAATATTTGACCCATGCAACTTTTTCTGCATTCATTAATTAGAGGATCTCCATTTTCAGAATAGTAAAGGAGGCAGTGTAATTATTTTCTTTGAACTGTGTTTTGGGGTCTAGTATAAATCCCTAATTTCATTACTTAAAATAAAGGAAAAAGAGGACTTCTTAATATATATCCCTAGTTTCATTACCTGAAGAAAAAAAGAGGACTTCTTAATTGTTCATAGGTGACATTGTAAGACACAACCCCAAAAAAGTAAAACTATTTTGAATATGGTGTCTTCTATAATCTGACAATGGTCTAAGCAGTATTTTTATCAGTAATTCTTATTTCATAAACAGATATATGACTAATTGGTCACACTCATTAATGAAAGTATAAATGAGGCTACTTAGGGATATCTTACAAGACAATACAAAAACAACTCATAGCCCATTAGAGCAAAAAATCACAAGTCATAATCACAGAGTTAAAACACAGTTAGGGAAATCTGTCATTGATTCAGATTGTGATTGGCACCTATAGGCGCTCAATAAATAATTAGAGCTGGTACCAAGGTTACATAAAAAGTTAGATGATATCGATACTCCATCCTAGGATGTAACTATCATTAACAACATTTCTTTTTTTGGAAAAAATGGATTACCAGATTCTAATTTGGATTTCAATCAAGGTAACACTGGTGTTCCATGATTATCTCCGAAGAAAGTGATGGCTGCTCAGCAAGAAGAAATTCAGTCTCCAATCCCAGTTTTCCAAAGCCCCATTCTCCCAGTGACAGCAGTTAGCAACCACCTGAAAAGAGGAAAAATCTTCCCAAGACCCCCACAGCTAAATTTTGGAAGAAAGATAATTTGGAATCTTTCCCTAAAAAGAAATTTAGTAATTTTTTTGCTATCTTAAGGGGAGGATCTCTGTTCCTAGCATACCATGGCCTTGCTATTCCCAGGCAAGATGATCCAGGATTAGTGTATAATGACTGTTTGCTATTTCCTGTATTATGAATTTTTAAATAACATTTTCCTAGCAGGAAAGACATGTCTTTAAAGGACAAACTCCTATAAAAAAGAGTTACTGCATTTACCTTGAAGCTTGACAGATAAGTATTTATTTCAAGTAGAACACTTTCAAAGAGAAAAATTTCTAGTTACTTATTCAGCTATTCTATCAATGCTTTTCTCTTCCTTTCTTGAATCAAGGCTTTTCATTATTACTGTGACCATGATTAAAACTGAGAAGTAATAAACTGCATATATTTAAATTAATTAGAGTCTTCAAAGGTTTTCCTCTACCTCTTCTTTTCCATCTCATTTCTCTATGCAAGTTTTATTTTTTCTCAGATGTAGTTACCAAATGCTTTCATTAAATAATTACATTTGTCTGGGACTTCTTTCAAGCTATACCTATACTTGAAAATGTACCTGTCTCTAACCTCTGGTATCTTATTTTTTTAAAACACCCCTGCAATTTCACCTTTACCTTGAATCCTTCCCTAGCTTCAGGACAAAAAGCAAATCTCTACTGGTTTCACATCACAAAAACAAATTGTTTCTAAATATCAGTCCTTCGATAACTGCTGTTACAGGGTTTGTACCATCTGTAACAAAATGATGGTACAAAATATAAGGTGTACACACATAACACACACACACATTCACACAAACCCCTCTACTGGTATAAAGGTACCAACTAAAACTAGCTTTTGGGGGAAAGTTTAGCATTTATTCTGAAATTATGTTATTAAACTTTAAAAATATTAAAATATCTTGTTTCTTAGATAATAATGGCAATAGCAAATGAAAGTTTCTTCTTAAAAAATTTGAGTATTTGTGAAAATAAAATTTGGCTAGCCTGAAAATTTGTTTATAAGCAGAGCTTCATTATATTTGATGGCTAAAATTCTGTGGAGAACTTTAGTCTTTGAAATTCAAGTCTGGAAGCCACTGCTCTAAACAACTGACCCGACCCTTCTTTGTTAACCTGTTTGCGACATAACCCCTTCGTACCTGTTTCTTTATGTTATTTAATTAGACTTACAGGATGTCATCCTATCAACTCTATTTCCTTCATAAGTCATACTACAGAAGTACAAAAATGAAAATGGATTTATTTGTCTTAGTCTCTACAATGCCTAAACTGCATCAGGTATAGACAGATGTCTATGTACTGTCTAATGCTGGTACCAGCACATCTTTTTTTTATTTCAAAATACTTTAGGAAAATGATTTGATTTGATGGAATCATCTCTTTTAATCAATGCATTTCTAAAAAGCAGTAAGGAAACAAATATGGGCAACACTCTGTGTTAAAGCCAAAATTAAGTTGCTAACCAATTAGCAACAATTCAAAAGATGATATGTAAGGGGGTGAACATTTTCTTCATTAATAAACAGTAATGTATTCTCAAGGATTACGGCTAACTACTTCATTGTTTTATTGAAAACCTAGACAAGGCACCTCTGAAGAGCTGAGCACCTGCTAGATTCATTTAATTTGAGTTTGGGTTGGATGCCAAGAATCCTGAATTCCACTTCTATTCCCATCACTAAGCAGTTGTGTGACCTTGGATGAGTTACCTCATCACCCTGAATCTTAATTTTCTTGTTCCTAAAAGACAAGGCATGTTAGATGATTTCCAAAATCTTTTGCCTGAGATCCTGCTTTCAATGAACCCAGAAGAGAGCAAACATTGTTACTCTGCTTTTCTACCTAGAAATAATATCCCCCAAACAACCACAAAAAAGAAAGAAACAACTCCAGATTCTCCAAATTTATTTGAATAAAAAGAGCTGAGATGTAGAATTATGGTATCAACAATTCTAAATCCTGGTATTGCAGTCTCCTGGAATGACCCTAATCATCTCATTGATTTAAGTATAAATGTTGAAAAAGTTATCAAACTAAAATTTAAATCTCTTTATGAAAATGATGACATATAGTAATTTAAGGAGAAGGATTTTTGCAAGATGAAATAAAACATTGGATGCTGGAACTTTTCAATGCGTTGGAATCACAGTGATTAGACAACTCCTGTAAAAGCAGAACAGTACTACAGTTATGAATATAGTCCCTGGTGACTTACTGCTTGACTCATCCAAAATCATGCCCTTCCCACTCCAGTTAAAATGTTATCTCCCATCAAAATATGACATCTGAAAACAACATGCCAGTAACTCTAGGCCTTAGGGAACTGCAATGAATATCATTCAAATTAATTCTGACTGACATTTTGGTAAATCACCTCTTGAAGTCAGGAAGGGAACATTTTTAAAGCACTTGAGGAGTGCCAAAATAGAAAGGAGTAAAACCACATTCATCATGCAGGAGGTGAAGTGCCAGGCAAGTCTGAAGCCAAAAAAATGGCAGCCACATCATTTCAATTGAATGAGTGATGAGTCTTCATCAACAAGCGTGTATTGACTCCTGCTATGTAAATGGTATAACAGGTGATCTATATATGGAAAGAGAAATATTTATGTGTACTCATTTATATTTTAGGAGGGCAGTTCAACAATTAAAAGCAAGATTTTGGAATCAGCAAGAACCTCTTCAAACATGGGCTCTGTCACTTACCAGCTGCTGGGCTTTAAGAAAGTGAATTTCGCTAAGATTCAGTTTTCTGAACTGTAAAATACAGATGATAGAAATACATATTCATATGATTGATGGCAAGACTAAATAAAATGATGCCTGTACAGTGCTCAGCACAGCTCAGCATAAATT
This sequence comes from Trachypithecus francoisi, assembly GCF_009764315.1. Lineage (NCBI taxonomy): Eukaryota > Metazoa > Chordata > Mammalia > Primates > Cercopithecidae > Trachypithecus > Trachypithecus francoisi. Next base: position 75,923,278 of record NW_022681468.1, on the reverse strand, counting down.
AATAAATTAATAAAAGTTAACTGTTGTTTCTATTATATATGTTCAATTAAACCCATTGCAAATAGGATTAATTATAAAATAATGACCTAGAATTCTAATTACAATTCTATTTATAAATACTAACCCTTCCAGTGTGAGGAAACTAGTATTTACTTTAATGATATAGTTTATGGTAATACTATGCAAGTCACCATGCTGGATGCTTTACATACATATATATGTGTATGTGTGTGTGTGTATATATATATGTCAAGATATATATATACACATATATACATACACACATATATGTGTGTGTAATTTAATTCTCTTGACACAAAGAAACTAAGGTTGAGAGAGTTTGAACAATTTGCCCAAAGGTGATACAGCTAACAGTTAGAGTTAGGATTTGTCTTTAGGTCTTTCCTCAAAGCCATAAGCCTAATACTAAACTTGAATTTGGGATATCAAAACTGTTACTGAGCCTGCTTCCCTCTCAAATTCATTCCCTTCCTCATCCATCCTGCAGACACTGCTCTAGTGTGGAGATATCTTCATCCCTCATCACCTTAACTGTTACGATAATGACCTAAATGAGCTCATCTCCAGGATTTCCTTGCCCCAATCCATTCTTACTTCCAGCTGGAAGAATAAACTTCTTGCAATTCAGCCTCATGTGTGCTCCTAGTCCTCAATGTTTCCCATTACTGACAGAATTAAGTACAACACATCAGACTTTCCATCGGTATTCTCAATAGCCAGGTGTTAATCCTTCCTTTCGTCCTTATTTCCCAGTTTAGTGCATTTTGAACACTCTAGTTGACCTGGATTACCCAACATTTCCTGGATAATATCCACTACCTTAGACAACCTAGACAGTGCCCTGCTTTGCTGCCTTCAACAACAACTCCCTGGTCACCCTCCCCCTGCCAGCCTCCCCGATCTAGCCCCATCAATACCTTAGCCATACTCTGGGGTCTCTGCTCAATATTGCTTCATTAATAAAATCTTTTCTGATCTTTCATGGCTCTTTGTGATTATTGCAATATTCACAGCTCTTTATTTTTGCTTCGATGGTGGTACTTTTCACCTTTTGATATATACTATCTTAGACTATCATTTTCTTGAAAGTAGAAATTGAGCATTATTTATTAAGCATTCCAATGAACTGAATATAGTAATAATTATAGAGAACACTTACATATGACTTATGTCCAGGCATTTTTCTAAGATCTCTAACACATATCAACTCAACCTAAACAACAAAAATATGAGACAGATGTGGTAGGCAACTTCTAAAATAGTCTACAATGATCCCTGCCTCTTGGTATTCACGTCTGTCTGCAATCATCTTTCGCATGAGCCCAGGAGTTTGAGGCTGCAATCAGTTCTGATTGCACCACTGCACTCCAGGCTGGGCAACAGAATGAGACCTTGTATCAAAAAAGAACAAAACAAAAACACAAAGAGACATCTTGTGCCTTCTCTTTGTTTGTTTGCTTGAGGGAAGATAGCTGCCATGTTGTGAGCCATGTCGGGGAGAGAATGGAGAGGACCACGTGGCAAGGAATTTAGATAGGCTTTGGACCAACAGCCAGAGAAGACCTGAGGTTGCCATTCAATCGTCCACAAAGAGCTGAATCCTGCTAAAAAGTGTGAGTTTGGAAGCAGATTCTCACTCGGTCAAGCCTTCAGCAGAAACCATAGCCCTTGCTGACACCCGAGTGCAGCCATATAAGAGACGTGGCAACAGAGGCATCCAGCTAAGCTACACTTGGATTCCTGACTCACAGTTTTGTGATAATTCGTTATGCAGCAATATACAATACAGCAAATTTTATTAGTATTCCTACTTTTCAGATGGGAACATTTAGGGTTATGAACTTAGTAAGTGACAGGAGCAGGATAAAAACCAGGATATTTTAGTTCCAGAGTCCATGTCGCCCAGGCTGGAGTGCAGTGGTGCGATCTTGGCTCACTGCAACCTCCGCCTCTCGGGTTCAAGCAAGTCTCCTCAGTCTCCTGAGTAGCTGGGACTACAGATGTGTGCCACCACGGCTAGCTAATTTTTCTTTTTCTTTTTCTTTTTTTTTTTTTTTTTTTTGTATTTTTACTAGAGACGGTGTTTCACCGTGTTAGCCAGATGGTCTTGATTTCCTGACCTCGTGATCCGCCCGCCTCGACCCCTCAAAGTGCTGGGATTACATGCGCAAACCACCGCGCCCGGCCGAGCCATTACTCTTAATCACAAAGCTAGGCTGCCTCACTAATAAATCGAAGTTCTTTCCCTAAAGTGGACCATTGATTATAATATAGCTAATGATGAAGAGTTGGCTGCAAAAGGCTTTGCAGTATCCTAATTCACAATTGTACTAATCGGTTGGTTTGTGTTGATATAAGACAGGCTTGTATTACATATTATATATATATATATTTCAACGTGTTTATGTCTAACTTTCTAGGTAAAACTTGAGTCACTTGTGTAGCTTTTTTGGGATGTGTGTAAATGTACAGCAAGAAGCTCTGTTTATCTCAGTTTAAATTTAGAGCTTAAAACAGTTGGCACTAGGTATGATGAGGCAAAAAGAGGCTTTGGAATCTCACTAATCTGGATTTGTGCCTATGCACATGACCATTTCTGCCTGTGCAATATTAGTCAAGGTGCATAACCTCTCTGAGCCATGGCTCCCATTGATGTACAATGGGAACACTAACAGTATCTATTTCATAGAGGTATAGGTTTTGATTCTGAGGTAATTAAATTGCTTAAGACAGTACCTGGTTGTTTCCTCTTTAAAGTCTTGCTGAAATCCCATGTCTTTAATAAACTCTTTGTTGGCCACAGAAGTCAAAAACAGCTGATTCCTCTTCTGAATTTCTCTAACATTTATCTGTCCTATTCATGTGACATGTAATGATTACATTATCTGTTGTAAGGCTAGAAAATATCTTAAAATCTTTATAATATTCAGTAAAATTATTCATTCAAAAATTCTTAATTGGACACCTGGTACAAGACCTGTGCCTTAGTAATGAGGGAGTCCCTAATACAGTGCTCTGAGTAAAGAAAATGACCAGTAAATAGTTATTAGAATTATAAATATTTAATGTTATATTATTGCACCATCATAGGAAAAAAATTATCAACTCTCTTCTGATGCATTTTGAAAATAATTGTCCTGGTACTGGAGAAGTAGAGGGATGGCTGCACTGAATTCCTAAGTCTGTGTCTCAGTGCAGTGCAGGGTCTATATTGAATGCAGCAGTGGTGTCACCCTTACCTACATTCATCTCTGCAGCATATGAGGGAAGTTTGGAACTACAATTTCCATAAGCTCCTAGCCTTTAGATTTGGCCTGTGAGAGGCACTCCCACAGACTAAAGCTCATCTCCCAGTGGCAATGGCAGGCAGGAAACAGATTATCTGAGGTGCGGCCTAGCTTTGACTTTCTGAGGATTTCTACTAAGAATCATCCACTATGTGCTACACGCAGCTGAGGTCATTGGCTGCAGCTTCCCCGCAAACCTTGTATCACTGAATTTCCTGGCATACTTTCTGAAAGGCCTCCTGACTTCACCCTCTCAGAATTTCCAAAAGTTGCGTAATCCCTTAGTTCCATATTCAGTACTTACTAATTTCTAACCAAAATACTTTGATGGCTTTTGCTTTCCTGACTGAACTCGGACTGATATGCCAGGATAAGGTTTGGTGATTCAATGATAACAATAGTGTCGTTGCACAAAATTATTCCCCAATAGAGAATTCTTATTTTTCCCTGGGAGAAAGGACACTTACAGCAATTACAAAAGTTATAAGTGCCCTTCTAATATCAGTGAATTATGTTACTATACCTACTTCTAATGAATTTATTATTTATGTTTATAGTAGTCCCTAAAATTCTTACTTGTTTTGTGAATAAAAGCTATGGAAGAATTGAACATCATAGCAAAATATAATGATACAGATTATAATGAAAATACATATTTATCCCTCATATCACAGCCTGTGGCTCAGGCTCCAGAGCTAGATTGCATGGGTTCAATTTCTAGCTCTTTCACTTACTCAACCACTATACCTATTTCCTCTTCTGTAAAATGAGAATTAAACCTTGCAGGGTAGTTGAATGGAATAAATGAGTTAATATATGAAAAGTGCTTAAAACAGTATCTGGCACTATAATAAACACTAAATATGTGGTTACTATTATTAACCATGCATAACTGTAACCATGTATAATTATAGTAAAAATAACCTGTACTGTTAGTTTTATTATCATTATTATGATTAGTCACAACAGAAGGGAAGACGGCCAGGATCCTGAATCCCCAGATCCTCACCTAAATGCCATCTGCTGCCATCAATTCCTGATACACATGGCACAAGGGAACTCCAAGCAATTGCACATTTGTAACAGTCTCTTATCCTGGCAAACTTGGTAGTACCCATCAGAGGTTTCTTTTTTATCCTCTCCCATAAGCCTAGACTAGAGCAAGAAAACCACCTCTGTTCCACAGGCCCTAACTTAGAGCGAAGGCTTAAAAGATACATATGCTTAACATTTATTTACCTTGTCTTATATGCCAGACAATATGCTAAATATTCTACATGCATCAAAGCCTCATGACACCTTGGAGACAGATATTATTATTACCTTCCACCTCGATTTTAAAAAAAGATATAAACCTAAGCACAGGAAAGATTGGCATCTTGCCCAAGGGCACATAGCTGGTAACAGATAATGCTATCTACATTCAGAAGGTTGGACTCAAGAGCCCTTGCTGTTCACCACCACACACATGCTCGGGTGGTTACACTGCCTGATGCCCTGATTTCCACAACTAGTGGAAAAGCATTTTTTAAAATCATTGAAATTGTTGAAATCTCTAAACTCTTCCTTTGTCCTCAGAAAATTGCGATCTGTAACTCAGCTTGCCTATTATGCATTTTTTTTTTACTTAAGGGGAAGAAAAGGTTATGTATTTTAAAAAAGGTGAGGAAGCCATTGGAGGATGCTATAAATTTATTCTGTCAGGCAGGCCAAGTTGTGTGACAGTCAAAGACATGACTTGATGCAGAGATGTGAAGTGTGACTTTTTTGACTGTCACACTGGATGAGATGGATGGATTTTGGAACACATCCCAGGAAGCTGAGATACTCATGTGGTCAAGTGTTGGGCTCCCTGATCAAATTTGACTTGCTGTCTCTGAAGTTGTTGGATTTTGCCAGCCCTCCAGATGCTGCATTGTATCTTTGCAAACACAGTTGGTCTGACACCATCTGCAAGACCCTGCATTGGGCCTAGCACTATGAGCCATTGTTTCCTGAGGAATTAATGGACATTCTCACATTCTACCTGTGTTAATTGAGTTACTTTCACACATGATAATGTGTTGGTTACCCAAGGCCTAGTTCTCACTTACATGCTCTGCACTAGATATGCATATAAATGGGAGAAATCCTAGAAGTTGCTGCCAAAATCCAGATAGCTTGCTATTCAGCAAATAACAACTAGTGTTTGATGAAATTATGTTTCCAGAAATAAATATGCAGTATTCATATTTTAAGGAGCAAACTGGTGAGAGATTACCTAGGCACATACTCTAGAAAGGATCTGATTCTGAATGAGCACTTGATTTTTCCATATTTCAATTCTTTGCTGTGGCTTACACTGGGGAAATGATATTTTTCCATATTCTAGAGCTATTTCACTCTAACATCATCATGGAGCAAAATGCATGAAAATAAGCATGACTCTGGGCACATCCAAAGGCGTTTAGTTAATGAATTATCCAAGGTACTTAGTTTTTAAGGAAATTCCACTTATCTGCTGCAATAGATGCTCTCTGATCAGAAGGAAATGGGAATAATAGTTGTCCAATTAACCCCCCCCCCGGGAAACAGTTAAAGTATGATATAGTTAAAAGAATGTTCATCCTAAGCATTTCATTTCAACTTAAAATATATGACTGTGCTTCAGTTCAGCAATAAAATAAATATTTTTCATTTCTGTGTGGACCTTTTCACTGAATATGGGCCTGTCTGCTGATTGGCATATCCCTTCACCTTTCTTGCATAAACTACCTCCATAATGCATTTTCTAGTGAGTTCCAGTTTGGGTTTCTTCAACTTATAGAGACTTACACAGAAATCTGGGAGAAGTAACCATACATGTTTTCAGAAATTTAGTTGTCACAGAAACAAAACCTTTTTTACATTAATAGTTCATGGATGTAAAATATAATTAAAATCATAAGTAATTTCGTGTGATTAAAATAACAAGTAAAAATAGTATACCTGGGTGGTTTATGCTATGGTTTAGATATGGTTTGTTTGACCCTGCCAAGTTTCATGTTGAATTGATCCCCAGTATTGGAGGTGGGACCTGGTGGGCGGTGTTTGCATCATGGGTGTGGGACATTTAATCATAAATGGCCTGGTGCCATTCTCACCAGAGGGAATGAGTGAGTTCTCACTCTTCTTAGTTCCTGTGAGAACCAGTTGTTAAAAGGAACCTGGTGCCTTTTCTCTCACTTGCCTCCTCATTCTGCATACACACACTGGCTCCCCTACCCCTTCCACTATGAGTGGAAGCAGCTTGAAGCCCCACAAGAAGCAGATGCTGGCATTATGCTTCTTGTATGGCCTGCCGAACCATGAGCCAAATAAACCTTTTCTTATAAATTACCCAGGCACACAAACAGACTGAGGCAATGGGCTTGGGGACAAACACAACTAACTCTTGATAAGCGTGCAACTTTTCTCATAGGAACAGAAGTGTGTGGGATCTCTAGCAAGTAGCCTACTGGCCACCTGCACTCCATGTGCTATGGTCATCTGTCAGCATATTTTATGAAAGGAACAGAAAGATATGATTAATCCAACAACTTGATTGTGTATTTCTACACACTCACTCTGACTATATGTAAACATGACCTACTATGAAGTCCTCAATTATGTAGAATTTGATTATCTGGCACTTTCCCTTACCATAATTGCATAATGGAAAAAAAAATGTCTATTTGGTATTAACCTCAAAGATTCAAAACATAGTTGGAAATATAAATTTAAAAAAAGTTTTGAATTGTCCAAACTATTTACATTACACACTAGGGTAGGTTTTAGCATCTGAAAAATTGCTAGCTATCCACAATATATCTTTTATATGTCCAAGATTGTTATATGTAGTCCAGCTGTAACACAGTTAGAATCATATTTCTATCCTTTCTTCAGGCCTAGAGAATAAATAATATTTTCTATTTTTACTTGTTATCCTAATAGGTTGAAGACAACAAACATATCTTTACTTTTAAAAGATGTCTAACTGTAGTATTTTCCTTTTGATTACAAAAATTGTGCGAGACACACTCTGGATATTTCAGGGAGACAAGAAGCTCACCTATCCAAATAATCCTCTCAGGTAATTTATGTGTTCACATAAGCCCATCAGAATTACAGGACATGGTCTTTTCACTAATACTTAACTCAAAATCAGATAAACCCCATGGATAGAGATGAGGAATTTAATCCATTCATAGATATTTTCTGAGGGCTTTCCATGTGGAAGGAAGAGTGTTTGAGATATGGGAGTGTTAGCCAATGTCACACATTTCCTGAAAATCCTAGAGGCAGTCACTCTAGTTAGCGTTGCCCATCTCATTGATAAAGAATAGCCACAAACATTTAAAACCTTCATTTGAAAACTTGAAAATGAGACACTGAGGCTATCATTTTGAGTATTTCTCTACAGATTACAAAAGAGCTAACAGTTCCACAGTCTCCAGGAATTGTGGGAGTTTTTTTTATTTGTTTGGGGATGACATGGCTATTAAAAGTTTCCCTACTTCATTCTCCATGTTTTTGTGATCAAGAAATATTTTATACAGATATTTCACATAACACCTTGATATAGAATGCAAGTTGATAAAAAATTCAACAAAAGAGATAAGAAATTATACTTTAACATAAAATTTCTATGTGACATGCTATTTATCTGTTTAATACTTCTTGCTGTGCACAACATAAAATCAGTTTGTCATAACCTTAAAGCATTCTTTTCTGGTTCTGAAAGCTCCAGAATAAACTGCCATTCTTTGACTTTCTTGAGCATAAAATGAAAACTGATTTTTTTTCTTGGAAAAAATGAATTACCCTAGCTTGACAGAGTGTAATTAGCATACCCAATGCAAGTTAAGAGAATGGGTTGACAAGCACAAAGAAGACTAAGAAAACATGAGCAAATTTTGCATGTGTTTTAATACATAAATGATTAAAAACATAACTATATATGTTAATTGCCACCAACTGCAACACAACCCTATTGGAAGACAATATTAAGTCATGGAAAACAGTACATCTTTAATTATTTGTCTATTCTATAAACAAGTTTAATTGGAATCTAAAAACAGAAAGGGACAAAAGCTCAGTTCCTTAGGGACCAACTAACTGGAAAGGGCAGATAAAAACCTTTTGTCTAATACAGATGTACCTCCGGAGCACCATCAGAGAGCACCAGGCAGCGCAGTAATCAGTAATAAGAGGTGTTCTCATTATTAAGCTTATAAAGCATAAACCAGGTCACCACAAGCTTTGAAGGTACTGATCATCAATTATTTCGCTAATTGTTTGTTCTGTTTGCATGTCTCAGGGTAAAAGGAAAAAGTCACTGAAGCGAAAAAGAGACACCAATAATTGCTACCTCAGTGACAGTTGGTTTTTAGTATCTCATTATTTATGATTTGTTTTGTTGTGCATATGTGACTTTAAGTCTACTGTATTAATGTATACCCAAGAAGTCTACTGTGTAACACTTCTGAAAGAATTACACAAATTAATCAGCAAACCTAGGCATAGAATCTGCCCTGTAAAGTCCTGCAAGACTGTTATTACCATGTGAGAGAGAGAGAGAGAGAGTGTGTGTGTGTGTCTGTGCGTGTGTGTGTGCGCGCGCGCGCATGGGCGTGTGTATGAATTCAAGAACCTTCACTTATGGTGTTGAACTTCTTGCTGTCAAGGAAGTGCTATGTAGTCATGTTGCAGCGAAAAAATGCCAAACTTTTTCTGGCCATTGTCATTTTGTTTACAAGCACAACAAGGCATTCTGACTGTCCTTGAAAATGGATTAAACTTCTCTAAAAAGGCTAGGCACAGTGGCTCACGCCTGTAATCCCAGCACTTTGGGATGCTGAGGTGGGCACATCACTGGATCTCAGAAGTTCGAGACCAGCCTGGCCAACATGGTGAAACCCGATCTCTCAAAAAAAAAAAAAAAACCCAGAGAAAATTAGCCAGGTGGGGTGGCGCGTGTCAGTAGTCCCAGATACTTGGAAGGCTGAGGTGGGAGCATCACTTGGGCTTGGGATATGGAGGTTGCAGTAAGCCAAGATAACACTACTGCACTTTGTCAAAAAACGAACAAACAAAAACCTCTCTGAAATAACAACAACTTTAAGATAATTATTAAGTTGAAGTTAACATGAGTAATGAGTCTGGAACATCATGGAATTCCATAAAAGGATTTAATTTTCTCAGTTCTAGCCATAAAGATAAGAGGTACATTAGGATGAAGACATCACTTTCTTAGAGCTGTGGAAGTCATAAGCTCACAACACAGTCATTTCTGGCCATTTATAACTTACAAGGCAACATTTCTATATTATTCTCCCTTCTATTCAGTAATGTTTCATTAACAGATTAAATATTACCTGAAACTAAAGGCTTCATTACTTATTGTTAAACTGAAAACAGAAATTCTCTAACAAAGAATGTTTTTAAGTTATGTTCAGAGATGAACATTTATACATTATAAAGGCTGGGGAAACTGCTAGAAGTTGGTGTTTATGTATGTCTTAAGTCAAGGAAAATACTATTTTGTCTACATCAGTCTTCAAAAAAGTCAAGAAATCCTTTCTTTGAAGAGATTTTTCAAAGTCCTTTCGTACCCCACCGACTTCACTCTGCAGAGTGCAAAAAATGATAGGACTTTGCTTTTGCAGAGTTAATTTCTTCGTATCACATTGAACTTAGATCCCCAGTATAGAGTTTTAATGGTCTCTGTCTAGAAGAAATAAAAGTAAATAAATGGCCAGGTGCTCACACCTGTAATCCCAGCACTTTGAGAGGCCACAGTGGGTGGAGCATTTGAGGTCAGGAGTTTGAGACCAGCCTGGCCAACATGGTGAAACCCTGCCTCTACTAAAAATACAAAAATTAGCCTGGCATGGTGGTGGGTGCCTGTAATCCCAGTTACTCAGGAGGCTGAAGCAGGAGAATCACTTGAACCCGGGAGGTGGAGGTTGCAGTGAGCCAAGATCACGCCACTGCACTCCAGCCTGGGTGACAGAGCAAGACTCTATCTCAAAAAAAGAAAAAAAAAGTAAATAATTACCATTGAAGTAAACTTCAGTCAGTTCCAGAAACTTGACAGAGCCCATGCCCTTTCTCAATGAAGTCAACTTTTCCTGAACAAACTGTGCAGACAGGATTAAACTGATATGACAACATTTCTTGTTCTAAGGAAGGTAAAGCCCAATTCTCTTTCTAATATGAAAAAGAAGAGGTTATTGAAAGATACCTGGTTTCTTTGCAAAATTAACATGGGGAAGAATTATTTAAGTACTTTGTAGGAGAATAGATTTCAGGTAACTGCACCTGTACTGTGGAAAATTACTCTTCAATTATGCAAAGTAATTAGGGTTGTTGTTCAACTGTTATGAAAAACCTGCAGTGTGCTAGAAGGTGCGTGCAACTCATGTAAAGATTCCATCATTGGAAGTGGTGAGGGAATATGATTTGAGATAGAAAGCAAAAGAAAAAAGAAACCTGCTAGGGAAGAGGTCTTTGTAAAATACTTAACTGACACACACTGAGAAACTATTTAAAACGTATCTGTTGATCACTTACAATTTACCTAGCATGCTAATAAGATTAATGAGATTTTCATGTCATTAAAATTCCCTTTTTAAAGATCCCTTTTTGAAGAATGAACTATGCTAAGTGGTAATATATAATTATGAATGGTCACTATATTACTTTAAATCTGAGTTTTTGAACTCTGTCTAGACTGATTTTAAAATTTATTTTTATGAGACAAAAGTAAAAGACTTATGACATGTCCTGATCATACAATAAGTAGAGGAAATACTATTACCTTAGTAATTTTTAGGTATTTCTTAGTGGCAAACTCTTTATTAAATAATGCAGTGTAAACCTACAAGGAGGATTTTCTTTCACTCCAAGTTGAAGTTTTTAAATGATTTCATTGACAATGAATAAAAACTCAAGAAGAAATAACCTTCATTTCACTTCAGCTGTCTTCCACATGCCTGCTCAGTGAGATGAATCAAGGCTCTTGAAACATTTGTTTTTGGTACACATAGTAACTCTCCTTGACGGTATAGATGGCATTGAAACTGTAATCATGACCATGACTTAAGTATGATTAAAGTAATCAGACTACAATATCCATATTCCATCAAATCTGTGAGAGGAGATTTCATTCTAGGGTGTTCCCTTTGTCTTCTTCCCTTTTGTAATTCTATCATTGTCCATATTTCTATCACCATGATTGTAATCTCTGACCTCAACAATAATGAAATCAAGCAACTGCTTGATAACTGCTGTAACAGAAATTGAACTGAGCATAATTAAAGTTTGGTTTAGTACTGGTTAGTTTAAAAAGTAAAATCATCGAATCATAACTATCTATTAATACCAATTGGTAGTCTTGGCTCCATGAACTCCAGCATCTCTCTTTCACTTATACTACTCTTAGATGAATTGTAAGCTAAATATTTGTTTCTAAGACTATCCTTTTACATTTCTCTCAGCCCTTCATAATAACAGTGACATGGAGCACCACAAGCCTCCTGTTGAAAGCCGTAGTTTCAGTTAATTGTTGATACAAATGTGAAACCCACATTGCATGCTTTATCTTATTTTAAGGCTCATAACTGAGTTGTCCATGTTTTCTGCCTTCATTTTCTAGCCTTTCAGTGAGATAGGAAGCATGCTTTAAAAACATCACCTCCCTCAGGACTGATTGTGCCTTAGAACTTCCACTGAAGTCAATAGGTGCTTTGTGTACACTCAGACTGGACTCATAATGAGCAGAGTTGATGAGAATCCAGCTTTCCAAGGATGACTAGTGCTGAGTCTTCAAGGTCATTCATCATTTTCATCTGAGAAGGGAGACCCTTTATTTGCTCTCTCTTCTCAAATAGGTACACAATTAAAGGAGGAATTATTCCTCCCAGTGGCAATCACTTTATTAACAAAGGGCACGTTGAGCCCCCATCTCCTCTCATTGCCAGATGGTCTGTGTGCCCAAGCAACTGAAGGCAGCCTCAATGAATATCTTACTTTTTTTCCTCAGAACTGCTGGCTCCATTACTTCTCTGCTGGCAAAAAGTGAAAGAAAATCCTCCTTGTAGGTTTACACTGCATTATTTAATTTTTTTCTGTAAACTATGAGTCAACAAAAACAAATGTGGCACCTTTTAGGTTGCCTCTCCAATAATTAGGTTCAAATTACCATTTTTTTAAGTTCTAAAAATCTGATATTATGAGCTCATATTTAGAATCGTCTGCTGGACAAAGTTGCAATTATGATAAAATAGAGAAAAAGCTTTTATCCTTAATAGCATGCATCTTATCAACTTTCATCAAACATATCCAGATAGCACAATGCTCATAGTAATTTGTAAATGCACTTAGTAATAGAATTCTGGACTTCAGACAATGTCATTAAACCTAACACTCTTGAAATTTTCACAGTGCACTGAACATGATTTAACTGAGAGATGCTCTTGATCGTATTTGTAAATAAAGACCTCCTGCCCCCAAAAGCATACCATTCTTTTTCTAGGCATCAGTATGTAAAGGAGAAGGAAAGTATCTTAAGAGGAAGATGGTTTTGGATAAAATAAACAAAAGATGCTGTCTATGCTAGAAGGATAGCATAAGCTCTGCTGCAGTAATAAACAACTCCCCAAATCTCAGGGACATAATACAATAAAAGTTTGTATTTATTGTGAGTTGCACTGCTCTCCTGTGAGGCTGTTCTTCAAATGGTGACTGAGAGATCTCAGCAGCCTCCATCTTATAGCTATGCCATCTGAAACTCTTGGCCTCCAACAATACCATAGGAAGGAAAGAGAGAGGTGGAAGAGGTATAGCAGCTCTTAACTGACCAACAGTGACATGTATACCTTCCACCCAGTATCCATTGGCTACAACTAGTCACATGCCCCCAACCTCATAGAAGGTCTGGAGAATGTAGGTAGCCACAAAATATTTGGTGACTACAAACTCACGCTACTACATTTTTTATATAGCAAAGAAATTATCTAAAATTAGGATAAACACATAGTGGCACTGATGCCAACATACTCCAACATACAAGACATTGTTCTAGGACTAGGGTTTGCTGTGATGAAAAACAACAACAAAAAATCAGACAAAAACAAGACCAATCAACAGAAGCCCCTAGTGATGGTCCTCTCCTCATGGAGTTTCCTAGCCAAGTGGAGAGGCCTTTAGTGTGGCGAAGTCTCATACTTTACACCTGTACTGTAAGGATATAATATTATCTCCTGGCAGCATTATATTGAGGAATAAAGAAAGATGTTGTGAGAATTAAATGAGACAACACATGTTAAAGTTAAACATCTAACAAATTTCCTCACACATTTTAGGTGCTTAATAAATGTGATTTCTCTCCTCTAATAAAGACCTATATAAATAGTATTTATAGCTAATATTACTTTTGGTGGGAGGAATTACAAGGTAGTAATTAAAAGACTGGATTCTATTAATTTGAGCAGCAGCAATTGAAAAAAATTAAAAATAAAGAATGGCTCTAGAGTCCAATAGTCCTGATTTAACATGAGCGGATCACTTAATCTCTGTGACTTTCTATGGCCCCCCTCAATGAAAACTACACAGCATGATCACCTTAACTTATTCTTAAGATTTGTGACTGATAGAAATCAGAGATGGAGAAAATTTAAGGACATCAAGAAGTGTAGTTCAGAGAATCAGCAGCAAGTCAACGCTGTGGCCAGTCCTATTTTGTCCTTGCACCTCAGTACTGTGAATTGCGGTGGTTCCTTCAACCCTTCCTGCCCCAGTCTTGTTTGGTCCAAATAAGCCCCAACTTTGACCCAGATAATGCCTGCTCTTTTTTAAGCCTAAGACCCAGAAGCATACTTAATGGCTATGTCAGAGGCATTTGAACCAGAGCAACTCTATCTTTAACAGGGACTTTAAAATGAAGCTGAGACCTACTCAGCTGCAGTCCCAGGAGGTTAGCATTCTCAGTCACAGGATGAGATAGGAGGGCAGCACAAGATATAGGTCGTAGAGAACTTGCTGATAAAACAGGTTGCAGTAAAGAAGCGTGCTAAAACCCACCAAAACCAAGATGGCAATGAAGTGACCTTTGGTTGTCCGCACTGCTCATTATACGCTAATTATAATTCACTAGCGTACTAAAAAACTCCTACCAGTGCCATGACAGTTTACAGATGCTATGGCAATGTTAGAAAATTACTCTATATGGTCTAAAAAGAGGGGGAACCCTCAGTTCTGGGAATTGTCCACCCCTTTCCCAGAAAACTCATGAATAATACACCCTTGTTTAGCATATCATCAAGAAATAACCATATAAATGGCCAACCAGCAGCTCATGCTGCTATTCTGCCTATTGAGTAGCCATCCTTTATTCCTTTGCTTTCCTAATAAACTTGCTTTCACTTTGCACTGTGGACTCACCCCAAATTCTTTCTTGTGTGAGATCCAAGAACCATCTCTTGAGATCTGGATTGGGACCCCTTTCTGGTAACATCTACACCTGTGATCTTCAGCTCCCAAAAGGCAGTTCCTAGAAGTACCTTCATATAGTGTTAGTATGCCCAATTGGTCCCATGCGCTCCAAAACATAAGAGTGAGTTTCCAGAAACAGAAAAGAATATGTTTATAGATGAGATCTAATTCTATTTGAAGAAAAGGGAAGATTCTGAGAGACAGTCTTGGCCTTGGCCTGGTTAAATTTAAGATGCAAACTATATATAAACAAGATAAGATGAACTATAAGAGGCAGAAAATTTGGCAGAGGACTTTAATTCTAACTGTCACTGAAAAAAGCAAAAATTAATGACATTGACAGGTGAAATAATCATGTTTGCATTTCTGTAGTTTGTATTTTTCCCTACACAACTTTAAGGAAAAGAAACATGGAACCTAGTTATATCTGTGTGCTATTGTGTTTGGAGATAGTGGGATGCCTTGTGGCTTATCCTGTACAGTTTCTTTTCAGTTTTCACTTTTGCTATTATTTAAATTTTCACGTCTTATTGTCCTAACTGGATTATATATTTACTTACAGATGGAAAGAGTTCTCATACTTCCCAGCAGGGTGATTAAGAGAACGGACTTTGTCAACAGACAGATTTGGGTTTGAATCCAAACTATGAAATATGTAACCTTAGGCAAATTTCTTAACTGCCCCAAGTCTTTGAAGAAGAAGAATACTATGTACAGGGTTGAATAGTGTCCCCCAAAGACTCATGTCCTGCCCAGACCTCAGAATGTGCCCTCATTTGAAAACAGGGTTGTTGCAGATCTATTATTAAGAAAAGGTAATACTGGAGTAGGATAGGCCCTTAATCCAACATGACTAGCGTCCTTACAAGAACAGGAGGATACCATGTGAAGAAACAGAGAGGGACAATAGCCATGTGACAACAGAGACAGAGACTGGAGTTAAGCAGCTGCAAGCCAAGGCCTGCCAAGGATTGTTGGAAACCACCAGAAGTTAGGAGAGAGGCATGGAACCAATTATCTCTCTCAGCCCCTCAAAAGGAACAAACACTCACATCACCTTGATTTTGGACTTCTGACCTCAACTGTGAGGTCAACATTTTTGTTGTTTTAAGCCACTAAATTTTTTATAATTTATTATGGCAGCCCTAGGAAACTAATACAACTTACTAATAACACATTATAAAGTTTAATAGAAACAGTGCGTGTGGAGCACATACCATGAACCATGAAGCCTAGCACGCAGTAGTCACACAGTATTAGCTTCTTTTTTTTTTTTTTTTGATAGTCTTGCTCTGTTGCCCAGGCTGGAGTGCAGTGGCATGATCTCAGCTCACTGCAACCTCCGCCTCCCAAGTTCAAGCGATTCTCCTGCCTCAGCCTCCTGAGTAGCTGGGACTACAGGCATGCGCCACCACACCTGGCTAATTTTTGTATTTTTAGTAGAGACTGGGTTTCACCATGTTGGCCAGGCTGGTCTGGAACTCCTGACCTCAGGTGATCCACCTGCCTCGGCCTCCCAAAATGCTGGGATTACAGGCGTGAGCCACCACATCCGGCCAAGTATTAGCTCTTACTTACTTATTAAGGCCAGGCATGGTGACACCTGTAATCCCAGCACTTTGGGAGGCTTAGGTGGGTGGATCACTTGAGACAGGAGTTCAAGACCAGCCTGGCCAACATGGCAAAACCCCATCTCTACTAAAAATACAGAAAAAAAAAAAAAAAGAAGAAGAAAAAATAACCAGGCATGGTGGTGGGTGCCTATAATCCCAGCTATTTGGAAGGCTGTGGTAGGAGAACCACTTAAACCTGGGAGGCAGAGGTTGCAATGAAACTCCACCTCCCAGATTCAAGTGGTTCTCCTGCCACAGGAGATTGCGCCACCACACTCCAGCCCAGGCAAAAAAAAAAAAAGAAAAGAAAAGAAAAGAAAAACCACCAAAACTTTGCTTATTAAGAGAATGAGAGTCAATGCACCAAAAAACTGTCCTCTTCATTCAGAATTTCACTAGAGAATAAGGCGACTGGAATCCTCCCTCTCTAATTTCTAAGAGTAGAATAAATCATGTAATTATAAGTAAACATTAAATGCTGTTGGTTGGAGTTTTTGGGTGTTTCGTGGTTGGAGTTTTTGGGTGTTCGATGCTGGCCATTTTAAGTAATGAGGGAAAAATGAGCTGACTGAACTAATTAAAGAAAAATAAATTATATATATAGTTATTGAATCTGAGGTTTGCACAGCTGGGAAAACACAGGGCATAGAAAATATTGAGGCAGGAAGTATATAACCATAGATCAGTTGCTGGAGAAGCAAAGAAAGAGAAATCAACTCTGAGCAGTTAAATGAGAGAAGAAAAATTCCTGATAGCAGACCAAAGCAAGCAAACAAACTAGGAGGAAGAGTACAGACTTCAGCAAACAAACGGACTTTTGGGCTAAATTTTATTTTTCCTACTGTCACTTTTTCAAAATAGAATGCTTATTCATTTTTTTCTCCAAAATCTTATTTTCAGGAGTAAAGAATTTCTGAAAATACAAAAGACCACAAAAAATAAAAAGCACTCATAAGATTCTGAGACAGAACCTATTTAAAATCCAATAAATTAAGTTCCCTGAAAACAGGAGTCCTGTCTGTCTTGTTCACTGAATTCCCTCCTCTGTGCCTGCCAGGCAGGGGTTATGCAATAAATATTCATTATATGATAAAATGAGCTTGTTTAAGTATATTTCCTTCGTGACTTTCTTCAAATGTATATCTTTTGGGATTATGCTGTATCTGTCGTTCCACTTGAGAACCGAAGTTCTAGCTTTCTAGTTTCAGCATTTCCTATCTCACAAGTACCAATCAGGGCAGCCACTGTGCACTGGGAAAGTTATTACAGCAGTATTTTGATGGACACAAATGGCAAATGTGGGTTCTAGTTTTGTTCTATATTCCAAAATCTTAGAAAATATAAGGGCAATGATTTTCATAAAATGTTGCAGGTGTTTCTCATGAGAATAAACTTGAGAAACAAAATTACTTCTGTAATTTATTGTTATTATATTTTAAAAATAGAAAGAAAATTTTAAATTAAACTAAAATTGATAAAGTTCTATCACCTAGAGAAAAGCACTGTTTTACTTTCATCTTCTTCCACTTGAGAATAAATACATATATTCGTGTGGTTTTTTTCAATAAAAAGTGATTACACGTTACATACTATTCTGTAATTTGAACACTTTATTTTAAAAAAATATGCTGGCTAGGCATGGTGGCTCACACCTATAAATCCCAGCACTTTTGAAGGCTAAGGTGGGTGGATCACTTGAACTTAGGAGTTCAAGACCAGGTTGGACAATATAGTGAAATTCTGTCTCTACAAAAAATTAGCTAGGCATGACACCACACGTCTGTAGTCCCAGCTACTTGGGAGACTGAGGTGGGAGGATCACCTGAGCTCAGGGAGGTTGAGACTGCAGTGAGCCATGATTGTGCCACTGTACTCCAGCCCAAGGAACAGAGAGACCCTGTCTGAAGAAAAAAATATATTTTATTTAATATATATTTAATATATATTCTCTATTTATATAGATGAATAGACAGAGAGAAAGAGAGAGAACATACTTCCATACTTCCATGGCAAAATTAGAGATCTAATATTAATGATAGTATGAGATTCTATAAAATAGCTGTAGCATAATGTATTTAAACTGCCCCATGTTGCTATATATCCAGAGCATTTCTATTATTTAGATATTACAAACAATGCTGTGATAAATATCATTATGCATACATCTTTGTGCACCTGTCCAATTATTCCCTTAGGTTACTGTCCAAGAAGCAGAACTGTTGTGTCAAATGAATTAAGAGTTTTTGATACTACTGCAAAATTGTACCCAGAAAGATGGTATCAGGGAGACCTTATCAAGATGGCTGACTAAAGGTGTCCAGCACTCATCTTCTCTATGAGAAAAAAGATGAAAAGAACAAAACACCACAAGTTGAATACAATGTCTAAGAGAGAACAATGGAATTCAACAAAGAAGCAACAAAGACCCTCAGAGGCAGAAAAACTTGAAATGGCAACATAGAGAGGTAAGTGAAGCAGCCAAATGGGATCAGTTCAGAGTCAAGAGGGGCTTCCCATCAGAGGGCAAAGCTTAAGTGGGAGATTCCCCAGTAGTCCGCATTCACAGAACATATACCTTTAATCCTGACTACGGAGAGCCCCTCATCCCTCACAGGTTCCAAGTCTACTACAAGGAGCTGTGTAGAGTCTATGCAACTGCATTGGCCCTGGGAGAGAATCCACACTGGATACTCCACAGCCCCCAGGAACTAGGCTGATTTAGCACAGCACCATGTTGAGAACAGAACCACTGCCAGAATAAACCTTTCCCTGGGACCCAACAAATCCTACATCTTCATAATCTTAGAGTCCCCAAAACACCCCCTACATCACCAAAAGGGTTGTAGCACTGTGACACCACCTGGACGCAGGGGTGCAACTGCATCCCCAGCACCTGGGCCCACACAGTAGACTATATCCTGGAAATGTGGTTCACTACATCAAGGAGGCTCCCCCTGGACATAGGGGAATAAAGTACACAGTCCTTAGAACCTGAAAACTATTAGCTTAGGGCCACTACTGCCAAGAGCAACTCTGTCCAACCCCAGTGGTAGGGCTGCCACATGACCACTACCCAGAGGACTGAGGACCAGTCGACCCAAGGTCTGCCATTGCCATCACTGGTGGCTCCACCCCTCCAATGGCAGGACCACCACATACCCAAGCACAGTCCTCAGGGACCTGAGGACTTGCCTGTGCAGTGTTCTCATCTCCAGCAAAACCACTCCACAGCCTCAACAAACAATTGAATTATAAGCCCCTGCAGAACCCACAGACACTGCTGACACTGATTACAGGTGAAGAAATCATAGGGAGACTATACTACTGTACCCACCTAGAACCAAAATCAAAGCACCCTACACAACTGACACTGTAGATACATCTACAGTAAGCTCTTTCCTTTTGAAAGCTACTACATACAATTGAAAGAAATGACTGTTACACCAGATATGCAGATATCAACACAGGGACACAAGAAACATAAAAAGCAAGAAATATAATTCTCTAATAACAGACTCCAAGAAAAAGAAATCTATGAAATGCCTGAAAAAGAATTCAAAGTAATGATATAAAAGAAATTCAGTGAGATTCAAGAAAACATAGATACATAATACAAAGAAATTAGGGAAACAATTCATTATCTTAATGAGAAATTCAACAAAGAAATAGATGTCATATAAAAGAATCAAACAGAAATTTTGGAACTGAAGAATTTAATGAATGAAATAAAAGAACAATGAAGAGCTTCAACAATAGAACAGAATAAACAGAAGAAAGAATTCCTAAACTTGAAGATAGATCTTTAAAAGTAACCCAATCAGACAAAATTTTAAAAGAAAAGAAACTAATAAAAAGAAGAGAATAAAATAAAAATAATGAAAAAAGTCTATATGATATATGTTATTTCATTAAGCAAAAGAGTATTTGCATTTTCAGAGTTCCAGAAAAGAAAGAGATGGGGAAAAGTATAGAAAACATATTTAATAAAATAATTGCCAAAAAATCCCAAGTCTTAGAATATACATAGACATCACGATCTAGGAACCTCAAAAATTCCCAAATAGATTCAACCTAAAATGACTCTCTCTGAGGTACATTATAATTAAACTGTCAAAAGTCAAAGACAAAGAGAGAACTTTAAGAACAGCAAACATGAGAGAAAAGTGTTAAGTCACATCAGTTCACAAGAATCTCCTCAGACTAATATCTGATTTCTCAGCAGAAATATTACAGACAAGGAGAGAATGAGATTATATATTCAAAGTGCTGAAAGGAAAAGAAAACTGGACAGCCAAGAATACTATATCCAGCAAAGCTATGACTTCGAAATGAAGGAGAAATAAATTCATTCCCAGAGAAGCAAAAACTGAGGGACTTCATCACCACTAGACTGGCAAGAAATGTGTAAATGTGTAAAAGAGTCCTATATCTGTAATCAAAAGAGCAATATCTACCTTTATAAAAACACATGAAATTATAAAACTCACTGGCAGAACATTTCTTCAAAATATTCTGAATGAAGCAAAATAAACAAAAACAAAAATAAAAAGAAACCTCATTGCTAGAACAGATACACAAATGAGAAAGAGAAAAGGGTAAAATATTAATATTATTATGACAGAAAACCACCAAATTGCAAAGATAATAAGAAAGAAAGGAACAAATAATATATAAATTAATCAGAAAACACTAGAATGACAAGAGTATGTCCTCATCTATCAGTAACAACTTTAAATGTGAATAGTTTATATTTCCCAATTAAAAGATATAGACTGGCTGAGTGGATTTCAAAAACCAACAACTAAGTATATGCTGCCTGCAAAAAATTCACCTTGCCTATAAAGACACATAGATTGAAAGTTAAGGGATGAAAAAGACAGTCCAAGCAAACAGAAACCCAAAGTGTGTAGGAATAGCTATACTTGTATCAGACAAAATATACGTTAAGTCAAAAAACATAAAAAGAGACCAACAAGTTATTATGTAATCATAACATGTCAGTTCACTAAAAAGATGTAACACTTGTACATATAAATGTGTGTATGCATTCAACACCAGAGCACCTAGATATATAAAGCCAATAGCAGAGCTAAAGAGATTTACTCCGATACTATTACAGCTGGGGACTTCGACACCCAACTTTTGGCATTACACAAATCATCTAGAAAGAAAATTAGCAAAGAAACGTCAGACTTAATCTGCAAATAGGCCAAATAGACCTAACAAACATTCATAGAACATTTCATCCAACTGACACAGGACATGCATTGTTCTCATCAGCATATGGAAAATTCTCCAGGATAGACCATCTACGATACCACAAAACGAGTCTCAGCAAGTTTTAAAAAAAATCAAAATCTTATCAAATGTCTTTTCAGACTATAATGGAATAAAACTATATATCAATAACAAGAAAAATTTTGAAAACTGTACAAATACATGAAAATTAAACAACATTCTCTTGAATAACCAATGAGTCTATGAAGAAATTAAGAAGGAAATCAAAAAAATTATTGAAACAATGAAAATTGAAACACAACTTATCAAAACCCATGAAATCTAGTCAAAACAGTGCTGAGGGAAATTTTTGGCAATAAATGCCTGCACCAAAAAAAGTGGGAACTTTTAAAATAAACAACCTAATGACACAGCTCAAAGAATTAGAAAAGAAAGAACAAACCAAACCCAAAGTTACTAGACGGAAAAATAAAATGCTAAAGATTGGAGCAGAAGTAAATAATATGGAGACTAAAAAGACCGAAAAACTTGAGCTTTTTAAAAAGACAAACAAAATCAACAAACCATGCGTTAGACTAAGGAAAAAAAAGAGAGAGAAGCCCTGTATAAATAAAATCAGAAACAAAAAGAGACATTGCAACTGATATAACAGAAACACAAAGGATCACTGGAGACTATTACGAACAATTATATGCCACGAAAGTGGAAACCCTACAAGAAATGGATAAATTCCTGGACTCATATTACCTAACAAGTTTGAATCAAGAAGAAAGAGAAAACCTGAGCAAACCAATAAGAAGTCATGAAATTGTCATTAACAAAAAGTCTCCCAACAAAGAAAATCCCAGAACCAGGTGGTTTTACTGTGGAATTCTACCAAGCTTTATAAATTAACTAACAACGATTCTTCTCAAATGATTTCAAAAAAAATTGAAGAGGAGAGAATTCTTTTCATTCTACAAGGCCAACATTATTCTGATACCAAAACCAGACAAGGATACAACAAAAAAAGAAAACTAAAGGCCAATAATCCTGATGAACATATATGCAAAAATCCTTAACAAAATACTAGCAAACCAAATTCAACAGCACATCAAAAAGATAATACACCATGATCAAATGGGATTTATTCCAGGGATGCAAGGATGCTTCACCATACACAAATCAATAAATGTGATACATTACATCAATAGAATGAAGGACAAAAACCATAAGATCATCTCAACAGATGCAGAAAAAGTATGTGATAAATTAAACATTGCTTCATGATTAAAAACTCTCATTAAAATAGGTATAGAAAAAAATTACCTCAACAAAACAAAGAACATATCTGACAAGTCCACAGCTGACATCATACTGAATGGGAAAAGCTTTTCCTCTAAGAACTGGAACAAGACAAGGATGCCCACTTTTAGTACTCTTACTCAACATAATACTGGAAGTTCTAGCCAGAGCAATTAGGCAAGAGCAAAAAAACAGCATCCAAATTGGAAAAGAGGAGGTCAATTTTTCCCTGTTTACAGATGACATCATCTTATATATATAAAAACTTAAAGATGCCACCAAAAAATCCTCAGAACTGATAAATTCTTTACAGTTGCAAGATACAATATCAAAGTATAAAATTTAGTATTGTTTCTATACAGCAGCAGCAAACTGGCTGAAAAATAAACCAGGAAAGAAATATCATTTAGTACAGTTTTGACATGGTTAAATTTAGGAATAAATCATGGAAGTAAAAGAGCTCTATAGTGAAAACTACAAAACACTGATGAAATAAATGAAAGATAACACACAAATAAAATGGAAAGATATCACAAGATCATGAATTGGAAAAATTAGTAGTTAAAATGACCATACTACCTAAAGCAATCAATAGATTTAATGTGTTCACTATCAAAATACCAATCACATTCTTCACAGAAATAGAAAAAAATTCCTACAATTCATATGGAAACACCAAGAGACCCTGAGAAGCCAAGGCAATACTGAGCAAAAAGAGCAAAGCTGGAGGCATCACACTACTTAACTTCAAAATACATTATGAAGCTACAGCAACCAAAATACCATGGTATTGGTATAAAAACAGAAAAACACACCAAAGAAACAGAATAAAGAACCCAGAAATAAATCTGTATATTTATATTCAACTGATTTTTGGCAAAGATGCCAAGAACATACATTAGGGAAAGGACACACTCTTCAATAAATGGTGCTGCAGAAACTAAATATCTCTATGCAGGAGAAAAAAAATGGACCACTATACCTCATCATACATAAAGTCAACTCAAAATGGATTAAAGACTTAAATGTAAGACCCAAAACTATAAAAAAAAAAACTAGAAGAAAACATAGGAGAATGCATCAGGACATCAGCCTAGGCAAAGATTTCATGGGTAAGACTTCAAAAGCACATGCAACAAAATCAAAACTAGACAAATGAGATTACATCAAACTACAAAGCTTCTGCACAGCAAACAAATCAATCAATAGACTAAAGAGACAACCTGTAGAATGGGAGAAAATATTTTCAAACTATACATCTGAGAAGAGCTGTAGAATATACAAGAAACTGCACTCAACAGCAAATTAATTATCTCATTTTAAAATAGGCAACCAGCAGATGGTGATGAAGGTTATCTCTAGCTTCCCTCATTGCTCATTAGCGTAAGACACTCCCACCAGCACCACGACAGTTTACAAATGCCATGGCAGACTCAGAAGTCACCACTCCTTTCCTAGAAAGTTCTAAATAACTCGCCCCTTAATTTGCATGTAATTGAAAGTTTGTATAAGTATACATAAATACAGTTGCCAAGAGCCCATAGGTGCCCAGTTTGGGTACACTGTCTATGAGTTAGCCCTGCTCCACAAGGAGCAGTACTGTTCAATAAAAGATTGCTGTCTAAAACCACTGGCTCACCTTTGAATTCTTTCCTGGGCAAAGCCAAGAATCCTTCCAAGGTATGCTCCAATTTTGAGGCTTGCTTCTCCTGAATCAATTGCAAAACCAGATGGCGTTATAAAAGAAGGAAATGACGGACCATTATCCCTCATGAACATAGATGCAAAAGTCCTTCAAATATTAGCAAATCAAATCTAACTATACTTAAAAATATTGTAACCAAGTAGAATTTATTTCAGAAATTCAAGACTGATTTAACAATCAAAATCCATCCATGTAATTAATAAATTAACAGACAAAAAAAGTCAAATGATCCTCTCAATAGAAGTACAAAAAGCCTATGACAAAATCCAACATCCACTCGTGACAAAAACTCTCAGCAAACTAGGAGGTATCAATAGAAATTTCATCCACCTGATAAGAGCATACACATAAAAAGCTTCAGCTAACTTTATATTTCATGGTGAAAAACTCACTGTTTTCTTCCTAAAATAAGGCATGAAACAGAAATGTCTGCTCATATGATTTCTAATAGACATGATCTTGAAGTTCCTAAACAATGCAATGAGAGATTAAATGTAGACTGGAAAGGTATAAATAAAACCATATTTATTTTCAGACAGCATTATTGTCTATGTAGAAAGGCCTAACAAATCTGTCCCAAAAGTAACAACTAATAGTAAATTTAAAGGAGTCCAAGATGCAAGATGAACACAGAAAAATTAATTGTATTTCTATATAACAACAAAATGCAATTGGAAATTAAAATTAAATCAATCTAAAAAATGTATAATGCCACCAAAAATATAAAATTATTAGATATATTTCACTAAATATGTACAAGACCTACACACTGAAAAGTAGAAAACATTGATGAGAGAAATTAAAGACACCTAAATATATGGAGAGAGACACTATGTTGCCAAGATATTATTTCTTCACAAATTGATCTATGGATTTAATCTAAGCCTAATAAAAATCCCTGTGGGTTTTTTATTGGGCTGATTCTAAAATATATGTGGAAATGCAAAGGACTTAGAATACTTAAAATAATTGTGATAATGATAACACAGTTGGAGAACTTACATAAAATAAAACCACAGTGAGATACCACCACATACCTATTATAATACGTAAAATTAAAAATAGAAAAAAATTTTAAAATCCCAAATAATCATACCAAGTACTAGCATGGATGTGGAGCATCTGGAACTCTAACATATGCTAAAAAGTTTCACTTTGGAAAACAGCCTGACAATGTCTTCAAAAGTTAAACATATACCTATACTATGACCTTTCTATTCAACTCCAACATTTTTTTTTAATTTTTTTTTTTTTTTAACAGAGTCTGTCGCCCAGGCTGGAATGCAGTGGTACCATGTTGAGTCACTGCAACCTCCACCACCCAGGTTCACACGATTCTTCTGCCTCAGCCTCCCAAGTAACTGGGATAACAGGCACTCGCCACCATGCCTGGCTAATTTTTGTATTTTTAGTAGAGACAGAGTTTTGCCATGGTTGCCAGGCTGGTCTCGAACTCCTGACCTCAAGCAATCCACCTGCCTCAGTCTCCCAAAGTTCTGGTATTACAGGTGTGAGCCACCACGCCCAGCCCAACTCTAACATATTTACCCAGGAAATGAAAACATATATCCACATAAAGATTTGTACACTAACATTCAAAGCAGCTTTATATACCTACCCCCCCAAAAAACTAAAAAGTCTAAAAAACCCTGAAATGGCCATCAGCAGGTGGTAAACAAATTGTGTTATAGCCATACCACAGAAGTAAAAAAGTAAAAACTATTCATACACCCAACATGGATGAATCTTAAAATAATTATACTGAGTGACAGGAGCGAGACAATACACAACTACCTACTTTTTGATTATATTTATAGAAAATTCCAGAAAATGTTACCTAATTTATGGTGACAGAAAGCAGATCACTAATTGCCTGGGGAGAGGGGAAAGAAGGAGAGATGGATCAATTACAAAAGGGCACAAGGAAACTCTTGGGGGTGATGGATATGTTCATTATCTTGGTATGGCAATGGTTTTACAGGTATGACAGGTATGTCATAACTCATCAAGTTGTATACTTTAAATACGTGCAGTATTGTACATCAATGACATTTTAACAATGCTGTAAAAATAAGTATGAAAGTATCCTTTTCTACATATTTATATCAGTTAATATACATCCTCTTAAGTTTCTGACAATTTTATAAGTACAAAATGGCACCTTACTTTTAAAATTTCTTTGATAACAATTTCAGATAAGTATTTTTTTGCATATTTTACTTCCACTATTTTTTTCACTACATGTTACCTCTCATATAAATTAAATGTTCTATGGTCACTGACAAGCGTTTTAAAACTACCTCCTTGAGATAATTTTTTAAAAATCCTAGCCATGTAAAGATTCATAATTTTTTTTCATAATAGACTTTTAGTCTCATATCCTGTAAGTTCAATTAATTTTTGAAGATGCCATAACTATGTCTTATCGTGTTTTGTTTAGGGGTGTGCGTGCGTCATTTCCTCATCTAGCTTAAGTTGATTACACAATAGCCTCACAGACTCTTAGTAGACCCATGTGAAGAAAAATAACTTTTGCCTTTCACAACATTGAGAATATCCAAGGGGATTTGCTCATAAATGTTCATATGTTAAGTTTAATCTCAGTAAAGTAACTGCCATGAAGATTCATAACCAAGCTTGTATTTCATAATTGTCATAAATTAAAATGAAAATTTCTCTCCAGCATCAAATTTTCCCCAGACTTGTCCAACAATTCTTAATTGGAGCAATAGACTCTTGATACTATATTTTCTAGGTAATGATACAAATATGCAGCCAGTCAGTAGAGAAGTCGAAAGAACAAGCATGTAGATGATAAATAGTTGGCAGTTATCTATTGCATACTTCCTTTTAAAAGAACAGTGTTAAGTTTAACACTTATTTCTAAGGTAAAATGTCATAAAAGACTAAAGTAAAGGAGAAAAGTGCTGAAAGGTTAGCGCAGTAGAAAATTTGCCTAAATATTTTCATTATTATTATTAGTTGCAGATAGTCTCTGCGTTGTGAATCACATTTCTCCTTACTTAGAGGCCATCAAGTAATGTGTCTTTCTAGTGATGTACCTTATGTCCACATGCATTTTGTTTAATAACCTATTTCAAAGGATATTTAATAACTCTTAAATGAGCACAACTGTCATATAAGTGTACTTGGGCAACTTTCTGTGAGTGACTAGCTTTTCTAGGAAGTTACATCTGTAATAAAAATTATTACTAATGACAGTAATAGCTACTTTTTAATTGAACATCTACTAAATGCCAGGCACTATGTTAGGTACTCCATCTTCCCTAACTTCTCACAGTATCTAGTATTGTCTGCACTTTACAGATTAAGAAAGCGAGGCTTTCTCTGCTCACAGCATATCATTTCCATGGCCTGAAGTTTAGAGTACTGTTTGCTGCACCATGTTTCTGCTAAGAATTTGGTCAGATCTCTCTTGAGCTACTTAATTTCAAGGCATTATTCCTTTTGTTCCTCTTGAAGGATATAAAGTGTTTGGTTTGCTGAGTGAATTACCATGGGCAGAGTGAGGCAGAAAGCTGCCTTCATAAATAAGTAAATGCCATTAGGCTGTCAAAATAACCACATTTCTAGGAAAGGAGGACTTGACAGTTTCTCATCAACAACAAAAAGTGTTAGTGTCCTTTTGACTTTTTGGCTACACCCAAACCATTCTATGTTTTATAAACTTTCCAGAATGAACTTGCCCTGAGTTGGCTATCAGTTAATACTTACTTTAAAAAACAAAAACACAAAAAAACATGATCTCTGTTCTTTGGAATATGGTGTGAGGATGGATTTTTTTTATTGTTGATTCACCAATAGAGATTAATGTAAGCAACTAAGAAAGGATATAAAGATGGCAAATTATGTAAGAGCAGAACAGTAAGAATGAAACTGATTCTGTTGCTTGCTGTGTTAGTAAGACAGTCCCATTTTCTTGCATTGGAGAAACAGAGGCCCAGGAGTCATCATGCTGAGTTCCTTACTCCTAATTCTGCCTAACCTTGACAATAAACACTGTTACTTCCTCATATACTTCTTTGGTCCATGTTTTTGCCTTTAAATGCTATTTACCATTTTCAAATAAGTTTAGAACCCCTCTGCTTACACACTTCTCACTTACTGTAAATACAAATCTAAGTCAGGGCAAAATATATGAATTATCTTCATCACTAAGAGATGATGTGGGCTGTCAGTTGTATAGAGTTGCTTTAGACTTATGAACAAAAAGAGTCACAAGCAACCATTTGGAACTATATTCTTTAGTAAGAGTTTGACCTCAAGTAACTGAAAATTTGACCTTAAAAAAATGATTCAAAGATACCCCAAGAGATTCTCATCCCCTCTCATTGCTTTTTCTTGCTGGAGTGCTCATCAGATATATTCACAAAGAAAACCTGTCTTCAGTGAGATTTCAGGACACACAATCGAGCCAGGTGCGGTGGCTCATGCCTGTAATCCCAACCACTCAGAAGGCTAAGGTGGGAGGACTGCTTGAGTCCAGGAGTTCAAGACTAGCCTGTGTAAAAAAGTGAGAGCCGGCCCCCCCGCCCCCGATTTCTAAAAAAAAAAAAAAAAAAAGGAAAAAGAAAACATTAAGCCAGGTGCAGTAGTGTGTGCCTGTAGACCTGCAGGCTGCTCAAGCCCAGGAGTTCAAGGCTGTAGTGAGCCATGACTGTGCCACTGCCCTCCAGCCTGAGCAACAAAGTGAGACCTTGTCTCTAAAAAAATTATTTAAAAAAGACAGGGTTCTGGCAGCCATAGTGGTCAGAGTATGGTTACCATGCAGGCTGGCAACATTTAAGTTTGACCAAATATATTAAGTTATTTCTTCCAAAAGCAGAATAAAAATAAATTTACCTGATTGCAAGAAGAGACATTAAGGAGAAATACAAAGATACTCGAGAGAAATGGCAGCACTGTCTTTCCTTGAGAGCATTTAGGCTAATCAATCACAGAGATTTAAAGTCATGCCTCTGGCTTAATTCCAAAACCAAGGGCAACCCCAGACCAATTTTTTCATTAACAAAATACTTTCCAAATTGAGACCCCCCTCCAAATCTGCAATAATTGGTTCACTTTCTACTTGATATGGGATAGCTTTCTGACCTCAGTCTTCTCCGGAAACATAGAATGGACCTTTGAAAGACAGGGCACTATATTCTGCAGCTATTTGAGATGCTTACCCACCTGCCTGGAGTTTTTAAAATCTGACTACCAAAGAAGAGCCATAACAGCCCCCAACAATCTCACTCTATGGCAAGCACGATGAAAAAGCCGGAGAGATGCTTCGTTGTACCTACCACATTGTTAAAGAGGCATGTGAAAGACACTGTGGGAACGTGAAAGAAACCCTGGGTGAGAAATAAGCAAAGAGAAAACCTACAGCCGCCTATCACTTGCGCCAAAGCTGTGGGTGCTGATAGCATTATTGTTTAATCTCTCTGAAGAATATGTGGGAGCAGAAAGCACAACATCCCCAAGTTGTTACTTTGTCACAACTTTACAGAATACATAAGCACTTCAGTAAATACACAGATTTTTTTGCAAACTGTAAATCATCTGTGAGCCACCACTGTTCGACTAATTACAGCAAGAAGCTGTGCTCATTAGCTGTTCTCATCTGGCTCACTGCACGACCTAAATAGTCCGTAAATGAGCCAGCAATTATTGCTGTATTACCACTACCAGCTCCGCTCACATCAAAATATCTCCACCAAATGTTACGCCTGTTGGTATTATCAGGTTAGAAATTTCATAAACATATTGAAGCAGTTAATTGGGAGATTATTTTTAAAAATGTGAAAATAGAATCATCAGTGAAAGAGTTTTCATCAAACCCCAGATAGGCGGCTCCACCTATAGACAAGAACCTCAGAATGCAAGCATCCAGGAGCATACCATCGCCTGCTTCTAAACAACCCTGGAAAACTAGGGAAGCAAGGAAAATGTGTATATGTTAAGTGGCAGAAAGGTGGACCATGCGTATTCTTATGCCACCTAAAAAGGATGTCCTGACTTGTTCAAAATAAAATGAAAGCATGTGCTTATGGGCCCAGGACCTGAAAGAACTTGAGCTAGACAGAAAAGCAAACAGCAATGTCAGTAAAACTTCATTATTTCTAGTTCCATCACGTGGTATATTCTAAAGGAGAACTAGGATTTTTTTCTTTTTGTTTGCTTGGTTAGTTTAGCTTATTATTCTAAAAATGCCAACATACATGTTAACGGTGAAAAGAAAGTAATAAAATAGTTTGACTTTGAAAAACAAATTTCCAATACCCTAAAACACTTCAGAAGCATCTATTTATCATATGAAGTGATTAGCTGATTATTGTATTCTTATTTATTCATTAAAATGTCCTCTTCGAGCCTCATTTTAGTTATTGTAGATATTTGAAGGTAATACATTTTTAAATTCTGCCATAATTCATATTTCACATTCATTCAGATTCACCCAACCTCAATTAACTTAATTTAATGAGATCCTATTGTGAACATTTTTACCATAAAAAGAGGAGGGGTCAATACTGGGGCACTTTTTTCTTGTTCCTGATGGTCATCACATCAGATTAATCATTGATTATGATCCTGAAAACTATGGAAGGAATACCAAAAGTACTGAAAGCTAATGAGTGTTCTGATCCTATCAGCTTTTCCCTGCTTCCATCAAAGAAGAAAAAGAAAACCTCAAATAAATAAATATTTTATTTGATTCTTGATTCTTCTACTAGTTTCTTGCATACAAGGCAGAAACTGTCTCTAATGGGTTGAATATTTTTATTTACCCAGGCAAGGTTGATATCCCAATGTGGGCTATATGGCACAGATTATTTGGCAGACTTTGGACAGGATGCAGAATGGAACCAGTTATTAATGATAGACTCTAAAAAGATGTTTTTCATGATGGAGATATTGACTATAACAATGATAATAATATTGAGAGGCAACTCTTCCTGCACACCAATTAATTGATACCAATGGGCAAAAGAATGTGCACCATATTTGTTTAACTCTTTGTAGCTGTTAAGCTTTACAAAGAATTCTTAAAATATGATCAGTGAATATGTTTCGCCATGAATTTCATGAAGTATTTAACATAGCTATGATGCTTTTCAAACTCAAGGTGCCAGGCTGTAAACACAGCACTGTTTTTCCCTACTGGAAACTCATTAATTCCAATGTATGTTTTGAATAAAAGAGTAGCTTCCCTTTTTCTTTCTCCTTTTACAACCTTCTTAGAAAGACAGCTAACTTCCCTGCCTATCTCTTGCCATAGCATCATCTTGTTATTCAAAGCGAGGTCTGTAATCCAACAACTTCAGCATCACATGGGAGCTTGCTGGAAATGCAGTATCTTGGGCCCCGATTCTTACCCACTGAATTAGAATCTTCATTTTAACAACTTGAGAAACACTGGTCTAGGTAAGGCCTATTACAGGCCCCCATGAATCATTTCCCTGCATGGAAGGAGAGTCAAAGCAGTGCCCAGCTGTGAAGAATCAAAGACTGAGCAAAATAAACACATGGTTTTGACTGTTTTAACTCACTATCAACATTTTTAAAAAGTTTTATCTGAAGGCCACTCCAGCTTCAGAAAGATATACTGGATCCTGTTGAAAGCTGAGTCTAAAAACAATCCTTTCACTATTCACAATGTGATAATCACATTGACAGGTATTTTAGAGTAACTTCTGTGTCCCCAGTGCCTCACTCAATACAAGGGGAGATTCATAAAATGGACATTACCCAAATCTCACTATCAAGGGCCCTACTTTTCCCTGGTTGTGGTCATCCTACAGTTCGGATGCCTAATATTTCAAAAATCCCTTCAACTTTTCAGTCACTTTCACATCTATCATATTACTTTAACGTCACATATTCAAGTGGATATCTATTGTCTTTTTTTTTTTTTTTTTTAACATATTAGGAAACTGAAGCTTGAAGTTTTTTAGTGACTGCCCAAAGTCACCAGCTGGCTAAAGGTAAAGGTGTTATACTTGGGACCTTCTTCTAAAACTATGATATTTAAGATACTTGTAGAGTATCATATTGTTA
Source organism: Trachypithecus francoisi (assembly GCF_009764315.1). Taxonomy (NCBI): domain Eukaryota; kingdom Metazoa; phylum Chordata; class Mammalia; order Primates; family Cercopithecidae; genus Trachypithecus; species Trachypithecus francoisi. Next base: position 75,890,576 of record NW_022681468.1, on the reverse strand, counting down.
GGGAACATCTTAAAGCAACGTAGGCTTATATCCTGACACTACTCTATTGATGGGATCTACTGCAGTGAACATCTCTGTGTATGTCACTCAGCAGGAGAAATATATAAAGAGGCGTTTTCAGATTTTACTAGACAATATGGTATGATGAAAGAAATGGATAGTGAGCCAGAGAACTTCTCTGAAATAACTGCTATAGGGAGGTGCTTTCCAATCCTCTAGAAAATCAGAACAGTTCCCAGAGGGAACAGATTAGAGCCAAACACTTCCTCCATCTTCTAAATAGCAGAATCTCTGCCATGGAGGACATAATTGGGTGTTTGCTCATTATCCTCAGGGTGTGATTTGGCCTGGTTTTTGGCTTAAATGAGGAAAGGAAGATGGGAAACTGAAGTAGCCCGCTGTTTCAGGACACACAGCTCAGAAACCTGGCACCATGGAGACGTGTACAGACTATTTATGAAGGGCAGGCAGCCTAGTATGAAGGAAGGATCTTTATCTGTGGTGTGAATCATGCCTGTACTGACAGAATATTGGAAAACCATCCCCCTTGAGTAAAGTACTATGCATGTCTCCATAGCTGCACTTATTCCAATTATAGAAGACAGGGAAGCAGGATTTTATCATTATACAATGTATACATGATTGAAACATCACACTGTAATCCATATGTACGCACAAATTATTTTATATCAATAATAAATAAAAAATTAATTGACAAAACAGAAGAGAGAGACGTTGGTTTTATAAGGATTTTTAAATCCCATCAGGTCAAGAAATAGTACCAATCTAAATATAAAAGACTGGAATTTTCAGCTGTTTTCTGTAGAGTTCATTTCCTTATAAGAAAAAGAGTGAAGTGAGTCAAGGAGCCTGTAGCAGCCAAATTAAATTTTGACTAAACATCAATTTCTTTTTTATTAGGGTCAGAAATGTCTCCCCTTAGTAAAAGTTGCTCTGGGGGGAAAAAGAAAGGTCTAACTTCTCCTCAGCTTACTTAAAAGGAAAAGGACATTTTGTCACTTGCAGTCAAGATAAGTTAAAATCCTCAGTGGCCCGCTATGGTAGTAGGACTACCCTATGTGGACCACCATGGTGTAGACCACCTCAGCTCAGAAACCCAAAATGTACCTGGAGAAAAATGTTCAGAAACGGATTCAATTCTAGCAGTGGGATGGAGTTTTCTATTGCCTACCCTCTCATTCCTTTCTTAATGGATAGGGCATCTTTTGGAGTTTAAAAAGACTTATAAGTTGCACCTTTTTCTCCCTTCCTGAATTCCAAGTCACTTAAGAGACAAAAGAGAAACACAACAGAGATAACCATCCACGTTACGATCAAACCTCAGAACTGGACAGGCAGTGCTGAACATCCTCAGGGCCTCCCCGGAGATGGCTATTGCTGACAAACTGAGAACACAAAAGAATCATACTTAAAATCAAGCTTTCTGCAGGTAGCTTGCTCAGGAGAAAAGGGCGAGAGGAAGGGACGGAGCTGGAACAGCTCATTCCTCTATCAAATGAATTAGAAATCAGCCCACCAGAGGATCACGAGGTCAGGAAATCGAGACCATCCTGACTAACACAGTGAAACTAAAAATACAAAAACATAGCCAGGCGTGGTGGCGGGCGCCTACAGTCCCAGCTACTGAGGCTGAGGCAGGAGAATGGCGTGAACCCGGGAGGCGGAGCTTGCAGTGAGCCGAGATGGCGCCACTGCACTCCAGCCTGGGCAACAAAGCAACACTCCGTCTCAAAAACTAAAAATAAAAAATAAAAATAAAATAAATAAATACATAAATAAAAAGAAATCAGCCCACCAACACTGGGAGGAAGTAGGAAAAGAGAAGCCAAGAGTATTGCACTAATGGATATCCGTCCACATTGAAGGAAATGTGAGAAAAGGAGAACAAATGTTTCCACACCCAACCTTACTCAGGCTTTCATTCTCTAAAGCCATTGGAGTAACAATCAAGCCAGCGAAAAACTAGAAATGGAGTTAACCCCCAGAGAAGGTGTTTCACAGCACAGTATCAGGACAGACAACTCCATTTTCAGAAGACCACTCTACAGCAGCAACCATTGCCTCATTTAGGAATTTATTGGGTCAGTTAAGAATAGATTTTGCCTCCAAAATGTTCTGAAATGGATCAAAGTCATGCAATAGTTGAAACTTCTAGGACGACTCTATTATTCAAATGCTAACCTTCACTTGCTGTTCTGTTTCTAATTCCAAATTACTTCCCGCCACATTAACTAACAGCCAGCAAAGGTTCTGCAATGAGATCAGAGGTACTCCAATAATAAAATGACAGCAGTAAGAGTCCTCAAATTTGAATATAAACTCTCTCCCATTATTAATCTCCCAAGATATTAAGAAATTGAAAACACGTATATGCCCCACTTTTAAAGTATCCCAAATTAAACCCAATAAAATTGAAGACCAAATGAAAATTATCCTACCATTGAAAGATAAACTACAAATACGAATATTTCAAGTTAAATTAAGGTCCGACTTCTTATTCTGCACAGTCACAATTACAGAGCTTCTCTATTAGAAGACTGGATGGAGTTGGGTTTTTTTTTTTTTTTTTTAGCAGGTGCAGCAGTTTCTGTCTTCTAGTGAATGAGGTATAGTTTCTTTAAAGCCTGTGGATCTGAATTTATTCCAGAACATCTGATGAGCCTCACTTTTCAAAATTCCAAGGGGTTACTAAGACATGCAGACAGCCCTGAATTCATCTTCAATTAAATTCAAAATATAAAGTAATCCTCATCTCCTAAGCAGTTATTCCAGACAAAATTATATTCTTAAACAAAAGCCTAAGTGTTTCCAAAGATCATAGCAGAGACTTCATAGTATCTGAGGGATGCCAGGTAGATTTTCAAAATCCTGCTGTCTGCTTAACTAGGATGCCAATCTTTTATGGCAGATTTCAGAGTCCACAGCTTTTGAAATTTAACACAATGGGAGAACTCTCTGACAAAGAGGCTATTTTTATCATTATGTACTTACCACATTGGAGGACTAGGGAGAGGGGAATTGGGGGTGACACCTATGCGTGTTTTCACCTCTCATAGGAAGATGTATGGGATAAATCTTGCCTTCCTGCAAAGTTGAGAAGTTTATAATACTGGTAGCCTTAGCTCTCAAGTCGAATTTTGGATGACTTTCTTTCTGAGTCAACATATTCAGCTTTTTAAATTCCTTTTCCCCTTTGGACTCTGTGTTTCTAGTTCACCAATGATAAATTTAAGGCTAACTCCACATTATAATACCTAAAGTATCTTTTGTGCAGACATTTTCATTCCATTGCTCACTAGCTTCTTCCACTGCCTTTGTCATGGTCAGTGGTTCTTAAACCAGGAAGGATTTTTATCTGCAGTGCATATTTGATAGTGTCCAGAGACATGATTTATTCTCACAACTTGTGGTGAGGAGGGTATGCTAATGGAATCTAGGGCATAGACGCCAGAGTTGTTGCTAAACTGCCTACAATGCACAGGACAGCAACTCCACACACACAACAAGGAATTATTTTGCCCAAAATGTCAATAGTGCCCAAATTAAGAAGGCTTGAATTAAGCCTTCTTTCACAGAGAAGTTCTGCCCCTCGTTCCCACACTAGTTGCATTTGGAGAGAGACCTAAGATGATTCTGGAACTGTAGCTGCTACTGAGGTTTTTAAAAGCTTGAACCCTTAAGACTCCAGAGCAGACCAATACTCATGACACAGACCCTTTGTGATGCAGTCTTGCCTTAGCTTCTGAATGTTCCCAGTTTTAAACAGCTCTCCTGTCTTTTTCATTTGCAATAGTGGAATATGTCTCTTAAGTCTAATCTTGTGGTTCCCTTCAGGAAACTCAGATGAGTTTCTAAAATTTTAAAATATTTGCTTTGATCTTTTCCTTCTTGAATGTGCGCAGACTAGAATGGTTTGATGGAATTGAAAGTCAACTTTACTTCCTTTCTTTTCTTTGCTTTGTGACCTAGACATGTTTTTATTCTAACATATACCTCAAAACTGTATGGAGGACTCTTCCGTAATGAGAAAAATGAAACAGTAAGTTGTGAGTTGGCGAAAATTATCCACTGGCCAAGCCATCCACCTGTATTTTATATATCCAATAATAGTGCACGAGTTTCTTGTTTTCTCCTCTCAATTCTGTCAAGATTTTTGTACCATTCAGTATAGCTGGCCCATTCTTTCAAGGGCAGTACCCCAATTGCTTTCACTACAGATTCTGTCAATGGTATTGAATGAATTTCTTACAGTTTTGACTCCTTTTGATGGAGTCTATTCTAGTCTTCTCTCTAAAATCTTGCCTATTTTCCTGTTTTGGATGTCTCTGGGCCCTATCACCATACTAAATTTTAGTAACTACTAAAAGATACCTCCTTTTGACAATTCTCTCCTTGCAGACAGATATAGTTGCTTAACCTATGATCAATACTAGCCTTCAACATTTCATTTTATTCTTCATCTATGTCCATCCAAAGATCTCAATCTTTCTCTTACAGAAATGTTTCTCTCCTTCTAGCTTCTATTTCCACTCTTTCATTCCCACAGTAAGATTGAAGCACACTTCAGAAACCACTACACTTTCTCCTTTATAATCCCTAAAGACAATGTCTCATTCCAAGCCTTTTAATAGCCTTTAGGTTGACAGTAATTTCAATGAATTGTTTCACTGCTTCATCCCTAGAAAATTTTTTTTATCTAAAAAGGCTCTATGTCTTTTTGTGGTTTTTTTAAATTAAATTCTACTATACTTCTATAGGTCAATCCACAGTTTTGGCCTCTGAATTCTGGAACTATGGTCAGACCTTATATCTTTAACAATCAAAAGTTAACTTGAGACCTCTTGGGACCTTATAACAAGAGGTAGGTCTTGAAACTGTGGATAAGCTACACAAATTTAAAATTACTCTTGGCCAAGCATGGTGGCTCATGCCTGTAATCCTAGCCCTTTGAGAGGCCAATGCAGAAGGATCACTTGAGGCCAAGGGGTCGAGACCAGCCTGGGTAATAGAGCATGACTCTGACTCTGCAAAAGCAAACAAACAAACAAAATACAGTTATTTATTTGGCTGGGTGTGGTGGTATGTGCTTGTAGTCCAAGCTACTTGGGAAACTGAGACAGGAGGATCACTTGAGCCAAGGAGATTGAGGTTGCGGTTAGAACTATGATTGTGCCACTGCACTCCAGCTGGTGACAGAGCAAGAGTCTGTCTCTAAAAAATAAAAAATTTAAGAAAAGATAAAGTGGATACATTGAAAAAAATAGATAAATTTACAGATAAATAGAATAGGAAACTTGGTTGTGTTCGAAAGCGCTAGGCCCTAGATTTTGCAGAAAAATACAGTCAAATAGCTATATTGTTCTGCCTCCAAATGTCTGAAAGAAAGCATGTTTAAAAACTTCCTTTTTCCTATAATCACATTTTGCCTCAGCTGTACTTGCTTACCAGGATTTCCATGGCCTATCAGCCAAATTGAAAACTACATTATTAAATTATCACACAATCCTAAAGCCTCTTGATCGAAGCTCTGCTAGAAATTTATATCCCAGGGCACTATTTTGCTCCCCAAATACCAGTCTTTGTCAATATCTCAATGTTTTCAGCCAATGTAACAAGTTTTAATATGTTACCAAATTAAACTACCTCTCAGAATCATAGGCTCCCCTCTTACCACATGCAGAGTGAGACAAGAATGGATGCCCTAAGAGAAAGGCAAGAGGAAGGGACTTAGCCAGCATGCCCAGTTCTGCTACCAGGCACATCGATTAGAATTCACCTTTTCCTCACTGGTAAGGGATGAGTGAAGTGATAGAAACAGGCTAGTGTTGTTATGCAAGCCTCGCCACATGGAGAAAACATCAGAAATGGGAAGTTAGCATCCCTAAAACAATAAAGTAGATTGGAGACTACATTAACATAATAACATATTAAAGTTATATTAACAGACATGGACAATGCTAACAAGAAAAAGGTGTGTCTGTTTTATAGCCTCTCTACTACTAAAACTCTTAAAAAGTCCAAGTCTATTCCTGCAAGACAGGAGGATATATTGTAGGGATCTACAGCCACCCTTTCTGAATGGATTGGGACCCTCTCAGGATGGAGCTAGGATACTGAGAAGGAGGTTTAAGTGATATAAAGGAACAAGGAAAATATGGGAAGAAGAGAGAAGAGAGTGAGAGCCCAGAGAGAAAAGGAACTCCTGGAATCCTAAAACTGACTTTGCATGGTCTGAAAAGGAGCCACAGGAAAAGATAAAGATAAATTATCAACAACTTTGAGAATCTGGGTATTCATAATTGGCCACCCTTGTGACTTGCCTTCTCTACAGCTGATCACCCATAAGTCTCTGTGCTCCACACCATTCTGCCCTAAGCTCCAGAACTGTCTACAGTTGTGAGCAGTGATTGTGTCATGGCATCCATCCAATAGATCACAACCAATATGCATTAGAGCAGAATAGAGTAGAATAGAAAATAATATGGCTTACTATATGTGAGGATAAGTACTTTTCTATGAGATGAGTTTCACTTTGATATTTATGTCTGTATGCAATGCATCACAATATGAAATATATTTTTCTCTGTGGTCTGTAGTTAAAAATGTCTGAAAAGCAATAATTTACATGGCCTCTTCCTCGGAATGTTTCTGTGGTTCATCAAATGAGAAAAAAAATTTATTTTCTTACACCCACCAACATCTTGTTCTACTCTATAATATAATGACATGACCATCCACCCATCCTCAAGCAATGGTGAAGTCATCCTTATTTTCTCACAGCATAAATTCTTCCTTCTACAAAGCTTTCTATGACTCTTAGATGTTCCTTTCTAGAGGAACAGCAAAGAGTGTTTCTTTTTCTTGTATGTTTTCCCTTGCTTAGCAGCTATTAAATTCTAACTAAATATACACAAATGAATAAATATTTGAAGGACAGCATACAAATCCAGAAAATGAAGGGTTTTTTTCCCAGTTAATTCCCGTTTATTCAAAACAACTGAAAATCAGAATACTCAGATAAATTTATTACCTAAATTAAATGAGTTATTATTAATGCTCCCCAAAATTTAGCAGTTCTCAAACAATTTTCTAATTTGGCTCTATAATTATATTAAATACAAGTTATTCTTTCTCTGAAAGTTAACTTATTATTCAATTAACCTGTATTGACGCTATTGATCGCCTGCAAAATGCAAGACAGTCTCCTTGTTGTGAAACAGAGAGCTAAACAAATTGCTCCTCTGAAGGCCTTTATTGTCCTATTAGCCTAGTTGCATGGCTCTTGTCTTATTTTTTCAGTAAGATTCCAGTTGAAAGATATTTTCAGTTGTAAAAATTCTAGAAAATCGGTCTTTAGCACACATTTTTGCCTCAAGGGGTAAATGGAATGGTAGGAACCTCTAATTTCCTCAAATGAGGACACTCCTTGATTCAGATAGACCTAATTCTGAACTTTTACTCCAGTAATGAGAGTCTTGAAGAATTAATGCTCAGAAAGCTGGACAATAAAGTCTAATGTACTTGTTTAGGACAACACTACGGAATACCCAATATCCGTAGTGTTACATAACATATCTCTCTATATCTTCCAACCACTTTCTTAGTATCAGATTTCGAAAGCCTGGGATATCATGAATGCTGGCAGGTTCACCCTGTGAGGAACCCACACACTCTGATTTATTCCTTTATTTGTCTCTCAATCTCATTCTATACCTATGACTAACACCTATTAGCAATAAAGTTTGTGCAGTCATTTCACTTGAACTTTCAAAAAACCTCACCTGAAAAGAGTTTGAATGTGGAGAAGAAGTGATGAGACTCAGAGAAAAATAAGCAGTCATCTAAGAAGTAGGGCATTGTGAATCTCTGCTATCTGTCTCAGAATGTTTGAGGAGATATAGATCTTAGTTGCCCTGCATAGTGCTTTGTTGAATGTTCTGACAAGTGAGTGTTTAGTTAATAAGACACACACCTCTAGAAGCTGTTAATTAATTCTTTTGGGCCTTTAGGATATGAATCAGTAAGTCAACATGGTTTCTACACAGTACGACACTCTTGAGCAATAGGAAGAATCATGAAGCTTCCAATAATGATCAACAAATTTAGAGTCATTTAGAACTCTAACAAGTAAGCTGAAATACTACTCTAGAATTTTGTCTTGATTTATCTTTCCTTTCGTGTTCAAATACTTTAAATCTGATTGATCCCACAGCATTAATAATTAGGAAAAATCTTTCATCCATGTCTTCAGAGAAGGAGTAGGCCAAGGACCCATTTTCAATCCATTCTTAGATAGGGCTAAAGTTAGCCATCAGCTTTGCATAGGAACACATTTTTTTCTATTAATACAGAAATATGTAACTACATCTAAATCTAATGCCCCCCACTTCATGAACACACATTAGAGGGATTCAATAACCAAAAATTTGTCCTTTCTTTTTTCTGATTGAGAGAAACGTGGATTTATTTAAACAAGGATAAACTCTTGAGGGGCACATAACATAGTGGTTATATGAAGCCTTTGAGGTCACTATGCCAGTATTCAGATTCTAGTCCTGCAGCCTGATAAATTTTTGTAGATACTACTACCCTATAATCTTTTCCTCACTCAGTTCATTGAGTCAGAGACGTCCATCATCCAGTATGGCTGAAATGAAAAGTAAAAGCTCGGATTTTTAGTTTCTAATTTTTATAAAATTGATAGCAGAAATAATTACTTATATTTCTATATTTTGCAGAATTTTTTTGATAATTGCTTGAGAAGCAAAAGTCTAAGTCTATAAAGGAAAGAGACTTAAGGTTTTTCCAGAAACAATGTGTATTAGGCTGTTCTTGCGTTGATATAAAGAAAAACCTGAGATTGGGTAATTTATAAAGAAAAGAGGTTTAATTGACTCACAGTTCTGTAGGCTTTACAGGCAGTATGGTGCTGGCATCTGCTCAACTTCTGGGGAAGTCTCATAAAGCTTACAATCATTGCAGAAGGTAAAGAGGGAGAAGGCACATCACATGGTGAAAGCAGGAGGAAGGAGGAGAGAGGTGGAGGGGCAGACGCCACACACGTTTAAACAACCAGATCGCATAAGAACTCACCCCCTATTGTAAAGACAACACCAAGCCATGAGGCATCCACTCCCATGATGAAAACACCTTCCACCAGGCCCTACCTCTAATACTGGGGATTACAATTCAACATAAGATTTGGGTGGGGACACAGATCCAAACTATATCATTCCACCCCTAACCCCTCCCAAATCGCATATTCTTCTCACATTGCAAAATACAATCATGCCTTCTTGACAGTCCCCCAAAGTCTTAACTCATTCAATTGTTAACTCAAAAGTCCAAAATCTCATCTGAGACAAGGCAAGTCTCTTCTACTTATGAGCCTATAAAATAGAAACAAGTTATTTACTTCCAAGATACAATGAAGGTATGAACATTGCATAAACATTGCCATTCCAAAAGGGAGGAATTAGCCAAAAGAAAGGGGCTACAGGCCCCATGTAAGTTCAAATTCCAGCAGAGCAATCATTAAAATTTAAACCTCCAAAATAACCTCCTTTGACTCCATGTCCCACATCTAGGGCACATTGGTGCAAGGGGTAGGCTCCTAAGGCCTTGGGCAGCTCTGCCTTGTGGATTTGCAGGGTTCAGCCTCCAGGGCTGCTCTCATGAGTTGGAGTTTAATGCCTGTGGCTTTTCTGGGTGCAGGGTGCAAGCTGCTGGTGGATCTACCATTCTGAGGACTGGAGGGTGGTGGCCGCCTTCTCACAGCTCCAGCAGGCGATGTCCCATTGGGGCCTCTGTGAGGGCTCCAGCCCCACATTTCCCCTTGGCACTGCCCTAGTATAGGTTCTCTGTGAAGGCTCCACTCATGCAGTAGGCTTCTGCCTGAGCACCCAGGCTTTCTCAAACATCTTCTAAAACGTAGGATGCTACGCATTCTTCATTTTTGCATTCTGTGCACCTACAGGCTTAACACCATGTGGAAGCCATCAAGGCTTATGGCTTCTCTTCTCCAAAGTGGCAGCCTTGGCTGTATCTGAGCTCCTTTGAGCTGAGGCTGGAGCCAGAATGGCTTGGATGTGGGTAGAAGTGCCCTGAAGCTGCATAGGACAGCAGAGCCCTGGGCTTGGCCCATGAAACCATTCTTCCCTCCTTGATGGGAAGGGCTGACTGGTTGATCTCTGAAATGCCTCTGAGGCCTATTTTCCATTGTCTTAGCTAGCAGCACTTGGCTCCTTTTTAGTTATACAAATTTCTCTAGCAAGTGGTTGCTCCACAGCCTGCCTGAATTCTTCTCCCAAAAAACCTTTTTCTTTCTCTGCCACATGGCCAGCCTGCCAGTTTTCCAAATGTTTATGCTCTGCTTCTCTTTTAGATACAAGTTCCAACTTTAAATCATTTTTTTTGCTCCTTCATCTGACTGTAGGCTGTTAGAAGCAGCCAGGCCACACTTGAACAATTTGCTACTTAGAAATTTTTTATGCCATACATCCTAAGTCATCACACTCAAGTTTAAACTTCCACAGATCCCTAGGACATGAACACAATCCAGTCAAGCTCTTTGCTAAGACATCACGTGCATAACCTTTACTCCAGTACACAATAAGTTCCTCATTTCCATCTGAGACTTTTTCAGCCTAGCCTTCACTGTCCACATCACGATCAGTATTTTGGTCATAACCATTTAATCAGTCTCTAAGAAATTCCAAAGTTTCCCTCTTCCTCCTTTCTACTGAGCCCTCCAAACTCTGTCAACTGCTGCCCATTACTCAGTTGCTTTCACATGTTCATGTGTCTTTATAGCAGCACCCTTCTCTTCAGTACCAGTTTTCTGTATTAGGCTATTCTTGCACTGCTATAAATATCCGAGACTTTGTAGTTTATAAGAAAAAAGGTTTAATTGACTTGCAGTTCTGCAGGTTATACAGGAAGCATAGTGGCATTTGCCTAGAGAGGCCTCAGGAAGCTTCCAATCGTGGTGTAAGGGAAAGGGGGAAGAGAAACATCATATGGCAATAATGGGAGCAAAAGCAAGAGAGTGGGAGGAGATGCCACACACTTAACCAAATCTCGTGAGTACTCACTATTGCAAGAACGGCACCAAACCATGAGGGATCTGCCCCTATGATCCAAACACCTCTCACCAGGCCCCACCTTCAGCATTCGGGATTATAATTCAACAAGCAGTTTGGGCAGGGACAAAAATGCAAACTATATCACAATGCTTGGAAAGAACATACAGTTGGCCCTTAAGCAACAGTGGTTTAAACTGCATGGTCTCCTTACACTCAGATTTCTTTTCAATCAGACTCTGATAAAAAAAAAAAAAAATACAGTATTCATGGGATAGAAATTCACACATATGGAAGGTCAACTTTTCCTATATACTTGGGTCCCACAGGGCCAACTGTGGCACTTTAGTATGTGTATATGTTGGTATACAGGTGTTGTACTATAACCAATCTCCCAGTCAGAGAAGAGCAAAGATGCCAAGTTGGTCAGGAAATAGAGAAATGGAGTGGGTATAATCTAGGAGGATGTGAAAGGATTAAGGAGGGAAGGGCTGTGAAAAGAGTTCACACAAGAGGGATTCTGAGGAAGGGATCAAATTCAGTATTTAGAGACTTACTAGGCCGGGCGCAGTGGCTCAAGCCTGTAATCCCAGCACTTTGGGAGGCCGAGACGGGTGGATCACGAGGTCAGGAGATCGAGACCATCCTGGCTAACATGGTGAAACCCCGTCTCTACTAAAAAATACAAAAAACTAGCCGGGCGAGGTGGCGGGCGCCTGTAGTCCCAGCTACTCGGGAGGCTGAGTCAGGAGAATGGCATAAACGCGGGAGGCGGAGCTTGCAGTGAGCTGAGATCTGGCCACTGCACTCCAGCCCGGGTGAAAGAGCGAGACTCCATCTCAAAAAAAAAAAAAAAAAAAAAAAAAAGAGACTTACTAGTGTCTGTCTGAAGAGAGTCCTCAATTGCCTTTGCAGGAAGTGAGTTCAATCAAGCCAGTACTTAACACAGTCTGTTGGTCTTGGTCTTTGCACAGCATGGTAATATCAGAGTAGTGAGACTTTTATATGGCAGTTTAGGGTTCCAAGACACCAAGGAAGAAGCTGCCAGTTCTCTTAAAGCTTGCACCTGCAGCTAGCATAGCATCACTTCTGACATCTTCTATTGAGCAAGTAGTCACAGCAAACTCAGATTCATGGGAGGGGGAAAAATAGACTCTACCTCTTGATGAAAGGATTATCAAAAATTTCAACCATCTTTACTCCATCACACCTTTTTAAAGAGGTGATACATGAGTTGAGAGATGAATACTAAAAATAAATGAGACTTGAAACATTTTCAAGATACATATACCTGAGAAATAGAATAGTATACGTAAAAGCTAAGTCCCCTTGGATGGGAGCTTTGCATTTTCAAAAAGCAAGAAGTAGGTGAGTATGGATGGAGCATAGTGAATGAGAGGGAGCGTTAAGAGATGATATAGATGAAAAAGGCAAATTAATTGTTAAAAAGTGTTACTCATAAATACTCTCAAAAAACTAAAATTTTCTTTAACACTGCAAATCCCTAATTCCTTTAACTCTTTAAATTGTTTATCTTCATTTCAAAAACAATAAGGTTATATTGAAAATTCTTGGAATATCTATTTTTGACTTTTTTGACTTTCTATTATAAAAAGTGAAGATTTAACTGTCATCAACCATATATATACATATATCTCCCACCTTCCTCAAATAAATCTATAACAACAATTTATCTAAATTAGTATTTAACGTTTTCACTATTAAAAACACACTTTTTAGAACTGACTTGTGTGGTATATTATTCTCTTCTGTAGCTTTTTGCTTTTATTTGAGTTATAATTGCCTCATTGTTTCATTTGCTTGCTTTTTAAAATAATTGTCTAAATTTAGGTCCAAAATTTTTGACAGAAGTATAAAATTCTTCTCATTAAAATTAAAATACATTAGGTAATTTATCTTTCTTCCTTTTGAAAAAAAAGTTTCTTGAAGATATCTCTACTAAAGCTCTCTGTGCTTCTACTTAATTTAGCCTTATTATAGCCTAGACATGCTTGATAGCAGTTAGCATGGAACTTTCCCACATCATTTATGTCTAACTCGTCTTTACCACATTCTCTTATTGAATTGAATTATTTGTTTCTCCTTTTCTTGGTTCATTGCCACATTTTCATATCCTTTATTTCCTGAAAGGGGGGGTATAAAAGATTTTTAAAAATAAAGCTCTTCCACTTAACAATTTACCCCGGATCAGAATTCAAGAATAAATTTATTTTCTCTCAGAATTTGGAAAGAATTGCTTACTTTTCATTAAACTCTCAACATTGTAGAAAATGTCAGTGTCCTTGAAGAAAGTCAACTTGTATGTGACTTTCTTTTTTTTTCTTGGAAATTTTCACATTTAAAAAAATCCCTATTATTTTGAAATGATACGATATGATTTCTTTTGTAAACGATCTGCTGCAATCTTGGTGAACACTTTACATCTGGAAATTCAAGACTTTACATTTGGAGTAATTTTCTTTTATTATTCCTTTGATATTTTCTATAAATTCCCTCTGTATTCTCTTTCTAGAATTTCTGTTAATCAAAAATTCAAGTCGTTTTCTTCTGAGGTTTTACCTTTTTTGTTTGTTTGTTTTAAAAACATATCATCCTATCCCTTTTATCTGTATTTTCTTTCTGGAATTTCTATTATTTAGAATTTAGAATTGGTTTTCACATGACTTGACTCTATCTCTCTCCTATTTTCCATCTCTTTGTTTTTCTGTGTTACTGACTGGGTTGTTTCTACAATTTTATCTTCGGTCCTTCAGTTAGATGGTTTAATTTTTGCTCTCTGTGATAGGCAGAAGAACCCAACCCCCCGACCCCGCCCGATCTGCTAAACCAACCACAAAGATAACCAAGTGCTAATCCCCACGACCTGTGAATATGTTGTGTTACATGGCAAGAAATTAAATTCGCAGATGAAATTAAGGTGGCTAGTCGGGCGCGGTGGTTCAAGCCTGTAATCCCAGCACTTTGGGAGGCCGAGACGGGCGGATCACGAGGTCAGGAGATCGAGACCATCCTGGCTAACACAGTGAAACCCCATCTCTACTAAAAAATACAAAAAAAAAAAAAAAATAACCAACTAGCCGGGCGAGGTGGCGGGCGCCTATAGTCCTAGCTACTCGGGAAGCTGAGGCAGGAGAATGGCGTGAACCCGGGAGGCGGAGCTTGCAGTGAGCCGAGATCGCGCCACTGCACTCCAGCCCCGGGCTACTGAGCGAGACTCCATCTCAAAAAAAAAAAAAAAAAAAAAATTAAGGTGGCTAATTAGCCAACTTTAGGATAAGTTGGATTATCTAGCTGGACCAAATGTAATTATAACAGGCCTTTAAATATGGAAGAGGGAGGAAGGAGAGTTACCGTCAGAGTCATGCAATGTGATAGACTCCGTATGTCATTGCTGGATGTGAAGACAGAAGGGGGCCACAAGCCAAGGAATGCAGTCAGTATCTAGAAGCTGGAAAAGGCAAGAAAACAAATTTGGTCCTGATAATACCTTGATTTTAGCCTACTAAGACCCATTTTAGACTTCTGGATATAAATTTGTGTTGTTTTAAGCCACTAAATGTGTGGTAATTTGTTATAGCGGTAATAGAAAACGAATATGCTATCGTATTTTCAATTTCTAAGACCTGTGTATTATTTCTTAATATTATCTTTTCATAGAGTTCTATTTATGTAAAAGAATTTCTTTTGTCTTTGAGGGTATTAAATATGGAGGGTAATGTTTTCTTTGTATTGGATCTTTTTCTCTGAAATCTTTTCTTTTATTCCTTTTAATTCTTGTCTTGTGTATTAGAGCCTTCCTTCAGAAGTCTAAGGTCCTTGATTTTGCATTTATATTTAAGAGTAAGGCACTGAAATGGTGGTTAGGAACTCTTTTAGTCTGGACAGTTTTTTTGACCAGTGGGCATTACCATAGGTAAACAGGCAGGAATCTGGCCATTCCTTTAGGAGACTCTCGAATGCCAGTAAGTCCAGTGTTGTTTTTCTTTGTCAGTTCCCCAGACAGGTGGTAACCCATGTTTGCTTTGAAGCACACAATGATAGCAGCTAATATTCTAGCAGTCAAGTGGGAAAAAAAGGTGATTATGAATGTTTTGTTCAAGATGCAGGCTGTTAGATAGTTAGAGAATCACTTAAGAACATACTGGGTGCCTGCTGAAATTTTAAACCACTGGAGAGATGGAAGTCCAAGTATCATCTTTCTCACTGATTTGGTTAGAAAAATGCGACTTAGGTTTAAAGGCCAAATGGAAAAATATTCAAGTTCCATGACTGGTTTAAAGGCCAAAAGGAATAATATTCAAGTTCCATGCCTTTGCCTAGGTCAGCATACTTGAGGGAACATTCAGGTGTACAGAGCCAGCTCACTTACCCATGATCACTGCCTCACACTGAGAGAGCAAAAACACAAAACTAAAAGACAAAACAAAACAAAAAAAACCCTGAGGAATTAGATTGTCCTGTTCATGAAATGTAGATCAATAGTTATAACTCAATGATCAGGTAATTGTCTCCTTCTCCATGGGAAAATGTAAGACAGGAATAGGACAAGATGCCAAGAATTTACTCTAGCAAGTCCTTCTACATATAACCTGAAAGTGGGAATAGGCATCCCTCAAATACAAGTATATACCTCAATATACTTGGTGTCTCAGCAGTACCCTGGATCCACAGTCCCTTTCCACAAAAGGTGCCATCTCCTGGAGTAAGATAATCTAAGGAACTAATTGTCTACTGTATGGATTCAAAGCATCCTCCCATTTTCAGCCCACCCCGCTCCAGGCTGTTGAACATTTTATGTGCCTGTGATCCTGAATTTGGAAGCTCAAAATTGTTAGGTGTTTTTTAAATCCTCCTCCACACCCCCTTATAAGTAAGCAGATTTCAATTTTTCCCTCTTGTAAGTTATTTAGCACCAGTCCTTCTGCTTCCTACCTTCCAAAATTTTATTGACATCTCTATCTGCTCTCACCTCCTATCCCTGCTGTGTGTCTTTCAGGTTTGTCTTTTTTGAATGTGTTTATTGATATGTTAGGCAACTTATTTTGAGGAAAAAGGGTACCTTCAATCTGTCATATATAATTACAATTCCTTTTGTGATCTTCTATATTTAAAAATAATTTATATAATGAATATTTTTTGTAATCACAAAGAACACAATAAATATTATTTTTAAGAGAATTAAGATTTCAGTCTAGTGAAATTTTTACCTCTACTCATTTTATTTTATTTACTTACAATAATTTTTTATGAAAAAGTAATTTCAGGTATCTCTCCTCTATGTAAATAGCCCAGTTACTCCATTTGCTAATTTTCCCCCCAAAATTACATTTTATTAAAAGGCAAATGCTGTTTGCCTGGGTGTTAATAAATTATTAGCACTTCATATACAACACATATTGTACAACACATATTTTATAAATTTGGAAAAATGTAACAACTGAGCAAATAGTATAGTGAGAAGACTAATATATATTGAGTACAAATGTAAACACATCATTATTCTTGCCTTATAAATGAGAAACTTAAGGGTCTTCAAGCTTAAGTAACTTATCCAAGGTCTTCTGTTCTAAAGGCCATATATACACTTTCCATATACTGCCACCAACTTCCGTAGACCAGTGCATTTTTTTCGATAGGTTACTATGTGGCTATTCAACCAGGTATATTAAAGTATTTATTTTATGTCTTTCATATCTTAGTTTTCTATTGACAAAATGGGAAGCTCAAACTCCTGTGTCCTTTCATTTTCTCTTGGCTTTCAGAATTGATATGAGAACTAAGGCACCACCTAAAACATAGACATATCAAAAGGAGCTCTAGACACAAGTTAGCATAATTTACCATAAAGAATTGTTCCCCAGCTGGGGTGTACTGTGGCTGGAGCCCAGTTCAATATCAGAAAGCCAGCAGACCCACCTTGTTGATTTAAAAAAAAAAAAAAAAAGCTTCATTCTACATTTTACTGATATGCTTTGGGATTCAGAGGCTTCACTGTTCTCTCAGCCTTTGTCATTATTAATACTTAATTTTAATGGAGGAAGGGAGGATTTTGATGTGGGTGGCTTGCTTCTTCTTTTTGTTGTTGTTAAATGTAGCAACAAACTATCAAATTAAAGGAAGAAGTATACAAAGAAAATGGGTCGTGAATAAACAAAAAGGTCAGGACGCTAGTATTTAGTGCAGTTTCTGGGGAGCTATTAACTACACGGTGATTGGCAGATTTAACAGTACCTTCTGCTCTCTTTTGCCAGCAACTATGCAATTATTCCAGGTGTTGTAGTGGAATGACTCTATCAAATTTTATAGGATTAATCAGCATGTAAATGTTGGCAGGCTTCAGACTCAGATCTGGACTTCAGGTGCAGACTTAGAACAGGTGGAGGAAAACACTTCTTCATTTGTTTTTAAAAGAGATTTATAAATCGGCCATACAACCTCTGCCCCAAGACAGCTTATTTTATGACTTTTTACTCAGAACAATCTATCTTTGAAGTGTACAAAAACTTAACTGTGTACTAAAAAGGTAAAAATGATCCCAGAATTTATGATATGCATGAATATTACAATTCCATATTTCCTCTTTGAAATTCTGGGAAATATTTCGGTTACTATTGTTTTGGGGCTTGGTGGGGGGAATATTTTAAACATTTCTTCTGTTGGTTATAACTTCATAATATGTCATAATGTTGCTGAAACACCAGGGGTTTGGTCTAGGTCCCATTGCCTTTCACACAGAAAGCCAATCACTGAGAGGAATAATACCAGGGAAGAAGGCTTTATGCAAGTGCTGCAGGCGAAGAGACAGGAGATAAGTCTCAAATCCATCTCCCTAATCTACTAAAATTAGAGGTTTATATAACAGGGAAGAAATGTTATTAGGGAGGAGTAAGGAAGGGGAGTGGGCCAACACACAGCAGATGGTCAGCCAGGCAATCATGGCAATGAGGGGGTCTGGTGTCTCCTTGTCCAGATGTGGTGACGTGCTGAGTTTCAGTTCTTTGATACTATCTGGGAGGGCGAGGGGCACTAAAGGTAGATTTACTGAGAAAGGAATTCAGATAAGACAAAAGTAAGTTTCAAGCTTTACAACAGGGAGGGTCAATTTCTGTTTATTAAAAAAAAAATAACCTGTAAACATCAGTCCTATGGAGAAATTGGAATGATTTCAATAATAGTAAACAAAGAGACAAACAGGGTCTCTATTAGTTCCATCTGTCACATTTTTCTTTAGTGATGTCAGAGAGATGTTCAAGAGGGATTTAGGACACTGTGTAAAGCTCATTGTCTCATTAACTATTTGGCATAAAATCCTCTACTCATGAACTTCCAATGCTCCTAATTGCCTACAGCAGTGGTTTTCAATTATTTGTCCTTGCCAAAACTAATTTAGGCACTCTTTGAGTAACAACAGCTCACTCCAGCAGGAACACTCTGCACCTTGAGGATGGGGCATGACAGAGCGGAGTAGGAAAGTGACATTTTGAGAAGCTCTTTTAGATGTTTGGATATCCCCTCTCACCTCTGGCCCCAGTAGAGAAGCACTATCCATGAGTATGGAGTTCAAACATCTCAGTTTGCTATTTAAGGCTCTTCAGTTCTAGTTTAACCTAGCTACCCAGCCTCACCTCAGACCCCTTCTCTAACAACACGAATTTTAACCAGACAGCTTCTCCATTATACCTTCATTCCTGCCTTAGTATTTTTTTATTGCTGTTTCATTTTGAAACCAAAGACTAGTTCAATCTCACCTTTTCTAAGATACTTTTCCCAGCATTCCTCAAACAACTGTATTCTGTCTGTATAGTCCTTGTTTATATTACTAGTTTGATCATGAACAAGTATAGATCAGAGACTCACTTAAAATGGATGTGGCATGTTCTGCAAATGCTGGATTTATAGTACGTACTGAGTAATTTAGCAGCTCTACCATCATTATTTAAAATCCCTTTTCCATTGTCTTATTTTTGTTCTGTTTCTTCCATGTTTTTTGTTCGGTGGTAATTGACAGACTGTTGGGCTTCACTATTTTGAAAGAAGTTATTCTACAAGACACTTTGGTTCAACTCTCCACTAAGTTGACAGATGAGTTGCAGTGCTGAAATGACTAACTCAGTCCCACTGGGGTTATTGTTCTTTTTCAATTGAAGATATTTGTTCTATCTTATTAAAGCTACCTCAAAACTTCAGCAAATGTATCAAATAACCCAAGGCTCTTGTATACCCAATGTTAGTCATTATGATAAATAATTCATTCATCAAATCAATTCTAAAATCATTAATTTTGTTGATGTACTAAATATACTAGTTAATGGTAACCGTTTCTACCTTGAAGGACAAAACAGCAGGTGAAGTTAGAAGTAAACTTAGATATCCTTGAACTCCTTTCTTCTGTGGGAACAAGGAAGGCAATACATTTTTTTTGAGTTTTGTTTGTTTGTTTTTCAAGAAAAAGACAAATGTAATCTGACCTAAATTTTAGGCTATCCTTTTTGTTTTATGGTACATGCCAGAACAAGAAAGAAAGAAAATCTCTCTCTCTTACAGTGCAATGTAATAAATGTCTTCCTATATAAGCTTAAATTTTTAACTGAACTCATGTATGTAATGAGAACAAGAAGCTCAAATACTAATGCCAGCAGATAAGGGGAGAATGACCCCAGAAAGTGATAATAAGTGAGATGTTAAAAATTTATCAGAATCTGAAGCCTAGTTTCTCATTTTTAACTGAAAATCCAGATCTGATTTAGAAAATAAACTGATAGCAACATGCAGTATAAATCACAGCCTGAGAAATTGGAGGCTGAAGGACAGAGTAATGCAGAAAGTGATGGATAGAGCATCAGTGCAATGCAGTGGGAAGACCGGGATAGAAATGAGAGGAACTCTGGAGCAGGACACAGCAAGCCTTGGCCATTGCCTGTACCATGAGGAGAGATGGAGAGAATTAAGCCTGCTGACTGGGAACGCAGTGCTATCATGAATCATGATAGGAAAAGCAAACTGTGTGTTTTACTCACCTAGAGAGTAAAGATATTGATATAAATTGGTTACTGGGTTATTTTAAACTATAACTTTAAAAGGTGACCTTAGGTCTGTTAAAATGTGTTTGGAATTATGGGCTTCTCATTCTAGGACAAATAACATGCACTTGAATTATTATTACTTAAATGCCTCTTGTGGTTCTGGCTCATTTCGATTGTATCTGCAGATAATGGCTATTCCTTTTACAGAAACAGATGACTGAGCCAAAACTCAGCTTTTTGGCAGTCAATAATCAGGAAGAAAAGAAACCCAAAAAAAGGCCTTTGAACCACTGTAATAGACACCAGGCACAAAAAAATTAGAAACTTCTGCATTTTACTCAGCATTCATTTCCTTTATAGGTACCATGAAAGTTTAATGGACCAATTATGAATGGGTATTTGTATTGGCCAGAATAGATAAGATTATACTGTTGAAAAAAAATCAGTGGCTTAAGACAGCAAAAATATTTCACACTACATGTCCATTACAGGATGACAGCGTGACTCTGCTTCTCACAGTCCTTCAAGACACAGTTGAGGACTATTTCATCTAGACACAGGCTTCTTGTACCTTCACAACAGGAGAAAAGACACAGTGATTTGAGAACAGGATTTTAAAACATCAGCCCAGAAGTGACACACACCACTTCTGTTCACATGTCTGTGGTCAAGGCAAATCTCATGATTACACTTAGTTCAAGGGATTAGGTAAGCATAATCCTACCATGTATCTGGAAAAGAGAGGATTGGAAAAGAGTCAAATAGACAACATCCCACTGGTATGAGCTAATGCTTGTAGAAGTATTATTAAACTAGATACATTACACACATGTAAAGTTTTAATATTATTGTGCTACAAAGTAACTTGTCCTTTATGTGGCATTTAGTTGTTTTGCACTTAGAGAATAATCACCCTGTTATGTATTTTCTACTTCATGGAATGACATTATCCTCTATGGAGTTTTAGCTGAACCCTCAAACCTGAGCTGGATGCCCAAGGAGCTATGATAGTGCCCTATGCTTTCTTCTGTGTCATGACGCCTAGGGTGCCTTGTAATTGGCACCTCAAGGGCAAGCACTGAATCAAAACCTTCTTCAATCAATCATTGGCCAATTTCCAGAGGTCAGGCCATACTTTAGAGGCTGCTCAGTTGCCTCCTTGCCCCAGTGACTACACCCCAGTCTTTGTGCCCCTTGGGTTGCAAACTTGACTCTAGAGACAAATAACTTCAGGATTTAGGCTAATTTTTAAATAATCCCCGCCACTGACACTGACTATAAATACATATGCTTGCTTATACATTTTATGTCTTAAAATGAGTCTTAGTTTTTATAATATAGAGAGTAAGGCGGTTCAGTGACTCTACTTAACACAACTAAACTGTTAATATTCCTATTTGTCCTTGTATTTTTGTTGTATGAGCTTTAGATAGCTTGGTAAAGTGACAACGTAGAATTTCATGCTTCTGGGCAATGTATTTTTGAAGGGCAATTTTTCAGGTTTGTGTTTTAAATGTACCTACATACCAATTTAAAATTCCTTTTGAATAATTACACTGTCATACATCCTGTATCGGCTGGATTTTAAAGTACTGGTTCTATACTTATAAGAAGAGACATGATGGTTTTAACATTAAACAAAACTTTCTTGCCTCATTTAAACAGCACTTACATTGCTATAATCAGAGAGTAATCTAGGCATGGCAGCAAAACAAGGATTGGATAAGGCTTTAAAAGACCTATCAAAATCCCAGAAGACAACCAGAAAAATGTTCAAAGCCTTTCTAATTCTAATAGAAATTAAATTATTCATTTCCTCTTCTTGGGGCTTTTCTATCTTCGGACTGCAAAGCCCTACTTAATTCTCGGAGAGAAATTGCCAGTTAATTGGTTAACTAACTGTAGCCCACGGTAAAATCCCTCATTAACAAGTATGTAAAAAACAAGGATTGTACATAGCAGAGAGTCGTAAGTGCAATGTTTTGTTAATCTTTCACCAGAAATAATATTCTTTAATGTTCAGGTTTTCTGATCTTTCAAGTGTAATGGTCACTATGAAATACCTGATTGTGTCCCTTTTCCACCCTGGAAGAGGAAGGTGAGAAGTGATCAAGGCTATCAAAACTGATACCTGCCATCAAAAGGAAAGAGTCATGGATGAGTCTGACTCTTCCTTACCTTTTCCTCCAGGTCCTTACTCCCCCTGTGCCTTTTCCTAAACCAGCTAAATTTCCCAAAAGTGAATTAAAAGACTGGTTTTATGTATTTAGAAAAATGGAAAATATGCTTTTTCTTCCTGTCCTTTCCAGACCTGGGAAAAATGTTATCAACTTTCCAGCAGGAACCTGGTTTCTAGGTCTATCTAGGTTTCTAGCCATGGTCTAATATATTTTCCATCCTTCGATACATGGGAGTATGATCCCCGTTTAGAGCACACAAATACCATTTGAAAAAGAACTTGCATTAACATAACTATGACCCCACTGGAAAATGCTTTTATCAATCATCTTGCATAAAGTTGTCCTCACATACATCAGAGGAACAAGTTTCGGATTTCTTGTTGAGTTTTCCCGTGCCAGTCCAGTTTCATAAACGATTGTTTCCTCAAAGACATAAACAAAATGCTTGTCCTTAAACTTTTCTAACCTAGGAATAAGCAACAAAGAAAAAAGGGCCCAGGATGCCGATAGAGGCCATACTCCTCTAAGCGAGCCAACATCCAACTGAGAACTGTTATCCATTTGATGCAAGGCAACCTGAGCTATTTCGGCTCCCTGATGCTAGCTAACCGCATGATGAGACCAGGCCAATTTCTCCTTCCACTGTTTGTTCCATTGAACCTTCCACCCAGAATGCACTGCTCCTCTTTGCTCTACATAACCAGTCTACTCATCCACCACTGTAAGAACCCTATCTGGAGTCTTTTCTGAATGACTGCTCAAAGG
This sequence comes from Trachypithecus francoisi, assembly GCF_009764315.1. NCBI lineage: Eukaryota > Metazoa > Chordata > Mammalia > Primates > Cercopithecidae > Trachypithecus > Trachypithecus francoisi. Next base: position 75,867,485 of record NW_022681468.1, on the reverse strand, counting down.
CAAGGATCATGCCTTCTATTCTTCTTATCTCCTAGCCATCCTTACCGTTCTACCAGGTACATAAGGGATGATCTAGATTTGCCTTTTAAACATGCAAAAGGGCAGGGGCTTGCAAGTGGAGAGAAAATGCAAACATTCCTATTACACAGGCTTTAAAAAATAACCTACATGTTTTATAATATAAATTTTCGACTATTTATTTCTAAAATTGAACTTCCATCAACACTTAACCAGTCTCTTACTCTTTAGCCATGTTGCACATGTATAATAGTTTCTGTAAACATCAGCTTATATTCTTCAGAACAAATTGTAAGCATTTTTAAATAAATTAGATTGATAGCTCTGCCAGAAAAGCCTAAACGCAATTTGAGACTGAATTACACATTTCTTGTACTTGCTGCTACATCTTCCTTATATCCTGGGCCTTCACACGTCTTCCATGGCTTTAGAATATTTTGGCAATATCCGTGCATCTAATATTTCTTACCAACCATAACCCATACATTAGAAGACTATTCTGGAAATCTTTCTTGGAAAGCTCTTTATGCAGAAAATAGTATTCTTCCTGCGGAACTGCAGAATGTTAATAAATGTCGCATATAAAGAGCCCTGTGATCATTTAAGTGTGGGAAACTTGAGTTAAATAAAGTTAAACAAGTTACTTCATTGCAGAACTTTTTAGAACTTTTAGTATATTAAAGTGCAGTGTCAGTCACGAATAGGAAGATGGAGAAGGCAGCATTTCCCAACTTCTCACAATACAATTCAAGGAGCAGCTTTGAGGGCCAGGAAAATGTACTTATAGGGATTAGAACGTCTCTCTGTCCTGTGTCCTCTTTAGAAAGCTAATGCAGTCATAGTCCAAATTTTGTCGCACACCAAAATAGTTACTGCAAAAATTGTATTAGCCTGGAGGAATTTTCCAGTCTCCCTGGATAACATGACTGCTTTAACCTTAGAAAGTGTATTGAGAATTAATAATCAACTCTATTTGCTTGAATAACATGAAGGTTCAGACACTGAAAATAATTTCTGGAGAACACAGCATTCAATTCTTTCTTCCTCACCATCTCCCTCATCCACCCAGAACTAATTCCCTTCAAATTAAAGATGGAGAAAAGAATAAGCCATGCAAATGTGCCTTCTGTCATACTGACAATAATAAATATGGACAAAGAGTTTAGAAGCTGGTCAGTTTGAAGTAGGCAGAGGTTCATGGACCTGAAGATCTCAAGTTTTGTTTGAGAACTGGAATTTTTGCATCTTGGTTCTACCTTCCTCAGATTTTCACTGAGGAATTTGCTTCATTTTCCCAAAGCAAATTCAACATTTTAATATACACATAGCCAATCATAAAATCAACCCCTTATTTTCCTTCCAACAGGACTACAGTACCTAATGAGTTTCAATAATGTTAATAAAAATGAAAGAAAAATGGAATTAACAAGCTCCCTTCCTTTCCATGTAATCTAAGAAGAATGTGAAATATACTTATTCCAAGTACGTGCAAAAATATTTCATCACCAGATCAGTATAACCTTGGAGAAATATGTCTGAAACCTTCAAACTACAATACCCTGAGATGGTGCATCAAAAGCCTGTTGGAAACAAAAGTTTGGATTCAGAGTGGCATGTGGATACCTGTTTTTCTCAGCAAAATAATTCAGCCATTGTAATTATTTTTAACAGAATTGGGCTTCACACTGTGGGATAATGAGCTGGAAAATGTATTTGTTTTAAATAAAGGCATTTTCACACTACAAGAACACACAAACATCTACGAAACCCAAATGCGCCCGTCCAGCGTGCCTGGTAAAAGAGCCAATTTGATGTTATTTCCAACTGTGTAGAAATAATTTGCTGCAAATTCAGGCTACAATGCAAACAGGTGCTTCTTGAAAGAAACCCCATGAATCTGGAATTGCCAAGGGCTGGGACAGCTGGGAAACAGGAAGATGTTCTCTCTTAAATGGCACCTAAGTTTCTGGGGCCTATTGGAATCGTGACTCCAAGCACTCACTACCATTATGTTGGCCGTTAGTGATCATAGAACCAGGCTGGTCCCTCAAATGAACCTTCTGATTTCACCAAAGCTGTGGATTTACACTGGCAATGCTAAGAAATCACATTTTAAACTGAGAATGAATGAGAAAGTGATTCCCAAACAAGCCCCAGGAAGGCAGATAAGGGATGTCACCCCAAACTCTAACAATTTTACCCTTTGAATTAAATAAAGGGACAACAACAAAACAAACCAAGGGAGAAAAGGGTGAAATGAACAGCTAGAAAACATATAGATGGAGCAGTTGTAAAACAAACAAACAAAAAGATGGGGAGAGGAAAGAGGGGACAATCATAATGCTGTATCAGTAAGTTGAATCATACAGCAGGAACAAATGGTGAAAATAATGCAATTCAAAGAGAGCAATCAGAAATTACCTGAGTCTTTAAAGGCAACTTTTCATGACTGCAAAATCATCTAAACACAGAACATTTCGACTGGTGTTAGGTTCAATTGGGTGTTAAAGAAATGCTGCTCTGTGTTAATTATTCTTGCTTGGACTTTAACACATTGCCAGTACTCATTCATAGCTCTGCCTAAAGTTTATTGTTGGATCTTATTGGGCAATTGACGAGTGTGATGACTTTAAACCTTCTTTCTTGCAAATTTGGTTTCCTTCTGCTAAGCCTGAAAAACGCCCCTTTGCCACCAAACACGGGTACCTTAATAGAGGAGTCTATTCTGAATTTAAGAAGGAACTTACCAGTACAAACAGAACTTCTGTGGAACAGCACCAATGTGTCCTGACATGATTTTCAGCAAGGATTTTCTGGTAATAAATTTTAAAAAATCAAGAATGTACTTGAAAATATCTCAGACTTCCAAAATCCATTTACTACTGAAAAGGCAAATGTGTTTAAGGCAGATGTTAGCATAGGCTGAGAGTCACATTTTCAGCTTGGTTGTCACATGACTAATTTATATACAGCCTAAGTGTTGAAACAAAGAAACAGAGGTGATTGCGTCAACTTTAAGTTTCATATATAGTGAGAACTTTCTCCTTTATTTTACAGTGTGCCAAGCATATAAAAAAGACTTGGTTGTATAAAAATGACGTTTACTAAATTAGTTTAATTTTAATTCCTGATAGCTGAACTCACACATGAAGCAAATATTTTCCTTCTAGAATTGATGTTGCTGCTCTCCCTGGAGTTTCTTGATTGCTTTGAGGAAAGAAGTAATGTTTCAAGAACATATCACAGGGGTATTTGGAAATGTAAACTATGCTATTTAAATTTTATTGCTTCTCAAATGAGAGTTCCTAGGATCTTTCTCATACTAATCTGTCCTTGAGAAAAGTGCCTTACCTTTTTGAGCCACTAGGAAAACAACTGCCAATACAAATTATTTATAATCTCAGCACTTTCCAAGGACAATAGGTCCTGTTACCAGAGGATGCTTTATTTAACTTAGCTCCATGTTGAGTTTGGGTTTGAAAAATTAGGAGTGATAGAATGATAAGAGATGAAATGCTCTGTAGAGTAGAATGAAAAGGAATTTAAGGTTTCTATTGAGAAATCAAGGAAAGAGAGGGGAGTCAGAATTCTGAATACTGTAGGAGGTCTCCACACAACTAAAGAGGGGTACTAGAGAAAAATGTTGAAAAGTAACTGTCCCATTTTTGCAATGGGTTAAGGAATTTAAACTCTTAATTCATTTCCTAACAGGTTATGTGCTTTTGTTTTGAATAATAAAACGTAGCGTTCATTGTTTTGTGTATTCTGTAATTTAAAGAAAAACATTGTATATATTCTTTAACACTTAAGACATCTATTTTTTAAAGATTTTTTTTGTCAAAATAAGGGTTCATAAACTTTCCCAAACATGGAAATGTCTTGTTCCTTCTAAGGAATGTCTTGTACCTCATAATAAGAATCATAATGATGAGTCTCCTTGTATTAACCTCTCAGAGAACGAGGCACATGGTGAACTCTACTGCCTCAATCAGCAGCTAGAATTTACCCTCAGCAAATAAAAAGGTTGAAAAAACTAAATTTCAGCTCACAGTATTAGAGTGAGTTACATTTTAAGTAGAAAAACATTTGGTTATATCATTGTCCTTATAGCATGATTCTGACTTATTTGCATAAGCAAATATTTATGTTCTTGTTTATGTATTTTTGTAAAACAATATCTACAGGAAAAGTAGGCCTATCCTATAAACCCCCAGAAGGGAATGTTGATTCAGACACTTAACCTTTTTTTTTTTTTTTTTTTGAGGCGAAGTCTCGCTCTGTCGCCCGGACTGGAGTGCAGTGGCCAGATCTCAGCTCACTGCAAGCTCTGCCTCCCGGGTTTACGCCATTCTCCTGCCTCAGCCTCCCGAGTAGCTGGGACTACAGGCGCCCGCCACCTCGCCCGGCTAGTTTTTGTATTTTTAGTAGAGACGGGGTTTCACCGTGTTAGTCAGGATGGTCTCGATCTCCTGACCTCGTGATCCGCCCGTCTCGGCCTCCCAAAGTGCTGGGATTACAGGCTTGAGCCACCGCGCCCAGCCGACACTTAACCTTTTAACCAGCTTTGTAGCTATACCTCAGTTTCTTATTGTGTCAAATTGGAATAATGCCTACCTCTACGATATTCACAGGAATATTATGAGGATAGAAGACAAAGATAACATTTGAAGTTCTATTGGTTCACTGAAGGAGTAAGTTGCTAATTTATTTTTCTTTTATAGATTTTTATATTTTAATTACAAGGGTAATATTGCATAGAGGGTTATGCATTTTTTAAAAATGAAAATCTCATTTTACCTCCCTCTTACCCAATAAATTCTACTCTCTTCAAAAGTGATTATTCACACCCCTCTTCAAAAGTGATTATTGTTTTCAATTATTAGAGATTTTTTCTCTATTCTTCTGTTGTTAATTTCTAATTTTATGGCATTGGATTAGAGTAGACGGCCTGAACTATTTCTGTTGAAATATTTTGAGATTATGTGCAGGGGAGGAACTCTATTAATTGTTGATATATTTGTTTTGAAGGTTCAAAAAAGATGTGTATTTTCTGTATGTGGGTTACAAAGATAGAAATAAATAAAGAAATAGAAATAAACACATATTACATCAAAGTTGCCGATTGTTATTGAAACCTTACGAATTTACCTCTTTTTTGTGCAGCTGATCTTTCACATTCTGAAAAAAGGTATATTAAATTTCCAATTGTGATTTTAGAAGTTACTCTCTCCTTATACTTCTAACAAATTTTTTCTTCATGATTCCAAAAGCTATAATAATGTCTACAGCTTCAGAGCTATTATATATTCTCAGAGAGATGTTCATATTTTAATATACAATAACTCTTTTGTTTGTCAAATTTGGGGCCTAAATTCTATTTTCTTATCTAGTTTTGCTACACGTACTTTAGTTTTGTTAATATTGCTTTGCATATGCTTTTTTTTTTCAGTCTTCCTGTGCCATTTTGTTTTAGTGTTGTCTCTAACCCATACCGAGGTATTTCTTACCTAATCAGAAAAATCTCCATAGAGGAATTTATCCCATTAATAAGCACCACATTAACAAATCTAATTAAATAATATTAAGAGTTATCACCGATTAATATTATAACACATTTCACAATTAATTCCATATTAGTCCTTATTCCTACTTCGTAGCTTGTGTTTTCTATGAAATACATTTTCTTGTTGTCTCTTTTGCTCTCCTTTCTTCTGTTGGACTTTTGAGTTATTCATGTTCTATTTTATTTCTTCTCCTCTATTTAGAAGTTATAGAATTTTTTTATTATTTAATGATTACTCTTACATGCGTAGGTCACAATTTCAACTTATATATTTCAAACACACATAAAATGAATTAATGTCTGCATCCTCTTGCTGGACAAGGGGAAAACCTCAGCATTCTCTAATTTTATTTGCCCCACCACATGATGTAATTATCTAATAATTTACTTAAAAATAAATATATTTTGTATTATGCATTGGCAATTATTTAGACAACTAAAAGTTTTACCAAATTTTGCTCACTAGAAGTTTTTGTGTTCCATACCTTCCTCTTTTTGCAAAACATCCTTCAGGGTCTGTAGGCTGCTTGAATAAGGCCTTATGCCTGAAAATGATTTAATTTTGCCGTCATATTTGGACTATAGTTAGGCTGAGCATAGACATCTGAATTGAAAATTATTTTCACTCAAGGAATATTATGCAGCTTCAGAAAGAAGGAAATCTTGTCACATGTGACATGGATAAACCTCAAGGACATTATGCTAACTGAAATCAGTCAGTCACGAAAGGGCAACCAACATGTGAGTCTACTCAGGTGATGTATCTAAAGTAGTCAAAATTATAGAAACAGAAAGTAGAAAGGTGGTTGCCAAAGGCTGGGGGAGAGGGAGAGACAATTAGTGTTTAATGAGCATCGAGTTTCAGTTTTGCAAGATGAAAACATTCTAGAGACCTGTTGCACAACATCGTGAATATACCTAACACTACTGAATTGTACACGTAAAAACAGTGAAAATGGTAAATTTAATATTTATGTGTTTTTTACCACAATAAAATATATGTTCATTCAAAAATTTGAAAATATTGCTCAAGTTTTCTTCTTGCATTCAGGGTGGTTAATTAGAAAAGAAAGTCTGATGCTAATCTGTTTCTCATTCCTTAGCAGGTAATGGTTTATTCCTTTCAAGAAGCTATTTGAATTTCTGCTTTGTCCTTGGCATTCCAATCTTATCACGCAGTGCCTAGGTAGTCGTCTTTTTTCATCTACCATGTTCAGTACTTGCTGGGTCTTTTAATATGAGGAATCAGCTCTTAGTACTTGGAGATTGTCTTCTATTACTGATTTAAGTTATCAATCCCCTCCTTTCAGAAAATCTTGGGGCTCTCATTTCATCCTACCATGTTTCTCAACTTCTCTTTCAGATATCGTACCTTTCTAATTTTGTTCTGTATCATGGCCAATATTCTCACCTTTATTTTCCAGACCATTAATTTGTTCTTAATATATGCCCATTTTATGGTTCAGCCCATCTATTGGATTTTATTTTATAATGAAACTTAATTTCTACATAGCGTTTTTTATTCTTAGATTGTTCTCTTTTTATATTACCCTATTCTTGATTTATGAATGCCTCTTGAATATCTCTAAGGATAAAAAACGATTTTTAAAATTCCTTCTTATGTTCCCCAACTTAGGTCTTTGTCTTAAAGCTCATGTCATTGGATTTTAGTACTCACTGCACCTTCATTATTGTTGTAATTATTGTCCTCCCAATCACCCACTTATTTCTTATGGAGTTTAAACATCTGGTTCATTGTCACTCTATCCAATAGTCCTATTGCCTTAATTCTTGTCAATATCTATATCTACATGGATGAACTTCTCTCCTCCGTGACCTTACCTTCCACCTTACCTCAGCCATTAATGCTAATGGCCACCTTGCTAACAATTTCAACCCCTCCATGATCTTTACTTTATGTATCTTATTTCTTGACTACCATGTTGGGGGTACTCTCTCTAATACTCCAACTCAAATAATGCCTTCACCCAACCTGGAATCCAATGCGTTGTTCCTACCATCTTTTCTCTTTCCCTCAATCCTCAGACAGCTTATCTCCCTTCTGGATTATCTTAAATTTTATGGTTAATCATTAAATTCACTCTCTTGCACATGCCTTCAATTCCCCTGCCTCACTGTCAGTTTGTTTTGGGTGTTTGACCAAATCACAAGCCTGGAAAAATCCAATTTTCTGCCTACTCCAAACCTAAACCTGGGCGATTTAATATGGCTGAATGATCTCACTTTAAATTTAAATGGGTCCTTAATGGTGCCCGGCAAATATACTATAGTTCCCTAGACCATTTGTTCTCCTACACACAGATAACTATCACATTCCTTTCAAATATTTCAGCACATCCACCCACATCCTCACTCTCAACTGATGACTTTGTTTCCTTCACTAGGAAAACTGAAGCAATTACAAGAGAACTTGAATGCATTATCTTCCCATCTCCCACCAGATTTCCACCACCAGACCTCTCCAGTTACCAACATCTGTAGAGGATGCTCTGTGTTCCCACTTTCTACTATAGGTGAATTACCCATGCTTCTAGTTAAAAGATGTCTCCTCTTGTGCAGCAGATCCAATCTTTGAAGGACATAACTCCAGAACTCTTCACTCTCTCTCTCCTATATTACCAGTTTTTTTTCCAGTATATCTTTGTCAGCAGCAGACAAACATATATTTATATCTCCTATCTTTCATCACAAACAAGAAAACATACCTTTCTTCACAAATTTGTTGTGTAGCAATAGATAGCTAATACAGTGATAATATGTTTTACATAAATGATCTCTTCAAATGTATTACAGAAAATATTAACCTTCATTATTTTAATAATTTTTGTTTTTTTTCTTCAGCATTGTGTTTTACTTTTTGGGGGAGAGGCTAGGAGGAGGAAGGGGTGAAAACAGGATCTCTTTGGAGTCTCAAAAGTGTATGAATCCTCTGGTAGTACAAGGATGGGATAAGATGGTCAGGGAAGTCAGATGGAAAATCCCCAAGATTCTTTTTGCTACTGATTTCTATAATTAAAATGTGACATATGTAAGGGACTAGTACATGGTATTCAATAAATGTCAGCTGTCTTTCCTAACTAGGTTCCTCACAGGCTAGGTTATGCCTAGATATCATCCTCCTTTCAGGGAATGAAGCTCACCTAGAAAACTAGGGAACTAAAAGTGCAATACAGTTTGGGTAATGCAGTTGGTTAGCTGTCTCCCCATCCTCCCAACTCACTATTCCAGGGAGGGGCTGAAAATAGAAGTGGCTCTCCTGAAGTCTAGTTAGCATGTCATGGCAGAGTCCACATGAAGGGCTGTGGGCTGCAACTTTCTAGTGCACAGTCCTCTCTTTTTGGCGATGATAATTATAGGGAAAGAAGCGGACACGCATGCTGATTTCACAAGCTGTCTTCAGGATCTCAACAGACTTGCTGTGCTCAATATCTTGGAAATCCACATCATTCACAGCTAGAACTTGGTCCCCTTCCTGAAGTCCTGCTCTATGTGCATCAGAGTCAGGAATTACCTTGGAGATGAAGATGCCTAGCTGGGAGGCCTTTCCTCCTCGGATGTTAAATCCCAACTGAGCTCCAGGAGGCTTCTTCAGTGTGATGGTTCGGGGCAGAAACTGGGTCAACTCATTGTTGTAGTCTGGGTGGTGCACCCTCTCATGAGGAGGAATCCATGCTGGAGGATTCTCATAGGCAGGCAAGAAAACCACCGGGTAGTCATCATAAGGAATCCGGCTGTCCATCTCGGGCAAGGCCCAGTGGGCAGTCCACAGCGACCTCAAGCTCCGCTCACCGCCAATTCCTATTTTAATAATTTTTATAGATTACTTGGGAAAAGAGAAAGAATGAAAGGAAATTTCAGACATGAAGCATATGCTTGCAAAAGACTTAAAAGTGGGAATAAGATGAACACAAAAGAGGACTTCAAACTTGCTGCTCCTGGAATAGTCAGATCAGCCAGCAGAGTGGGTAGGAATTAAGGCAGTGAACTGGTCCATCTTTTGAGAGGCATCCTGTAAAGAGCATAAAAGCTTGAGCTTAAACTCTAAAACTCCATGCACAGTTAGATAGAAGCCTCTTTTCCAAATGAAAATTGACATGATCCAGAGGCCTGGCGGGCAAGGTAGCATCAAGTTCCAAGTGGGGATAGATTACTGAACTCAGAGCTAAGAAGCAAAGGAATAACTAAGGATACCATTACCAAACAGAAGCAGAGGGAGAAGTTTTAACCTATGCCAGAAGAGGGTAAAAAGGACAATCAGTACTTGCTACTGTAAGCATTTGAGATATATTTCATACAATTTCTTTATATTGGTTGTGTTAGCTTGTGGCCTAAGGTTTAGAAATGATTGGCTCAACTCACCTTTCCATTTCCTGAGGAATTTCCAACATTTTCTTCCAGAATTTCTGAGAATTTAGAGAAGGCTTCAGTTTGCAGACCCAGTTGCAGCTTTCAACTCCTTTCTCTGCTTGATTAATCCAACTTACCATCTTACTCTTCCACTTGTATGGTCTCTGTTTACATCAGATCGGCACAGATAAGGAACTCGACCTCTTTTCTTGGTTTTCCCTCTCCTAACATACATTAAACATTTTATTCCCTTATATCAGGTTTTCAAGTATGTTATATAGTATGTGTTACTGAAGTTTTGGGAGAAGTGGCAATAATTTCTGCCACAAACAATGTAATATTTAACATTAGATATCCCTGTTCCTTTTTTACAAGAAAAAAACTCCCTCAGCTAATTTTATTCACTTGGGCTCCAGGTTCTCATCATATTATCCAGCTTCTTTTCCTCTTCTCTCTTCCACCCCTTCTGTGTCCTCTTCTATTCCAAGCAGTTTATCAAGATAGTTTCCCAAGCAAAGATTGATCTCTCCCTCGGAGGAATTTTGATACCAGCTGTTAAGATAATTGGTTTTTACCTTGCTGAAGTTGAGAGGCTGATTGATATAAGAAATCAATCACAGACTTGTGTTGAAGATTATTACACAATGCCTTGATATTAAACAGGTGACATGAATCAGAGACAGAGCATTTTTATGGCCAGAATGGATGGATGGTGGTACTTTCTTTTCTTTCCTCATGCTCGATGAGCGTAAATAATTTCATTCCTATGTTTATAAAGTCAACTATGAAACAAAACTCAGTTCCGAGACCAGAGAAAAGCCAGTTAGACTCCAATTCTCTTTTTGATTGTGAAATAATGACATTTTTAGGCTATGACTTTTCAACATTGTTTTAGGAATCTTGAAGGACAAAGGACAATGTTTTATTAATCCTAATCCAGAAGGACAATGCATGATACTAAATAACGGTGATAAACTCAAAAGCACGTATATTAATATATTGCTGAACACCATTGAAAGTAACTAGGGTACCAGTTCTTTACTCTGAAATTTGGCAATACGTTTTGCCTTTCCTGTATGAACTGTATATAAAGATAACTAAATAACCACATTTGATCAGCAAAAGATTTTTGTTTTCTTACTTTTAAAATAATTCCAACTAATAAATTTAAAATAAATGACAGAATTTTTAAAAATCATTATTCTGAAATTGCTAATAAGATAATTGAATTAGGCAGCAATCACCAATACATAAACCCCTTAGAAGAAAGTTTGATGGAGAACTTAAAATGGAAGCTTTAGGTTTTTCGCTATTGGAACCCTCTGATCAATATTGGTATTACTAAATGTTGGACAAATAGCCATTATGTGCCTTTGCCTTCTGAGTTGAAGTATAGAGGCCAGCATGTATATGAAAGGTATTTTCATGTTTGTGTTTGGGAAGGCATGAGTTACTGCAAACTCTGTACTTACCATAGTATTGTAACATCATATACAAGCTGAATTAAGTTTATTTTACTTTTCAGGTGAGTTCAAAATTATTATTTTCATTTAGAAAATATGTATTGAGTACCTTTTATGTTACAGACACTGTGCTGAAAGAGGTGAGTAGGTAGGTCAATGTACTTCCTAAATTTGGAGATAATTATCTTTCTGTAGGTTCATTATGCTTGACTATTTTTATGTTCTCCCAATGATGATTTGACATTTACTTATCACTTTACTCACAGGGAATTAAAATGTAATGTGTTTCAACTGTATTTTTCCTTAACTGAATAATACTGCTATATGATATGCTAACTACAGACTGTGTTAATTCACTAAACAAATTCTGTTATGCAGTAATTTGAACTCTCCTCACCACAACTTATTAAAAAGGCACCAACAGTTTCCCACTAAAAAAAAAAATTTTGTGGATTCAAATGTGAGAGAATCCAAACTCCATCCTCAAGGAATTTATAGTCACATGAATAAACAAACTTATCCAATCAACATTAAAGGAGATGAACACAAAAGTAGATGCTATACAAGTCACCACCTAATTCTCCAGGGGCTCACATGGCAGATCTCAGAGAGCAGCTGACACGGGAAACAAGATATAAATAATGAACATCTCCCCAACCTGACAATGGAGAAAACTGTCATTACATGGAGAATAGCAAGTACCAAAACCAACAGCAGTGAGGAAATGTGGCACATTCAGGAAATGTCCAGTGCTCTGTTTTGGCTAAAATACAAGATGTATAATGTGGTGAGAAGGTGGTAATAAGACTTGAAAATTAAACTGGGGCTTGATTATAAAGTACTTTGTATGTTCTGTTATAGATTTTAAATTTTATATAGTAGACTTTAGATTGCCACTGCCCTTTTTAAAGTGAGAGTGACATTACATTTGCCTATGGCAAGATCACTCCAGAAATCTTAGGGAAGATGGGTTGAAGATGAGCCTGACTTGGGGCAAGGGTAGAGTTAAGTGACTGTTGAGACTGTGATAATGAGAGACCAGGGCAGCAAGAGTGGGGCCAAACAGGAAGCCATGAATGGGAGATTTAGAAGAGAGAGAAACTGATGTCTACATCGTAAGCAGAGGAAATGGGGCGTGCCAATTCAATGCATATCAACTAAAAGAATGTGTAGAGAAACATCTCTCCCAGAGCTTCCTCATCTATTTAGTATGTTCCAATTAAGCAATAAGGATTCCTAAAACATTGTTGAAATGTCATAGCCCAAAAATGTCATTATTTCACAATAAAAAGGAGAGCTGGAGTCTAACTGGCTCCTCTCTGGTCTCAGAACCAAGTTTTGTTTTAGAGTTTATTTATATAAAAAACAGGAATGAAATTATTTACACTCATCTAGCATGAGGAAAGAAAAGAAAGAAACCCGACAACAAGAGGCGTGATGATATATGTTACTTGGGATGAGCTCTGCATTCTAATGACATCTTGTAACAGAGCTTTTTTATAGCAGCACACTTGTAGCAGCTGTTGAGTGGTTTTACTTACATCGCCTTTATCCTGTGCATTTAGATGTCATGTACCACCAAGTTTCCTATCTTTAGAATATTATTTGGGCCTGTAAGTTATACAATGTTCTCAAGTACATATCTTCAACAACAAGTGCAAAGACTAAATGGATGGAAACTATTTCTTGCATCCAATGACTTAATTAAGTCTCCACCTGGTTCTTGAATTCCTATGCAGCATTTAAATCTGGATAATATAAAAAAACAATGCCTAGTTCTGACACATGTCCATGAGCATTGGAAACATGCAAAGACAGTAAACATACCTGGATTTTCTACAGGCAGCTAGACTATAAATATGGATATACTCTCCTACCAACTCTTCACCTATTCATATCCAAAAATTTTTTTTCCGATTTATAAAAATGTCTCCTTAGCACATTTCTGTCAAGTCATACAGAAATAAGGGAGAGAGGTGATAAATCAGTAAGGAGAATGAGAATTTGACAGGGAAGATGAGCAGTGAAAGTGCTGAGGGAGGTGGAGACATAAGGGAAGAGACTATGTGTCTGCACTTGAATACAAAAAAAAAGGGGTGGCCAGGAGGCCGCTGCCCAGAGATTCAACATCTACAAAGAAAGAATTCCAAAGGAGAGATTTATCAATGAGTCATTGCACTGGAAAATCATTGCAGAAAGTCAGCCAGAAGAAATAAAATGGCTGTTACCTTAAAAGGAGACAAAATGAAATGAATTTCAAAGTACTTATTCTGTGTGGTAAAATTCCAGTACAGTTTGAAGGACAAAGACTTTGGAGCCACAGAGGCCTGTATTTCAAACTTTCACACTTCCACTTTCATCAGGAAGACTTTAAGCAAGTTATTTAAACTCTAAATCCTGGGTGCTTCATTTTTTACATAGAAATAAGAATGTCTAACTCAGGGCTATAGTGAGAATTAGATTAGATAACGTTTGAGAAGCATTTTATGTGCCTTTAGTGTAACTACTAAATGGTAGCTATTACGTAACAGTCACTAATGGTGACTTGGTTGCCTTACTATACTCAAAGACGCAGGGCTATCTTGCAGAAGCTGTTTTAGGACAGGCAACTAAATGGAAAAGGCCATAAATGTTTATGAGTGGATTCAATTATGAAAATAAAGAGGAAGATTATGCTTAAGAAAAATAAAGAAGTATGACATCTGGCTAGTAAAAGCAAAGCTGGATTGTTTTATGGTGATAAATGATCATTGTTCCTCTAAGACTATTAAAAAGTCTTCTGGCCCAGTCTTTCAGAACAATGTCAGATGTTGATATCAATGATTTCTTGATCGTGACCTGCTAGAGATTTCTGGTGAAGTTAAACTATCCAAGCCAATTTCACTCACTGATATCTTTTTCCCTTATGCAATAAATAGGTGAGGTGAATGAATGAATGAATCAATCAACCAATCAATTGATTAATCAGTTCCTAGATTAGAAACTCAAAGTACCATCTACCTTAATGCATGGAATAAAGTACAGTGTTGACTTCTGTCAAAATCACTGCACAAAGAAAGTCACAGCTATTAGACATGGCATTCTTCAGCAAGCTAACCTGAATTAAATGAGTTCTATTTTATGTTGGACGTTATTGAAATATGCCATAAGCACACACTGGAGAAATGTCCAAAAGCCAAATAACTTTCAGTGTCTAATGGTTACCATTAATTATCTAAAACTATTCCAACAGTAGCCATAATCACCCAGCCCTCTGTGACCTGGAAGCCCTCCAGGAATCAATTTGCATTAGCAAAGCTTTGCCTCACATGACCCGCTTCTTCACAAACCTCCCCTTATGCTGTGGTGGGAAATTATTGCCTCATTAGCAAGCCAGTTCCTATTTCTTTTGGTTTGAATCCATCGGATACCAACGTTCAAATTTCCTGCACCCTCTCCTCTGAAACATATAAAATGACTCTATCTGAAATACCGTAAAATGTCATTAGAAGGCTCTTCACGATGCCAAATTTGGTTACATGGACTGTCAAATCACAGTGTATCAGGATAGAAACAGCTTTGCTAGGAATGTCATTCTGTCCCCTCCCACCTGTTTTAATGGAGTCACTATCCCCAAAATTCCTATGTTGAAATCTTAACCTCCAAGGTGGTATTAAGAGGTGGGGCTTTGGGAGATACTAGGTCGTGAGGGCAGAGTCCTCATGAATGGGATTAGTGCTCTTATAAAAGAGGCCTGAAGGAGCCTGTGAGCCCCTTTGCCCTGCCACCATGTGAGGACACAGCTAGAAGTCGCCATCTACAAGGAACAGGCCCTCACCAGACATGAAATCTGCTGGCACCTTGATCTTGGACTTACTAGCCTCCAGAACTGTAAGAAATAAATTTCTGTTGTTTATACATGACACAGTCTCAGGTAGACTATTATAGTAGCCCAAATGGACTAAGACATGTGTTAATGACCCAAATGATCTCAAGATAGCTCCCTGTTGTCCAGAAGTAATTAAGACACTGTGTCATTTAATGAGCACATTGCCTACACATTCGAAATCACCAAAGTCATTTCTAAACTCAGGGTCCTTCTGTCTGACAACAAACCCATAATGGCAGTCCTAGAACCAACTCTGCTGCTGACTAGCTGGGTCAATGCAGTAAAGTTACTTGGCCTCTGCCTACCTTAGTCTCGTCATTTATAAAATGGAGGTAATAATAGCACCTACCTCTGAGGGTTGTTTTGAGGATTAAATCAGTTAATAATATAAAACCTCAGAACAGGGCTTGACACATAGTAAGAATTTCGGAGAACAGCTGTGGGAAAGTTTGAGGTCTACAGTAGAAGAGGCCCATTTCAACATACAGGCTTATCTGTATAGGGCTACTGCCACTCACTCCTAATTCTTTGGCTCTGAAGTACAGCTCACTTGGAAAGGGACATGAGTCAAACTATGTTATCCACAACCTAAAAAGGATGAGGTAGGGCAGGGAGGATTATGAATTCCCAGCAAAATCTGTATTTCTTATCTGTGAGGAAAGCTGTATGCCACCAGGGAGTACCAACTTTTTTTCTTTCTTCACACTGATGGACCTTGAATTTCCAAACCACAGGCCACCTTGTCCCTTGGTATTGATGTCACAGGCCAGAGCTGTGATACATTTTATTATTAAAGGTGGGCTTTGCATGAGCCTTAGATATTAGTTCTCACAGTCTCTCACATGACTATGTGAGAGTATTTGCAGAGCTCCCTAAAAAATACAGGTTCTGAGCCCCACCTCTGCTTATTTTCATTCAGGAATTGTTGGGGTGGGGTGTGGGAATCTGGCAATTCTGAGGCATAGTCCAGGTTTGAGAATTGCCTTTTTTATTCATCTGAGAAGAAATAACCATATTCTCTAGGATTATTTATTTTCTAGATCTAATTATACCAATGAGTCCTAGAGTTACCTAGGCTGTTGGAGAATTTCTTTATCATGTTCCTAGGGGACCATTCCTCAAAACTCGTCAACTTCAATCACACGTTGCATTTAACAGCAAGAAGTCTAGCCTAGACATCTAATATGATTCGGCTGTGTCCTCACCTAAATCTCATCTTGAATTGTAGCTCCCATAATTCCCAAATGTTGTGGGAGGGACCTGGTGGGAAATAACTGAATCATGGAGTTGGTTTCCCCCATACTGTTCTTGTGATAGTGAATAAGTCTCACGAGATCTGACAGTTTTATAAGGAGAAACCCCCTTTCACTTGGTTCTCATTCTGTCTTGTCTGCCACCATGTAAGATATGCCTTTTGCCTTCCACCATGATTGTGAGGCCTCCCCAGCCAAATGGATCTGTGAGTCCATTAAAACTCTTTTTCTTCATCAATTACCCAGTCTCGGGTATGTCTTTATCAGCAGTGTGAAAACGGACTAATACACCATGTTACAGACCATAATAGATCTCTGCAGATTCATTTTCTCCTCCCCTCTAATCTCATGGTCACAGGTTTTGGCAGGACTGACCCATGTCTAGCTCCAGTGTTGTAGAAAGGACGCTGAATGGCTCAAGCACATCTGTGCATCCTATCTCCTTGATCACATGGGTGGATATGAATTTAATGTGGGCAAGTGTTTTATTTTTAGAGGATTCTTGGAAGGGAGCTTTTTCTCCCTCTCTCTCTCTTTCTCTTTCAGTAACTACCATAAAAGATACTCTGTCCCACCAAAAATGAATAATGAAGCATTTAATACTACCCTGGATGCTGTTAACAGGGATCTTGAAACTCTGAGGAAAGTTCACCTCAGAATAAAGTTTATAATGTGGAAAATCAAATAAAGATACAGACACAACTCATATAACAAGTGATATCACTCAGCAATTAGATCAAGTCTCACCTGAAGCTCACCTTACCACTGAACATTAAATATATAAACCAAGAGATTTCTCCTATTATTAAACCTGATTCAAGTTGCATTTTATAGTCTTTAAAACAAAAGGCATTCTTAATGATTCTTACCTGTATTAGTCCATTCTCATGCTGCTATAAAGAAATACAGAGCAATTCATGAAGAAAAGAGGTTTCATTGACTTAGAGTTCAGCATGGCTGGGGAGGGCTCAGGAAACTCACAATCATGGCAGAAGGGGAAGCAAATACATCCTTCTTCACTTGGCAGCAGAAAAGAGAAGTGCCCAGCAAAAGGGAGAAAAGCCCCTTATAAAACCATCAGATTTCATGATAACTCACTCATTATCATGAGAACAGCGGCTGGAGGGTAACCACCCCCCATTATTCAATTACCTCCCACTAGGTCTCTCCCATGACACGTGGGGATTATGGGAACTACAATTCAAGAGGATATTTCAGTAGGAACACAGCCAAACCATATTATCCAATCTCTGGCCCCTCTAAAATTTCATGTCCTCACATTTCAAAACAATCATGCCTTCCCAACAGTGCCCCAATGTCTTAACTCATTCCAGCATTAACCCAGAAGTCTAAGGCCAGCAGATCCAATGGTGCTTGGTGTGTCAGTGGCAGATAGGGAAGCTATTTGGTGCCTCTGGCAGGCCCCTATAGGTGGACCAAAGCAGAGGTCTCTAGGATTTTGGAGCAAGGCCCTGCCATCTTCTGGAGATAACTCCCCTCCTTTTGAGAGACATCTCTTGGCCTGTTACTGGGCTTTGGTTTGACTATGGGTCATCAAGTCTCCATGTGACCTGAACTGCCTATCATGAACTGGGTGCTTTCTGACCCATCTATCCATGAAGTTGGGCACACACAGCAGCATTCCATCATCAGATGCAAGTTGTATATGCATGACTGGGCTCAAGCAGGTCCTGAGGGCACAAGAAAGTCACATAAGGAAGTGCCTCAAATGCCCATGGTCTCCATTCCTGCCGCCCTGCCTTCTTCCCCACAGCCTGCACTGATGGCTTCATAGGGAGTTCCCTATGATCAGTTGACAGAAGAAGAGAAGACTAGGGCCTGGTTCACAGATGGTTCTGTATGATATGCAGGTACTACCCAAAAGTACACAACTGTAGCACTACAGCCCCTTTCTAGGACATCCCTGAAGGACAGTGGTGAAGGAAAATCTTCCCAGTGGGCAGAACTTTGAGCACTGCACCTGGTTGTGCCCTTTGCTTGGAAGGAGAAATGGCCAGATGTGTGATTATATACTGATTCATGGACTGTAGTCAATGTTTTTGCTGGATGGTCACGGACTTGGAAGAAGCATGATTGGAATACTGGTGACAAATAAATCTGGGGAAGAGGTATGTGGATGGACCTCTCTGAATGGTCAGAAACTGTGAAGATATTTGTATCCCATGTGAATGTTCACCAAAGGGTAACCTAAGCAGAGGAGGATTTTAATAATCAAATAGAAAGGATGAATTGTTCCGTGGACACCACTCAGCCTCTTTCCCTAGCCACCCCTGTCATTGCCCAATGGGCCCATGAACAAAGTGGCCATGGTGGCAGGGATAGAAGTTACGCATGGGCTCAGCAACATGGACTTCCACTCACCAAGGCTGACCTGGCTGTGGCCACCACCGAATGCCCAATTTGCCAGCAGCAGAGACCAATATTGAGCCTTTGATATGGTACCATTCCTCAGGATTGTCAGTCAGCTACTTAGTGGCAGGTTGATTATATTGGACATTTTCCATCATTGACAGTGCAGCAGTTTGTCCTCACTAGAAAAGACACTTACTCCAGATATGGGATTGCCTATCCTGCACACAATGCTTCTGCCAAGACTACCATCTGTGGACAAACGGAATGCCTTATCCTCCATCATGTTATTCCACACAGCATTGCCTCTGACCAAGGCATTCACTTTACAGCTAAAGAAGTGTGGCAGTGGGCTCATGCTCATGGAATCCACTGGTCTTGCCATGTTCCCCATCATTCTGAAGCAGCTGGATTGATAGAACAGTGGAATAGCCTTTTGAAGTCACAAGTATAATGCCAACTAGGTGGCAATACTTTGCAGGGCTGGGGCAGAGTTCTCCAGAAGGCCATGTATATCCTAAATCAGTGTCCAATATATGGTACTGTTTTTGCCATAGCCAGGATTCACGGGTCCGAGAATCAAGGGGTGGAAGTGGAAGTGATACCACTCACCATCACCCCTACTGACCCACTAGCAAAATTTCGGCTTCCTGTTCCCATGACATTATGTTCTTCTGGTCTAGAGGTCTTAGCTCTAGAAGGAGGAACACTGTCACCAGGAGACACAGCAATGATTCCATTAAACTGGAAGTTAAGATTGCCACCTGGACACTGAGCTTCTCCTACCTTCAAGTCAACAGGCTAAGAAGGGAGTTACAGTGTTGGCTGGGGTGATTGACTGGACTATCAAGATGAAATCGGTCTACTACTCCACAATGGAGGTAAGGAAGAGTATGTGTGGAATACAGGAGATCACTTAGAGCATCTCTTAGTATTACCATGCCCTGTGATTAAGGGCAATGGAAACTGCAACAACCCAATTCAGGCAGTACTACAAATGGCCCAGACCCTTCAGGAATAAAGGTTTAGGTCACTCCACCAGGTAAAAAACCATGACCCGCTGAGCTGCTTGCTGAAAGAAAAGGGAATACAGAATGAGTAGTAGAAGAAGGTAGTCATCAGTACCGGCTACAACCACGTGACCAGTGCAGAAATGAGGACTGTAATTGTCATGAATATTTCCTCCTTATTTTATTAAGAACACATTTGTGCATCTATACACTTGTACTAATATCTTCATTTTATTTCCTTTTCCCTTTATCATGTGACGTAAGATTTATTGACTTCATATCAGCATTTAAGTGTTGTTAATTTTATGAAATAGTATTTAGATTAAGGATTAGTGCACTTTCGGTTGTATGAAGGATAGCCATGTTATGTTAGGCATGATTATGACTTTATTATTGTCTTTATTTGAAGATTATGTATGATTTTAGGGGATATGTTTAGGTTCAAGTTGACAAGGGGCAGACTTGTGATGATTAATACTGAGTGTCAACTTGATTGGAAGATGCAAAGTATTGTTCCTAGATGTGACTGTGAGGGTGTTGCCATAAGAGATTAATATTTGAGTCAGTGGACTGGCAGAGGCAGACCCACCCTCAATCTGAGTGGGCACTATCTAATCAGCTGCCAATGCAGCCAGAATAAAAAGCAGACAGAAGTTGGAAGGACTTGGCTTGCTGAGTCTTCAGACCTTGATCTTTCTCCTGTGCTGGCTGCTTCCTGCCCTCAGACATCAGACTCCAAGTTCTTCAGCTTTTGGATTCTTGGACTTACACTAATGATTTGCCAGGGGCTCTTGGACCTTTGGCTGCACTGTCAGCTTCCCTACTTTTGAGGTTTGGGGAGTCAGACTGACCCACCGCTGGCTTTGCTCCTCAACTTGCCAACAGTCTATGACGGGACTTTACTTTGTGATCACGTGAGTCAATTCTCCTTACTAAACTCCCTTTCGTATATACATATATACTATTAGTTCTGTCCCTCTAGAGAACCCAGACCAAGACAATATCTCATAGCAAATCATTCAAAGCTTCATAATGTCAGTTTTCTGTCAACATCATAGTCAATTCAAATGTTCTTGCAGTGAAGAACACTGGCCTATCTATTATTATACTCAGGTCTGCAACTCTGATCTTCCCAAATCCTTAGGTATGTCTCAGAGGCTGTTCAGCTTTATTCTCTTAGTTTCCCTCCTGCTTGACTTGTTACACCATCTCACATTTCCTTTGCTGATTCTTTCTCTTCTCTCTGAACCCAGGGTTCCATCCTCACACCATTCCTCTCTTTTGTCCTCACTGAGGCGCCAGTTATCTCATTTAATCCCATTTATGTGCTGATGTCTCCCAAATATATGCAGTAATTCCAATCTAGACCTATTTTCTAAACTCCAGACTCATAAAACAAATCACCTACTTGATATGTATGCTTGGATATTTTGGGCACCTCAAACTCAATGCTATAAAACTACTGAACACCAGATCTCCTTCTCTTCATCATCTCTGGAAACATGCTCTACATAAAGCCTTCTCCATCTCAGCTAATCATAAATTCATCTTTTGAGTTGCTCAGGTCAAAAACTTTGAGGCAGCTTTGATTTTCTCTCATACCCTACATCAAAACTGTCAGTGAATTCTGTTAGTCCTGCCTTCAAACGATACACAGACCACTTCTTTACCACCTCCACTGCCACTGGAATGAGCCTGTAAGGAATGCTCTAGCTAAAGTTGCCAGTCAGAGGCATCCTGTATCTTCCAGGCCTATCAGGAGCAGATTTATTTTAGTAATCCTGGCATACTCTTTTATCATCTTGGAAACAGCCCATGCAAAAGGTGCCTTTGAGGTAAAGTTAGCAATGAATTTTAGAGTGTGGCATCTGAGGCAGTCAACTACGCTCCCTGAAACCAGAGATCTGCAAGGTGCTGGTTTTATGGTCACCACACCATTTTTCCTATTGTCTTTTCATTTGTTCTAGCATTATAGACTTGTTGTCATCTATTACTATACTATCCCTTACCTGGTTTATGGCTTTGATCACACATTAGCCTCAGGGGCCTATTAACCTAGATGAGAACTTCCTTCTCTAGGCTCCAGCCTGGCCAAACCTCACTCTCTAACCAATGAAGCATGAAGGTGAAGTTGAAAGCAACAAAGCTTACCTCTTTTTTATACGTGGTGAAAGAGGGGAACAGATTTGTGAGAAAAACAGTGAACTGGATGCTGCTAGTCTGCCCCATCTCTTACCTACCTTTCCTAGTCCAGATAAATAATTAGTCTACATAAACCCCAATTTCCTCACCTGTAAATGAGGATAATAATCTTTTTTGTAAAACAAGGATGATACAATTACATTTACCTGAACAAACAAATTGCTAGCAAGATTGAAATAGCTACTGTAAGAAATTGAAAAATCTAATGCAAATAAGAAAAACTTTATTTAAAATGCTGCATTAATAGAAGCAAAAAGACTATTGTCTTAATAAGAAGGTTAAACTTTTTTTGGTTCATATCTTCATTCTTAAATTCTCTCCCAAAATCATTTAGTATCTTGTATTTTTATTTAAGCACAGCTGAGAAACAATGTTAAAATCACATATTCAAGTTTATCTATTTCACTTTGGAAAAAAATTCTATAGTCCTTTGTGATATGGTCTGGCTGTGTCCCCACCCAAATCTCATCTTGAATTGTAGCTCCCATAATCCCTACCTGTTGTGGGAGGGACCCAGTTGGAGATAATTGATTCACAGGGGCAGTTTCCCCCACACTCTTCTCATAGTAGTGAATAAGTCTCACAAGATCTGATGATTTTATAAGGGGTTTCCCCTTTCACTTGGCTCTCATTCTCTCTTGTCTGCTGCCCTGTAAAACGTGCCTTTCCCCTTCTGCCATGATTGTGAGGCCTCCCCAGCCATGTGGAACTGAGTCCATGAAACCTCTTTTTCTTCATAAATTACTCAGTCTCAGGTATGTCTTATCAGTGGCATGAAAACAGACTAATACACTCTTTTATACATTTACCAGTGTATGTTTATACCATGTATTTACCTAAATAAATTTTAACTCAAGGTCTGCCTACAATAAATAAATGTTTAATATTGTTATTTCTAAATTATTATCACCAAAGGCCATAAGTGGTTCTTAACTGTAGTATGTGTGTGTGAGAGAGTGCACTTGTATATGAATTTATTATTTTCTAGAAGAGCAAAACATCTATTGCATCTAAGACAGAGAAACTGCCTTAGAAAGCATTTGGATTCCATTTGTTTGCCTTCTGACAACGTGTTCATGTTTGCTAAGCAAAGTCAGAACTCTGACTTTTGAGATCAGCCACATAGTTTTTATCTTTTGCAAATTTTAATTTTTTAACATAAATTATGACTGTTCATATTTGGTGTCTTATTTCTTTTTATTTATTTATTTTTTGAGACAGAGTCTTGCTCTGTCACCTAGGCTGGAGTGCAATGGCGACATCTCACCTCACTGCAATCTCCACCTCCTGGGTTCAAGTGATTCTCGTGCCTCAGCTTCCCAAGTAGCTGAGATTACAGGTGTGTGCCACCACATCTGGCTAATTTTTGTATTTTTAGTAGAGACAGAGTTTTTCCATGTTGACCAAGCTGGTCTCAAACTCCTGACCTCAGATGATCCACCTGCCTTGGCCTCCCAAAGTGCTGGGATTACAGGCGTTAGCCACCATGCCCTGTCTGGTGTCTTATTTGCAAATATATACTTATGTAATCAAATACAATAAATTTTTGAACTTTGATAAATCATTGGATATGCTGTCAAGATTTTATATGTGGGAAACACAACCATAAATTACTAGCAAATGATCACATAACTAGATACTGCCTGAATCTTCATTTCCTAGCTCTCTATCCAGTATGGTTTATCTAGTAACTTGTTAGAATTAACTAATCCATTAGAGAACATAGGAAGTGTGTGTGTGTGTGTGTGTGTGTGTGTGTATATATATATTTATATATATATATGTTATAGATTATATATATATACACACACACTTGAGATGGAGTCTTGCTCTGTCATCAGGCTGGAGTGCAGTGGTGTGATCTGGGCTCACTGCAACCTCTGCCTCCTAGGTTCAAGCAATTTTCCTGCCTCAGCCTCCTGAATAGCTGGGACTACAGGCACGTGCCACAACACCCAGGTCATTTTTTGTATTTTTAGTAGAGACAGGGTTTCACCATGTTGGCCAGGATGGTCTCAAACACCAGACCTCATGATCTGCCTACCTCAGCCTACCAAAGTGCTGGGATTACAGGCATGATCCACCACTCCCAGCCAGGAAGTATATTTTCCGGCCGACTGCGGTGGCTCATGCCTGTAATACCATGACTTTGAGAGGCCAAGGTGGGCAGATCACTTGAGTTCAGGAGTTTGAGACCAGTCTGGCCAACATGGCAAAACCCTGTCTCTACTAAAAATACAAAAATTAGCCAGGCATGGTGGCACACGCCTGTAGTCGCAGCTACTCTGGAGGCTGAGGCACAAGAATCGCTTGAACCTGGAAGGCAGAGGTCTCAGTGAGCCAAGATTGTGCCACTGCACCACTCCAGCCTGGGCAACAGAGTGAGACTCTGCTTAAGAAGGAAAAAAAAAAGGAAGTTTTTTTCTGAAAAATCAAGATACTTTATTTGTGAATTATTTATTTACAGCTTGCCTTGTTCCAAAAAGTAATATGTGATGAATCTAAGAGATAAGATCCCTCTGGTTGTGCGCTTAGATTAATATGTTTGGCATTTATAGTGGATGACATTATACTTTAATTGAAAGTTACTATGAAAGGATACATGAAATAATTTATGTTTTAAAAGAATTGTTACAAAATAATTCACCTGAAACAAATTGATTTTTTGACTATTTATGAAAAAGTTATCCTACACATAATTATTCAGACATAGATGCAGAATTAGAACTCTATCTATCAATTAGGGTTTAATTAGGAAGTCTGAAGCCTGGAATCTGAAATCTGAAGAATGTATTTTTATTAGACAGAAACTCAATATAGAGAATTATATACTTACACAACCATTACAAGGGCTGGGAGAATGAATTAAGATGTAGAAGTGAATGAAGAAGAGAAAGCCGTTTTCAGATATTTCAGAATCGAGGTGATCAGAGGGAAGCTGTAGCACATGACCCAAGCTGCCTGCAGCACCGAAACAGATGCTTCTTAGAGAAGCTCCAAAGTCAAGAAAACTATCACTTGTCTTGGTTAACCACTCACAGCTCTCTACAGAGATGAGCACAAACCAACAGGTGAGAACGAGAAAGTGGTGATGGCTGTACTCTTAGCCACTTTGCTTGGGAAATCAATGGTAATGCTAATAGCATCTTTTCAAGGAGAGGAAATTATGTATTTTTCTAGGATTGTGGATGTTTTGGGAAGTTATGCATCCTGTGCAAAACTGTACAACCTGATCTAACCTTGGCAAAAAATGAGTTTGCCAAGTCTCAATCAGATCAGAGTCAGATGATTTTGTTGTCTGATCATGATCATTTGGATTCCATTTGGTTGCCTTCTGTCAACCTGTGTTTCATATTTCCAAAGCCAGTTTAGATTAACCTCACTTCAGGATTCTTTCTCAATCTGCTTTTTCTACATCTTATGATCTCTTTGATGGCTCTTTACCTGGACCTCACTACATGTTTGACTTTTCGCCTTACTACCATGCTTGATTTTACTCTATGTTTCAATGTGCTTAAGAATTTAAAAAAATGCTGATGGCTCAATATTTTGTGTATGCTGTGTAAATTTATGTGTGACAAATCCATCAGGGACTATAGACAGGGGATGTGATAAAAATTCTCATTCCTTGAATCTACTAAAGCGGAAAAAGTACCAGAATGTGGCAAATAAGAGAAGCCGCAATAGTTAATTATCATGACATGCAGCTCATCTGTAATTAATCCTTTTCTTCAGCAGGATTCTGCAACTGTAGCATTAAAAAAAAACAGGTCAGATGATGCTTTAATTAAGGCTGTACAGTGTTGCTGCTTCTACAGCAACAAGAACTGTTTTTTGTCTATAGGTGTGTGTGAAGCACTACAAATATTTTCTTAACATCTTTACAGAGTGCTGTTTAAGCATCTTTGCTAGCATTATGTCTAGAGACAGACTGATTACAATTCAAAGGAGCTTTTCTGTTCTCCTCACACCCATCTTAGGAGCCACTAAAATCATCTAAATGCCATGCCAGTGGGAGGAGACACTCTCACCAAGGAGCTAGAAATGAAACACGAGGTGCCATTGCAATTGGGAATGGCACTGCCTCGAAATTTACAACCCTCCTAACCAGCTACCCAGGTTCAGATCAAGGGCCTGCAGTGTGTGCTCACTTGACGAGATCTGACTGGTGGTGAATCTCCAACTATCACCCTGAAATAGTGGTCCCTAGCTGCAATATTCAGGGTTAGAATATGGACTGAGGGGAGGTGATACACAAGGAAAATTTTATAGTGCCTCTACTGTATCAACAATTCTTTTACAGATTATTACATGGTGTAAGGCTGGCAGTATGCCCTAGTTAAATCCCATAATTTTTTTAAATGACTTGTCCTATGATTACAAAGATATTGCTATTGCCAAAACAGAGAGGTGCACTGTGACAAATAGCTACTGCTCAACATTACCTGTGTTCTTGTCTTCTTTGGTGCATGGTTAGTTGTGCTTCCCTGGCCCTTGCAATTAAATACAGTCATATCACTTATTCCTACAATAAAAGTGTTGTCACTTCCATGTCAAGGCAGTTTAGATTGGTTGTGCTTTCTCCATCTTCTCTTTCTTCTTTGTTAACCAGCTGAATTCAGTTCAATGGAGCATGTACTTGAATATCCTAGAAGACATAAGAAGTCTGTATGGAAAACCCCCATCCACCCCACTGACTTGCATTAGACCATGGCTTAGCAGATAATACATCTTCATTGTGGGATGTCACTGAGATTTGGGAGTTTGTGTTATGGACTTCACCTATGCTGACTGATACATGTGCTGTATCATCTGATCAGCCTCCTGGTTCCTCCTGTAATTAGTAAGATGTATTTATAAGGTGCCTAGACAAGTACTAGGATCTGGTGATTTTTGTGGCTTGGTCTGCATGAATAGCATTTTTCTCTGTACTATAGCAAACTAATTACATTGGTTTTAAAAATCCTAGTTTTCTTTTGCCCAAGGAAATCAGCTTGAACAATCTAACCAAGAAGTGACCAACACCTGGTATTAAAAGCAGTCTAGGCCGGGTGTGGTGGCTCATGCCTGTAGTGTCAGCACTTTGGGAGGCTGAGGCAGGTGGGTCACTTGAGGTCAGGAGTTTGAGACCAGCCTGGCCAACATGGTGAAACCCTGTCTCCACTAAAAAGACAAAAATTAGCCAGGCGTGGTGGCAGGCACCCATAATGCCAAGCTACTCAGGAGGCTGAGGCATAAGAATCACTTGAAACCAGCAGGCAGAGGTTGCGGTGAGTCGGGATCATGCCACTGCACTCCAGCCTGGGCAACAGAGTGAGACTCTGTCTCAAAAAAAAAGGGGGGGGGGAGTCTATTTCTCAATCCTAGGAGAAATATCTAATTTAATACCTATTGTAGACTCCAATACCTTTACAGGTAAAATAAGCGGCTCCATTCAGGATTATAGCATTGCCAGAGGAAATCTTCCCTTTTTGTTTTTTGGGTTTTTTTGAGATGGGGTCTCCCTCTTTCAGCCAGGCTAGAGTATAGTGGTAGGATTTCGGCTCACTGCAATCTCTGCCTCCCGGGTTCAAGCAATTGTCCTGCCTCAGCCTCCTGAGTAGCTGGGACTACAGGTGCCTGCCACCACACACAGCTAATTTTTGTATTTTTAGTAAAGACAGCGTTTCACCATATTGGCCAGACTGGTCTCGAACTCCTGACCTTGTGATCTGCTCGCCTCGGCCTCCCAAAGTACAGGGATTACAGGCATGAGCCACTGCGCCCAGCCCTTCACTTTTTTGTTGGGCACAGGAGATGGTCACTGTGAGTCTGTTGTCCTACGTTGCCAACAGACAGTGGCACTCATTCTCCCATTATAAAGTAAGCTACTCTATTTGGTGGGACAATGTATCTTTAACCAGCAAGCATTTGATAAGAAATGGGGGAAAGGCCCTTTGTAAATTTTGCTCAGGATACCCTATGGGCCAAGAAATTTGCCTCCTTCTTGTCCAAAGAATATGATACTGTCTCCTTAATGAAGAGCTCTGTTTTGATGAATGACCCTCTGAGATTGTGTTTTTGAGGCCCTCAAACTGGTCTGGCCATTTCTGTATATATATATAAACACCTTGGAAATATCTACAGATATAGCGGTGGGGTGTGAGGCATTCGGAGAAGATAAAAATGAAGAAAATAGACATTAAAGCCTTAATCTTTTCCATCTCACTTCCAAAAAACTAAACTCAGCCAAGGTAACCCTCAGCAGATCATTTCCTCTTTTGTATCCTCCAATCATACTAATAATGATCGCCTCAATGCTGTTGCTTTCTGTCAAAAGCAATTAGAGCTGTGGAATGTCAAAATTTTAGCCAACCTCTTTTATTCTTTGCAGCAAATCTCGTAAAAACTGAGAGGCTACACAGTCTATCTGGAAATCATCAGAGAAGCAGAAACCTGTAAGTAGTTCTTCTCTATACCCACTCCTCCCCTATGTGCCCCACACCTGACTCAGACAAAAGCTGGCACAGGCATGGAGTAACTGGGTTTGCTGAAAGCCCAATAGAGGTATGTTTCTGAAAGGATTCACTGCCTCTATTTAGAAATTGGAGCCGTTTTATCATTCATCCCATGGAAGATAATAGTCCGCTTAGTATAAACAGAATAGCAAAGCCCTGTGACTTTGCCTCTTAGCTTTAGGGCCCCATCTTAATGGATTCTGAAAGAGTAATACAAGTGAGACGTAAGAACTAGAAGAGAAAACACTGTTTTTGGTGTTAAACTGTTTCAGGCCCTGGAAATGGGCTTTATTTAATCTTTTTGTGAATGTATGTAAGGTCACCAATGTTTTGGTAAAGCCCACATTTCTGCCATGCGGTGCCATATGGGAACTGTGCCCACAGTGCTCAGGCTGTCTGCTGTTGGTAAATAGAAGCTATATTATAGCACTTTCTATAGCATGTGGACTGGCCTGTGGCACTCCAGTGTTAGGAGAGTGTGATATTGGTAGCTACTGAAATGGAAACGTGAGAGCTGTTAGGAATATTTTCTCAGTTGTCATCATGGCAGAGGCCAGCAGAATAGCAACTGGCCCACTTGTGACATATATATCTCTTCCCAACTTCTCCTTTTATTCCTCCTCCTCTCCCTCACCTTTAGCAATAAAGGAGGGAGGAAGGGAGGGAGGGAGGGAGGAAGGAAGGAAGGAGGAAGGAAGGAAGGAAGGAAGGAAGGAAGGAAGGAAGGAAGGAAGGGAGAGAGAGAGAAAGATAAGAAAGAGAAAGAAAGAGAAGGAAAGAAAGAAAGAAAGAAAGATTGATTGATTTAACTGGTTCCACCAATTATAGAGTCTTGATTTATTTTCCTTCTCCTTTCCATTATTAGCAAAAATAAAGCAAGTTCCCAAATTTGGAATTAGTTATGCAAATATTCAGTGCTTTCTTTGTTTAAAAATTCTTAGCAGCTGCTACTAGGAGAGCAGAATATAAATAGCATCAGGTGTGTATTATTATACCCAGCTGAACAGCTGCAGTACTTATATTTAATTCCTCATGTTATACGTAACCCTTCCTCTCTGTAATAATATCAGTTCTTGTGTAAAGCTTTCATGAGGTTTTTCCTAGAAGAACTTTGCCAATAAAGAATGAATGAATAATTTAAAAACCACAGATAACTCAAAACTCTCATTCTAGGCAATGGTTTCTCAAATTTTCTTTCATCAAAGAGCGGACTAAGAGACCAGATTATCTTTGCTCTGTCCTGCCCATTATTTGGTGGGAGGGGTTGGAGCTGTAAAATAGGTAAGGTGATGGAGGAAGAAGAAAAAGGAAGAGATCCAAATGCAGTCATTCATATTCTAAATAATTACGCCCTAGATAATAAAATTACCAATATCATCCACCAATCAATAAATAATCTTATTGTAGAAAATACCATAGTGTATATGTACTATATATATGTGTGTATATATGTATATATATATATGTGTGTGTGTATATATATGTGTGTGTGTATATATATACACTTTTATTGCAGGAAAAAAGTAAGCTATCTGTTTGGAGAGATGTTACTGACATGGAACAAGTAATTCTAAAACATGCAACTCTAATGGCAGTAAGAATTCACAAAGGTGAGAGAGATGGTTGTAAGCCAGCATAGACATTGGTGTTAGGTCTTTGATGGATAATTTGTATGTTAATGTGAAGAAAATGGTGACTTAGAGTTCCTGCAATGCTTGTTCAAAGTCATGTGATTTTTCAATGGATTCCCAAGGCTAGAGCTCAGAATTTTAAAGTCCCCACAGGAAACATAAGAAAATATTTTCTCATGTCAAAAATATATGGCTTTATGTAGTGTCTTAGTCCATTTTGTGTTGCTAGAACAATATACCAGAAACTAGGTAAATTATTTTCAAAAGAAATATATTTGGCTCATGGTTCTGGAGGCTAGGAAGTCTAAGATGGAGGGGCTGCATCTGGGGAAGTTCTTCTTACTGCATCATTTCATGGCAGAAGGCATCACATGGAAAGAGAGCACATAAGAACAAGCGAGAGAAAGATGGGGCTGAGCTTACTTTTATCAGGAACCCACTCCCATGATAGCAGCTTTAATCCATCCATGAGGACAGAGCTCTCACAGACTAATTACATCTTAACAGTCCCCTTTTTAATACTGTCACAATGGCAATTACATTTCAACACAAGTTGTGGAGGGGACATTCAAACCATAGCAATGGGTATCTTGTTACTATGTCTTAAATTTATTTGGAAAATAAAGTTTTGGGGGGAGAATGACAAAAAGAGAATCATATTGTGGCTTCCAAAGTAAGGACAATTTGCTCAATATGCCAGGTAGAAAGAGATGGTCCATTTGTTGGAAACCTGCTAGATGATAGGCCACATGCTGGACGCTTTCCTTGGTACACCTAGGTTCTTCCTCCCAACAATCATCTGAGGTGTTGCACAGGTAGGACAGTATGCCAAGGCCAGAACACTAGTCCCCAAAGCCTGAGCCCTTTCTAGAACCTTATGCTATCTTGTCAGAACCACATACTGATCTGTTGACATTTGAGCTGTCTGGTAGAACTAAATAGCGAGTAAATTAACTGAATGTATAGTTTAGTTCAGTTTTCATTTGGCCCAGCTACAGATACTTGAAAATGCCAATAATATAAGTGAACAACTTGCCTAAAACTGTATGATAGTATTATTCCCATTAAATTGACTCAGCTGTGGAAATACAAGATTCACCATCCATGCATACATACACAGACACAAGGAGACACACATACACACACACACCACCACCACCACCACCACCACTATGACACCATATACACAAAAACACACAGAATCCTTTGATTCTCATTCTTCTCCCTAAAACCATTCAACTTCAGGCACATTGCTAAATGCAAACTGATTATTTGGCAATTGAAGTCGTTTAACCTGAGTTGCTAAGAGATCTGGTGCCTTAGAGATTCTCTTCTTAATTAGGCCCACAGATCTATTAATTCTATAGATATGGTGCCTGCAAAGAAATGATCAGGTTTTCCTAAACTGGTATCACAAATACGAAATGATAACATACAGGTAAACACCACAAAGACTAAAGACCATAAGAAGATGGGACACTGGAACCAGGAACCAAGCTGCAGGGCCACCGTTCATTCCCACTCTGTGTTGCTGTGTGCTCTCCCTGGAATAGTCCCATGAAAGCATGTATTTTCCTGGACCTCTGACACAGCAAGAGGTGAGTCATCAAAGTGAGACGGGTCAAACCTTAAAGGCAAGAGCAGCTATAGAGGGGTTTGGGAGATTTGATAGAAGAACCACAAACCAGTAAGTTCATATGGGTTAATCAGACCTGAGACCAAGCGAAGCTGTACCTCAAACCTCAGACCAATCTAGTGGGATAATGCCTGAGAATGTGGAACTGGGATCCTGTCCTTTCTCTCTTCTCCATCACTCGATAAGATTAAAAAAATAATAATAACAATGTGCTTTTGATCATTTCACCTCTTTCTCAAACAGTTATCTTCATTTATGAAAGCAGACACTATATGCAAGTGTGGGCTTCAGGCACAATCTTTTCGCAGTAAAATTAATTTGCACTGTCAGGTTTAATCTCACTTAGTCTGTGAGAGACTTCCTTTGCCCTTCTCCTGAGGGCATGTGCACATACACTCACACTCACACCCTTACGGGCTTATTTGAAGAGATGCTTTTGTCATCTGTTGGAATTTGAGATTCAAAAAGGTCCCTAAGATTTACAAGGAAACATAGAGGCAGGAAAGAGAGAACTTGGACACCCCATGCCTGGAATAAGCCATGCAGCTCTTGCATCCCTGAGCAGAAAGCTCCAACACTTGGCCTGGATCTCTGGTCTCTTATGATTGACTTTGGACTTTGATCTCCTAGTCTCTTGTCCTTGTGGAAGGCAAAAGTATTTCCACATTCTTGTGGCCCCACATAAAGGCTTAGAAGGAATTCTGAGTCATTTCCTGTTGAGAATTATAATACCAACATAGCAGGGGGAACGTTAGTATTTAAAATATTCTCACAACAAGATCTAAATTTTCCTTTTGGGTGGTTCCAAATTTCCATTGACTCTAACTTTAATTATAAACTGAATAAAGATAGTTTTAGAAATTTCTACCTCAGAGTGATTTTTCCATTTCTGCCCTCTTACTTATTCTGGGGAGCTTGGGGGACAGCAGTGGTGCCAATGTTGAGTGAAAATTAAGCAACCTAATGAATTATTCCTTCTTAATAATTTCTAATGTCTCTGGCACGTAATAGCCATTTTTATAGAAATTTTCTAGAGACAATGCCTTATCCAAAATAAATGATTTTAGTGATTGCACTATAGTAGGCCAGTAAGGGAAAAGTCTAGGAACTTGGTAGTATACTTCAAATCCTGTCATATAGATGGCAACATATTGCCTATGGATAAGCCAACTGTGGGCTTAAGTACACAGAAAGCAGAGAAGGGGAAAAAAATCTCATTAATCTCTATGTTGAACGCTAGTTTAAAAAAATCACTAAGCGTTTAAATGATTCATTTCACTGAATGCTAAGTAACAGAAAATCAGCCTACTTTTTTATGGTCTTTGCTTCTGATTTACATCACAGCCTGTGTTATAAGCCTTCCAGACACCAACTGAGATTATACCTGGTGGTTGTTCATCTCCTGAGTAATATGATCAATTTGGACAGTGGTTGTTTACAACTAGCCCTTTGTGACCAGCTAAGAAAGAGATGATGGACTCAGATCACTAAAATGGGCAATCAGCAGCCCCTGGGAATAGAGCAACACGGCGTCTTTGTTGGCTTTGAATGCCTACAGTGAAATAGGATGATTTCACCTGGTGCAGCACCCCCCAGAAGATAGCATCTCCACCTCCCTGCTTATGCTCAAGTGCCTGTAGATGGAATTAGACTGGAATGTGCCACCAGAGAAAGGTGTGACTAGACAGAATTTACAGATTTAAATAGACATGTTGTGAAATGCAAGTAAACGGATATTATGTGATGACAAGCACTGCCCTCCTAGACCTGATGCTCTGGTTGGGAAACATTACTCGCCCACATGAAACAACCAGAGAATACAAGAAAACCTAAAAACAGGCACTACATTGTACAGCAATAGACTATACACTATAAGCGAAGGTTAGGGACAGTCTTGTTTTGTAGATAGGATTTGAGGTAAGTTCTGTTCTTAAAATTGAGAGATCCCCTGGAATGAGGCAGAAGGTTGGCTGGGGCTGGACCAAATGAGGTTAATAGGTGGAGACTCTTTGCTTTTCTTTACTCCATTTATTCAACAACTAAATGAAAAGCTTCTATGTGACAGACAGTTTGCACTGTGGTGGGTATACGATTTGGAGCAAAACACAGAAACCCAGGAAAAATGATGAGTGAAATGAGAGAAATTTAGGCATATGAAGTAAAGAAGTATCTAGAAAACAGTCCTTCCTTCACCATAAGAAATTTGTATTCTCTTTCTCTCTCTGTCTGTATACACTCTCTCTATATATAGTAGGACAAATACTGTTTTCAGTAGCATTCTTATATATGATATTTGCCCTATTTACAAACAAAGAAATAAAATAAGAATAAATCAAGGTGGAATTTTCTTCCTTGGTACATTACAGGTTTTTTTTCCACAGTTAGTGGAACACTTCTTTATTTCTAAACTGTATTTACCAAATAAATAATCACATAGCACTTGAATTCAAATCTTTGATCTAAATTTCCCAGATTCCCAAGACCAAAATGTTTTCAGAGAAGAGTTTGAAACGGTATAAAATATGAAGCATTTTCTTTACAGTTGTATGGTATAGTAAAAAAATGTTTAAGAATTAGAATCAAAATACTAGTTTTAAGTGCCAGAAATATCATTAATTGACTATGATTTAGGCAAATTATTAATAATTTCTAAATCTCAGTTCCTCACCTGTAAAAAAATCCAAATGGCAGGTTCATTGTAAGAACCAAATAAGATATTGCGGATGAAAGTGTGTCAGGAACTATAAACCATTATACCAACAGTAACTATTATTAATATCATCTTTATAATAAAGGAGATGTGTATTATGTTATATAGTGTTTGGGTTATTTTTGTTTTGGTTTGGTTTTGTGTTTTTTTAGATCTCTTTTATTACCCAGCACAATGCTTGGCACGTAGCAGATAATAAATGTTTGTTAAATGAAAGAATGAATAAAAAGATAATGCTTCTGACCATATTGATAGGATGTGTGCTTTGAATTACTTTTCTTGAAGTGGTGAAGAATCTTTGTAGAGCTGGTTAAGTGGATTTTCTGTGTGCGATCTTGGGATTGTTTTTGTTTTCTTCTTTTCTGTAGCATGCCAACTGATCCTGACTAGAGTCAAATCTATGCCCTTAGTGTCTCAGGTAGCAGTTGTTCTAACCAAGAAAGTGAATCAACCCAGACTAAAGAAAAAAGACGGTAGTATATACTGAGCCTAGTCCTATAGGCTAGAATGTGTGCAGGTTTCACAGGCCCACTTTCTAAATGATGAGTAAGAGAATGGGAAGCCATTATTTGTCACTTTAAGGAAAGCAAAAATAATGAGCTCACACTTTCACCTTCCACCCATCAAAACAGTGAGTTAGAGAATCACAAAATGGTGCTTTCTTCCAACGTCCCTTGTATCCAGACTTTCAGACATATCTTACCCCTCACTTCCCTAAATTTTCACCTCTATGGAATGCACACAGACATATGGGTAAATCAACAACAACCCTCAAGGAAGCTATAACCACCCAGCGTGTACATTTTGCAACTCTTTCAACTCGCTTCCCATCCTGCCCATCCCCTACACAAATCAGGTTTGAAAGCCCAGGCTTGTCACCTGGTATACAAAAATACAATCTAACGCTGTATTTATTAGCAACCCTTTTCCCTTATGTTTAATTTATTGTTACATTTTTTAAATGTACAAACAGTTATACCAGTTTTATACACAAAACCACAGGTACTGTTTTGTATCTGTCAAAATTCCAGCAGCCTGCAGAGAAAGACAGTTGAATAGATGTCCTATGCTGCCATCTAGTGCTTTTGTCAAGACACAGACTTGTTCATTTTTCTGGAAATGAGGAAACAAAGGCAGCTCAAGGCGCCCAAATTCTGGAAGAGCTACTGATATGCATTATTAAACAGATGCATTTATGACACTTGGACCACATTCCCTGGAACCAAGCAACTTAACTTGTTTTCACACAACGGCAGCTTACACCCCTGCTCTTGACTGGCAAAGCTCTGGCCTACCCTGGAGGCACCTGGTTTAAATCCAAACTGACTGGGCAAGGAAAATGCCCCTCTGAGCCCCTTTCTACAGCTCCCATCTGGCCAAGGTTCTCTTGGCATGTCTCTTCCTCCAGGAGGGACAGTTTTATCTGAATGCCTTGCCTATTACTTCAATTCTGATAGAAAGCACAAAGGAGTCAGATGGCTTAAAAAAAATCATTATCTTTAAAATTGACTAAAACAGCAGCCATTTTCTTTATAGTGGCCAAAAGTGAAGCTTCTGAATTTGTCTTGCTCCTCAGCTCACATGATTTGTGTCACTCGTTAGATCCTAGATCTGCTTCTGAATCTCTCCCTTTATCTTTTCTTGGATCTCAAAAGTACCTTTCTTCTCCTCAATTAATCAATCAGCACATCTCTGTGTTGCACACGCACTATGCTAAAAGCACTATATCAGACACTGGTTAGTGGGTGGATAAATCAAATGAAAATAACCTTTCCATCTGTGTCTCTGATCACTTCCTGCTTCTGGCCTGAAAGAAGCTTCACCATCCGGTCTCCTTGCTACTCTTTAACCCTTTCCTCTCTCATGCTTCTTTTTCTTTTCCTTTAACTATACACAAACCTCTCTTCTAGTTAAAATAAATACGAGAACTTTATTTGAACCCTCCATACTTTCCTGCTAACAGCAAATTTCTTCCTTCCGTGGTTGTATCTTTTTGCATTTTTATCTCAATGAAATGAAGAATTCACTAACCCAATATGCTAATCTCCCAATATGGAATCAACTGCCTGACAAATTAGACGGTGTCCTTCCAACAAGACAGAGTGAGTAACTGTTAGGGCTGCAGCTCCTGAACGTGAGTCCTGAAATGGAGAGTAAGTTATCATAGATGACCTCTAAGTTCCTTCTGATTTCAATTCTGTCCTTTCTAAACTTCATTTTATTATAGTCTCTACTTCTGCAGCCACTCCCTACTTAACCATGCCTGTGAACTCACAGCTTTCTCAAAAGGAAGTTAGCCTCTCTAGATGATCAAATTCCATCCCCCTTCTTGAATTCACTGCTTCATCATGACATCCTGATCACATCCCTTTCTTGAAGCACTCTCTATTCTATTTGCCAATTCTATTTATCAAATACCTCATTGTTTCCATTAGTTTTACCGATTTATTCTCTTCCCTTATTGAGGACTATATCTAAACTTGGACTTTGTCCATATCTATGTTTGTGACTTTACAAATACATTTACTTACCCCCACTGTATCTTCACACAATGCTTCATGATGACAGTGATGGTGATCATGATAATTTGATCACATAATTCCACTTCTACAAAGGTCTTAAATCTTCCATTTCTACTGTGATTTTTCAGACTCTTTCCAAGCCCATACTGTCATTTATCTTCACAGCAGAATAGTTCTTCTTGGTTGTCCCATCAACACTATAATAGTAAACTTTGGATTCATAATACTCATCCTCAAAATGACATACTTTCCAAGTTTGTCCATTACTATCAATGGCAACACTATGGCCCATCTTCAGCTAAGCTGAGTATCTTAGATTCATTTTGGAGTTATCCTTTTTTAACTCCTGATATTTAATCTTTCCCCAAGACTTGCAAATTTCTTCTTCTTTATTTCATTCAAATATGCATCTCTATTTCCACTTCAGCAGCCAGTTTACAATGAGTTTAAATCCTCATTGCCTTATGCCTGGGTTGCAGAGAAACTTCTG
The DNA here is from genome assembly GCF_009764315.1 of Trachypithecus francoisi. Taxonomy (NCBI): domain Eukaryota; kingdom Metazoa; phylum Chordata; class Mammalia; order Primates; family Cercopithecidae; genus Trachypithecus; species Trachypithecus francoisi. The sequence continues at coordinate 75,829,884 of NW_022681468.1, read as the reverse complement.
GGGCAGCTCTCCTAGCTTCTAGTTCCACTCCTGTACCAGTTCCTCTTACAAAGAAGTTTGGGTAGTCTTTCAACCAGTTTGCTGTCATGTAGCTTAGCTGTTAGACGTCATAATAGCTTCTTATTGCCTCTCAATATCACATCCATTTCTGTAGCCACACACATTCAAGGCCCTTCTCCAACTACATTTCATTTTCTTCTATTCAGTCCCTGAACATGTCCCAAGTTCTAGTCAAATTCACTTCTCTAACATTCTCTGCACAGGAATATTTTGCACACAACAGTCTTTCCCTCTGGAATACTCATTCACTCCTTCCAAAAACTAGGTCTTATCATTTTCTCAAAATGCACATTCACCAGATGGCAATCTAAGATGGATCACATCTGTCTTTGATCTCTCTTCTACTCTGAGATCCTCCCTCAGTGGTCGCACTTTCAGGGGAATAGGGATGCTCATAAAAAGAATGTGAACAGGCCATTGTTTGGTGGCCTCCATTACCTCAGTAGATAGATGGTTCCTGCTTTCTGGCCTACATGCGTGTTGTTGTGCCTCACCAGGAGAGCCACATGACGTCTGATTTATGGTTTGCTGCTGAGGCTGGATGCCTATGTCATTTTCAGATTAGGAAGTTTTTGGAATAGAATCCTCCATCATACCCTAGATGAGTAATGAAGATGAAGTAAGAGGACAATCCAAGAATAACTTTTTGACATTGTGATTAATGCATCAATTTTGACAAAATCATTTTGATGTAGCTACTTTGACATCAAAATGGCACTTTCAATATGTAACATCACTATTTTTTGTGTCATTACTAGTTAACATGCAAAATCAATATCCCGACCCTTACTGCAGTCTTAACTCTCATCATGATGCATATTTTAAAACACTGAAAGTCAGAGGCTAAAATACTAGGTCAAAACCATGTTTCCATGTCAAAAAGTTCCTGGCATCAAAATGACTATAGCAAAGCAGCCAGGTGTAAATCTCATGACACAATTGCTTTGGGGTGAACTGGTGAGTATAGTATGAGAGGTGACAACAGAGCTCTGAGGAGAAGCCAGTAACATACTCATGTGTCTTAACTGATAGCACAGACACCCAAGAGGAATCATGGCCAGTAGGTATGGTTCTCAATGGAGAAGGTATTAGGGGTTGACTCATAAGTCACTGGTCCCTCTAGCAAGGGGTGTTCTTTTGTTTTGTTTTGGGGTGTGTGTGTGTGTGTGTGTTTGAGACAGAGTCTTGCTCTTTCACCCAGGCTGGAATGCAGTGGTGCGATCTCGCCTCACTGCAACCTCCGCCTCCCAGGCTCAAGCAATTCTCATGCCTCAGCCTCTTGAGTAGCCAGGGTTGTTCTTTATGAGCTTAAAATGGATGGGTAATTGGGTGCCTATGGAAGGGCCTAAGTTGCCTAATGCTCCTGTATCTATCACAGGCCAAACCTGGCAATGAGTATTTATTCCTCTATCCTCCAAAGCTAAAAGTAAAGTAATGGGAGAGAACATGGATCAGGGGGTTCTAACAGCATGATCATCAGCTTTATCAAGAGTGTGTTTTGTATTTCTTCCAAGGAAAGTTTCTTGAAGATAGCTAATTTATTTTTCACCCTATGATATTCCAGCATGTCTGTATCTACAGTGGTACCCTGTACCCCATAATTGCTCGGTGTTAACAGTTCACAAATGAGTAACTTGGCCCTGGCAATTCAAAAAAGGCTACTGTAGTTTGAGAGGATAGATATCCTTTTCCTCTAATAGAAAAAAAGAGTATGTATGGGTAGGGAGGGAACATTATCAAAAAAAAAATTTCATGTTCATTTATTTGTTTACTTGTTTATTGCCTACCTCTCTCACCTCATTCTCATTAAAATGTAGGCTCCATGAGAGCCAGGACACTGCTTCTATTCATTGATGTTGTCCCAGTACTTTGCACACTGATTGGCACATAAATATTCAATAAATAATTATTAAGTAGACAATTATTTTTCCACCAGAGAAAGAATCTCTTTAGAGTAGCAGTCCCAAAAAGGAATGGTTTGGTCCATTCCAAAACAGCTTTGTGATTAGCTATGTTTTTCTCTGGGCCTTTTACTGCTCAGAATCCCTGCCAGGGAAGAAATGCTAAAGCTCCTATCTTTTAAATATGTAGATCCCTGACATTTGGTTGCTTCATGAATTTTGCATTGCATAATGACAAGTGTTTAATTTTATAAACTGCTCCTGTAATAGATCATTTTCAAGGAGAGGCATAATCTGGAAATGCAGTGTAAAGTACTGCTGCCGAATTAGACAAATGTCTTCCCCGAGCCAGCGATCCTTTCCGTAGTAAATGTTTTCAAGCATTGACGGATTGGAAGCCATAGAAATAGTCTCAACACCCAGCTGGCTGACTGAGTCAGAAATGAGATGGCCCATGGATGCTTCTCTTTTCCAGGCTGGTGTGTACCAACCCCAGAATATCTTGGGAATGGAGAAAATACAAACAATTGACTTGTTTCCTAAGACCCAAATGGCCTTGCTCAGTCTGATTTTGAATTCTTTTTCCATTGCCACAAAAATTGAAGGTAGAGGCAGAAAAAAGGAATTATGATTTCTGGGTTCTGAAAAGGATAATTTGGTGCTTTATGGTCTATCTCAAGCATATATGCAATACCGCGAGGCCACAGAAAGTGTCTCTAGATAAGCTCATGTTGATTTGAGGGTATAATGGGAGGAGAAGCCACACCAATGGGCCAAGTTGTGGATAATCCATGCTTTGTGCTCCACGTTTCTGTCACTGTTTGGCCTCAGCAAACTCACTGACCCTATCTGTTCCTTGGTTTCCCTGTACAAAAAATATGCTTAATATGCTTAATAGTGTTCCTGATTTAACAGAATTCTCATTAAGAAAGTTGAGATTAGCCTGGCCAGCATGGTGAAACCCTGTCTCTACTAAAAATACAAAAATTAGCCAGGCATGATGGCAGGCGCCTGTAATCTCAGCTACTTGGGAGGCTGAGGCAGGAGAATTGCTTGAATCTGGGAGGCGGATGTTGCAATGAGCCAAGATCATGCCATTGCACACCAGCCTAGGCGACAAGAGTGAAACTCTGTCTCAAAAAAAAAAAAAAAAAAAAGGTTGAGATTAATCTTCAAAAGTAAGTGGTTGTAAAAACTATATGGCTGTAAAAAAAATGAGGCTGGTTTCATAAACTATATACAAAGATAATCCATTACAAGTATTTCAAGCAAGATGATCCTGATTGTGATGGCACTGTGTAAGTTCAACAGGAACATTGAAAAGAACATTGAAAAGAAAGGGTTAAATATGTAAATTCATAAGGAAGATGGGCCTCATATATTTAGTATGGCTAATAAAGAAAGGAGTTGTACCCAAAGTAACTTACATTCAATGGCAGTTATCCACAGCCATTCCTCAGGGAAATCTATCAGTCAACAAGGCAGCCCCATGTAGAAGACAGAATCATGAACAAGAATCAAGATACCTGAGTCTAAATAATGTTTATCCAGTGACGTCTCATCTCAGGCATCGGACTAAGCATGCTACAAAGATGATTTCATTTAATGCTTGTAACTATCCTATGAGGATGATGGTATTAGTATCCATGCTTTATAATTGAATACATTTTATATAGGTTAGGAAACTTGCCCAAGGTCACACAACTGGGATTCAAACCCCAAAAGTCAAATTCCAGGGCCACACTCCTAAGTATCATACCACGCTGTTTCCTGGTAAAGTAATTGCTGGCCAGTCACTTACATTGTTCTCACACCTAGTGTTGGGTTGAAATAGATAATCTCTAAAGTCTTCTCCACGTATAAAGTAAAAAGCTTATTTAACATAGCACTAGATTGGGTAAGCCAACCTGTTTCTTTGGCAGAATTTATCAACATATCCTTCTTTGATAGAATACTTATATATTGATATGATAGAATACATGTCTATGTATATATTGATTTGATAGAATACGTGTGTATGTGTGTGTGTGTGTGTATCCAGCTCTGTTTGTTACTGTGTCCCCACCACTGGTTGAGAGCCCATCTGTGCAACTCAATGCCTTACACAGCACTGATAAGATCTCCATAAATGGAACTGGCCAGGAACATTTTGGACTCATGCTTTTTGATGCATTGCTAATTGTGTAAATTCCAAACTCATGCCATCCAGGTGTCACTGACCTTTCCGGCTTCTAAGAATTCTTCTCCGGTTTTGTTGAGTCCTGCCCTGGTTTCCATAGCAGCTGCTCCACATATTGTCTCCCAGTTTCCAGTACCCAACCCCATTTAAATCCCCTCTCACATCTCACCCCAGCAATTCATCTTTCTTTCAGCTTTTCTGAGACTGGTGTTCCTAGAACCCTTCTTTTTCACTTGACAGAATTTCTTTAAATGTTCATGATTCCTTTTCTCCCTCCCACATGCTTAAAGAGAAGCAGCATCCGTCTTTCTTCCTCTGTCACTCCATCTTATTGAAACTTGTTATATCATTTCTCCTTTCTCTTATGAATTCCATCTCTTGTTCTTTTCCCCTTTTGTCTAGGAACATACTCAAGCCAGGGGGTTGTAGCAGTCCAGGACATTAACTAACACTGTTGAAGATATCCTATGTGCCAGATATTGTATTAGATAATATGCACATGAGACTGTATTTAGTCTTCACAGTAACCTCAAAAGGTCGATTTTATAATTGGCATTTTGTATGAGAGGAAATTATGCTTAAACACATTAAGTAACTTGGCCGACGTCATGTAGGAAATAAGTGGGTAGTGCCAGGATTTAAACCAAGTTTCATTCCAACTTGTATGTTCTTTCCACTGTATCTCACTTGTTTCTGAAAATAAATAAATAAACCCTTTCCTGCAACCCTGCTGCGTTAAGCTCTCGATTTGTCTTTCACTGCCAAACTTGAGTTAAATACTGCAAGCATTTATTAAACATTAGTTATGTTCAAGTGACCGTGCTATATAGTTTCCCCTGAGGAAAGACAAAGATGAGTAACATCATCCTTAGCTGCCAGAAGCTTACAACCTAATAACCTAATCTGGGTATCAGATATGTAAACAACAATAAAATGAGACAGGAAGAAGTGCTAAATAAAGTTACCAGACTCCTCTGAGGATACAAATAAAGAGAAAATAACTAACTAAGGGAGGGTCAGAGCAGAGAATTTCATAAAATAGCTTTTGAGTCATTCAAACCACTTTCTATTGACCTGCAATTCAACCTTGGTAATGTGTCTTCTCCTATCTCTTCCTTTGTGTTCTCTCAGTCCCAGCCTATACTATCACTGTACCTCCAAAGCTGATCTTCCCAGCTCCAAACTTTCCCACTTTAGTCCAGCCTACAGAAGATCCTTGCTGCTGAGTTGCCCTCATTATGCCCAACTCAGATTCATCGCTCCTGGAATAATACCTTTTGTGGCTCCCTGCTGTCTGCTAAGTAGGAATACATTTATTTACTTTATCCTCGATAATCATAGGCCCACCATATGAAGTTGTTATAAAGATCAAACAGATAACATATGAGCCAAAAATGTGAAAACCACAAATCATTTTAAAGATAACCTAATGATTAATATATCCTACACTTGGACCAGTGTCCGTTTCTTGAACCCAGTCATGGCTGTAGCTCACTGCTGTTACTATAATGACCTCTTTCCTCCTTTCTAACTGTAAAATTCTATTCTATATGTCTCTCAAGACCCAGCCATAAAATCTACAGTCTTAAGAAAACATTTTCTCACCTCTCAATGAAAATGTTCTCTGGCTTCTCTGGACATCCCCAGAGCTTTACTTCCAAGTTTTCCAATGCATGTGTCACAGCAAGCCAAATATTGTAGATGGCTGAGCATATGTTATAGCTTCCTTGGCTAATTGAAAGCTATTTTAAGGCAAGAACCATTCCATTCATCTTCATAAGGTTTGTGTGCCTAGCACAGTGCCTTACCTAAAGTAGGCACTCAAATATCAACTAAATGGAAGACTAAAACAGGAGGTTATGTTACTCTGTACTGAAATAATTTCAACAGGAGCAAAGGGAGGAATTTTTCATCCATCCTTTTCTGGGATTTAAAGGAAAGTATGAGGATGCAGAAGATGCACACCTATACCAAATAACACCAGCGTAGTGGCCATAATGGGGAGGAAAAAAACCCAAATTGACTGGCCCCAATCTTGTGTCTGCCCTTCCAATTCTTATTTTTCAGGACCAATGAGCCACTGGAAAAACTAAATGGCAATCATTAGATTTGCCATCTTTCTCTCAGAAATTCAGAATTCAGAAATGGGAGCTATTTTGAAAATCAAAATGAGTAGCTGAAAGTCTCAGCTAAAAGCACACATTTTTCTATTACTCTCCTCAGTTCTCTCTCTCCCTCTGTGCTGTTTATCTCAAGTAACTAGGGGAGCTAGTTTAAGTGAAATCTTGTTATAAACAGTTAAGTCGAATGATGCTACTGGAAGAAGGCTGGGCCCGGAGAGATCTGTGACCATGGTCAAAGCCAAGAGTCTCCTTAGTATAGTCCAGAGAGATCAGTTTGCTTGGCCCCTCCAAGCTGGTAGTGACTCAAAAATCAGGCAGAAAGCCAGGGGATATCTGGGTTCTGACTCATGTAAACAGGAAACAGTGCCAAAGGCCTCCAGCCAGCCCCAGGTGTGCATACTGCAGACCTGCATTCGCTTCTCATTGACCTGCAGTTGGCACAGCGTTACCTACAGGCTCTGTCATTATTATTGCCATGACTGTGTCGTATTTGGAGAGCAGATGCCTCCTTTCCCCACTGTCACTTGGAATTCACACGAGGGCTGAAAAGCATGCCTGATCAGCTTAGGCAGTGCAATTCTCTGCTCTCGCCAGACTTTCTAGATTGATATCAGTTTTTATTATTTTATCATCTTTTCTCAGAAAATTCAAAATGTTTCTCATTGTTCCAATCCCAGTTACTCTACTTCCCACGTAACCTCTAGCAAATAATTTACATCTCTAAAATGCCCTGTCTTTCACTGCTGCAGAAGCTGATAAGACAGTCAGAGATGATGTATAGTACTTCTCTTTGTCCATATTGTGAACAATAAAGTTAGTTCTCAAAGATGCACAAAACCTCATACCTGGCAACAGAGTCACTGTAAGGGAATACAACTTTTATGTAAGTTCATTTCTGTTTACCTTGGCTACCTCCCATTTTTCACATTCCAGAAAGAAAAGAAAATTCCCAATCAGGTTCTTGCCAGAACCTTAGTACAGGGCAGGAATGAGGACATGGGCTCCAGGAAAGAAAAGAAATTTTTTTTTCACACTCCAGAAAGAAAAGAAAATTCCCAATCAGGTTCTTGCCAGAACCTTAGTACAGGGCAGGAATGAGGGCACAGACAGTGCCAGGGCAAACTTTTGGCCCCATGGTTGCAAATTGGCAGCATCATATCTGCCTTCCAAACAAGAAAACAATTGCATAAACTTATATGGTTGCAAAGGGTTTAAATGTTTGCCAGGCATGAAAGGGAGAAAAAAAAAATCATTTCACAGAATTCTAGCTCAGTGGTTCTAAAACTGATGAACTTTCTAGTTTCCAACTATCTGAGACCCCTGCCCTCTAAAATTTCCTACCACATTTCTTGGGACCTCCCACATTTTCGGGAACCCTGGTGGCAATTGTTTTGCTTAAACCATGTCTACAGAGTCCTTGGAGACTGTTATGACCACCCAAGTCCTCTCTTCCACCAGGAAGCCACTTCTCACCCATCTTAAGGGCTATTGCAACCTGATGGAGGTATAATGCCTGGCTCTGCCTCCTTCCTCCTACCTGAGGATTTCCTTCCATTTGGAAGGCCTGAGCCATAAGTCGTGCCGACTAAGCATTTGTGAGCTTCCTAGCTTCCTGAGATCTCTTCGTTAGAAGATTTATGGAACTGGATTCACTCCAAATACACTATTACGTTCCTTAAGAATTTTGGTATCCAACAGAGAGGGGAGAAGATTGGAATTCACCTACTTGGGCCCAGAGCACCTTTTCCTCTTAGACAGCTGAGTAGAAAACATCTTGCCACAATGATTGAAGCCTGAGGTGGCCAAGGATAGGGTTTGTGGATGCCACACAGCCTGGCAGCACTGGCTGAAAGTGCTCTGTCTCACCTATAAGTGGAGTGATCGAGACACACTTGGAGATCCATGGAATACATTTTATTACTACTTATTTGCTTATTTATACCTACTGCTCTGTGTTCTGAAAAGGATATGAGATAGACTCAAAAATAAACACAGTAAATCATGCTAACATAATAAGAGGCAGTGAGGGTGGAGTATTTTAAAAAGAGTATAAAAATCATAGAAAGCCAGGGGTAAGATTAGCATAGAGAAATACAGGCTGTAAAATTTGCACAGCTCCTAGAGGTGGGCTACAAACGTGGCTGTGAGCTTGTGAGCAGCCAAACAAAGGAAAATATGACATGATTCACAGTGTCTATTATATAAAAATAACACTGTTGCTATCAAGAAACCAGGCCTTCCCTAGTACTCAGATCAGAGAGGGATGTCTCCCTGGGGTCCACATCAAGAGAACATTGTGTGCTGCACCTGAGACAAATAGAGCACATTTCATGTGACTTTGCTTCCCAACTTCTCTCAATCTAGAGGATGACACAACAGCAAAGCACAGCTCAACAGTTTTGCACAGCTGTCCAAAATCATTCTTGAGAAAAAAAAGTAGTAAACAAAATTTTTTTTAAATCTCCTGGGAGGGTAAAATAAGATGCTTAAACTACCCAGCTCTCTTGTGGTCTGAACTGATCCTATTGGAAAATATTTAAATATCTGGAGAAATGAGCAATATGGAAATTCTTCAAGCCATTCTGTTCTTCAGGCCTTCAAGCTACACTATTTCTTTCAGCTGTGAGTATTTGGTAAGAGTTGGGCGACAGAAAGTTTGAGATTATGTTTTCAGCAAAAACCTGAGAAACCAATAGTTGCTCATTAAGAGCAGAGCAATAAATTTTGGCTATCAGCTAAGCTGAGGTGGGAGTTGGAGGCAGGATCAGGTCACCCTATTAAAAAAAAAAAAATGAGAAGGGTGTTTTCTATGATGTGAGGTAGACTAGCTGGCCATAAGTAGGTAAGCCAAGCAACAGTGGGAACCCAGGACCAAAGTAATTGTGAATTAGATCTCTATATCTTTAACCTCAAGATCCAAAATCCTTGGTTAATCCCAGCTCCAACCAAGCAGATAATACTTTCCATTTTTCATGGCTATATTTTAAGAATGACTGTATTTTAATTATAGGCAAGATGATATTTCAGGACATTTAAGGAAAGATATCTATAGCTCTTAACATCTATTCAGGGGAATTTCAAAGTATTTTAGGTTCCTTTAGTATGAAAGTATTGAAGGTGCTATGTAAATGTAGGTTATTATTACAATTTAATGACATTCCCCTCAAGCAAAAACTGCTAAAATTTACAAAGTGCAGAAAGAAGCGTACCTACTTCCTATTTTTCAGGGGTAATTAATTAACCAGCACATAAACAATTTACTTAGGCACAGGAAGATAAAGTAATAATAATAAACATATGGGCCTAGAAATCCAATTACAGAAGCTCTCTTATTTGCCCCAATGCAGGGAAGAAACACAGAACTAATATTCCCAAACCTCCACACCTCCTGCCCCATGCTTTCTTCTTCCACAGCCACAACACCCACCAAAGACAGGAGCATAGACTCTTCTGGGGTTCATACTTCCCTCTGACATAAGACATCCATGAATAAAGTCTATGTTGAACTATGAATTCAACCCTACCAGAAATGTTCTCTGTGAATCTACTGAAACAAAACCACACATACTGCACACTGGGCATTCTCTGCCATCCCTATAAATGGTACAAGAAACCAGTAACCCAATGGTGCCAGAGGAGGTTAAATTAACCCCCCGATTTTTTTAATGCAGCAACTTGTATTTGACTTTGGAAAGCAGTCGTTTTAGAGTTTAGTTTAGAATTGTTTTATCCTAGGCAAAGCATGTAATTGGGAGAGACAAACTAGAATTACAATAAACAGAGCAAAATAGTCCAGTCTTCCATGAATCATTTGCCATAGTTAATCTACATAGTGGATAATCAACCTTCGTAGAAAATGGAGAGCTGCCTCAGTTTAAAAACTCAGGCAAAGTTATACTAAGGCCTGCAATCATATAGGTATGAACGAAGACAGTTACATACAATTCCATTTGAGTTTGTCTCTAAAATCATAATGTCTTTCTCCAAATCCAGTCTCTCAAATGTGCTCATCATTGGTAACATTTTTCCCTCTATTTTGAATGTGTCTGTAATAACTGGAGCTGGGTTACTGGTCACCACATTAATCCAAGAACAAGAAATGAAAAATAAAATGATTCATTTCCTATTCTACAATTTTAAATACAAATTAACAAAAAATAAAAGCCCCTCTAAATCTCCCTTATGGGCTTTGATGGTTCAGAAATATGCAGAGCACTTGGAAGCAATAAAAGAAATAACCTAAGAAAATTAAGCAAAATGAATTTGCAATTAGTTTGTGAAATTGCGATAAATGCATTTTGAAAGCAAAGAGTAAAATGTAACTTTCTTCAGTATAATTTGAAATTGCCTTTTGTGCTTAATATAGTTCACTTATAATTAGATGAAGATTTTGTTCTGGTTTGAAACATTCAAAGTTCCATCTTGAGATTGCTATGTACTATGTACACAGAACTTTTCAACAAGAAAGTCTGCTGCTGCCGCTGCCGCGTTTGCTTTGACAGCCTTTATCCTAGTTTTATAGAAATGAAAGAGTGAAAGAACACAGCTGGTTTGAACAATGGAGCATGTTCAACATTAGGCCAAACATTTAGATATTGCAAAATATTGCAGCCTATATTTATAGCTCTTAGCAGGTTTTTGAAATTCATGCTGATACCGCCTTACTCCTGCTTATTGGACCAAATTGCCATTTGAAGATTAAATTATCTTTTGGTTGTTTTTTTTTTTTTTTTTTTTTTGAAGTTTCTTTCAAAGCTAATGGCACTTAGACTAACCTCTTGGCAATACCAAAACTGTAATGACTAGAAACCCTCTCTAAAGTATTTCAAGATGTTTTAAAAATTCAAGATCATTCCAGTTACTGAGAGAGTTTAAAAGAATTTAGTTGATCTGCCTTATTTTTTCCCTAAAGAAAAGAAATATCCTGCCTCTGATGACCTCTCTCCCTGTCATAAGATTGCACACTGACTCATATGCCAGCACCTTCCAGAAAGTCATCCAAGGGAACCAGGTGAACAGGTCTTCCAGTAATTGCCTATGTTCTGTTTAAACTTTCTCCTCCCATGGCAGTTGTTTTCAATAGAATTCTCTTGTTTTTTAATAGAATTTTGCGACTTTAGGGAGTGCTTAGCAGATGCTCATGTTCTTTCACATTAATAACATAAGGAGCAATAAAGAGAAGTGGGCAGTGGTTATAAGTTTAGCAACTATAAGCTGAGCCAGGCAAAGTTTAGCAGGACAATGGGATATTTTTCTGCAGGTTTCTCAAATGCCTGCACGCTTCAAGGGCTTGCTGCAATACTAGCCTATCCTTCCAGCCCACAGTGAACGACCCTAAATTCCCACTGCATGTTTGTCTAACCCATTGTCATTTATCTTCATTGCCATTAGTGAGTTCTTTGAGTATGCATGCTTTGCCTCCTGATCAAATAGTAACTATGATGAGAATGGTCATTTAAGGAACACTTACTATGTGCCAAGGGCTATATCATGTATTTTATATACATTTTCTAGAAGGGTGGTTAAAAGCAAAAGCTTTGGTCTCTGTTTCAGTTACGTATTGATACAAAACAAACCACCCCAAAACTCAGTAGCCTGATGTCTCTCACAATTTTGAGTATTGGGTGGGTGGTTCTCCTGGTCTTATTGGGAATCACTCAGTTGACCTCAGTCATCTGACATTTGACTGGGGCTGCAGGGTCCAAAATAGTCTCATTCACACATATAGAAATGGGTACTTGCTGTCAGGGAAGATTTTCTGATTCAAAGCCTATGTTCTTTCTACCATACTATGTAGAATTTTGCTATCAGAGGAGAGTTTTCTCATGGCTACATCCTATCAACTTTGGACAGTGGCTGCCATAAGCTGCCCAAGAGATATTTGTCAAGTGGAGGGTTAAGGGAAACTACAAACTGCTCTTGTGAGTAAAATATTACATACTATTTTTAAACTGATACCAAAATATTCGAGCTGATTCTCCCTAGAATAGTAGGGCTTGGTAAAGCTAGGCCTCTTACCTTAGAGGAGCAGTTCACTCTTTCAGAACCACAGCAGAAATGGGTCCCAGGACTCAGAGGCTTCCACGGACAGCACTCTGTGCCTCTCAGATTTGCCTACATATGAGAATCACCTGGGAGCATTTAAAAAACTCTTGCTTATTTCTTCCTAAATAAGAATCTCAGAGAACAGGGCCTAGACTCCTAGACCTGTCAACTTCCTTCAGGAGCCCCCAAGGCTGACCGGTAGTGTCAGCTGGATTAACAAAACTTTTGGAACGACTAGGATTCCACCCTACAGAAATAGAGATTCAAGTTTGCAGTTTAGGTATCCACCCAAAGCCTGAAACAAGTTGTGATATTACTATGCAAACCACAGAGAGTTGATTGACTGAATTGACTCGGGAATCATATCGGCAAGTCAAACAGAAATTGGGTACCGCCATACACTAGGGGACACGGGCAGGTGCCAGAGATGAGCCATCAGCAGTGCTCTGACAGAAGCAGTCACCGACCTCAGAAACAGAAGAGAACCATCCAGCTGTCTGCTGCCCCTAAAATACAGGTGCTCCTCGGCTTATGATTAAGTTGTCTGGACATAGCCCCATAGTGAGTCAAGGAGCGTACTGAATGTGTATTGCTTTTGTACCACCATAAAGTCGAAAAATCGTTAAGTCTAACTGTCATAAGTCAGGGACCATCTGTACTTAAGTTTCAAACAAGAGGGACAATTGCCCAGCATCCTGAGCTCAGTGGATAGGAAAACACACTACTGACTTCCTTGGGCCTTTCAAAGATATGAAACGATGCTTTGTAACAGTAAGTTGAAAGCTGACATGATGTTATGTCTTTGAAGACTTTGTGAATAGCTATGTTCTCTGCCTTTTTATTTCCCCTACGACCTGATACATAGAAAGTTCTTACTACTATTTTTTCTGCTGCGTTGAGACACTCTTGTTTTCCACCAAAGCATTTTGACCTCTGTAATCCTTAACTTACTCCACCTACAGAATAGTCATTTGTAACATTGTCTAACTCCCAACCTACCCCTACTCTTCGCATTCTCAAATAAACCACCTTGAGAGCAGGGCCTATGTCTTTTTCATCTCAGAATCCTCCAAACTAACTGGCAAGGTGACTAGTACAATAAATTTAATATTTGTTGAATTGAAGCCTTCTCAAAGTGTCCTTAAAAGCAACTATGTTGGAATAAACATCAGAGTATAAGTAGAGATATGATAGCAGAAGGTGAATAAAGTTTAAATTTCTCAGATGTGCATACCAGGCTCTTGGGCATAATGAAGTTTTTGTTATCAATGTGAGACAAGCAGCTAAAATGAGAACTTATTTCTTTAAAATTTGGTTGTTTATTGCTTCTTATTGTTCATTTGGGTAAATTTTGTTTCTCCTCCTGGTCTGCAAGCTCCTTTAATATGACCTATGCATCAAATTGATACTATGATAATATTATATATCATATTGCTGGCCGAGGCAGGCGGATCACGAGGTCAGGAGATCGAGACCATTCTGGGTAACAGAGTGAAACCCCGTCTCTACTAAATATACAAAAAATTAGCTGGGTGAGGTGGCGGGCACCTGTAGTCCCAGCTACTTAGGAGGCTGAGGCAGAAGAATGGTGTGAACCCAGGAGGCCGAGCTTGCAGTGAGCTGAGATCGTGTCACTGCACTCCAGCCTGGGTGACAGAGCGAGACTCCATCTCAAAAAAAAAAAAAAAAATCATATTGCTAGAGTATGATATTACTCATGATACATGACATTATATTTGATGCATAGGACATATTAAACAATGTTTGATTAAAGAAGGGGACATATGTGACCAAAAAAATCTAGGAAATATTGTCTTTTAATACATAAATTACAAGAAGAGATCAGTTGATACCGTAGCACAGGGTTCTGGACTATAGTCTACAAAGGTGGAAAAGAAGAAGACTGAAAAGATGTATACTTATGATTGTTCTGTTCTACAGTTTATTCAAAAAATTGATAGTGGTTTACAAAACCTACTTTATTCCACATTTATTCATTCCAAAAGTAAAGTCTTTAAATATTATCAGGGTTTACTCATCAATGTTGATGCTGTTGTTCACATAAGAGCATCATTACATCATTTACTCACTGATTGACGGAATAACGTGGTTGAATTATTTTCCCTGTTTAAGTGAGGAAACTGTGCATGCCACTTCTGTTTATTTTATGCACAAAGCCTAATAATATAGTTATTCTACAAAACATGAAACAGAGATATTTTCAAGAATGTGTTTAAGATAAAAAAGATCCCTATATGATAATCCATTCTAAAATAGAGGTCAACACCGCCTTCTTCCTCCACAGCTCGAAATAAAGGAAAGATTCACTTTTCTATGAACATGACTTTACAAATCCTGCTCCCTTTGCTTCAGTTGTTTCTCAACCATTTTTTGCCACCTTTTCTGTGAAATATTATCTGACTCTCTACTCAAAAATAGCCCACTGTTTCCTCCATGGTCCCATATCATGTTTTATGTACTCTTACTACAGAACTTCATTAATGAACTTATCCATTCATTCAACGACCATAGTGTGGCTTACCATTTGTCAGGCATCATGTGTGGCATCAGGAATATGGTGAGAATCATGATGTCATCTCATCCAATGATGGTGTGATTGTTTCCCTCTGTCTCTCCCATGCCATCAACACCTTAAGTATGAAGAGGTAATCTGTTTAATCAACTGAATGAGTCAAGGGCAGCAGATAGAGCCCAAAGCCTCATCTAGGAGGCCTCCACCTTCTCTTGCTGGAATCCTTTTTCTCCCTCTGCTCTAAAGTTAACATTTCCTCTCCTTCCTCTACTCCTCTCCTGTGATCATTCCTGATACAATTTCACTCATCATGCACAAAATCAAGCTCATTATTTTCTCTATTCAAACATCAATCATCTCCCCAGTTTCTCAAGACAAACCTGAAGGTCATCTTCAACTTCCATCTTTCCCTAATCTTCTCCTTACTAAACTACTATTGTGTTCACCCTCCTCTCTAGATTTCCACTGACCCTGCTTTAGTTTTCTTCTCATCTGCCTGGACTACGTCCATACATCTTAATCAATCATGCTGATTGTGGGCTATCCCCACATCCATTCATTTTCTACTTTATGCCAGAGTTTTCTCTCTAAAATACAAATCACATAATTTATTTCTTACCACCCCTCTCCTCATTAAAAGTTATTGATGGCTTTCATCACCTTCTTAATACAGTGTTAAGAGATCTAAGCCACTCTCTTAGAGCATATAAGACTCTTTATGAGCTGGCTTCCCTTTTTGCCAAACTCTCTAAACTCACATATTTCTTACTCCCTCTGCTCAAAAATGCACACTTAGGTAGCTATGGTTGCCTTTAGGATAATATGATTGTGAAATGGCCAAGTCCTCTCACATGTCATATGCCATGCTACTTAGGGAACTAAATAAAGGATGAGTACTTTGTCAAGCTCTGTCCAAGGGAAAGTGATTCTCTTCTTTATGGACATGGATATTTCAATCACTACACCAGAATAAGAAAACAACATCATGAATTAAGTTGAGGCATCTTTTGAAAACTTTCTTTCCTTTGAGGACACTCAGCTCTTGTGCAGACTGTTTCTGTGATTTCTAGGACAATCACGGAAATTTAAAACTAGAGGATATACTAATATAATCTAATCCAATCTCTTCATTTCACAGGTGAGAAAACTCAAGCCCTGAACACTAAGAGATTTTTCCAAGCTTACACAACTAGTAAATATCCTTTTCCTTCCTCAGCCTCAACAAAAATAAAAGGAAATGGATTTTATAATATTAAACAATAGGTTTGTTTATGCATTTTTCTGAGTAAACTCATTCGTATGCCAAGGCCTCTGTTCTAATGTTGTTTTACCGTTAAAACCCACTTTTAATTTTGCATTTTCAATTAGACACAACGTGAAATGTCTCTTTATGAAATCTTGACTCACTTTTACCTGTCGCTGTGGGTGTATTAAAGTATATAAAGTTATAAAAAGATATGAAATATGAATATAATCTAGTTTAATTATTTCCATCCTCCAATGACTATGATTGCAGTTGGATGTCAGTGAAATCTCCACTGGTTGAACTTCACAATGAGAAAAACAGTGAATACAGAAAAGATAACTGAGTAATAACTACCAAAAAAGAACATTTATTTCACCAAAAAGAACATGGACCTATGATGGAAAAACTGGAGCATCATATAGCATCAGTGAATCAAAGATGATATCAATATTTGGCAAAGTTAAACCAAGCTAAGTTCAATCAATATATAGATTATTAAGCTATTTTTTTAGATGAAAAAGTACTTAAGACATTTTTATTTGTTAACCTTAATTGTACTTCCTGTCTGCTCTTTTTCCATTAGCCAGGGCCTAAATGTCTTGGAAATGACTCACAACTGCACTTGAAACAAACTGGCTGCTGAGACAAAATTCTTTGAACAGAGTGGTATTAGCAGCCCCCTCTGACTTTCAGGATGATTAATCTGCATCAATATTATAATCTGCATCTGAGTTATAAACATCCATGTTTGCATTCATCATTCTTATCTTGTTGATGCATTTTGATCCTTGGTTCCTTCATGACAGGCAGCTGAAAGCCAGGGTTTTCCAAATGTCGAAAGGAGCCCATACTATGGGCCATACCTTCTGCATCTCTCAGATGTTAGGAGGGAGTTGGTTTGACCTGGAAAGGAAAAAGAGACTTTTGTCTATTTCTCCTCGCCAAACAATTATCTTTGCCAAATATTTCTTAGGCATCAACCTCAATATTAAAAGGCTCTTTTCTAGTTTTTACTTCCTGTGACATTTCCACTTTCTGTGCTACATGCTTGCTCTTTCTTCTCTTTCATTTGCATCTTTCGGCCCTGATAACTCGTCTGTGCATGCACACATACTTATCACTGTCCCCACCCCCATGCCCAAAGCACGGACCTGGAGAGATGGTTTTATGTGCCATCTCATATAAGCCTTATATGCTAACACAAATCTCTACTCATAGCACTGTTCCCATGCCCTGACCAAGGGAGAAACTTGCCATGTAGATGTGTCTATGTCCAAAATACAGAGTTGAGGAAGAGGGGAGTGCACAGCTATTAGCTGATCTCCAAACTTTGGAGAGGCATCTATAAGGACATATTACTGATTCAAGGAGGCAACTGGTTGGAGTAAATGATGGAGTTTATCCTTAGATATTAAAATGACTTGACACTCATGCATACTCACAATCGACCTACTACTTCCTCTATTATCACCAAGGCAAAATGACAGAGTATATTTCATACCTTCCTAACATGTCCCTCCTCTTAAATTGCTTATTGACTGATTACTTTTGACTTCATTTTCCCTGCAAGACATCCTCCTTCTTGTTTAATTTTGTCATTTCATGCGTATTTAAAAAGGTCAAAGAATTGGCAAGATGTAATATAATTTTCCTGGATTATGTACCTTTTATGGATGATCTTGGCACGTAGAAACATCTGAACTGTCCCTCCATCTTTCATCAACTGCACAGCTCCTCTAGGTCTGAGCTGAATGAAAGACCAACAGGGTCTACATTCTATCCCTGTGGCCTCAAGCCATTAAGAGGTGTCAGGAAATGGAAGACTCAAGATAAAGAGGCCTAACTCCACCAAGGTCTCAATTACCCTGAGTGATCTCAGTATTCTAGATCGCTGGGCTGTTTTTCTAAATTCACTTTTTATTGTAAAGAATTTGATAAGTCAAAGCAATGGCGGTATGGGACAAGAACCTATGATTTCATCCATTTTCTAATAGAAACTCCTCAGGCTTACATTGACCACAGCATACAAGAATATTTAGCTTTATTAAAAATATAATCCATGTTTTTAATAAAGAAGAAAGATAAATATGCATCTAATTTCTCTTGTCCGAAGTTGAGAAAAGAAAATTTGCCTCATAGGGCTATTGTGATGGTTAAATAAGATAATATATTTACAGTTCTAAGACAAAGCGTTCAGTGTGGCATGTGAAAGTACTCATTAAGTGTCATGTATTATTATTGGATCAGGGATCTTGACAGTATTTGTTGTCTCTACATACTACAAATAATGGATTTCATTGGTTTATGCCTAAAACTCAAAAGGGACACACGGATGACTTTTCATTAGATATCAGAATAGCTAGGTGGCTGACCTGATTTTTCATTTTTCAATGAGTTGATGTAGCATTATGTAGATGCAGCCTAAGTGGACAATTTATTCCAAAATAGCTGAATGATGAGTCCACACACTTGACCTGCTTTCAGCCTCTCTATTGAGACAGCAGAAAGTTTAGAGTTGAGTTCATCTGGGATTTAGGCACACATGAACATTAAAAACTGCAGCCTAGTCACACCATCACTCCTCAGCTTGTAAGTGAGTCTGTGGGATTATTAGCCCTGTTCCCAGTGGGATAGATACAAAAGTTGCTTGGAAATTAAAGGGCTGCAAATTTCCTCTCATTCTAATATGGTTCAGATCCACTATATGGGACAACAGTGAAACTTATAGGTTGCTTTCTAAGGGGAATTTATTTTACAATACAAGCTCTGTGAAGCAAAAACTATTCATATTAATTAATAAAAAATGTTAACAACTAGCATAACACAAACTCTCAATGAAATCAAAACACTTTGGACAACACATAGGTCTGCCTTTTATAGTTGCTACCTATATGACCTTAACAAATAAAGCGCTTCCCCTTTTCCTCTTCCTTTCTTCCTTGCTTCCTCCCTTCTTTTCTCTCTCTCTCTCTCTCTCTCTCTCTCTCTCTCTCTCTCTCACTCTGTCTCTCTCTCTCTCTCTCGTGCACATGTGCACACACACTAGATCTGGGTAGCAAATAAGCTTCAACTTGCTTACCAATTCTGATCAATTGGGAGTGTCTTCCTGGTGTGTTAAATTGGAAAGGATTGCGAGGTTGAATAAGGGCTCATCAGGAAAGAGTTCTGTGATTCATTCATGATGTCTGACATGGAGGGGAAATTAGAGTTACTTTAAAGTGTATTTCCTAGAGTTATCCTGGATTAGATAATCTCTGTATTAGGCCACTCTTGCATTGCTATAAAGAAATGCCTGAGATTGGACAATTTATAAGAAAAGAAGTTAAATTAGCTCACGGTTGTGCTGGCTGTACAGGAAGCATAGTGCTGGCATCTGCTTCTGGGAAGGCCTCACGGAGCTTTTACTCATGGTGGAAGGCAAAGTAGGAGTAGGCACATCACGTGGTGAAAGTAGAAGCAAGAAAGAGAGAGGGTTTGGCTTGGGGGGAGGTGCCATACACTTTTAAATGACCAGGTCTTACCAGAACTCAGTACCATAAAGACAGCACCAAGCCATGAGAGATCTGCCACCATGATCCAACCGCCTCCCACCAGTCCCCACCTCCAGCATTGGGGATTACAGTTCAACATGAGATTTGGGTGGGGACACATATCCAAACTATATCTATCTCTAAATCTCTTCTAACTAAAAATACCAATCAGTCATTTTTTTTTTTTTTTTTTTGAGACGGAGTCTCGCTCTGTCGCCCAGGCTGGAGTGCAGTGGCCAGATCTCAGCTCACTGCAAGCTCCGCCTCCCGGGTTCATGCCATTCTCCTGCCTCAGCCTCCCGAGTAGCTGGGACTACAGGCGCCCGCCACCTCGCCCGGCTAGTTTTTTGTTTTTGTATTTTTTCGTAGAGACGGGGTTTCACTGGGTTAGCCAGGATGGTCTCGATCTCCTGACCTTGTGATACACCCGTCTCGGCCTCCCAAAGTGCTGGGATTACAGGCTTGAGCCACGGCGTCCGGCCAATCAGTCATTCTTATAAAGAGCCACTAAAACAACGAAGCCCTGGCTCACACCATTCTTATGGAAGCACTTTAAATTTATTTTATATACGAGTGCCATCAGGAAACTCCAGGTAGTCTTCACAAAATTGCCCCTGGGGGTATCTAAAATAGAAGGATGGTCTGTTGAAATTTGGACTTTTTCCCTAAGCTGAAGTGGGAAAAGTTACTGAAAAGTTTTCTTGATTTTTATAAGGATAATTCACCTTTGAGCCACAAGGTTTAGCTTCCCCTCCCATCTTCAGAAATGATGATGGACAGGATTGAAGCCTCTCTCTGGAAATCTGACATCTGGCTTTATTGTCAAAGAGGGGGATGTCAGGGAACCTTCTGTGTTTCAGGGGTTGAGAAGAACAACTTTTCCAACTCCTAAGGACAGATCCATGTAACAGAGATAGGTGTTTCGGCTTAGCAGGAGGGGCTGAGACTAGATTATCTCTGACGCATATGCCTGTGGTGTTGGATGCCTTGAGGGACATCTGTGATTCTGGGATATTCCAAAATGATCCTGGGCATCTTTAGCTAAGGTGAGCCATCCATCCTCCCTCCAAGATGCCCACCGTCCATGTGAGGACCATGGGGGCCAATGAAGGGACTTGGCCAGGAAGGATCATCATGACTGCAGTCTACGTGGGGCTTGTTAACAACCACACTGTGTAGTAAGAATTAGAGGCAGAATTGCAGGCGCCAAAGCCAAGGTTTATCCTGATTGGACAGGGAATTCAGACCTATATCTCTATCAGGCTGTGTAAACTCCCAGGACTGGACACAAAAGGAAAGTGCAGGTTACGGAAGAAAAATAAGATATATGGCCATTTTTGTCCTCAGAATTTTTGGAGTAATTTCGAGTTACACCAGAATCAAAACTTAGAGATTGGTCTGGGTATATATGACAGTACTGTTTCAATAACTACTGTAGAATTAGCCCCAAAATGACTCTACATTTCAGTTACAGCTGGATGATACCCTATCCCTAGGTTCCTGTTTCTGTCACTGTAGGTGAAGGCTTCATTCAATCAGTTCTTCAAGTCAGGAACGCTGGTGTCAGCAATCAAGCTCCTCTCCCAAAGCTAATTACCTCATTTATTCCATCACCAAATCTCCTCCCTGCCATCTGTAAATTATGTCTTAGAACTCTCTGTAGCAATCACACTCTTATTCAGCATATGTTCAAGCATTGGGTTCAAAACTGTTGTAAGGAAATGCAAAGGAAGGTGTCTGGCCTTCCTTTGCATTTGGTTAGTTTTTATCAATGCTAACAATGGTTAGTTTTTATTAATTGAGAAAAGTCTAAAAGAAGATATTAAGTCTGAAAAGTAAACCTGAAAGCCAGAAGGGACAGGACTTCATGTGAGACAGTGGGCTATGTAGAGGTTCTTAACTGAAAAGTGGAGGAACTGTACAGAAGATGACAACCATGCTCTGCACAGGAGAAAGATTCTGACTACCAGAAGGTAGTAAACCCAGTGAAAAGAGCTACACTTTTGTCAGAGGCATTTGAACCAGAGCAACTCCATCTTGAGTAGGGGCTAGGTAAAATGAGGCTGAGACCTACTGGCTTGCATTCCCAGATGGTTAAGGCATTCTAAGTCACAGGATGAGATGGGAAGTCAGCACAAGATGCAGGTCATAAAGAGCTTGCTGATAAAACAAGTTACCATAAAGAAAATGGCTGAAACCCACCAAAACCAAGATAGTGACGAGAGTGACCTCTGGTGGTCCTCACTGCTACACTCCCACTAGCCATGGCCGTTTACAAATGCCATGGCAACATCAAGAAGTTACCCTTATATGGTCTAAAAAGGGGAGGTATGAATCATCCATCCCTTGTTTAGCATACTGTCAAGAAATAATCATAAAAATGGGCAACCAGCAGCCCTAAGGGTGCTGATGAAGGGACTTGGCCAGGAAGGCCAAGTCTATGGAATAGTCATTATTTTATTCCTTTACTTTCCTAATAAACTTGTTTTCGCTTTATGGACTTGCCCTGAATCATTTCTTGCACGAGATCCAAGAACCCTCTCTTGGGGTCTGGATCAGGACCCCTTTCCTGTAACACTTTCATTTAATTGTGGATTAGGAGTTCCTGGACCCATTTGTCATGGTAGTAATTTTGTCTGAACAGTTTTAAGAGAAATTGCTTAGCAGCATTTCAATTTCAATTCAACATTTACTTAGTCTCCATGCTTCATGAACATCCTTGAAGATGTTAATGGAAAAAAAAAGAAGATGCCATGAAAGAAATTGGATAATTTAAAACAAAAATATTGATTTCAACCTGCATTATTAACAAGAATTTTACTATGATGACATCAACCTCTATCTTATCTTAGTGTCTACTCTGTGAAAACCATCATCTCCTTCTTACCTAGAGCTTGCATTTAAAGCATTGTTACAGTGGGTAACAGGGCAGGAGAGGGCCCCCTTCCCTCACCAGGAATGTCAGGTGTCCATCAGGTGTTGGTCAGGTAGTTGTTACGCTGTCTCTCTAAAATAATAATTGGTCACAGATGGCACCAGGGTGAGGCAGTCTCCCAATATAGAGAAACACCTGAAACTGGTGATTAGCAGCTTCCAGATAAGATCTCAGGAGCTGGATGAGTGTGCTCAAGCATGTCCACTAAGAGGCAAAATGACAGAGTTTCACTGGTAACACTCAACTGATAAGGGAAAAAAGCCTCAAGTGAGCATGTGCCCAACTCCAGTAAACACACTGTGCATGCTCCCCTCCCAAGTGCCGGCAGGCCACTGTGCATGAGGACAGCCCACTCCCAGAGAAGAATCAGGGACGCAACCCCAGAAGCATGCCAACATATAAGAGCCCAAGTCAAAAGTCAAACCGTGCACTCGAGTCTCTAAGTTGCCCCCTTGGCCCTCTTCCACGTGTACTTTACTTCCTTCCATTTCTGCTCTAAAACTTTTTAATAAACTTTCACTCCTGCTCTAAAACTTGCCTCAGTCTCTCACTCTGCCTTATGCCTCTCAGTTGAATTCTTTCTTCTGAGGAGGCAATAACTGAGGTTGCTGCAGATCCCTACAGATTCGCTGCTGGAAACAATATCAGTGTCTCTCTTTCTCTCTCTCCCTCTGGACCCCCATTCTTCCCTTCCTCCTCCACCCCTCAGATAAAATCCTTGAATTATCATCATCTTTACTAACAATGAGAAGTGTTTTCAGCAAATCCAGCCTCCCCTCCTTCCTCCTTTCCCTCTAGTGTTGATGCCTTCACCTGCCCTTACTCTAGCCCCTCCTCCTTACATTTTTACTCCTTCTGTCAAAACTATAGGATGAGTCGGACCAACTCTTTCTTCAAAGTTTTACTTAATTCATAAGGCTTAATACGCTGATTTTCCTAAGGGTACTTGCCTTCTTACAGATGATAAAATCTTAAGCAAAAGGAACAAAGTTGTAATGGTAACTTTTCAATCATTGGAAAATTGATGGGGAAGCCCTTGGGATCTCAGGGGAGTCTTCCCTAAGTCCCTAAAAATCAGCTCAATCTTCAGTTCCAGTATTCAGGGCACTTCCTAGTTTTCTAATAGGTGCCTGCTGAAATTTCTTGGCCCTGACTTAGATCCTAGCCATGGCTTTTTCCTGGATGGTGTTTTCTCATCAGAACCAGAGCTGCTGGTCCCCGAGACTCTGCGGTGGTAGCAGTATTTCCCCTGGAATACACACACACACACACACACACACAGAGAGAGAGAGAGAGAGAGAGATGGGGGTATACAATGCTTTAATGTCTTGAAGACTTGGGAAAGAAGGAGTTAAAAGTCCTAAGTGCCCATTACAGCTCAGCTAATGGGTCTTAACAGAAACCTGAGCAGGAGACCAACCACCTGCATTCAGACTGACCACTTTTCTGTGGAATCCTGGGTGGTCTGCCTAAGCAGGTTTCCCCCCTGCCCTGGGGGCCTGTGGCACAGAGAAGAATCCAGTTCTATACTGAACAGAAGAATGATTAATAGTGCTTCCTGCCCTCAGGGCAAGGCGAGGTGGGCAGCAGGGTGCTGGAAGAAAAGCAAACAGCTGGATATTAGACTGCAATGTGGATAAAAAACACTTATATTTTAGATTCCATATCATTCTGGTGCTTGAGAAACGAAATCGAAGCCTTCTCTTGACTAGAAGGGCAACAAGTAAGTTGCTGTGCCATTTTTATTTTATTTTTGTGGTTTTGTTCACTTATCAGACTTTTAAAAAACTCAGTATCATTGTCTTCTCTATTTTCTGAAAACGTAGAGTAACTATTTCATAGCACACGTATACTTTGAAGGAAAAGAGAATTCCATGTGTGGGCCCTTGAACTGGATGCATATTTTATTTATATGCAGAATATATATACATGTATGCAGATATACAACATAGAGATTAGGAAACAGTCATGAATTCATACTCTCAGGTGAATCTGCACAGCCCTGTTTCTCAACGTAGGGGTTTGGAATGGTTTGAAGTATAACAACAGTGTCAGCTCTGTGGGAGAGACTGAGGGGGTGGAGAGAGGTGGAGGCCTTGGTGAGTGAGACGCAAAGTCATTTAGTTCCTCCTCTGGTGCCCTCCCATGAGTCAAGGTTGCTTGTGACATTACAGTTGGCAGTTTAAATAACCGTAAAATGAAACAGATGAGAAACAAAGTTGACATCCCAGAAGAAAAATTATACTGGAAATCAAATGTAAGCATACAGAGAACTCTCAATATATACAGAGAGTACATGTGTATGTGTGAGTGTGCTGATCATCTCTGCATATTTGTACATACACATGCACACAGGAAACACGCAGAGGAGCCAGTTTATTCTTAAAAGAGTACGTACTTGGGAGACAATTCCTGGGTTCGAACCTGGTTCTACTGCTGCTACCTGGCTAGTGAAGTAATTAGGCAATCCATGTCAACTCTAAATCTCCACTTATTTACACATCAATAAAATGAAGGAGTTAGATATCCTCGTGGTCCCTTACAACTTTAAGATACTAAACATCTGTGTACAGGAGGTCATTATTAAACAGCCTGGGCCGGGCGCGGTGACTCACGCCTGTAATATCAGCACTTTGGGAGGCCGAGGCAGGCGGATCACAAGTTCAGGAGATCGAGACCATCCTGGTTAACGTGGTGAAACCCCATCTCTACTAAAAATACAAAAAATTAGCCGGGTGTGGTGGCGGGCACCTGTAGTCCCAGCTACTCAGGAGGCTGAGGCAGGAGAATGGCTTGAACCAGGGAGATGGAGTTTGCAGTGAGTGGAGATCATGCCACTGCACTCCAGTCTGGGCAACAGAGTGAGACTCTGTCTCAATAAATAAATAAATAAATAAATAAATAAATAAATAAATAAATAAATAAAATGAACAGCCCATAGAAACTTTCCCCCTTTCACCTGACTCCTAACCCCATCTCTGTATGCTCAGCTGCAGATGAACATGGTGCACACTGGGGCTCATGGAGGCTGCACAGCTGTGTCTAGAAGAGACTGGAATGTGGTGAGTCAAAAGGAGCCACCCACATGGAGTGTAGAAGCCCTGTGACCACCATGACAAAGTACAGGCCTTGTCCCTTGGGAGAGTCCTCTTGGGGCACATGGTAGGTTGGGGAGAAGAACCTTTCTCCTGCATAACTCAAAAGTGGTGGTGAAAAGCATAGCCCTTAAAGTCTTATGGGTTCATGTTTAGGTCCCAGCAATACCAGACACTAGCCATGTATCCTTGGGCCAATTAGTGTGTTATGCTAATCTCAGTTTTCCCACCTGAAAAATGAAGATCATAATGCCCATCTCAGCAATCTCTCTTAAGGCTTAAATAATATTTTAAACGGTGCCCAGATGGTGTGTGTATGTGTTTCACTTTGCATATCTATATGTATATTTTACATATTACATGATTAACTCTCTGATAAGCTTGATTTATGGATATTTATGGAAAAAAACTATTGTTATTTGGCAGTGAGAAAATAGAAATTAACTTCATGAAGGACAGGGATTTCATTTTCTAAAAAAAAAAAAAAGAGGAAAAGAGGATTTGGAAATCAGAAAAAAACATATATGATGACAAGAAAGGAATAGGGAAGTGGACACTGTCTTTTAGATACATGGTCAACCACTGAGGGTTGCTCCATGGAACTTCCTTGTTTATGTCATGTTGACTGCTAACAACATGGAGGGGGCTTGACGATGCCCCCTCCACCCATGATCACAATGATGAAGTCTCAGAGATGAAGCACTCCATTTATGCATTCATGCGTTTGCTAAATACTTCCTTATGATTTCTTCAGAATGAAAGCTCCGGGAGAGCAGGGGTCATGCCTGTCTAATCCAGTGCTAGGTCCCAAAAGCCTAGAACAATGACCAGCATGTGGTAGGTACTCGAAACTACTATACTATAGACTTCTTATGTACTTGTTCTGTTAATTATCTCCTGTTTGTCTCTTCCTGCTAAGATGTAAGCACCACAGGCAGTGAACGTTGTTTTGTTTACTGCTGTGCCCCCATGTGCCTAGAACAGTGCCTAGCACATTATAGGTACTCCATAAATATTTTCAGAATGGTGACTGAAAGAAGTAGGGAGAACAATTTAGAAATATTTAAAGTCTCCATAATCTAGGCTGCTCAAGGAGCTTCTTAACCTTTAGTTTCCAAGGGAGGTTTCAAGGAAAATGGCTTCCACTGCCCCTTAAACACAGAGCATTCAGCTAAATAACCAGACCTTTCAGGAGTTTCTGAGAAGATGAAGACAAGGGAAAAAATTCAGTTCTATATCCAAGGTTGCAGAGGCTGTTCCACATTCATCCAAACTCACGCTCTCCTACACTGGTTTGTCAAATTCTTTATTTAAATATCTCATTATCTAAGACAATTTTGTACTTACTGTCATGAAGGCTTATGAAACCTGCAAACCTGTCTTGCTGGAATAGGTACAATTTAAGCCAGTGATTGTTCAAGAGAGAAAGGAAAGGTGAAGAATGGCACCATTGTGAAGATTAGAGCAGGAAGGTAGACAGCCCTGGGAGCTAACCTCTGTTCTCCCGGGTGTTTGTTTAGGCTCCTCAGACAATGCATGTAACCTAAAGAAAGAGGGGGGAAAATTGTAAGTCTTCATGTATAATTTTTGTTGTTATATCTAAACTGATAGTTGAGGGCTAGGCGCTGAAACAATATTTTATAGAAGTATCATGTTGAAGTTTTTGCAGGTTTCAAAATATTTAAATATGTAAATTTCAATGGAGAGATGTTCAGATTTTTTGATAGTCTAATGATTTTAAGCATCTCATTTCTAGTCACACACTGACAAAAGATGTTCAGATTGCAGTGTGAGATGGTTTCTATGGTTACAGTTGTTTCCTAGCATTTTAGTGACATCTTTTGTGAGCATTGGCTGCTTCACTTATTTGTCACTAATGTATGTGTAGAACTATAGTTAATAGCCTTGGGCGGACAAAATTTTTTTTTCTGAATGGCTGTATTGTTTTTTAGCAGCATTTTTCAATAAGGTGACAATGCATTAGAATACTAATAGTATGTATGGTATTTTAAGATGTCAAGTTTTCAATAAAATGATAATGAAAATTTTGCATTTCATTTAATAGTTAAATATTCATGAATTTTCACAGCATGATGAACTGAGTGAAAAATAAAGAAACTGTATAATGTATAATACTAAACATCATAAATTAAGTTTCTTTTCATAGAAGCTATTCAAGAGTGTTTAATATATGGTTCTTCGTGGATTTAGACCAATCTGAGCTAAATTAAAGGCATCTAAAAAGGAAACTTGTTTAAACCAATTTAACATATTTTAACACAGCATGTTTATAATGTAACAGTATAAAAGAAAATGACACATTACAAACAATATATATATTATATAAAAATTATGATGACTAAGTAGGGGATGTAGTCACCAGGCAAGAGTATTTTGAAGAAAATAATTGTGAAATAGGAGAGGGAGGGATGCATGGGAGAGAGACAGGTGACATAACCATGAGTAACAGAATGAAAATAAGCAGTAAAAATTGAGAATCTAAGTTTTGACCAATGGTGATCTGTTCCAGGTATTGCGCTAATATCTGGAGAATCTAGGGGTGAACACCATCTCTTCCTTCTGGTCCTGGACTGATCCAGCCCTAAAGCAAATGTTTAGAGTAAGAATAAAATTCGTCTCCAATATTAGAGATTAAAATACTTTTCTTCCAAATTCAAAATGTGAGTCAATTCTTTATAATAAATCATGTCTATATATTCTATTGGTTTTGAATCTCTGTAAAGAAGAGATATTATTGTATGTGGGTATTCTGTTTCATTAATCACATATCTGCTTATATGTATCCAAGATATGTGCTTATTTCTTTTTTGTTGTCGTTTATTTTTTGTTTTGTTTTGAGACCGAGTCTCACTCTGTCACCCAGGCTGGAGTACAGTGGTGCAATCTTGGCTCACTGCAGCTTCTGCCTCCCAGGTTCAAGTGATTCTCATGTCTCAGCCTCCTGAGCAGCTAGGATTATAGGCATGTGCCACTACACCCAGCTAATTTTCTTTTTTTTTTTTCAGTAAAAACGGGGTTTCACCATGTTGGCCAGGCTGGTCTCAAACTCCTGACCTCCAATGATCTACCTGCCTTCACCTCCCAAAGTGCTGAGATCACAAGCATGATCCACTTTACCTGGAGGATATGTGCTTGTTTCTATTTAAGGTATGCAGAGAAGAACAAACACAGAGAATTATAAGTAAAGCAAATAGTCTTAGAAAAAGTAAGGATTGTGCCAAAAAGAGGAAAAATTGTCTGTCATGGGTAATCAAATATTTTAAGTAGAAAGAAGATTTAACAATGTTTCCTAATGATAAATTACCCAAGTGTCCTAAAAACAAAAATTCAATGTGTATTTTATTTCATATCTAGTGGTCGAAACCTCTACATTGCCAGACTATAATAAAACTCTACTATAACACTTCTTTTAAAAGGACAATTTGGGCCGGGCGCGGTGGCTCAAGCCTGTAATCCCAGCACTTTGGGAGGCCGAGACGGGCGGATCACGAGGTCAGGAGATCGAGACCATCCTGGCTAATACGGTGAAACCCCGTCTCTACTAAAAAAAAAATAAAAATAAAATAAAAAAATAAAAATAAAAATAAATAAAAGGACAATTTGTTGTCTGGCAGCAGCATCCACTCCAACAACTTGTTACAAGGATGCATCTGTGATATTTGGAGATTACTGTGTATGGAGTTGAGCTACCAGAGAGAAAGTGACTAATGAAATTCTAATTACTAATTGCTGTGATGTGGAAGACTGAGAAAGGAACCATTACTGGAATCTTTATCAGAGAGATATTGTCATTCACTGAATATCCCACAACCTCTTCTGCCAACCTCCTGGCTGAAAACTGTTTGACTATACTCTGCTGACTGGCTAGGTATTCCACTGACCCATCCTGTTGACTGTTAAATGGGATTGGGAGAACCCTAAAACCAACACACAGAAGATAAACTTGGCTTCTGTTGATGGGCAAATTAATAATAGAGCCAAAGTAAAGTAGAAAATCATACCCTAACGGATGACATTGATCTATCCAAGAATGTGGACTTACGCAAAACTTTAAATTCCTCTAGGTTACAAGCATTATCACCTATTATTCTGCCCATATTGGTGATTAATTAGGTATTACCCCTCTTCCATAGGTATTATGGTCACTAATATCTTTAATGCCAAACGTATATGTGTGATAATACAGATTCATAAATGTAGATGAGAATCAAAGATAATTATTTAAGAAATTTTTATACATTTGAATGTTATTGCAAACCCTACTGTTTAACCAATTTAGTATTATCTTTGATTTTTGCTAAGCAGGCAATCATTTTATGTACTAAGGAATCAACCAATGAAAAGAGTATAATCAACAAAAGTAAAACATGAAAATTTCACATATTTCCTTAATTTTAATAGACTGCCCAAACCCAGTCAATTTTAACATACTAATTTTTATTTATTAAATATCAACTAGATAAATTTTGTCATTCAGTGTCCTGGCTCTAACACTTACTAGCTGTATAACCTATTGGAGGCAACCTCACTTTTCATACTTCAGTTTCTTCATTTATAAATGGAGTAATTGGAATACCTACCTTATAAAATGTTGTGTAGACTAAGTTATATATATATATATAATATGTGTATGTATATATATATAAAACACAGCACTAAGCTTGTCAAATAATAAGTACACAATAAATACTAGCTATCTTTATCATCATTGATTTAATGGCAATTAATTTAAAGGCAGCTAAATATAGGACCAGTAGAGAGGTGATGGGTGAGACATGGTAAAGACTTTCTTAGTCCAAATGTCATTAAAGTAAATATAGGTGCTCTAATGGTGCATATAGGTACTCACTATATTCTAATAGTGAATATAGATATTCTAATGAGGTATCTTAAATTGGATAAGATGCATTCTGGACTAGAAGTTAGAAGAGCAAACTGTCTAACTCTCTAGTTATCAACTCCCCTATTCATGAAAGTAGATTGGCATTACTGATCTCTTTCTGGTCTAAATTGTGGCTATTTTATGCTTTTATAAAATCGGATGCTTAAAAAAAGAATTGATAACACAAAAGGACAAATATTGTATGATTTCACTTATGTGAAGTACCTAGTCAAATTCATAGACAGAAAGTAGAGTAGGGTTATCAAAGGTGGAGGGAGCAGGTAATGGGGAGTTACTGTTCAGTGGGTACAGAGTTTCAGTTTGGGAAGATGAAACTGTTCTGGAGATTTATAGTGATTATGGTTGCACAACAATGTCAATGTACTTGATGTCACAAAATCGTACACTTAAAAATAGTTAAAAATGGTGAATTTTGTGCTATGTATATTTTCCCCAATTAAAAAAATATGTATAAATGGCCAATAAGCATTTGGGAAAAAATGAAAAAATTTATAGAGTTAATCCAATATTAGGGTAAAAAATACCCTTGTGCATAATTTTGGACACCAAGTCAAATAATATATTGTAACTTTTAGTCTTAATTTACACGATGCCCAAAATTTTAAGACTTTTATTTTCAGTATTGCTTTTATCAAAAAGTCTCATATTAATTTTAAGATAAACTCTTGTTTTCAGACTTGGGAACCAGTTACATCACATCACTAAATATTGGCTATCTTTATAGCTAAGCGTTCACTTCAGTGCCTCAGGAAGTCCAACGAAACCACCGTGATCAGCACTCCTATCTTCTTTTTTAGAATACATCCATGTCTTGTATCAGAATAAGTGAAGAGAACCTTATCAAGACAAACCATGGCTAATGCATTCTCCTTTATGTATTTCTGGGCTAATGACCAGCCCCACTAAATATCACCCCAAAGGGATTGGCAGTGCTACTGAGTGGGAAAAAGAAGACATTTTCCTCCTGCATAAGCACAGCCAATACAAACATCACCAAGACGAGGGCTGCTTTGCCATTTTCTTCCACATTCTGAGGTGTTCCCTTCTCGTCTCAGGAGGTAGGAACTAATAACCTGTCCACAGAGACTCCAAACAAGCAAATGTTCTTTGTTATTAGCTAGAATTAGGCTAACAGCAAATTTGATCTTTGGTTTTGAGACCTTACCTCTTTACCCAAAAGTTAACTCTGATTTCAAATAGCTCCACTTCTCTGTTTTGTCAAGACGCAGCAACAATCTACCACCACCACTGTTATTATGGCATTTCAATCACCTCGTTTCATTGCTATTTGAGAAAACACTTTGTTGAAACCCAAAGGAAAATCTGCCACGTTTCCATTCAGACATATGGCAGAAAAAAACCTTAATAACCAGTAATCAGAGTCGGCCTTCCTTGGGTGGAATCTGCTGCGGACAAAACAATTTATGCTGCGTTGAATGAAAATAGTTCATCGATGTTATTCTCCAAGAGATACTAAAATAACTCCTTCTCATCTGATATCCCAAAACTAGGGGAGAAAGAGTTCAGATAATGTTGGGATCGATAAAGTCACAAAAGCAGAGTCATGTAGGAAATACATCTCGAAATTATTGTCTTGCTCTTTTTATCACAGAACCAGCCAAAGGCCATTATAAAGGGTAGTATTACAACAAGTTTTAGTTTAGAGAATCATCGAAATTAAAGATAACAAAGATATAATATATATCTGCCTAGATAGTGATTGCAATGATCAACAATATGAAGTGTTTTTTTCTTTCAGAAAATAGACCTCTGATTATTCCCCATGGCTTAAATAATTCAGAATAGTGAACCATCAAAACTTGTCTTTTAATATATTTTGAACTAACATTTGAATATGAATATATAATTTCTAGAAAATTAGCTTAAGCAAATTAATGAGGACTCATTAAAGTCCAAACTAGGTGAAATGGAGAAATACCCTCTTTCTTCATTATATATCAGACCACATAATCTTCCATTCTCAGAATAGCCTCTCTTTCTGCCCATGCCTTATCACCCCCTCGTACAAAGTGCCCCTCTATCAAACTTTTCCAGATATACAGAGGGTATGTTTTTCAATATCAAAGGTTTTCTCTGGATGCACAAATAGTGGGAGTTCTTATGTCAACAAAGCAAAAAGTGGGTAATAGTTGTTTCCACTGACAATAGAGTATATCAGTATTTCCCAAACTTGGTTACACATTAGAATGATCCAGAAAGCTCTTAAAAACTTGATGCTCAGGTTATATTCTACAGCAACTAAATCAAAATTTCTCTAAGTAGAATCCGAACAACAGTATTTTTTAAAGATCCCCAGGTAATTCCAGAGTGCAACCAAGTTTGTTATTAATTATATGCCAATAAACTATCTCTTCATAGAAATAATCAACAATTGGCATTGTTTTGATTTCTTAGCATTATTAACTCAATGCCATACTATGGCCCCACTAAACATTTTCTCATTACATATTTTATCTTTATGGTTTTATTTCTGCTACCATGTTTTATGACAAGGCCAGCATGGACTCTACCCACTATGTAGAGTATTCAAGGTGCCCCCTACCCACCAAGGGATTTATTTTTCCAGGAGGTTGTATGCTTTAAATGTTTAGTTTTCTAATATGGTTTGGGTTCTAGTACATGAGAGAGGAAGACCCAAACCACACCAATTGTAACATTTTATGTTTCTTTTCAGACTCCAAAAACTTCACTACTACATGGAAATGCTGCACTTAACCTTTATTTTGCATCTTCCATTTTCTAGCTCATGCAAATGTCTGTCATTCAAAACTCTTCTTCCCCATATTTCCGTTAACGTTTTATGTCAATATAACATTTTAACATCTATTTCCAGCACCCATTAACTTTTGTAAGAAAATTAATTTTTATATTTCGATTAGAAAATTTTAAAATTACCAGATAATCCACACTTGTTTTGACCATATTCCCCAGAATACTGCTTAAATAGCCAGTTTATTTTGCTTAAAGGCACTTGTGCCTTCTAATATATGTATGCTCAACCATTCTGGTTCCTTCTGTCAAGCTCTTTGATCTATGATTTGTTTAGAAACAGTGAATTTTATTAAAAATATTTTTGCCTTATTGAACTAGATGGCTTTATTACTTGAATATCTCTTTCTCTACTTTCTCTTAAAATTAACATATTCACAAATAAGAATAGAAACAAAAGGAAAATTAAATACCTCCCTTCGAAAATTTCTTTGGTATAATGAGAGCTAATCAACAACAGATATTAATTTAAAAAATATATTCAGCCAACTGAGTTAATTCTTGTTCATGTTATAATTTCTGAGCACATTGCTTAAAGTCTCCTTAAGAGATGGACTACTCCTTGACACTGAGAATATTATAGTTTTAAAGTCATCGTATGATGCCTTATTTCATGAACCTGAGAAGCTTGTTCCCACCAACTTTCTCTTGCAAAATGAAGGTGCTCTTCTTGAGTTTGTCTCAGGAAAGTTTGAGGGAACAGCAAGCAGGACAGGAAAGGTCTTAGAAAGAAAGAGAAGGGCAAGAAAATAACAGTAAAAGAAACAGAAACATATGACTACGTTTTCAGAAGGCTTCAGTACTAGGTGACTTACATAACTTACCATGAATCTAATTTAAGTTAACAATAAGTCAAGTATTTGCTAAAGGTCAACTATATGCCCAGAACTGGGCAAGGCATTAAAAAGGATGAAGAAGAAAAGGAGGCCAAGAATTGCCCCTAGGCTTTGTGATCTGATTGACAGGGCAAGATGCTATTGATTATAAAACACACTGTTATTTTTTGGAACACTAAGAAAAACGAGCAACTAATTATATTTTGCACACCATCATGTATGTCAAGATACATTTCAGGATTCAGAGATACTAAAATGCAAAAGAAAGAAAAGAGTCTTATCCTGGGATCACCATCTTTATATCAATGCAAAAGAGTACATATGTGAAACAACTAGGAAATAACACACAATAGTGCTAAACCCAGGAGAGGCTGTATACACGGTGATGTGGCAGAGGGCTGCTGCAACAGATACCCAATGCAGCTACCTGGATGGTTTGCAGACTGACAAAAGACAAATGGGCAGAGTTAAAAGTTCTTGTAATGTCCCTGAAGTTTCATGTAATGTCAAGGTGGCAAATTCCTTCTTATTCACATTTATGAGAAAGGTACATTAAATACTACACCCATATCTGACCAACTGTTACGTCCTTCTCATCCTACACCCAAAATATCTTTCTCATCCATCCCATCTTCTCCTTTCACACTTGCCACTACCTTATTTCTTTTCACTACTATCTCTACCAAATCTCTCTAGGCACTATCTAGATTGGTCATTCTCATCCACAGCTCTGAGCGCGGTGATCCCAAGATTGTGATGATGTCAAGTGTGGCTAATCAGTAATGATGAACTACTTAGCTTGGCATTCAAGGCCTCACAATGTCAGACTCATATATATCTTGTCTTCTATTTTTCCACTGCAATAGAAATTTTCTTAACACATTTCTATTTACTTGACTCATCAGATCAATGTTCTCCATTCCTTCTGTAAAACATAGCTTCTGTGAAACACGGCTGATGAAACACTCAGGACTAGCAAGTTGTACAGTATGTCTGTGCCCTTCTCCCACCAATTAGTTTATGCTTGCCTAAACCTATTAATGCCATTCTTACTTGTTCTTGCAATTATATGATTTAATTAAATATAAAAACTGATAAAACATGAGTATAGAAAAAATTGTTTCTATGAAAACTAAGTTATATGCTTGATTTTCTTTTTTAAAAAGCCAATAAAAATGATGGCAAATTAGAAATGGGCAGGACAACTGTAACAGATTGAGCAAATAAATCATAAAACTCCAGAAGGATACCACACTCAGATTATTCTCATCTGCCACTTTTGCTCCACTTTAAACAAACCAAATTAGTTTATATGAAACCAGTCATAAAATGGTGTTTTATAAGTAAATATTCCAACTAGAAGACTCATTTTTCAAGAAAATGATTTGCTTCCTCAACAAAAGATTGGCAAATAAATATATGTTTGCTCATTTTATGTTAAAATAAAATATCTATGTGTTGTTTCTTAATGATTCCCCCACTTTAACTAAGTTTTCAATTTACAGACTAGCTGTCAGTCCCAATTCAATACATAAAGAATGGTTCTGGTTCTATCCTGGACTCCAATCAAACTTTAACCCCTGAGCCTACACTATTTCTTCTTCATGAAATGAACTCTTCCCACATCTCATACTAATCCTCAAGGATCTGAGCAAATGTCCTATCTCTATGAGATGTTCCCAAAAGCTTGCCTGCCAGAAACTAGAGTCACCTGAAGTTTCTAATATTAGGCTTACCATTTCTTGTGAGACCCTAATCCAATGCAATAACCTCTAAGCCTCGATTTCTTCATCTGTAAAATGGGTTGTTGAAGGATGTAATGTTTATAAGACTAAGCAAAATGCCCATAATGTAGGTGGATTCAAAAAACAAAACACACCATTCTCCATCCACGTATTCTTCCTTTGAAGGATTATAGACCTTTGCTCTTCTCTCATGATGTTTCTCATTTTCTATCTTGTATTTTCACAGGTTCAGAATATGCCTTTTGCCCTCCATTTGACTACATATTCCTTGACTGCTCAACTCTGCAGCCAATACTTTTTTGCTATCCCTTAATTTACTTTTAAATAAATAAATGATTACATGAAAGGGTGAATGAGTGTTGAACTTTTGTTCTGGTCAGAAAAATAAATAGAGTCCTGGCA
Source organism: Trachypithecus francoisi (assembly GCF_009764315.1). Taxonomy (NCBI): domain Eukaryota; kingdom Metazoa; phylum Chordata; class Mammalia; order Primates; family Cercopithecidae; genus Trachypithecus; species Trachypithecus francoisi. The sequence continues at coordinate 75,793,540 of NW_022681468.1, read as the reverse complement.
AAAGAATAAGGAAAGAGAAACAATTTAGAATGTGTTATATGATCTACATTTCACTTTCTACAAAACTTTACTCAATAGAAAAGACAAGAAACTTAATTATAACAGCTTAAAGGTGGATGCCTCTATATCCCCTTCATCTTTTGTTTTTGTGTTGATTTTGCCTTTTTCCTAAAAATGTTGATGGGCTAGATTACACCTGACAGTAGTCTTGGCAGCCCCAGAGAAGTCCATCTTTGCAATGTAACATTCTTTAGGAAAAAGAAAACTTTGCCTTCCCTAGCCCCACCACCAAGGAATGAAATTCTGCATTCTTTTTAGTTGACAATTGACTGGAGCATTTTGAAAATAAGTGCCAGCCCTCGATGAGGTGTAAAATACTGACTGTATTAGCTAGTTATTTAGGGAGATGTGAAGATGCTCTTGCCAACATACATTCAGTTTAGGCTTTGGATGCCTTGCATGATCTCCCAGGCAGCATTTGTTTGAAATTGTTAGAATTTAATTTAAAAGTCTTCACATTTGCTTTTTTGTTCTTATTTTTCAAAGCATCAATAACTCTTTAGAGAAGATACTCTAGAGTTAATATTTATATATGTATGTTTATATATACATATATAAAGTATGAAAAAATATTTTTATCATGCTTTTCTATTATTTGGCTCTCTTCTGATATTTGTCCTTGAACTTAAACTTTCTCAACCTGAGAATATGGAAAATGGAACTATAGTGTTATTTTAGTAGAGATGACGTTTTCAGGTCCATGCCCTTGGGCTAACTATATGGATCCATGTATAGCTTTATATTCACAGTGTACAAGGTTGGTAGGAGCAGTGAAATGTCTTGTTATCCCCCTACCATGTGAAGCATGTGACAGAATTTACTTAAGTCATATGTGACTAAGGCTCCCTCTTCAACTAGGGAATAAGACTATATCCTTTGATAAAGCCCATTTCATATTGTTACAAATTAATATTCATAATAGTAACAATAGCTTATATTTGGATATGTATGAAACATTCATGCTTTTACTGTCTAGTGGAAAGTTCAGATATGTCTGGGCATGTTTAGCAAACGAGTGGGTTTGGCTTAACTAGGGCATTGTCATTAATTGCCCAAGTTATGTACTTTAGAGTTCTAGGGGAGCCATTCATATGAACCATTTCATTATGACTTTTTCTAAGACAATGATTAGTTTCAGACGGAGTTCAAGCACATTTGGCGAACTTAATTGAGTACGGGAGGAAGAAAAGAGGACACTGAAGAAAACTCATTCTAAAAGGGAAAGAAGCCAAATAATGAACACAGTCAACAGCTCTAGGGAGCAGTGGTTGACCAAACCTATTGCAACTCAGCCATGCTGGTGACTTGGGAGAAAGTCACTGTGTATAAAACTGAAAGTTATGCCACTCGATTCAGTATCTGAGAGAGTCAAACAACGTGCCAGTGGGTTTTCCCTAATAGTGTTGAGAGGAGAAAGCCTCTGACATCTCACTTCAGTGAAGACTTCTGAATTTTTATGGCCCCAGGAGGACTCAGCATAAATAGCTGAGCCCATCAGCAGGGAGTCCTAATCTAGAGGGAAACACAGGACCTGGGTAGACAGAAACATCCGCAGAAGGGGCAACAACTTCAGGAAGGGCAACAATATCATCAGAGGTCTGAGTGTAACGGTCACAAGAAAGACCATGAACACCAAACTGGGATCCAGGCTGATTCACAAGCAAATGAGACTTTCCCCTGGAGACTCCCAGAAATGCTTGGAAGAAAGGAAATTTGCAAAGCATTGTAATTCCTATGTGAGAAGAAAATGAGGCCCCCAAATGTAAGTGACTTTCTCAAGGTCATCTGGGTAGATAAATCAGGATTAGAGGTCATTGAAGGTTTCATAGTCATGTATGACCATGAATAGTTGGTGAAACCATGACTCTGAATTACAGGCCAACATCCAATTGAAAATTGGAAGAGAGGATCACCCCTGAGAATATGTCACAATGTTATCAACATTATAAGACTAGTCTGAGAATTACTTAATAGTCGTGAGCTTTGAGACATCAATAAACAAGAACAAAATATAAACAAACACCTTGTCATGATACAATTATTTCATTAAAAGATCTTTTTGCTATGGTAATGACTAAATACTGTTAGATGTAGGTAGCCCACCAATAATCCACCTTACCCTAAAGTTGTAGGTCTTAAACAACAGTGTTGAAAGGGAAGTTTTGGAACTTTTTTTTTCAATACAATCAAAAGTCAGTTATTTTATTTTCCATAGAAATAACAGAATTTTAATTTGTATATCATTTTAGAGTTTTCTTGATCCATATATATATATATATATATATAACCATCACACTCAGAATTAAAGTACCCCTCCTTTGATCTCTGATCTTATTTTTTTTAACTTTTATTTTAGGTTTAGGGGCACATATGCAGGTTTGTTATATAGGTAAACTGCATGTCCCGGGGAGAGGTTGGTGTACAGATTATTTTGTCACTCAGGAAACAAGCATGGTACCTGATAGGTGGTTTTTTGATCTATTCCCTTCTCCCACCCTCCACTGTCAAGTAATCCTCAGTCTCTGTTGTTCTCTTCATGTTTGTGTCTTCTCGTTATTTAGCTCCCACTTGCGAGTGAGAATATGCAGCATTTGCTTTTCTGTTCCTGCATTAGTTTGCTTCAGATAATGGCCCCCAGCTTCATCCATGTTGCTGCAAAGGACATGATCTTATTCTTTTTTATGGCTGCATAGTATTCCATGGTGTATATGTATCACATTTACTTTATCCAATCTACCATTGATGGACATTTAGATTGATTCCATGTCTTAGCTATTGTGAATAATGCTGCAATGAACATACATGTGCATGTGGCTTTATGATACAATGATTTATATCCCTTGGGTATATACCTAATAATAGGATCACTGGGTCAAATGGTAATTCTGTTTTAAGTTCTTTGAGAAACCCCCACACGCTTTGCATAATGACTGAACTAATTTACATTCCCACCAGCAGTGTATAAGCATTCCCGTTTCTACCCAACTTTACCAGGATCTGTAATTTTTTGACTTTTTAATAATAGTCATTCTTACTGGTGTGAGATGGTATTTCATTATGATTTTGATTTGCATTTCTCTAATGATTAGTGTTGTTATTTTTTCATATGCTTGTTGGCTGTGTGTATGTCTTCTTTAGAAAAGTGTCTATTCATGTTCTTTGCCCACTTTTTAATGGGGTTGTTTGGTTTTTTGCTGGCAAATTCATTTGAGTCTCTTACAGATTCTGGATATTAGACCTTTTTCAGATGCATAGTTTGAAAATATTTTCTCCCATTCTGTAGGTTGTCTGTTTACTCTGTTGATACTTTATTTTGCTGTGCAGACACTCTTTAGACTAATTAGATCCCATTTGTCAGTTTTTTGTTTTGTTTTGTTGCTTTTGGCATCTTTGTCATGAAATATTTGCCAGGTACTATGTCCTAGGATGTCTTCCAGTGCTTTTATAGTTTTAGTTTTTGCATTTAGGTCTTTAAAAATATCAAATTGATTTTTGTGTTTGGTATAAGCAATGGGCCCAGTTTCAATCTTCTGCATATGGCTATCCAGTTACCACAGCACCATTTGTTGAATGGGGAGTCCTTTCTCCATTCCTTGTTTTTGTCAATTTTGTCAAAGATGTGATGGTTACCGGTGTGGGGCATTATTTCTGGGCACTCTGTTCTGTTCCATTGGCCTATGTATCGGTTTTTGTACTAGTACCATGCTGTTTTGGTGACTGCAGCCTTGTAGTATAGTTTGAAGTCAGATAATATGATGTCTCCAGCTTTGTTCTTATTTCTTAGGATTGCCTTGGTTAGTCAGGCTCTTCTTTTTATTCCATGTGAATTTTAAAATAGTTTTTTCTGCTTCTGTGAAGAATGTTATCTGTAATTTGATAGGAATAACATCAAATCTGTGCTTTGGGCAGTATAACCATTTTAACAATATTGATTCTTCCTGTGCCATGAGCATTGAATGTTTTTCTATTGGTATCATCTCTGATTTCTTTGAGCAATGTTTTGTAATTCTCACTATAGAGATCCTTCATCTTCCTGATTAGCTGTATTCCTAGGTATTTGTGTGTGTGTGTGGTAATTGTGAATGGGATAGCATTCTTGATTTGGCTCTCAGCTTGACTGTTGTTGGTGTACAGGAATGCTACTGATTTTTGTACATTAATTTTCTATCCTGAAACAAAATTTGTTGAAGTTGTTTATCAGTTCAAGGAGCTTTTGGGCAGAGACTATCGGGTTTTCTAGCTATGGAATAATGTTGTCTGCAAACAGGGATAGTTTGCCTTTCTCTTTTCCTGTTTGGAATGACTTTCATTTATTTCTCTTGTCTGCTCTGGCCAGGATTTCCAATACTATGTTAAACAGGAGTGGTGAGAGAGAGCATCCTTGTCTTATTCCAGTTTTTAAGGGGAATGCTTCCAGCTTTTGCCCATTCAGTATGATATTGGCCATGGGTTTGTCCTAGATGGTCATTATTATTTTGAAGCATGTTACTTCAATGCCTAGTTTGTTGAGGGTTTTTAACATGAAGGGATGTTGAATTTTATCAGAAGCCTTTTCTGCATGTATTGAGATAATCATGTGATTTTTGTTTTTAGTTCTGTTTATGTGATGAATCACATTTATTGATTGGCATATGTTGAACCAACCTTGCATACAAGGGATAATGCCTACTTGATCTTGGTGGATTCATTTTTTGATGTGCTGCTGGATTTGGTTTGTTGGTATTTTGTTGGGTTTTTTGCCATCTATGTTCATCAAGGATAATGGCCTGAAGTTTTTTGCTGTTGTTGTTGTATCTTTCACAGGTTTTGGTATCAGGATGATGCTGGCCTCATAGAATGAGTTAAGGAGGAGTTCCTCCTCAACTTTTTGGAATAACTTCAGTAGGAATGGTACCAGCTCTTCTTTATGCATATGGTAAAATTTAGCCAGGAATCCATCTAGTCCTGGGGATTTTTTTGGTTGGTAGCCTTCTTATTATTTTACTGCTCTACTCAGGGATTCAATTTTTTCTTGGTTCAATCTTGGGAGATTACATGTGTCCAGTAATTTATCCATTTCTTCTAGGCTTTCTAGCTAGTGTGCATAGAGGTATTCATATTAGTCTCCTTTCTTATTTCTTATTGTGTTTATTTGGACCTTCTCTCTTTTTTCTTTATTAGCTGAGCCAGCAGTCTAACTATCTTATTAATTTTTTCAGAAAACCAACTCCTAGATATGTTGACTTTTTGTGTGGTTTTTAATGTCTCAACTTCCTTCAGCTCAACTTTGATTTTGGTTATTTCTTGTCTTCTGCTAGTTTTGGGGGTTGGCTTGCTCTTGCTTCCCTAATTTCTCCAGTTGTGATGTTAAGTTGTTAATTTAAGATCTCTGTAACTTTTTTATGTGGGTGTTTAGTACTATAAAGTTCCCTCTTAACACTGCCTTAGCTGTGTGTCCCAGAGATTCTGTATGTTGTATCTTTGTTTGGAACTATTTTTAATACCCTTCAGTGCAACCTGCTGGAATGACTAATAGCTTCAAGTAGTTCCAATGTCTGAAAGTTTTGAAACCTAATATTGCTACATACCCCTTTTACTATTTTCTTACAACTGCATGAGCTTTGAAACTGAAAGACCTGGGAGGGAATCTCAGCTTGACACTTACTCATTGTGTGGCCTTGGGTCAGTCATTGAGAGTCTCTTCCTCCCTGTGGTTGGGAAGTTGCATGGAAGTGTAGAGGGCACTGTGAGATACAGAGTCAAAGAGTGAGTGATGAAACCACAGAGAGAACCCCCTCCTGAGAAACCACTAAAGGTAACACTACAGTTTCTTAAGACCAATTATTTTGAGCTACTGATCTTGCCTTCAAAATTTTCAGTACTATACTTGAGACCAAAAAAAAATGTCAGCAATTTCCTCAGATGTTCTAGGAAGTATGGTTTGAAGACACACTGAAACGTCAACCTTATTGTTGACTTCTATGAACAGTCAATGGTAGAGAATGAGTCCTTAAAATATAGTTAGATGTGATTTTTTTTTCCTGGAGCCTCATAGCTACATTTGCTAGGCAACCAAGAGGCAAGTTTTGGGAATATAAAAGCAGTACAACGGGGTAATGGTAAGATGAGAGAGATGCTGTTATATACATGGAGATCTGCCAGTACTGGAAAAGTTATACTAGTTTAAATGATGATGGTGATGATGATGATGGTGATTTGGTAGGATGAAAGGAGCACATGACCAAGAGTGACAATGCCTGGGTAAGCAGCTTAGCTCTACTATGCACTACCTCCATGACATTAAACAAATCACTTAATTACTGAAGACATTGCTTTCTTATCTCTAAGATGGAAAAATTAATATGTTCCTGTGTGCCTCTTAAGACTGCTACATGGGCAAAGCAAGAAATAGGTGGAATCACTTTGTAATCGGCAATATGCTTAAAGAGTTAATGACACAGATTTACTTGATTGCCTTTGCCAGCCAAGATAGCATGATAAGTTGTTGACCAGGTTGCTGGCTTTCTGATGTGATCATGTGAGGGTGAGAAAAAAAAAACCCAGATACTACTGGATTTTGGGAGCCTTGTATAAAATTTGCAAGCAACTATGTGAGGTTTTAATAAGTGGGAGGTTTGCATTCTTAAGTCAATGTAGCTTTTCTTATACAAATATTTTTAAATAATACATTTTTACGGCACTTATATTTTCAAAGTGTTTTCTAAAATAACTGATCCTTAATAGAAAAGAAGCACTCTGCTTTGTACTTAAGGATAAGAAAGGACATGCTATGTCTTAGAAGAAAATATTGGTCTGGCTTTCAGAAAACCTAAATTCTGTCTATTATCACTGTAGGACTCTGAGCAAGGACTTTGATTTCCCCAGCTGTCAATTGAGGATAAGGAACTAGATGATTTTAAATATCCTACCCAACTCTAATAATTGGTAATTTCTATGAAATTATCTATGCTTTTCCCATGTTTCCAGATGAGATGCTATTGAATGGTATTCTCCAGTAAGCCAGCCCTGTTGTTGACTGTTTGGTGGCATTGGCTCTCCTAATACCTACAGGACATGACAAGCAAAAAACATATGGAGAAATGTACTTTCATACTGAGCATGATATATATTTCCATCTCAAAGAGAAAAATTTCTGTGTACACTTTGCATGTAATTTGCAAGGTGTAAATATCAAAACAAAAGCTTGATAAAATTAACACACAAGGATTTGGGTTAAGCTGAGAACTAGACACAGGTCTAGCCACTACTAATGAATAGGTTACCATATATGGACTGGGCCTGAGCCCTCCGGGTTGTGAATGGCTGAAGACAGTCTATAATTCAGGGGCAGCATTAGAAGTCAGCATCTAAATCTGAAGACTAACTAAATGTCTGTAATGATCTAGGTTTTCTTCATTGCACTCCGAGAAACAGTTTCCTGACTTGAGCAAATTTCTATTCCTAAAGGTTACAAGGATAGCATGTTAGAATTTACTGTAAATAGTTCAAATGCTTTAGGGTTGCTAAATAATTTTAGGCAATTATGTCACAATCATTATTTTAACACTGAAATGCCCCTCTACAAGACCTCATAACCTCCTAGGGTTAGCCTTCCCCTACTATTTTGTAACACTTTGCAATTGCCTTCCACGTAGTGCCCTTTGCCTTCATTAATCTTTCTCACTCTTTTTAGTCAGTCTTGGAAACAGACTGAAATCCCAGAGTTAAGAAGTATTGATTAGTTTCCATATCTGCTCACCTTACTCTCCATACAACACTTTTCAGAAAAGGTATTTTCATAACGTCCCTCAATCACTTCCTTTAAGGTCTAATATGCTTTGTATCAGGAAATGCTTTAATTCTGTCAGGAATTCTGTCAAGAATTTTGCTTTAATTCTCTATCACAAAATGCTGACTCTGTCTTGCCATGAAAGAAGACACTTTCCTTTTAGCTCTGAATGTTCCATTGTCAATAAAGACCCCCAAAAAGAAAGGGGTCTGGCAGTTTTGTTTCCATGTGTTCCTTTTGTGAATATGAATGTTTGCACATACCATTCTCTCCAACTAGAATGCTCAGCCATCCACCCACTCACCTGGTCCTCTGACTTGTCCTTGTTATATTATAAGATTTAATTTATAAATTCCCTTCTCCTGGAAGCCTTCCCTTATCAACACCAATACCTTTTATAAACACACACACACACTCTCACACACACACACACACACACAGAGAGAAAGAGACAGAGAGAGAGCAAGCTAGATGTTCTTTATCTCAGCTCCTATTGCAACCTTCACTTAATTCCTACTCCTTACCACAACACATTGTAATTGCTGGCTTATTTCCCTCTCCAAATGTAAATAATAACCCAATTTTGAGGGCAGGGACAATCTTACTCATGTCTGTATCTCTATCACCTAGCACAGTACCTGACCTACAGAAAACAGTCAAGAAATATTTTGTAAATGAAATAAATGCATCTATCTCAATCCCTAGTCCCCTCCCACTACTTCTCTGAAATGATGTTTTTTTCTTCCATATTAAAGTTATGAAAATTTAACAAGCTCTTGATGACAATTTGGAAGCCTCACTAGGACCTCTCAGATGGCATTTCTCTTGTGTTTCAGAATGTGTCTGCTTTGCATGACAGTCCAGATGTCAGCCTTTCCACATTTCCCCAGAATTACCTTGAGTTGAATTAAATCTCTTCCGTGTAGTTCCAAACCTTCTATCTGGGCAGGCAGCTTTGTTGTTAGCTGTATTCATAAAGGATTGTCAGCACGATGCAGTATTATTAAGCGAGATCAGTTGCTCATGTAAAGACACATTAAACCTAGCAGTTGCTTTGTCTCTTGTCAAGGGAATTGTGTGGTGCTACACTGGAGATAAGAGTTTGCACCATCAACTTGCTACTGCTGCTTTTGCTACTCACTTTGGAAGAATCAACAATTCATGCTTGTTTCCTTGTTTTTTCTTCTTTGGTAACAACTTAGCCACTATCCAAACAGGAATCTCAGTAGTGCCAGAAAAAATAATGTCCCTTGGTGCAAGGGTTATTTCATGTGAGTGTTTCTATGAGGGCTAGAGTTCTGTGTTTTATCCTCAGTTCAGTGACTGGGGGGGGTGCCATTCCCTGTTAAGAGGCCTCCCGACACTTACCTACCTGGGCTTCCACACTGGCATTCAGGATTTCCCACTGTCTTGTTTCACCAGCCTGTCACCAGACTTCATATTGGATGCTGTCTCCAATATCAACTTATTTGAGTTACCATTTTTTGCCAAAACTTTCAGAAACCAGCTCCATCGGACATGCTAAAATATTCCCCACACATGCAGCAACATCCTGTTCTAGCACTACACACCCTCAGTGGGCAGTCTAATTCCAGGGTCCTGTTTCTTCTGGTGTGCCCATTCTATACACATTAACTGTGCCACATTTACCTAAAACATGATAGGTAGCAAGATTTGATATACGGGAGAGTTCCATCTTAAAAAAAAAAAAAAATAGGATTGCTAAAAGAAAACCAAAAGCCAATTTTCTGCCTCTGTTTCCCCAAGATTTTCTTCCCTCCTTCATTTCTTGTTTGTTTCCAAAATCTCTACCTGAAAACTAAATACTCAAAACAGGAAAAGTAATAGAAGAATAAGTTTAAAGAACTAGAGGGTCTTGGGGAAAGTTGAGTCTTTGAAAGTACCAGAAGGGCCGGGCGCGGTGGCTCAAGCCTGTAATCCCAGCACTTTGGGAGGCCGAGACGGGCGGATCACAAGGTCAGGAGATCGAGACCATCCTGGCGAACACAGTGAAACCCCGTCTCTACTAAAAATACAAAAAACTAGCCGGGCGAGGTGGCGGGCGCCTGTAGTCCCAGCTACTCGGGAGGCTGAGGCAGGAGAATGGCGAGAACCCGGAGGCGGAGCTTGCAGTGAGCTGAGATCCGGCCACTGCACTCCAGCCTGGGCGACAGAGCGAGACTCAGCCTCAAAAAAAAAAAAAAAAAAAAGAAAGTACGAGAAGGTGTTAATGTTAGCTTAATCACTGGCTAGGCCTACTTTTTTCAAAGCTCACTTTATAACCTCTATTATTATGAAGAAACAGCACATTTTCAACACTACATTTTGCCTCAGCAGGCCCCTTTCAACAATATATTATGGTTCTGTTATAGAACAGCCAAACTGCATTAATCACTTTTTTCAAGATGTAGTTTGTAGCAGATAACATTTTTAAGTTTGCTTTGCTGCAACAACTTTCTGACAAAGGGGTAGACTGTCAAAAGTCATCTCTTTCATTCTGAGCCCAACAACACTGCACATTTCACTTATCGTTAACTGTCTCATGCTCTCTATTGTACTCCTCCTTAATGCTTTTTAGTTTTGTTCAGTCTCCGATTCTTTAAGGATTCAGCTGGTACAATAATCAGATTGTCTGACTAGCCATCTTTCTGTCTGTCTACTTTTTAAATGTATCTAACAAACAGGGTGATATAATTATTTTACTCTTTTTTTAACTCATAGAAAGCTAGAATTTTACAGATCACAAGGACATGACAGCAGGTGGTTTTCAAAAAGAATAAATATGAAGTATGAGCCTGTTTTCCTTAATGAACTAAAATGGATCTTGCCTTTGTCATGCTTCCAGAATATGGCTCAATTAGAAAAATCTTAGGTAATATGTGTTCACTTCTAGAAATTACAAGTGGCTGTAAGTGATTATACGCATCTCGATGTAACGCCGTAGCACAAATTCATCATTTGAATGTCTGTGTATATACTGTGCCTTTAACCAAGTTCTGGGTGCAAGCTGATCTTTTTGCAGTATTTTTAATAACTCCTACTTAACATAAATATTTTGAACATCTATTCTTTTAAAGTTATTTTTGTTAGTTTTTCCCTTGAGATCTCTGCTTTCTTTTAAAAATATGCTGTATTTTAAAAAGTCACTTTTCTCTCTCTTCCCAAGACTACCATCATTTTTTTTTTAAAGTCAGCTTTAAATGGCTAGAGCCATCCTTCTTTTGTCAGTTACTTTGATCAAGTACTGTGACCTGGATTGAATAACTGGAACTTGCTGGTAGAATGGTACCTGAGTGTATTCATCCCAGAAAGAAATTCCAAATTCACTGGAGAGAGAAATAAACCAAGGAGTTTGGGTAGAGATGATAAAGAAAATGAAAAACTCAACTGAGAATTTCATGCAACCTTTCTAAAACAGAGAGATTATGGGTATATGAGCCATATTTCCATAGCTGATGACAAAATGATATTTAAATATATTACATTTTATTACTAAAAAAGTAAGTTTGTAAAATACAAATTGAAGTAACACTAAGACTATTTTTTTTTGCCTATTATATTGAGGGAAAAAAGATGAAGCTACAAAGTGCTGGCAAGAGTATGGAGAAACTAGTATTCCTATTTACTACAATTGGGGGTGCTCATTGGCAAAAATATTTTTCGGGGCCATCAAAAAATACTTGAATAGATTTAAATATTGCAAATCCTTTGACCCAGCAATTTTATCTTTATCAATGTATCCTGCACATATACTAACACAAGTATACAAAAATGTGTGCACAAAAATATTTGCTGAATGAATGTTGAGCTCTAATTCTGATATCAGACAGACTTGAGTTGAAATCACAGCTCCACTACCATCTGGATATGTGACCTTGGACAAGTTACATAGCATTTCAGTGTCCTCATCTGCCCGATTATTTTGAAAATTAAATGAAATGATGCCTACAAAGTCTATAATAAAGTATAATAAAGTGCCTGGCACTTAGTATTAGTAAATAATTAGTGAGTATTTATTATTCTTTGCAATGATGATAATATTACTACAGATATCATCCTGTATGATTTGTAATAGTAAAATATCTGAAAACAAGTCAGCTATCTATTAATTGGAGAGCTGACTATATCAACTTAGGTCCGTTCAGTGGAATACAACATAGTTATTAAAAAGAATGAGATCAATCTACCTGGAAAGGGTCAAAATATGCTATGAAAAACTCAAATTTCAGTATTAACCATATTATTCCAAATGTGTGAAAAGACAAGAGAATACATTTTACTACTACATGGAGGGAGGGAGGGGAGAAGAGAGGGAGGGACAGAGAGAGAGAGAGAAGAATACAATCAAAATATTAATAAGAATTATCTTTGGGAAGTGGGATAATGGGGCACTTTAATTTTTTCTCTATCATGAATTTTTATAATATCTTAATTTTTCACCATGAGCTTGTATTACTTTTGAAATTAATAGAAGTATTATTTTTGAAAGAGTAGAAGTAAATTCAATATGTGATGAAATCTTTCACATTGAATCCTCAAATCAAATAAAAGAAAATAAGATGTGTATTTCTTGCCAACTCCTAGCAAAAACAGCTGTCTCAAGAGGAAATGTTCTAGCATAAAAGGAAGCTTTGTTTTCTTCCTTCTGCCTTAGTTCAGGCCTGCTTGCCTGTTTCACAGTATTGAAATGTAGTGCATGGAAAGGAAAGCTCAGGAATAAGAGACCTATATAAAATCACGTAGGGATATTTTTAAACAATCCAATATGAATAGAATGAGCTAATTTATTAAGCCAATTGTCTCTTTTCTAATTTCCAGTTATGTAGATGGATTATCCAGATTATTTTCATCCTTGGATTCTCACAACCTAGTTTATAGAACGTATTCAGTAAATATTTGTTGAATGAATAAGGACTGGCTATCACTTAAACACATTTCTTTTAGCTTCCTAGAAGCTGGACTTACACATCCTCCATTGCTAAAGCCAGTCAGCAGAGACCTGGGGTAGGCAGGGTGAAAATAAATGAAACCAGAAGGATTTTCTGGAAAAGCATGAGAGAGATCAGAGAATCAGGGAAACTTGGAACTAGAAGACAACCACAGAACTATCCATTCTGACACCTAATTCTGTGAAGAAACTGAGTCCCAGAGAAAGTGGTCAGAGTGCTGGTTGGAGGCAGAGTAAGGACACAAGCCCAGGTCTTATACTCCTACTTAAATTTTCCTTCCTAGCCAGGTGTTATTCCCCTCAAAAGAGTGCTATCACTTAGATAAATTGGCATGGAATCTTCCTTTCTTATGGAGGAGAGAGCAGTGGTGATGAGAAGGGAAAGGTTTACTGGTAACGCTATATCTGTTTAAAATTTATTTCTTTTTAACTGATATTGTTGTTTTCTCCCAGCAAGTATTTTCAATGTAAATAATAGATACATGGAGAATCTCAAGTTTGCCATTATTGTGTCCCCTTAAAGATGTTTCTATCTTCTAACCTTTCTTCGAATAGCATCATCAAAAATTAGTATAAATCAAGGCTGTTTGATGTCTTTACCTTAACTTTGCCTAGAAAAAAAAATGGAAAAGTATGGCAGAATACTTTCTCAAAATATAAACTGGACAAGAATACCACTATGAATTTGGAAGTATGATTTTCTTCTTTGGGCAGATTCTTCGGTTATCTTCTGCCCATTGGAACAAATTCCTTCTTAGTCATTATTTAACAGCACTCCTTCTGCCTTCGCTATAGCAGCACTTATCACAGGGGAGATAAAATGTCAAAGCTAAAGAAAAGTAAATGACTGGAAGTGAAATATCCAAGCAGAGGTTGGCATATAGACAATGCCAACCAAGGAGGAAGTGAACTCTGAGCAGTGGTAGGAAATTTACTTGGCTGCATTTACCTAATATGGTGGCGAATGTAAGCCTGGCATGATACATGCATTTTTTAATGAAACTATATTAAACAGTTGATATTTTTATTAGACCTGATATTTTCCCCCTAGATCCCAGTCCATCCAAATTTAAGCAGACAGAAGGGTGACTGATTCAACAGTGTATCTCTTACTTAATCCAGCCCCAGTTAAGTTTTTCCCCCATTACCATGTTACACAAGGGCAACCCCACACTGGCAGTTGCTTGTTAATTACATTTGATGTGCAGTAACACAAGAGAGCTAATTAACTTGCATCAAAAAAGCTTTATTTACTGTGACAAATTAAACAAACTCATAAAGTGTTCAGCCACAATGGCTCTCAATTATCATGCAGTCCAAGTAATGTGGTGCAAACATATTCTCAGGCCTCCCTCAGGTATCACTTCAATCTTTCAGCCCCCTGCACAATACAATTATAAATGAATCTTTTTAATGAATAGAATGGAAAGTCAACTGCTCTTTGTTTTGCTTTGTTTTGTGTTTGTATGTGTATGCATGAGTGTGTTGAGTGTGTATGTGTTCTCTTAAGGTACAGCTGAACATGTCGGTCATATTCAATTTCTTAATCCTTGCTTACTGAACGATTCAACAGAGTTTTCCTGGACTTTAATCAGAGAACTCTCTTAGAGCAAAAAGAGAAATCTCATGTTCCAAAGCCTGTGTCCTGTATTAAGCATGATTGTCTAAAACTGGTCCTCTTCAGACTTGTCTAGACAGTTTTGACTCCTTAGAGGAGACATTACCACTCCATAATGACTTAAATACAGGAGGTATAAAATAATTCCTTTCTCATTTGGTACAGTAAGGAAATAAACTTTGCCCCTCGGCCAACAGGAGGCAGCAGAACACCTGGGTGTCTTTGGAACTTCTTTCTTTGGGAAAACTAGCTATAATTCCCACCATTCTTTGTAGAACACCATTTAAAATTAATTTACCTGTGGTAAGTACTTAGCAAAATACTCTTCTTTTTTTCTACTTAAGTTGTAATGTTTGATGATTTAAGGTTCATAGCACAGTAAAATGGAAGAAACACTGAGCTAGAAATCAGATGAAGAATAATAACAGCAACTAGCTCATGCAGCTAGTAAGTGGCGGAATCAGGATTGTCTAACTCTAAAACTTGTTCTCAACTACTGCTAAGAAAGTGCCTTTTGGCATGTTATGGAACCCCCATTTCCATATCTGTAATATATAAATAACATTTGACACAATGTTGTAAATGGAACCTATAATAACTTTAAATGAAACTGTAAGTTGTTGATGTCATTATGAATATTTGTTGATTGGCCTCATAAAAAATTCATAATGAAATTTTCTCAATTGTCATCTTTCAATAGAGTTCTATGCCTAGATGCCAATAAATGACTAAGGAGAAGAATTTTCCTAAAGGATAAAAAAGCTTACTCGTCTACGTGACAATTTAGAAT
Organism: Trachypithecus francoisi; assembly: GCF_009764315.1. Classification (NCBI taxonomy): domain Eukaryota; kingdom Metazoa; phylum Chordata; class Mammalia; order Primates; family Cercopithecidae; genus Trachypithecus; species Trachypithecus francoisi. The sequence continues at coordinate 75,778,356 of NW_022681468.1, read as the reverse complement.
ACCAGTATCTCGAGAAGAACTAGTTCTTCTGAGCACTTTGATTAAAGAGGAAAAGAACTGAGAAATAGGAACAAGGTCTAGGGAAACTGACTGCTCTTTCCTAACCTCACCAGTGTTTCTGAAAGTTAAGCATCCTGAAGTTCCTTGTTGAACCCCCCAAGAGAAATAAAGGCTTTGCCTTAGAATGGATTCTTTTTTAAAACCGAGCAGGAATGATCATTACAAATTTAGCTGAAGAGTCATGCTTGGTCATTTCCTGTTTAACCTTAATCTACAAGAAAGCCATGCTTCCCAGAGATGGTTGGGAACTCACCCTCAAGACAAGATGTTCTGGTTCCCCTCCTCTTGACTGTTGACATTTATGAATTAGCTGCAGACTGTAGCTGAGGTCCAGAGTCACTCTGTTCCTGAAGGACTTTTATCCTCCTACCTAATCACTGTTTTTGTCTTCTGGACAGACATCAAGTTCAGGCAAAAAAAGGCTCACCAATAGTGCATTATATTTGGCTATAGGTGACAGCAGGGGCTAGCAAAGAAATCACAGTAGGGAACACGGCTGAGTGTGGGCATAACAAAATGTCCTTTATTTACAGGAGCATAACCTGTAATATGCAATTTCAACATTGAGATACACCAGGGCACGTCTAAAAGACTGCTGGTTCTGTAATGAAAATTTTGAGTGATTCCAAAAGTCTAGGGTCCTCTGTACTGGGTGATTATTATGAACTAACAAGGCAGTGTGATTATTCCACCTCAGAATAGTCATACAAATCAGTGGCGCACTTCTGCTTCTGCCAACATTTTCTGTCCAGGGCACTGTAGTTCACAACTCTCACAGAAGTACTTAGTTACTTTCCTAGCTGAAAGTATGGCAAAAGACTGAACAATTTTGTTGTTCAAGAACTGGCTTCTTTATAAACTACATCTCACTCAAATGTCTCCCAAAGACCTACCATTCGTGGGCGAAATCCATTTGCCTCCTCCCTCCCCCAGGACAATTATGAGTTAACATGAAAACAAAGACTCAAAACAGAAATAAAACCTGAAATAAATCACTTATATAAATGGAGAGATAGAACTTGTCACATTAAAAATCTTACAGCCTAGTCTACAAAGAACAATCTTATCGTTCTCTATCCTATCAGAAAAGATAGGTACATAAGAGGCTGACGAATTTATTATAAACAGGTCTTTTTATGCTAGACTGATTGCAGAGATGTTACTGTAATGGAGAATTCTGAAGAGGACATTAAAATACAGCTACAATGCCAAATGGAGTAGTTGATTTTTCAAGCTTTATTCAGACTGAATGTGACAGTCCTTTCTGCATATGGAAGTCCATAGGTGGCCATTAAATCAAACTGAGCATCTTACAAGCCTATTCATACTGACCAGAGTATGGTGGCTCATTTAACCAATTCTACCAGTGCATATTGCAGGGAGCTAGAGGGGATGTAAAGAGCTCTCCTTGATTACAATGCTCTCTGTGGGACCACAGGAGTTACTTACCAGCCCCCAACACTCAGAAATTCTGAGCCAAGCAAATGACAGTACATTTTTCTTCAGCTCACATCCCTTCAGTGAGATTCCAAGTCAATCATATCAATACCAGTTTGTAATTTCCCCCTGCATTTTAGGGTTAAGAATTCCAAGGAGACCCCCAAATTTCTATGATTTTGTGCTGTTTCTTGGTACAAAGCTTGCTGTGACTCTATTGTGAAGGTGTGCTGTGAGCTGCAGTGGATATCCTGACTTCCCAGGAAATTGAAAAGAGCTGCAAGACTTTGGCCTTCTTGATAGTGAGTATCTGTAAGCCTTTCCACTGTTGGTGAATAGGAGATTTCAATGTTCTTTTCCTTACAAAATTCCTAATTAGGTGATTCTCCCAGCCTGAAACTTTCTTGAGGCTCAGAATAGGGCTCTTACCTCTCTCTTTTTCTCACCTTGATGGGCAGACTATGTTATACTACTCTTTGATTGCAATTGATTGTAATTCAGGTGAGTTCTGTGGAGTAGATGAGGAAATGGAACCATTTGTTATGTTAAGAACTTAAACAGAGTATATAGTCGCCATCAAAGAACCACAGTGAGAAAATACACATCAGCTTTATCCCTGCTGCCTCTATTGAACTCATTTTGGAAGATGCCTTTAAATAGAATGAGTGACAGCCAAGTTTTTTTTTTTTTTTTTTTTTTTTTTTGAGACGGATTCTCGCTCTGTCACCGGGACTGGAGTGCAGTGGCCGGATCTCAGCTCACTGCAAGCTCCGCCTCCTGGGTTCACGCCATTCTCCTGCCTCAGCCTCCCGAGTAGCTGGGACTACAGGCGCCAGCCACCTCGCCCGGCTAGTTTTTTGTATTTTTTTAGTAGAGACGGGGTTTCACCGTGTTAGCCAGGATGGTCTCGAACTCCTGACCTCGTGATCCGCCCGTCTCGGCCTCCCAAAGTGCTGGGATTACAGGCTTGAGCCACCGCGCCCGGCCGACAGCCAAGTTTTGTACTTAGAGGATGGATTGTTTATGAAAACATCTTGAGTTCATTGATGATCAATTTTAATGAATTAGGTAATGAATTGATTGTCCTCGAACATATTACTTGTATTTGGAAAAAAAAGAAATGGGACTATACTGTTACTATTTTTTTTTTTTTTAGATGGAGTCTCACTCTGTCACCAAAGCTGGAGTGCAGTGGTGCTGTCTCGGCTCACTGCAACCTCCACCTCCTGGATTCAAGTGATTCTCCTGCCTCAGCCTCCCACATGGCTGGGATTATAGGTGTGTGCCACCATGCCCAGTTAATCTTGTGTGTGTGTGTGTGTGTATTTTTGGGAGAGACAGGGCTTCACCATGCTGGCCAGGCTGGTCTTGAACTCCTTACCTCAGCTGATCTACCCGCCTTGGCCTCCCAAAGTGCTGGGATTACAAGCGTAAGCCACCATGCCTGGCCTTGTGAGGGTTTTTTTTTTTTTAACTGATTCTGAAAACAGCTAGAAAACCTGCTTGAGAAAAAATGGTATGCAGCCACCCAAATGTCTGCTTCTTTAAAAAATACTTAAGGTCTTATATACTTCTTAAAAATTGGCCAGTGACCAAATTGCAGAATGCTTTACAACAAATAGCCACTAGTTCATACAGGAGACATTTATTGAGCACCTACTACATGGCAGCCAAATATTGCGTTAGGTTGGGGATCCAAAAATTTAAAAAACGTAATCCTCAAGAGGATTATAATATCGTGAGGAGAAGGGCATGCGAATAAGCAATACTATAATGTCCTTGATGAGGGGGAGGGTTGTACAAAGTGTAAGGACAGGATAGTAAGCAAGTCCTTAATAATAACAGTTAACACTCACTAGTACCTTCTAGATTCCAGGCTCATACTACTAAATTAACTTATTTAATCCTCATAGGAAACTTACAAGGTGAGCGCTGTTTCCGAGGGAATCAAAGATGGCTGATGTAAAGAGAGATAATCAGGCTGAGGCAAGGCAACGGGTTAGAGGGACGCAGCTGAGAAGTAGGCGTCGCTAATGAGCAATGTGCTGGGTAGAGTGGGATGAAAGCTGAAATGAGGCTGAAGATACAGGCACAGGAAGGGACCAGTTCATTGAGTGCCTTGGTGACACCCGAAGGAAGTGTATCTTGTAGACGACGGGGAGCTGATGAAGAATTCTGAGGATTTATTTGGGCTTAATCCCGTTTAATATAGCCAATCAACTCGTAGGGGAGGCTCACAAAGACAAGGGTAAGAATTAAGTGCTGAAGTTGCCCATCAAGGCATCAGCAAAATGGAGGAAGCTGAAAGACCTCGGAACACAAGTGTTTTGCTTGGTCACTAAGCCTGGACAAATGTAAGTTTCCCCGCCCCAGCTCCCCTCAGCCTGTCATACAAAAGCATTCACTTTAGCAGTCAGCAGTCGTCAGCAGCGATGTCAGGCTGCAGTGTTGTTCTCCAAATCCTTGGGAAAGCTTTAGCCTCTCAAGCCAATTGCGCTGCGTTGTCAGTGGGGGTGTCCGTGAGCTCCCCCTCGTGGCTGAAGGCCAGCATCTCTGTTAGGCTCCCCTGAGCCCAGTCTCCCTGCCTCTGAGCCTGGCTCCTTCCCAGGCCAGACGTGGAGGAGACACTTGCTGCTCAGTGCTGTCCAGAGGAGCATGATGAATAGATGACGTCTTGGCTACCCTGGAAATCTGAGCGACTCCATTTAATTCTCCTACGAGGGCCAGGCGAGGTGGTCTTTGACTCAGCTTCAGCACTCCACAGAGGGCCCTTGGCCTAACCATGAGAACGAATTCCAGTCGCACCCAAAGCTTGTTTGTACAGTTAAATGAATAAATGTGTTTAAACCTAGGTTCTGACTTCTTACCAGTCTGTGTTGCTAAAATACCAAAGAGTAATTATAACGAGATTTCTAGTTAACAATTTTTTTGTGTCTGCTATAACATTTAAATTAGACTAAATTCAGCTGTTTGAATGCCCTCTGACAATATTTTTTCTCTCAGCTCCATGACTGTTGTATCACTCCATACTCACTTGACCTAATCGGCACCATCCTGCACTCTGAAATGTTTATACTGTTAAATGAATTTTTAATCTAACTTTTACAGCATATTCAATTCCAGTTTCATCAGCCATCCACAGTGTAATATCTAATGTTTTAAAATAATCTAGACAGTTACAAAGGGGGAGGGGGAGGGGGAAAATCATCGTGTTATGAAGCAAATGATTAATTAAAGCAAATTAGATTCTGGCAGCTCTTGCTATCATTATCATGTGTTCCCCGACTAGACTAATAAATCTTTGTTGAGAATGTGTGCTTTCACAAGGTTCAGGAGTCACCTGGGAAAGGACATTATTGACTAATATTTTTGTATTGCTGTTAGTTTTATTTTCTAATACCCTATAGAATACCAGCTGATCTTTTTCAAACATTTAAAGTACATTCGTAAATCCCACTTTGCTCACTCTTTAGAGGTAGGTTTGAGAGAGGTTGGGAAACAGAATAATTTCTCTATAGACACAAGTAAATTACAATTAAGCAATACAGCTAATATGTCGGCAAATGCTGGAAAACCTAAAAAGCACTACACTTTGGGCGCCTGCTGCATAATGCCGTCATAGCTGGGGCACAGTCCTGGGATTTCAGCAGCTGCAAACCTTCTCCAAACTGCACAGAAAAGCAAGAACAGCACCGCTCTCCTCTGTTATAGAGGTTTGCCTTCCTTCCTTTCTTTCCTAGGATCTGGCAAATAACAATGCCGAGGCAAGCCGCTCTCTCTAAATCCAACCAAATGCTGCTGCCATGCAAACTAGACAGTCTGCCTTGTTTCTGAAGGCACAGAAGGGAGATATTGACAGATATTTCAAGAAAGAGCCACATACGTGCCTTTATTTAGACTGTTCAAAGTGCTGTCACTTAAATCAACCTTTAATAATATTTTTCTCAACTATTGCAGTTTTAACATCTGTACAATTCATTGCTTAATTTGTATGTTGTAAAGTATATTTCCTACAACTTTCCCATTTGCTTTTCCTGTAGTTTAACCAGTCGTGTCCTTTTCGTCCAAATGCAGGCAAATGCCAGTATAAACTGTAAGCTCAGTTCCCCATGGTCTCCAGTTACTGCATGTCACATTGTCTTAAAACTTATGAAGAGAAGGCACAGATTTATTTGAACTCTGTGATACTGTGACAGAGAAAAAAGAAACAGTTTTGTAACAATAATATAAATACCAGGTCTAAATTTATTTTGAGGTTTGTTAAATGGGGTGGGGGGGGCATAATTCCCAAAAGTGAAATTTCAGACTGTAATAAATAGTCACATGCCACTAAATACTTGTAAATATTTGTGCTGGTTTTGAGACAGTGTGCCCCACAAAACTCCAAGATGTGGTCGAATGTATTAATGTTGATCTACACAATTCAGGTTTCTCTATATATTTAACCTTCACCCCTGCCATGGCCTTGTTAATTTTGATTTCTAAGTGACTTGGGTATGACTACAAAAAACTAAACATATATTTAAATAAGTACATATAGGCATTTCTTTTTTGCCCTTTCTAACTGCAGATTATGACGTGAGCTATGATTATCCATCAAAGTAATTTCCTCTACCCACTCCCTCTCTCATCCTCCCACCCTCCACATTTGAACACGCTTCTCTTTTCCTTGGGGCTCCTGTTCAGCTTTCTGCAGCACAGATCCCTGCTGCCTCGGCCGCCTGGAAAACAGCCTACAGTGCAGCTCAGTATGGCAGCACATCCCCACGGCCTGGGTGTTTTTCCAGACAGTTTTAGAATGATTCGGTATTGCATGAGTTAAAAAAAATTCCCCCTGGAAAAGCTAATTATTGCATGCAGATACTTCTTTGTGTGATCAAGGAGGGGACAATTTAATAGGCTCTGTAATACAACCAAGAACAAAATTGCTTTAAAGGAAGTCTCTTGTTGAGTGACAACTCTGTTGCCTGAGCCAATTAGGTCCCAATAAAGAGTGTTGAATTGGCTCCTGCTTTCTCATTAATTATGTTCTGTCACAGACATGGGGCTTGATTTAGCAATTTTGTATTACATTAAGATACTGAAAGGCCGGGAACAAATGGCTCACTCTGATAATAGGCATTCTCTACACGGTGTGACATTTACTATCCAGCTGTCCGTAAGGCAGCCTAGCACTTCAGTTCAGGGGTTTATTTGTCATTGCTTCAAAGGGACACTCAGCTTTTCACAAAAAAAGAAACAGAGAGGCTAATAGATAGGACAAAATGTACTGCTGATATGCTTTATTAGAGATAGGATGCTAGGGTTTTGCTAACAAGCTCATCCGTTGGGACTCAGCCGACTTTGCTGCCAATCATCCTCTACACAAAGGCGCACTAGTTAACAAGGAGAAATGAATTACAGACACTTATTCTGCCGGTGGGATCACAAATACACCAATCTGTGAAAGAGGCACAAACTCCAGAGACAAACTACATATTTGTCAATAACCTCCTAGAAAGAACCCTAGTAATTCTTTGAAGACCTTTGATTTAGCTTCCCTCTAAAATACATGTATAGGAAATGTTTTAGTTACCATGACATTCTTTCTTTGTTATTTGTACAAATTTTCATCACATTAAAAACAGAAAACTGAGGAGGTCTGCAAATGTTTTAGTAGGTATCTATACACTACTTTTCATATCCCACCACGGGGAGCTGCTGCTTTGGTTATTTCATTAAGAACAACAGAAAATTAAATCTTTAAACTTTAGGTTTGAGCTGTAGTCCACCAATGCCATAGGAAATAATCTATAACTCTGAATTTATCGTGTATACTAATTAAGAGGACAGGGTTAGGGACCGAATGAAAACCAAGTCTCTCTGCTTAAATAATTAGATGACTTTTTAAATCATAAATATGTGTGTGTGTGTATATGTGTGCATATATACACACACATAACATTTTTATGTATATGTATATGAATTTACAATACATAAACATGAACCTAAATCAATGTCTCTATATATTAAATATGGTAAAACATTGTATATGTTGTATTTATGAAACTAAGCCAAATCTCTGACGGTGGCATTGATCAACATGTTTGCCATATATATTATTTAAACATTCTCCTGCAAATATATCACAGAGAAGGACCTATTGTTGATAACCAAAAATATAATAATAATAATAATCTTCAACTGAAGCTTACCTACTGACCACATGAGATTAATCAAATCTGAATATATCATTTTGGGTTAATTACAAAACAGCTCTCCAGAATAGTTCCTAGAGACAATACACTGCATTCATCTGATTGCAGGCTGCATCAATTCACTTAATTTAGTCTTCCACCACCTTGGATGATAGCAACTTTAGGCTCAAGTATGGAAGAGATGAAAGGATAAAGAGGATAAAAGGATTTACAAGACTTCCTTTCCTCAGACAGAAACTCAAAGTATGTGAAGGCCTGTTGAGCTCAGTTTCAACCTCAGGAAGAATAGTCCATCTCTCCTGCTTTTACTCTTTCATGAGGCTCAAAGCATTCTCTTCCAACTGGTAAAGGCACCTCAAGGAGCAACATGGTGCCCCCGTAAGGAAGCTACTTTTCCTGAACAAGTCTCCCATCTGGATTCTCTGCCTCTTCTATTTGCTTATACTCTCCTTAATTCTTGCGTATCTGAAATTCTGAAGAATCTTGTCTCTGTTGACCTACTAATGTAATAACTGCAGGAAAAGGAGGCCGTGAAGCAGAGATGCAGGAGTTCTATTTGCTCCAGCTGTGTGTAGGATACATCCCTTTCTTGTTCTGGTTCCCATCAGCAGAAAAGGATGAGTAAAACTAATTCATTTAAAGAAGGAGGTCTTACTTAATATAACTACTTAAACATTTTTTCCAACCTCTAAATCTTTAAAAAGTAATTTTTGATGAGGCACACTTCAAATCATCTCTTTTATTTTAAAATAAAGCCTTAATAATGTAAGAGAAAGAAAAAGCAAAAATCACGTAAAAATACGGTGATTTTTTTCCCATCTCTTCACCCCTGCCCCCAAGAAAACATCATATACGAGAAAGTCCTTGCAAGGTAACTTCACCCAGGAATCACAGTTTTTAAAAGCAAGGATTGAATACAGACCTGGCCTAAAGAGCTTACAATCTAAGGGAACCATGAAATCCTTTTTTTGTTGTTTTTTTTTGGGGTTTTTTTTTTTCTCTCTCTCTCTCTCTTTCTAACATTTTCCATGTTTCTATTTTAGAAAAGACTTTGCGGTAAATAATACACATAATAGAGGCAAGAATCATCTTATCCTTACTTAGCAGGGTCTTTATCTTCACTATTCAGGTACTCTATAAGGTTGAAATCCTTCAGAAAGCGATAGACCCCCTCAGGCTGAAGCAAAGGTATTTATATAGACAATAAGTGTTTATGCAGCAATTTATATTTTCAAAGCCTTTTGTAACCATTCATTAGTTCATCTAAATAACTGCCGTCTGAACTATGTGAGTGCTTTGTTTCTCAGGCACAGAGAATCAGGTTCAGGGAGGTGACTGACATGCCCCACTTAGATCAGACACAAGGTATGATTGTATCTCAGAATAGGTTTCCTAAGCGTTTTGTGGAAACTTTTTTTCTTCAAGTCTTTAAAAATAGGTCAGACCTCTACTGAAATACTTTAGTTATGATTTTGTTGTGGTTTGTCTGCGGGCAAAGGAACTGAGTAGGTGATTCCAGCTCTTGTAACCCTGGCTTTATGTACTCTTGGGATGTTTATGACAACAGGAAGGCTCAGGAGCAGGCTGAAAATTGAGGGACAAAACTAATATCTCTACCTGGGGGACTGATTCTTGCTACCAAGAAATACTATGAAGGGCCATTTGGGGAAACAGTTTAAAAAATGCTTTCTTGGAAATAAATTTCCATGGCCGTGCCAAAGTAGATGTGGAGTGCTAACCCCACGTGCATGATCTTGTTCATCTCAAAAAGCCCTATTCTGTCACTCCCAGTAGTTTCCTACTAATATGCTAATTCTACCTCTACTTCTTCTCTTAAGCTACTGTGGTAGCTGGACTCCAAAGATGGCCTCCATTAATTCCTTTCCTCTTCCTCTGCTCACGTGTGGTCTCTAGCATTTGGGCTTCCTAGGACTGCTCTGACCACTACATATAGTGGAAGTGATGCTGTCAACCCTCATTAAATAGTTTGGATATTGGTTCCTTCCGAATCTCATGTTGAAATGTGATCCCCAGTGTTGGAGGTGGGACTTGGTGGAAGGTATTTGGGTTATGGGGGCATATCCTTCATAAATGGCTTGGTGCCCTCCCCATGGTAATGAGTGAGCTCTGGTTCTGTTGGTTCATGCAAGAGCTAGTTGTAAAATAGCATGGCACCTCCTTCCTCTTCCTCTTGTTCTCACTCCTACCATGTGACTTTCCTGTTCCCCCTTCACCTTCTGCCATGATTATAAGCTTCCTGAGGTCTCACCAGAAGCTGAGCAGATGTTGGTGCCATGCTTGTACATCCTGCAGAACAGTGAGCCAAATAAACCTCTTTTCTTTATAAATTACTCAGCCTCAGGTATTCCTTTATAGCAATGCAAAATAGGCTAATACATCTCAGAACTATGAAGATAATAATTGTTATTTTAAGCCACTGTTTTAGAGTAACTTTAAATAGGTCACCAGAATAACCACTGTCAATGTTGTCTTCTCCATTGCCCTATGTCTTCACACAGCTCTGAGAGAAAGCTACAGGCTGGGATAAGCTAGGTTAAGATAGAAGGATAGGGCTTCTGAGAATTGGCAGCATAGCACAAAGGACTAAATAAAGTCAGTCTTGTGAAACCTTGCGAAAGTGATTTAACCTGAGTATCCAGTCTCCTCATCTGTGAAATAAGACTAATGATGTTACCTCAAAGAATTATGAGGATTTAATGTCCTAAAGGATGTTAAGCACCTAACATAGTGCTAAGACAGGCAGGTCCTTAAGAGTTATTAATATTTGTATTATCATCACTGTTATTAGTAATATTACCTAAGCATGCCAGACTCCCTTTTGAATATCTGTCCAATTCACAAGCCATTGTCCTTTCTCATAACTGCTTTCAGATTCATTAACCTGGGCATCCAGAAGACACCTGTGTATAATCACACCCCTATATCATAGCTAATTGGACTAGAAGAAGACAACTGACCTGAGCTAGGCCAATCAGATTCTTGATCCTCTCCAGTGGGAAATGAGACTGAGAAAAGCCCATTCATTTCTGTGTGTAGCTGTAATAAGAATGGGTAAGAGGGGAGCTAAAAGATGCTCAAACTCTACTTTGTGAACAGAGAAAGTCATGTTGGGGGAAGTGGAGAGAGCAGAGAATGAGAGAGGAGAAGAATTAGAAATAGAAATAGATTTAGAAGGAGGAGAATGAGGAAAAGGAGGAGGAGGAAAGGAGAGTGTTTTCTAGAACTCTGATGGTTTTCTAGGTTCTGTTTCTTGACTCTTTATGAGACCCAATTGTAATCCTTCTCTAGGATGTTGTAAGATAGCCCTACATCCTTATATCATCATCCCCCTTTCTCTTAAGATAACTAAGTTGTTTTCTGTTATGCATCCAAAGAGTCCAAAAGAAAAGGAGAGGGATGGAAGGAGGAAGCTACCTATGAGATGCTTTCAGCAGCCTCCCTATGAGAAAATGCAGTCAGGACCCAATCTAAATCCACTGAAAGCTTAAGCCTTACCCATCTCTGTTTCTCTGCCACTAAGGCTCTGTTTATTATTGCTATGTCTTTTTTTCTGATAACAGCTTTATTGAGGTATAATTTACAAACCATACACTTCACCCATTTAAGGTGTACAATTCAATAGTTTTTGGTATATTTGCGAGGTTGTACATTTGTCCTCACAATTTTAGAATATTTAATCACCCCATACACTGTAATGTACCCATTAACAGTCACTTTCCATTTTCTTTCTTCCCAACCACCAATCCCCCTCCCCCACCCCCCAACCTCTAAGCAACCACTACTTCCTACTTTCTGTATGTATACATATGCCTATTTTGGGCATTTCATACAAATGGAATTATATAACAGGTGACCTTTGGTGACCAGTTTCTTTCATTTAGTTCCTTAAACATTCATTTCATGTTTTCAAGTTTCATCCATTGTAACATGAATCAGTACTTCTTTCATTTTTATTGATGAATAATATTTCATTCTATGGGAGAAAATTTTTGCAAACTATGCATCTGATAAAGGTCTAATATCCAGCATCTATAAGGACCTCAAACAAGTTTACAAGAAAAAAAAAAAAAAAACCATCAAAAAGTAGGCAGAGTGAAAAGACACTTTTCAAAAGAAGACATATATGATGCCAACAATCATATGAAAAAAAGCTCAACATCACTATTTATTAGAGAAATGCAAATCAAAACCACAATGAGATACCATCTCACACCAGTCAGAATGGCTATTATTCAAAAGTCAAAAAATAACAGATGCTGGCAAGGTTGCAGAGAAAAAAAAATGCTTATATACTTTTGGTAGGAGTGTAAATTAGTTCGACTACTGACAGTGTGGTGATTCCCAAAGACCTAAAGACAGAAATACCATTAGACCCAGCAATCCCATTACTGGGTATATATATAAATCATTGTATTCTAAAGACACATGCACACAAATTTTCATTGCAACACTATTCACAACAGCAAAGACATGGAATCAACTTAAATGCCAATCAGTGATAGACTGGATAAAGAAAATCTGGTATATATACACCATGGAATACTATGCAGCCATAAAAAAGAACAAGATCACATCCTTTACAGGAACATGGATGGAGCTGGAGGCTATTAACCTTAGCAAAGTAACACAGGAACAAAGAAACCAAATACCGCATGTTCTCACTTACAAGTGGGAGCTAAATGATTAGAGCAAATGGACACATAGAGGGGGACAACACACACTGGGGCCTATTGCAGTGTGGAAGTTGGGAGGAGGGAGAGGATCAGGATAAATAATTAATGTGTACTAGGCTTAATACCTTCACGATAAAAAATCTGTATAATAATCCCCCATGACACAAGTTTACCTATATAACAAACTGCAAATGTACCCCTCAACTTAAAGTTAAAAGACATTTTATTCTATAGATACATCACCTTTTATTTATTTATTCACCAGTTGATGGATATTTGTATTGTTCCCACATTTTGACTATTATAAATAATGCTGCTATGAACATTCATGTACAAATTTTTGTATGGAAATAGGCTTTCATTTCTCTTGCCTCTATATCTAGAAATAGAATTGCTGGATCATTGGTAACTCTATGTTTAATAGTCAGTTTTCCAAAGTGAAGACACCATTTTATATTCTGACCAGTAATGTATGAGAGTTGTAATTTCTCCACATTCTTGTCAGCACTTGTTATTTTCTTTTTTGCTTTAGCCTTGCAGTGTGTGTAAAGTGGTTATCTCATTGTGGCTTTTACTTGCATTTCCTTAGTGACATTTATGTTGAGAATCATTTCATGTGCTTATTAACCATTTGCATATTTTCTCTGTAGAAATGTCTGTTCAAATCCATTGCTCATTTTTTAATTGGGTTGTTTGTCTTTTTGTTGAGTTGTAAGAAGTCTTTATATATTCTAGATACAAATATCTTAGATATATAATTTACACATACTATCTCCCAATTGATGGGTTGTCTTTTCACTTTCTTGATGGTGCCCTTTGAATAAAAAAAGCTTTAAATTTTGACAAGGTCTATTTTGTCTATTTTTTCTTTAGTTGCTGGTGCTTTCAGAGGCATATCTAAGAAATAATTACCAAAATAAAGGTTATGAAGATGGCCCCCTGTCTTTTCTTCTAAGAATTTTATAGTTTTTATTCTTACATTTAGGTCTTTAATTCATTTTAAGTTAATTTCTTAAAATGGTGTGAGGTACGGTCCAACTTCATTTTTTTACGTGTGGATATTCAATTATCCTAACACTACTTGACAAGACTATTTTTCCCCTGTTGAATTGTATTGGTACCCTTGCGAAAAATCAATTGACTATAAATATGAATGTTTATTTCTGAACTTGTAATTCTATTCCATTGATTTATTTATATTTTTCTATGCCACGACTATGCTATCTTGATTACTGTAGCTTTGTAGTAAATTTTGAAAGTAAGAAATATAAATCTCTTGCTTTGGCCTTCCTTTTCAAGAGTATTTGAGTATTCTGGCTCTCTTGAATTTCTATACGAATTTTAGGATCTGCTCACCAATTTCTGCCAGGAAGTCAACTAGGATTTTGATGTAGAGTGTGTTGACTCTATAGATCAATTTGGAGAGTATCACTATCTGAACAATATTAAGTTTCTGATCTATGAACATGCAATGTCTTTTCATTTTAAATTTCTGTCCACAATGTGTTATGGTTTTCAGAGTATAGTTTTGCACTTCTTTTTTAAAATTTATTCCTAAGCATTTATTCTTTTTTGATGCCATTGTAAATGAAATTTACAATTTTCTTAGTTTCATTTTGCATTTAGTTTTCATTTGCATTATTCATTATAAGTGTAGAAATACAATTGATTTTTGTATATTGATCTTATATCCTACAACCATGTTGAGTTTATTAGTGTATTACTCAAGATTTTTCATACATAAGATCATATCACCTGCAATGAAGAGAGTTCTATTTATTCTTTCCTAATCTAGGTGTCTTTTATTTCATTTTCCTGCCTTATTGCTCTGGCAAGAACCTCTAATGCAATGTTAAACAGTGATAAGAGTAGACATCCTTTTCTTATTCCTGATCTTGGGGGAAAGTATTCAGTCTTTCACCATTAAGTATGATGGTAGCTGCTGGTTTCCAATGTCTTTTTGGTTACTAAATATCCAGGTTACAACACACATATGAACATCAAATCTTCATATTTACAAATGTCTTAGTCTATTTGGGCCACTATAACAAAATGCCTTACACTGGATATTTATAAATAATCAAAATTTATTGCTCGCATTTCTGGAGGCTGGGAAGTTGAAGATCAAGGTGCCAGCAGATTCGGTATCTGGTGAGGGCCCATTCCTCATAGATGGTATCTTCTATGTGTCCTCACATGGCATAAAAGAAAACATATTGCAGCCTCTTTTACAAAGGCATTAATCCCATTCATGAGGGTAGAGTCATCACGACCTAATCACTTCCCAAAGGCCCTGCCTTCTAATACCAATCACCTTTGTGATTAGCTTCAAACATATGAATTCTGAGGGGTCACATGTATACTATAGCAACAAATATTAGTAAACTTTGTTTACGTTTTATAGAAACTTGAAAAACTCTGTTAGCATCCATATTCCAGCATATTTATAGAGATATAACAGCAACACTTTATATTGGATCATAGAGAGAAGTATACTGGAATGAGTTTCATAACATTGTCCTGGTTGTCCCCTTAACTCTTAAACCTATTCTGAATGTCACTCTTCTGCAAATTGAAGATACTAGCACTAGTTTCTTCTACCTCTATGTGAGAACCATGTGAATAAATATAAAAAGTACTTTGGAAAATGCAACAACTTAGGCAAATATAAAAATTATTATTATTTTATTTTATTTATTTTTTTTTTTGAGACGGAGTCTCGCTCTGTCATCCAGGCTGGAGTGCAGTAGCCAGATCTCAGCTCACTGCAAGCTCCGCCTCCCGGGTTTACGCCATTCTCCTGCCTCAGCCTCCCGAGTAGCTGGGACTACAGGCACCCGCCATCTCACCCGGCTAGTTTTTTGTATTTTTTTTTTTTTTTTAGTAGAGACGGGGTTTCACCGTGTTCGCCAGGATGGTCTCGATCTCCTGACCTTATGATCCGCCCGTCTCGGCCTCCCAAAGTGCTGGGATTACAGGCTTGAGCCACCGCGCCTGGCCAAAAATTATTATTATCCCTACTAAACTATTTAAAGCTTTTATCATGTGTTCATAATATTGTTGAAGAAATCAACTCCTTCCCACCCTTTATATGTATAATTGATGATTCTGTATTATTAATATAGAAATATTTTTAAAATTTACAATCTAGACAAAAGAAGCTTTCCACTAAAACTAAGGCTGCTTACTTTTTATTAAAAACTGGAATTCAGACTCAACGTTTAAAGATTTTCTGCATTTTTTTTTATTTGAGACAGAGTCTCACACTGTTGCCCGGCTGGAGTGTAATGGCGCATTCTCGGCTCACTGCAACCTCTGCCTCCCAGGTTCAAGCAATTCTCCTGCCTCAGCCTTCCGAGTTGCTGGAATTACAGGCGTGCACCACCATGCCCAGCTAATTTTTGTATTTTTAGTAGAGACAGGGTTTCACCATGTTGGCCAGGATGGTCTCGATCTCTTGACCTCATGATCCACCCGCCTTGGCCTCCCAAAGTGCTAGGATTATGGGTGTGAGCCACTGGCACCCGGCCTTCTACATATTTTTAAGTGAAGATTTTAACCTAAGTCAGAAAAAATATTTTGAAATTATTCACAAGTTAATTTTTCCTTACATATTGTTAGACTTGTATGGTTGCTACAAATATGTGAGTTTAAATCTTTACCATTCAGTTTTCATCATTTGTTAATTGAGGCAGTTAAAAAGCATGACTATAAATCCTTTACAATGACACAATTCATAATTTTCAGAGTCTATGAAAGTAAGATATTTAAGCTGATGTAAAATTTTTCTGAAGACTAATTCAAGTAGCTGTCTGATTTATTATAATGCCTATTTCAAATATTATTTTTGAATTCTCTGTTAAATGATATTTTTTAACTTTTTCAAAAATCAGTATAATTTTTTCCTTTCAAATTAAATAGATTACTTGGTTTCCAACATTTAATTATGTCTATCATCAGAAAAACTTTTTGCTTAATGGAATTATTTAAACAACATTATATGAATGGAAAACATTATTCTCAGGACTAATTACTAGGTGCCTTTGATGTGAACTTCTTTGCATTCACTATATGTATGACATACTACTGTCTTATAGTACAAATGAATTGCAGAGCAATGATGATTCAATAAATGTAGATCTATTTTGCATATTTGCATAACTTAAGAAATACCAACGTCATTTTCTCTGAGAAGCCTTCCCTGATTTTCAGCCTAGATCCAGTTTCTCAGACATATGTTCACAAAACTGCACACTTTTCCTTCACAGTATTAAGTATCTAACATCACATTTCTTTGTTAATAATTATTAATGTCGGTCTACCCACTAGAGTGCCATTACTTTTCTAGTGTTACAATACATGAATAAATGAATCAGTGAGGTCATGCATCATTACTGGAGTAAATTTCTACTCCATTCCATTCCATTCCATTCCATTTATTTATTTATTTATTTTGAGACAGAGTCTAGCTCTGTTGCCCACACTGGAATGCAGTGGCGTGATCTGGGCTCATTGCAAGCTCCACCTCCCAGGTTCATGCCATTCTCCTGCCTCAGCCTCCCGAATAGCTAGGACTACAGGCACACACCACCACGCCTGGCTAATTTTTGTATTTTTAGTAGAGACGGGGTTTCACCGCGTTAGCCAGGATGGTCTCGACCTCCTGACCTCGTGATCCGCCCACCTCGGCTTCCCAAAGTGCTGGGATTACAGGCTTGAGCCACCGCGCCTGGCCAAAAATTATTATTATCCCTACTAAACTATTTAAAGCTTTTATCATGTGTTCATAATATTGTTGAAGAAATCAACTCCTTCCCACCCTTTATATGTATAATTGATGATTCTGTATTATTAATATAGAAATATTTTTAAAATTTACAATCTAGACAAAAGAAGCTTTCCACTAAAACTAAGGCTGCTTACTTTTTATTAAAAACTGGAATTCAGACTCAACGTTTAAAGATTTTCTGCATTTTTTTTTATTTGAGACAGAGTCTCACACTGTTGCCCGGCTGGAGTGTAATGGCGCATTCTCGGCTCACTGCAACCTCTGCCTCCCAGGTTCAAGCAATTCTCCTGCCTCAGCCTTCCGAGTTGCTGGAATTACAGGCGTGCACCACCATGCCCAGCTAATTTTTGTATTTTTAGTAGAGACAGGGTTTCACCATGTTGGCCAGGATGGTCTCGATCTCTTGACCTCATGATCCACCCGCCTTGGCCTCCCAAAGTGCTAGGATTATGGGTGTGAGCCACTGGCACCCGGCCTTCTACATATTTTTAAGTGAAGATTTTAACCTAAGTCAGAAAAAATATTTTGAAATTATTCACAAGTTAATTTTTCCTTACATATTGTTAGACTTGTATGGTTGCTACAAATATGTGAGTTTAAATCTTTACCATTCAGTTTTCATCATTTGTTAATTGAGGCAGTTAAAAAGCATGACTATAAATCCTTTACAATGACACAATTCATAATTTTCAGAGTCTATGAAAGTAAGATATTTAAGCTGATGTAAAATTTTTCTGAAGACTAATTCAAGTAGCTGTCTGATTTATTATAATGCCTATTTCAAATATTATTTTTGAATTCTCTGTTAAATGATATTTTTTAACTTTTTCAAAAATCAGTATAATTTTTTCCTTTCAAATTAAATAGATTACTTGGTTTCCAACATTTAATTATGTCTATCATCAGAAAAACTTTTTGCTTAATGGAATTATTTAAACAACATTATATGAATGGAAAACATTATTCTCAGGACTAATTACTAGGTGCCTTTGATGTGAACTTCTTTGCATTCACTATATGTATGACATACTACTGTCTTATAGTACAAATGAATTGCAGAGCAATGATGATTCAATAAATGTAGATCTATTTTGCATATTTGCATAACTTAAGAAATACCAACGTCATTTTCTCTGAGAAGCCTTCCCTGATTTTCAGCCTAGATCCAGTTTCTCAGACATATGTTCACAAAACTGCACACTTTTCCTTCACAGTATTAAGTATCTAACATCACATTTCTTTGTTAATAATTATTAATGTCGGTCTACCCACTAGAGTGCCATTACTTTTCTAGTGTTACAATACATGAATAAATGAATCAGTGAGGTCATGCATCATTACTGGAGTAAATTTCTACTCCATTCCATTCCATTCCATTCCATTTATTTATTTATTTATTTTGAGACAGAGTCTAGCTCTGTTGCCCACACTGGAATGCAGTGGCGTGATCTGGGCTCATTGCAAGCTCCACCTCCCAGGTTCATGCCATTCTCCTGCCTCAGCCTCCCGAATAGCTAGGACTACAGGCACACACCACCACGCCTGGCTAATTTTTTGTATTTTTAGTAGAGACGGGGTTTCACCGCGTTAGCCAGGATGGTCTCGACCTCCTGACCTCGTGATCCGCCCACCTCGGCTTCCCAAAGTGCTGGGATTACAGGCATGAGCCACCGCGTCCGGCCTATTTTCTTTCTGTATTCAACAATAATGAAAACCTATAAGCCCCTCCACAATGGAAGCTAAATCTTATTTCTCTTTGGGCCCAACACAGTGACGGGCGCTTAAAACTCAGGAACATGGCTTTAGCTGAAAAGTCTGTATCAGAGCCCGAAGCTACTGGAATAAAGCCATTTAAGGTTGAGCAGAGTCAACCAGGAAGTCCTTAGCCACTGCCACAAAAGGGCTCATCTGGCCTCCAGATTTAGCAAGAGTTTTCACTTCTACTTATGTCCAACTTCCTTCCTTTGTCTTGATTTCTAGGATCCAGCCCAGCTTGGTTTGGGATTTTTTGGTAACACCTATCCCCAGACTCTGGTCCCTCTCTCTTTGGGCCCTACCTCTTTACTAGTTAGGCACCTTTCCTCGGAAGAAGTATTTCTCAAGCTCCCTGGGCTTTAGCTCTCTGCTGCCCCCATTAGGCAGTAATCATTGCCAGAGTAACTCCTAGAGAAATCTGCCTGCTCCAACTTAATTAGCTATTCTGATTTGACTCAAGATAAGGTCCCAAAGTTTTCAACTTGTTTATGTATAAAAATTATATTTAACCCAAATTCTACATTTTATTTTTAAAAATCATTTAAAGCTGAGTAATAAGTGTTAGAAGGAGGCCCACTGTGACTTTGTGCCCACTGAATAAGCTAGATTTACAAGGCAAGCACTGAAGATATTTATTTCTGGCTGAGACTACTTTTGGAATCCAAGTAACGACATGAAGGCAATAGTCAGTTGAGATGATGTATGTCCATTGACACATTTGCTTGTCATTCTAAGAAGAGTCATAAAAATTAAAATGCACTTTAATTTTGAACACATTTTGTCTGAAAAAAGTATTAACATAAGAGAACTCATATTATTGATACACAAATTACATACTTTGTGCATTACCACTTAAACTAAATCAAAGAATAACAAAAAATTAACTACTGGACAAATGAGTTGGTTAGAGAGAGTGAGGAGTTACTTTTTATTTTTTGCCTTTCTGTTGACTTTGAAATGTCTAAACGTGTACATATACACTTCTTATTCTTAAATATCAGCAGAGGTTATCAAGGTAGAGGGATTGTAGAGTATATTTTCTTTTTTTTTTTTTTTTTTTTTTGAGACGGAGTCTCGCTCTGTCGCCCGGACTGGAGTGCAGTGGCCAGATCTCAGCTCACTGCAAGCTCTGCCTCCTGGGTTTACGCCATTCTCCTGCCTCAGCCTCCCGAGTAGCTGGGACTACAGGCGCCAGCCACCTCGCCCGGCTAGTTTTTGTATTTTTAGTAGAGACGGGGTTTCAGCGTATTAGCCAGGATGGTCTCGATCTCCTGACCTCGTGATCCGCCCGTCTCGGCCTCCCAAAGTGCTGGGATTACAGGCTTGAGCCACCGCGCCGGCCGAGTATATTTTCAATGTCTTCTTTATATTTTTCTTTTAAGAAGCTGAAATTCTTTTTTTTTTTTTTTTTTTGAGACGGAGTCTCGCTCTGTCGCCCAGGCTGGAGTGCAGTGGCCGGATCTCAGCTCACTGCAAGCTCCGCCTCCCAGGTTTATGCCATTCTCCTGCCTCAGCCTCCCAAGTAGCTGGGACTACAGGCGCCCGCCAACTCGCCCGGCTAGATTTTTGTATTTTTTAGTAGAGACGGGGTTTCGCCGTGTTAGCTAGGTTGGTCTCGATCTCCTGACCTCATGATCCACCCGTCTCGGCCTCCCAAAGTGCTGGGATTACAGGCTTGAGCCACCGCGCCCGGCCTAAAATTCTTTTTAATAAAGAAACAGGGCAGAAATTTTTTAATTAAGAAAATGACATTTAAAGGAACATTGAAGTAATAAAACTACCTAGCATAGATCAAGTACTTCCTGACCAATTTAAAATATATTTATTTATTGCCTAATGATCAAACATTGAAGAAAGACTTTGCTTACAAAATCTCCCATAAAAATCCTGAAAAGTAGTCCTAGGTCACAGTCAGCACAAAGGTCAGAGGTCACACTGAGAGGGACCTGCCTCCTCTAGCTTCAGAGAACCTGTTACTTACCCAGCAGTAAGCACTGGACTGGGTACCTGTTACATGCTATTTATACAGTTATGACTTGGTGGTACTTCTTGCCCCCAAGGTGCCTACAGTCTCATGGAGGAAACAGATGCATGTAAAACAAATAATTAAAATATTCCATCACATTTTATATAAAGTATTCTATGTACAACACCCCAAGAGTGCACAGAGGATGAAAGAGCTATCTTTAGAGGGAGAGAATAGAAGATATTTCATTGAAAATATAATGTTGCCAAATACCTTATGAAGCTAAAAATCAAACTACTTAACCAAGAAACAATTCATAATGTGCTAACATAAGAGAATGACACTCAAAATTTTTACCTCACCAGCCTCAAGCTCTAACTTCATCTTACTACATGTGCCCATAAATATTATGTTTCCACCGCATGAAAATCCAAGCAATGCCAAACACTCTATTCATTGTCATGGGATTCTTTTGCTGATGCTCTTCCCTATGGGTTGAATGTCCTTCTTCTTTTTTTGATCTGTCAAAATCCTAATTATCCTTTAATTAATTTCATGTAAATGCTACCCTACCTAACATTGCCAGTTGCAGTTTTTCCATTCTTCCTCTAACATGTTGTGCATTTACTTTATACCAGGCATTGTTCTACATTTTTTACATGTATTGACTCATTGAATCTGCAAAACAGCCCTTGGGATAAGCACCAGCGTTGCTCTTATTTCGTAAATAAAGTAACTGACACATGGCAAGGATCAGTAACTTGCTCAAAGTTATACAATAATAATGGCTTCAATGTATTGAGAATGAATTGCTTTATACAATTGGTTTATACTTATAACAACTTTGTGAAGGGGTGATTGTTTTATCCATTTTAAGTTAATAAAAGCTCCCACTGCATAAGTGGGTGGAGTCAGGATTCAGACCCAGTTAGCACAACAACCTCAATCCCTATCACCACCTCATTCTCACCACTGCCATGATGTACCCTCTCTTTTTCCCTACTTCTAATCAGGTTCCAAGATCTCTTGGAACCATGACCCCCTCATTGTATGTATATGGAAACTGGAGCCCAGAGAGCTGCTCAGGTCCCATTTCCAGACTATGGTTCTTGCCACATATTGCCAGGTCTCCCTCAAAACTCAAGATAGTGGATATAACCAGTCACTGTAATTGCTGACCACCCATATTAACCTCCACGTTCTGGGTGACTGCTCTCTGGGTGTTTGTTACAGTAAGATAGCATCTCCTAGAAAAGAAGGCGGCAGATTATATGGCAGATGGTCAGGAATCTGAGATCTGCTATTCGGATAATTTCATGTGAGCACACATACGTGCACCAAATTAATCTGTGGGCCACTAGGATAATTAATTTTAATGCATGAATAAAATAACATACATGTTTATAATAAAAATATGTAACTAAGGCTACTGCTGAACCAATATAAAATCTCTAGATTATGCACAACACAATGAAGAAGACAGGAAATGGTCATCTCTGCATATGCCTCAGTTTCATGTGAGCTGAGTTGAAAATCTTACTGATTCTGTCACTGTCTTAGTCTTCTGTGTTGCTAGAAAAGGAATGCCTAAGGCTGGGTTATTTAAAAGAAAAGAAGTGTATTTAGCTTATGGTTCTGTAGGCTGTACAAGAAGCATGGTGCCTCCAGCATCTGTTCAGCTTCTGGTGATGGCTTTTGTGCTGAGTCAAAACTTGACGGAAAAGGTCAAAAGGGAGTCAGGTATGTGTGAAGAGAGACCCAACCTGATGGGCTTCCTGGCTTTATAACAACCCCCTCTCCAGAGAATAATATACTTTCCAAGAACCAATCCAGTTTCACAAGGATGACAACTCACTCTTTACCTCGAGAAGCACCAAACCGTTGATGAGAGACCCATCCTGTGACCCAAACACCTCTCACTAGGCCCCACCTCCCAACATTGACACACTGGGGATGAAATTCCAACGTGAGATTTGGTGGGGACACGCAAAACATATACAAACCATAACAGTCACCCTGTATACACTGTTGTAATTTTTTACCTCTCCTTTCTCTAACAAACTACCTTATGTTTTTAAATGAACACTCTTTTATGATTTCCACAAAAAGGCAGGCTTTATTTAAGATCATTTTATACACATAAACAGCTGAATAGAATAGCAGCATTAAGCTAACAGTTCTTTAAATATTTTCCCATCAGATTTTGCATGGATTTATTGTACTTTTTGGTGCATAGGAGTGGTATTTCACTGTTTGTCGAGGGTGCTGCTTGACACCTTATTATGTATTCTGTTTGTTTTAAAATAAGCACATGATAAAGTGAGAAAGATTGAATCTTAGCTTTTCAAATACTATCTAACATGACATTCAGTTACAGAAATAATTTGAGCATCTGGTTAGGAGAATAAATGTAAAATTTTACAGCATCTCAATTTTGCAAAGGACTTCACAGTTTATGAAATACGCTCATAAACATTATTTTAATTTGATTATCACAACAACCCTATAAGAGTAGGATTCACTTTCCAATATTACGTGTGCGAGTGTGTGTGTGTGTGTGTGTGTGTAGTGGTGCCCAGATTTACACAATTAATAAAGTGGCAAAGTCAATTGAAATGCTTTAAGCCAAGTTTGTTTCCACATACTATTTTTTTAATGGCCATGAGGGATTTTTAGAAATTCTTTAATCCAAGTCCCATATGTCATAGATGAAGAAACTGAGCCCCATAGAGGTACAGTAACCAATTGAAGGTTATTGACAGGTCAGCAGTAAAGTTCTGGAAACTAAAGCCTCCTGCCTGTAGAGCATGTTTTCACTATACCATATTAACTGAGGGTGAGGGCAACCTATTATGAAAGAAGGTGAAGACTGCTAATTTAGTGATTCATTGCCTTAAGTTTCCACACCAGAGACAAGTGTTTTGGCATAAGCGCTTTTCACACCAGTCCTACGGTGTCTTATTGGGCTTCTACTAATGATGCTAAACATGCAAGCGTGTTAGGAAAGAAATAGTCATCACTGCAACTAGCATCACTCCACACCCCACCCCCATGAAATTCTAGGCCCTAGCAGCACCTCCACAGCCCTACAGAAATGCAGAGAGAACCACAGTTTGAAGTATGGCCAGAAGAAGAGGTAGGGCAAGGCTGGGAGGAGGTTCAAAAGAAAAAAGCAATTGTCTTGGTTGTGCTTACAGAGATCTCCTGTCTCCACATAAAACTGAACACCCACGTGAGCCCTGCTCCTCAGCAAATGTGCCTGGGCGCACCACCCCCACCACAACTCCTCTGCTCTCTGGTTAAATTTACATTCCTGTCCAGCACTGTAGGAATGAGACCATAGCCTATCCTGTCTAACCAGATGGGTTGAGAGTCTCTGTCAACACCAATACTATTTTATACCACTGACTAAAATACTTTCAACATTATTCTTAGGAATTTTTTTATTATAGAAGTAAAATTCTAAAAATTTAATAAAGTGTTTCTTCAAAGTTATTGGTCTTTTTTTTTTTAAGTCTTAGTTATGATTCTGTGTAGCAGTTGAGAAAATGGGCTTTAAATTTAGACAATCGTGGATTTAAGCTGTAAATCTTCCATTTATTAAATATGGGACCTCAGTTAAATTACTGGACGTTGCTGCACCTCATCATCTGTAAAATAACACATACCTTTCAAGGTCATTATGAAGATTAAATAAGACTACATATGTAAAGCTAAGAACATGGTGTCTGGCATTGGATGAACACTGAATAAATAATAACTAGTGAGGTTTTTTTCTATAAAAAGTGCCAGGGTTCAAAAGCATGTGATGATCTTTAGTTTTCTAAATATAATGACTGAGCCTAAATATGCACATTGAATAGTTAAGTGACATTTATTTATTTTATTTGCCAGACACTGATTGAAAACCTGCCATGTATTGAAACTTACATTTACTACAGTTATTATTAAAATCCTTCCCACTGTCAAAGATGGAAGATGAAGAGTTCAGAGACTAATGAAATGTAATTCAATTATACACATTACTAACAAACTCCCTGTGCATTACCTCTACGCCTTATAAACATCTGCCTCCTCCCCTGCTGCAAAATTGTGGACGGCAGAGACTATGCCTTACTTTCTCAATGTCACAGTACCTACCTAACACGCTATCTGGCACTTAGTCAGAACTCAATAAGTAGGTGTTAAATTTGACTTAGATGAAATGGAATTATTGTTCCCAGGAAGCATTGGTATTTATGATTTAAAAGTTTAGGTGGTATTTGGATTCACATAACTTTTTTAAGACTCACAATCTTCATATAGTTTCTCATTGATTCAAAGAACACCACTTTGGGAAAGATGAGAGTTAATATAATTACTCATATAGATATGTAAACATATTCCTACATAAAGTTGACTAATAATGTTAAATCAATAACAAAATTAATACATTTGAATTTATAAAATAGAACAAGATAAAACTCCATTGTAGGGTAGTGGAGTATTCAAACATCCCAATGTCATACTGACAAGCAACCAAGTAACATTTTGAACTGGGTATGACATCTGTCACCTGTTGATGGCCTAATTTGATTCTACTGACCTAGCCAGCCAAAAAGAGTGCTTTACCTCAGATTACCTGGATATAGTATTGCAACCTACAGATGCCACTGTAAAAGATGACTTCCCCAGATAGGTTATTCAACAAATCAGTATTCCTGGTCATTAAAAACCGTTCAATTCTATAGGTGTCACTATCTTTTGAAGTCTCTTCCTCTCCTCTCCCTGCCCCAATATGAGAGATTGATGCAATTTTTGCCAAAAATTCTGTAGCTGAGAGACTATGAGATGACATTCCATTTTAAAGTTCTAGGTCCATAACATGACTGCTAGAAAGAGGACTCACCCTCTATAATGAATGTTGCCTGGTTTACTATAGCCAGAGTTTATTACATGTATATTTTACTTTGCAAAAGGAATTTTTAAAAGAATAAATTAAAATCCATTGATAAAAGGGTACAATTCCCCTAGGTACCCAGAGATTGTAGCAATTGATTTCAAGTAGATGCTGCCTGATTGCTTCTCACCTTATTTATATGCAGAAATCTTAAATTTGACTGTGTTAGTGGCAATCTTATTAGCATGACTGTATCCTCCATTAAAGACTGTCATGGATCTAAGGCACTTTGTGGAGAGTGGGGCTGAGGAAATGATCTCGCTGATTCTGGCAATATCCCAAATATTTGCCACTTCTGTTGTAGACGGTGTGACAAATAGACATACACACATTCTGGTTACCTGAGAAAGCAGTTCCAGGAAGAAAATCCACAGCGGAATATTAATTTTTATAGTAAGAGAAATGCAAGTAAGACATGGAGAAATAGTATAAAAATCTGATTGGGTCAAATCCTATAAAATGGAAGCTTACTTTTTGGGAGATTAGGCCTCCTATTCTGGAAAATTCTGATTTTTCTCTGCTGTTTTCTACCTTTGCCTCAGACTGAGAACTTAAAGACATGGGGCCTAGTATCAAACTTGTAATGAATTTGTAAGAGTTCATTACATTAAGATGATATCTGAAGTGGAAAAATGAATTTATAAACTTTTATATTTATTATATGTTATATTCAAACAAATGCAAACAAGTGTTGCACTGGGTCCCTCTAAATAAAGTGTGTTTCAAGGGAATAGAACATAGGAACAAGAGTGTGGATAAGCATTAGAAAGCAAACACTGGAATACCTTGAGGTGAAAAACAGGTCAAATGTTTAATCTATCTGAGAGCTAGAAGGGTTTCCAGGATGCTTTATTTGAATTGCATGTGAAGGTGTGCAGTTTAGAAGGGCTAACAAAAACCATAGTAAATTTCCATTGTTACTATACTCATAATTTTGAACTGCTAAAGAACTCTGGTAAAGAAAATCAAAAAGTGCTGAAGTTCCAAATAAGTACTATTAAGGGGCCACAACTCTTAAACAGACTATACCCTACCACAAATAATTCTGATTTGTTTTTAAACTGCAGTAGACACTTTAGTTTATCTGACTTGATTTGGGGGTTTAAGAATTAGTCCTTTACTGATTCCAATAACATTAATTCATTTCAATAAACAATTAAGTATTGGACATCTCTTTGCTAAGTGCTTAACACACAGGACTGTGACCTCCTTGAGAGCAAGAACAGAGCCTTATTTACTTAGTTAAGGAATAAAAATAGAGAGAAACTAAATTACCATGCATGGTATATATAGTGGGAGAAATGTAGAAAAACAAATTGCTATGCTGTTCAAAGCAGGGGAAAATCACCACTATTTGTGAAGACCAAAATAGGCATCATTGAAGAGGCAGCACTTATATGGGCCCTGATGGAGGGTGAGGATTTTGATGGGCACTGAGGCATGGTTAGGAATTTGACAAGAGGAGAAGTAAAAGAACATAGTGACTAAGAGCATGGACTGCCTAGATTCCAATGCTGGCTCTACTTTCCATCAGCTGCGTGATTCAGGGAAAGTCATTTAAACTCTCTCAACTTGACTTTCTTATTGTAAAATAGAGCTTATAATAGTATATATCTCTTATTACAACAATCTTGGGAATGTTGCAACAATTAAATAAATTAGACATGAAATGCTTAGATTATAGATGGGAACATAGAAAGTCCTATAAAAGAATTAGTTGTTATTATTCTGGATAGAGCAAAGCCATGGTTAAAAGAAAATGTGCATAGAATAGTGAATAATAGGCTGGAGTAGGGGACATATATGGTTGAGTAATAAAAGATCAAACTAGAATGATAAACCGATCATCTGTTATAGAAAGCACTGAATACCAGAGTTGATTTTAAAGTACGTAAGAAAAAGGGAGCCAATAAAATTTTGGTTTTGGTTTTGTTTTTAACCTGGAGGCAAGGTCACATTAGAGATGCACCTTAGGAAGATGAATCTGGCCTGGAGGCACAGGGTAGATTGCTGGTGGGACAGACAAGATGTGAATAAAAGCTATTGCAGAAAGCAGACTAGAAGTAATCAGAGACTTAAGTTAGCAGCAGCAGGAATGGAAAAGAGAAGACATTCTCTCCTCTGTCCATCATGAAAATTAAGTAACTTAAATAACAGGGAGAATTGTTAAAAGTTTGCTGATGACTTTGTTTCAAGTCTAGGTGATTATAACCTAATAAATAAAATAGAAAAGTCAGGATAAGAAACTTCCATGGAGTGACAACAAACAGCTTGCCTTTGAATACAATGAGTTTAAGGTATCTAGAGGACATCCTACTGGCATTTAAAGCTGTGACTGGAGATTACTATCTGTAACTATCTGTATAGAGATAACAGTTGAAGAAAAAAGAATAGATAAGGCCTCTGGGAAAGAGGAAGAGAGAAGGAGAAATGACTCCCAGAATGAAACCCTAGGAAATCTCACTGTGTAAGAAGCACAAACAAATGGCATGAGAAGTAGACAGGATCACCTGTGCGGTCATTGAAGCTTAATAGACATCAGTTTTTTATCACCATCTTATTTCCTATGGAAACAGTCCCACCTAACTGAAGTTATATAGCTTTAAGAGAAAGAGAAACATTTTTCCTTAGGTTGTTATGCTTTTCATGACTTTTTATCACTGAGGAGGAGTCATAAATGTCTCCCCAAATGCAAGACTTAGCTTGGTCTCAAGTTCAAACTCTGAGCTTATGAAACTAATTTATAGAAGCATGTCCTCTGTCTATGCATAAAGACATAGATATCATTCTCTCTGATCTGCCTTAGGTTTATTACCAAATAGCAGTGATGATGATGATGATGATGATGATGATAACAATTAACTAGACAGACAACAATCTATGCCTCACACTTACCTCTTTTTGCAATCACTGCACGTACTATCCCCTCAGGAAGAAAATATTTCCCATACTGACAGACAGGACTAGCTGGATGTCCTAGGTAGACTAAGAATTCCTAAGTGTAGCTGGGGAAGGTGACCGCACCCACGTTTAAACACCGGGCTTGTAACTCAGCTCACACCCAACCAATCAGGTAGTAAAGAGGGCTCACTAAAATACCAATTAGGCTAAAAGCAGGAGTTAAAGAAATAACCGAAACATCTATCATCTGAGGGAACTGAGGGAGGGACAATGATTGGGATATAAGCCCCAGGCATTGGAGCTGGGAGTGGGAAACCCCCTTTGGGTCCCCTCCCATTGTATGGGAGCTCTGTTTTCACTCTATTAAATCTTGCAAGCGCACCCTCTTCTGGTCCCTGTTTGTTTCCGCTGGAGCTGAGCTTTCGCTCACCCTTCACCACTGCTGTTTGCTGCTGTCACAGACCCGCCCTTGACTTCCATCCCTCGGGATCCAGCAGGGTGTCCACTGTGTTTTGGAGCCAGTGAGGGGCCCATTGCCACTCCTGTTCAGGCTAGAGGCTCACCATTGATCCTGCGTGGCTAAGTGCCTGGGTCCATCCTAACCAAGCTGAACACTGGTTGCTGGGTTCCACGGTTCTCTTCCGTGACCCACAGCTTCCAATAGAGCTATAGCACTCACTGCATGGCCCAAGGTTCCATTCCTTGGAATCCATGAGGGAAAGAACATGGATTCCAGGTCAGAGAACAAAAGGCTTGCTGCCATCTTGGGAGCGGCACGCCACCATCTTGGGAGCTCTAAGAACAAGGACCCACCCGTAAAGTTAACCTTCTGCCTTTTGATGTGAGGAATATTTTCATATCCTCAAAGTAGAAGCTATAGAATTAAAGGGCATGAAATTCATAAAATTCTTCTCTTCAAGGAAATAAAATTGTATGTGTCATCCTCAAACTGGCATTGGTAGCCCCTATATTCTACCTCCCTCTCTCCACATATTTAACTTTCTTCCTGACGTTAAAATTGATCCCATTGCCCGGGCTTCCTACTAATCTCACTCAGGATCCTACCAATGTCATCCCAGGCCATTTGTTTTCATTGTCCCATTAGCTCTAGCTCTCTGAAGCACTCAGCCCTCAGCCCCAGATTTTATGCTGAAATAACCATAACTTTTGCCTTTTTCCTTTCCTATTCTCCTGTTAACCATCAGAAAGAGACCTCTCATTTTAATGAGTCTCTTAGATCATCTTATAAATAAGTCTTGCCCAAACCTCATTATCTTGGATCAATTCCTATTTGTGTGATTTTTAAATTTTATTTTTCTACGTTAACTCTTATTTATTCAACTAGAATCTTATCGAGCATCTCCTTTTGTAGAAATCTATTGTTTTTACATCTACTTCTCCTTTTGACTCCTCCAGCTTTGCTCTAAAAGAATCACTGCATTTCCACTCTTAGTACACGCAGTTTGAATAGGGCCCCGAGAATAGAATATGTGACTTGGGCTTAAGGCAATCATAGCATTTCATCATCTAGAAGCACAGTCGTTGATGCACAGATAAGCAAATGAACCAATTCAGACTTATGAGAGTTGATCCAAGAACTTGTACGGGAGATGCAAAGATAGCCTCTCTTTCTTAGGGGCTAGAAGCTTTGATGGTAGGAGTCTGAAGTTGTTTGGGGTCACCCCTGGGATTTTCAGGTAAATCAACCAAATATATTCCTTTGAAAAATGAATCCAGTTTGAGTTGGTTTTCAGTCCCTTAAAACCATGCATCCTACTGATGTATATGTTATGGGTCAAGCACCATCTGGGGTGCTAGACAAATAGAAATAAAATAGACATATTCTTGCCCACAAAGAACTCAAAGTGTGGCAGATAAAGAAATCATAAATCATCAAAAAACAAGAAACAGAAGGTGCCTTGGAGACCACGGTTTAAAGAACTATTTGAATTATTGTTTTTTCCAGATGAAGAGGATGGGGTGTTCTCACATGCAAAGGAGTTTTTCCAATTGGTACCATCCATCAAAACTGTAAAAATAAATAAATCCCAAACTAGACAGGAGAATGGGTAAACTGTAATATAATTAGAAAATAGACTAGAATTCAGCAGAGTATTTACAACCATGTGGATAACACTGAATGAAAAAATAGATTAAGGAATACATATAATATGATATCATTTAAGTAAAGTTTAAAAACAAGCAAACTCTAAAATAAATAAATTATAGTTAAATATATATGTATCAAATTTACGGTTAAGCGCCATTCAGGACAGTGGTTACCTCAGTGAAGGGCAGGTAGCAGCCAGGGGTTTGCAATGAACAAGTGACCTAGAAGAAGTCTCAACGGTATTTATAATGTCCCATTACCTAAGGATAATGGTGGCCCATTGGGTGTTCAGTTTATAGTTATGTTTTATAACGTATACATACATTATATATTTTTTATGTGAGAAATACTTATTTTTTTTTTTTTTTTTTGACACAGTCTTGCTCTGTTGCCCAAGCTGGAGTGCATGATCTCAGCTCACTGCAACCTTCACTTCCCGGGTTCAAGCAATTCTCTTGCCCCAGCCTCCCAAGTAGCTAGTATTACAGACATGTGCCATGATGCCCAGCTAATTTTTGTATTTTTAGTAGAGATGGGGTTTTACCATGTTGGCCAGGCTGGTCTCAAACTCCTGACCTCAGGTGATCCACCCGCCTCAGCCTCCAAAAGTGCTGGGATTACAGGCGTGCGCCACTGTACTCGGCCAGAAATACTTCTTTAAATATGCTTTTCAAAACTATCTCCCAAATACGCTGATTCCTTCATATTTACTTTCTATATTTGCAATTTAAAAACCTATCACTAGTCATGTTGATCCAGATGCTGCTAGGGTTTTAACAAATCTTAGTATGATTCATTATATGAATCCCTTTTCTAGATTTATGCAAATACAGTAGAAGATGGCTTTAAGTTCAAATGAATATATTTTCTTCACGGTCCCATATTTCCAGTGTGATTTTCAAGGTGACTCAATTTTCAATACTGAAATTTTGAATACTCAGAAAACGACATTTACACCATTAAATCAAACATACATACAAACATCCCCCAAACTCTTGTCTATTAGTTCCAAAATCCCCCCAATAAAAAAAATAGAGGAATGATTTGATGACAGCCACAGCTGCAGTTGTTTTGAACTCCTGGGTTTGTTTCATTTGAGTTTAATTATTTCTAATGAAACCTCTCCCTCTGTTTGGCCCTAACTAAGGTGTAGGATCACTTGAGCTGGCAGGTCTCAACTTGTAAGCACAAGTGGCCTCTTTAGCCCACAGGCATGCTGCCTTACACCTGGTACAGGCAGACAGAGAGAGATTAGGACCTGTGGGTGTAACTTAGTTGTGTCTGTCAACATCAGTCAATGCCAAGCCGTGGGAACAATTGTCAATAATGTAGGATCAGCTCCTGCTCATGAATTAGTTTTTCATCCCATTCAATCACTTTACTAAGTACCTACCCCATACAAGGCACTCAGCCAGGTGTTTGGAATGATTACATAGATGAGACCCCGTTCCCGCTTAGAGGAATTATTCCCAAGGTATATGTTAGAGCAGTGGTTCTCAAACTCTAGTTCACATGAGAATCACCTGGAGAATTTGTTCGCAACACAGTTTCCTGGGTTCCACCATCAGGATTTCTGATTCAATAGGTCTGGAGTGTGAATCAAGAATTTCCCTAACATGCTCCCAAGTGAGGCTGATGCCGTAAGTTCATGGAACATGTTGTTAGAATCATTGCATTCTAGTGTTTCAGAGGCCCAGGAATCTCTCGGGTTGTTGGTGTACCTAACAAATAGTCATTGAAAATTTGATTTAAAGAATTTTTCTTCCACATGTATAGCAATTTTAAAAATATTATTGGCACTATTAATTATAAAAACAATCGTAATTGATGATACTTACTGAGTATTACTTGGCAGCACTAACTGCTTTATACACATTGCTTCAATGAATCCTCACAGAAACTCAGTTCATTAGTTCCTTCTCACACTGCTATAAGGAACTGAGACTGGGTAATTCCTAAAGAAAAGAGGTTTAATTGACTCACAGTTCCACAAGCTGTACAGGAAGCATGGCTGGGAAACTTAGATCAAGGTGGAAATCGAAGGGGAAGCAAGCACATCTTCCCATGGTGGAGCAGGCGAGAGAGAGAAAGGGGAGGTGCTACATAACTTTCAAACAACCAGAACTCGTGAGAACTCACGCACTCTCACGAGAACAGCAGAGGGGAAATCCACCACTGTGATTCAATCACCTCCAACCACGCCCCTCCTCCAACACATGGGGATTACAAGTGGACATGAGATTTGGGTAGGGACACAGAGTCAAACCATATCACTAAGTTAGGCTGGTGTTACAGATGAGGAAACCAAGGATTAGAGATGTTAAGAAACTTCCCCTCCACCAAGATTTCTCATTCTAAGCACTTGACTTTGTGGGCTGGATAATTCTTTGTTATGGGGCAGGGGGTTGTCTTGTACACTGCCCTAGGCACATAGTTTAGGAAGTGCCTAGCCATTTAACATCCTCAGCTACCATGAGGTTGTATGTATTTTTACTTCAGAAGCACAGAATTTTAAAGCTGGAAAGAATATTAGAAATTAGCTGAATGAATCCACCCACTTTCAGATAGGAATGCATGGTCCATAGAGGTATTACAGTGCTCTGCCAGGAGCCAGCAGGAATTCACACCAATACACTGACTTCTTCTGCAGTGCACAAACTTTTCCTTATTTTGCTGCCCCATTTATTCTCAAGAAATATTCCCAGCCCATGTGCACTCATGACAAGTGTGCTTTACTCTCTGCCAGCAAACACTCAAAAAGCAAATGGCCTGGCTCCTTCTCATTGCATGCCACAGAATGGATGAGAAAACGTATTGGGACCCCTGGGGAAGTTTTGTAAAAAGGCAGGTCCAAACAAAACAAACTGATGGGAGACGAAGGCACTCATATAAACCTGCCGGGGTCTGCATTTCAAAAAGACAGCTCTGTCAGCAAAAATATAGAGTTTGCTCAATATGAAGAAATCTTGTAATAATATACAATTACCAAACATATAAATGTTAGCAAGTTGAATCACTCAACCAAGTAGTTTTCCTTGTCCAGAGTACAAATTGCAATAATTGGATGAAGACATCTGCACTATTTTAACCTGTCATGTTAAATATCTGTATTTTGTAACTCATCTTGATAGCTAATTTTCATGGAAGTATGTGTTAATAGAGCAAAAAAGACATCTTTAAGATGGTTATCATAAGATAATCACACCCTAGGGCATTGTGAGGCAAGAGGTACTGCTCTGGATCTGTGATTCTCCGAGGATATGATTATCACATGATAGCTGCCTCACCTCCTGAAGTGCTACCTTTCTGGGCTGCCTCCTTCTGACTCAGGTGGCCGGTATCGAGTCCCTCTGCTTCTCACAACATTGCACTATTCCAGGGAGGTTGTTTGGTTTCTCCAAAATAATACCTTAGGGCAAGACACAGTCAGAAAATCATTGTCCTTCAGAACAAGAAGATCACAGGGAAAGGTAAACTCGTTTATTTGGAAAATACACACACACACAAACACACACAGACAAACAGTCATTCTCATCCTATTTCTGTGACCATCCTTTCCAAACTTCAAATGAACACTCTTATGCTGTATGCCTTCATTCCTCCTTAATGCCCAACAAGTCTTTGCCACCCACACCCTCTACATATAAAGTTTATTGTCTTTTTTTAACAAAAACTACTTGTTTGATTATTATCTAGCTATTAATCCTTCATACTCCTAGCTGAGTATCATGGGCTTTATTTTCCCCCAAAGACTCTTCCTTAATGCAGTACATCTTTCCTGTTCTAAGAACACGATGCAAGACAATTTAATGCATTAAATCACATTTATCAATTTGCAATGTTGAAAATGACCCCTATTCGGTTGTGACAATTAACTCCCACAACCAGCCAATTTGTACATAAAAGACTACAATATTATTCAGTTGTATATCCATTCGGAGGAATAGCAACAGATCTCTTCCACTGACAGCAACTCTAGCCTTAGGAGTTCCAAAATTCACATATAAGCCATAGCAATATTTCTTAAAGGTAGTGCTGCAGAAGTCAATATGGAATGAAAACTACATTTTCTTAATTTGTTATTTAAGCCTTTCATTTTACAGAATGAAGAGTTGCTATTATTGTAATGTTTACTTTTGAATACATAAACTGTGAAATAATGGCAAAAACATTTGAAAAATAGCCAGAAGATAAGACGAAAAACTCCCTATTGACTGTATCTCAGATTCACACACACACACACAAAGAATGTGAAGTGCTTTAAGGCTGTTCTTGAAACTCCAGTTAGAACAAGGAAGGAGACTGTCAATCCTCAGTAATGTATAAAGATTTGAAGTTCTGGATGCATTTTCCTGCTTTGAGTGCATGAAGTCGTCTTTGTTTCAGGTTTCCTTGGCAACCGTTCTCGAAGTGTATACGGGAAGAACAGGTCCTAAATGGAGTCTGGTCTGAAGAGGGCCTTAAAAAAAAAAAGTCTAAGTTCCCTATTTTTATTCCCACAGAAGTGCGTGTGCGTAATGAAGAATGCACAAGAAAGGAGAACACATCATTTTCCACAATCACGGCTACCAATGTGACAGTGAGATAACAATGATTTTTGAAAGCCTGTGTTGTGTTTCTGCATATGAGACATCTAAGGCGGCATGGACTTCCTAGAAAGTTCTTTTTACAGACCATTTTCATCTCAGAGCTGCCTCAATCGCCAAAGATAAATGGGAGCTATTTGCGTTTGGTGATGCTCTAACTCCAAGTGATTTCTCTTCATAGGAAATTTTCATGATGTCACCCTCAAAGATAAAAGCTTATTGGAATTGTTAACAATTGACTTTCTCATTTACAAAGGCAATACCTTGCTTAGTCATTTTCTGTGTCTGTGGCCTCCACTTCCTAACCTCTCATTCAGACCTTGCTTTACACGTCTCCCAGATTAATGTCCCTGTTATTATAGCTTGACCTAGCACCAGACCCAATACCTCTACTCAGAGCTTATCCTATGCCACTTCAGTTGATGTCTTTATTAAAACGTTCTTCTGACCTGGTTTTGTGACTGCTGTTTTCTCTTCTTCCATTTCCTTATTTTACTCACAGAGTCAGGTCTAGAGAAAGGCAATTGGAGCACTTTTCTTGGCACAAAATTTGAGGTGCAAAAAAACTCGGTAATCAAAATAAGTAATATCTTAATGCAATATTAAGAAAGTGAAATTAAATGCAAAAAATAAATAATGAACAAAATGTTAAAATTATAAATAAAAAGGGATTCATGCTGATTTGATCAAGTCAATATTCATTAAAATGCTTTTACTACCCCCTTTCAGGACTCCACCATGCCATACCCAAATTTTAAAAATTTTAAATTTTGTGTTGTCATGGTACTTCTATTTCAAGAACCTTTATTTAGCACTTTTATTACATGTCACCAATCATTATTCACACACACACACACACACACACACACACATATATATTCATCTTTTCTCTTTCAATTATTGTTAGTGGTTTTCTTGAATCCTCTCCCAGATGTGGTACGTAGATAATACATTTTCTTACTTCTTATATATTCTCAAATATTTTTATTTGCCCAAACAAGTGAGGGGTACATTGATTGGATGTAGGATTCTTGGGTTGCCTTCTTTTACTGTCAGGATTCTTCAGATATTATTCTGCTGTCTTCTATCCTCCAGTGTTGTAGACGAGAGGTCTGATTGTCAGTTTGATTCTCATTCTTTTCGAAAATAGTTTGTTCCTTCTCTCTGTGAACTTATACAATTTTCCTTCTATCCTTTGGGCTCAGGAAGATTATCGGGCTAGGCCTAGGTTGTTTTTTCTTCACAATCACTCCTGGAACTCAGTGAGCCCTTTCAATCTCTACCTTAAATTTTCTTTCAACACAGAGAAACGGTTTTCTATTGTTTGTTTAGTTATTGCCTCTTCTCCATTGATTCCTATTTCTCCTTATGAAATTTCCATTGTTTGTATCGGGTACCCTATATCTGTCCTCCAAAATCATTTATCTTTTACTTCTTATTTTCTTTATCTTCTATTTCTATTCTGATGTGGTGTCCCCACCACCCCCACCCCACTTAATTTTCCAGGCCACTGAATCAGAATTCAATGGTGACTATCTTCAATTTGTGTATTGATTTTTTTCATTCAAAAATTGTGAGATTTTTAGGTTCAAGAATTTGAGAGATTTTGTAGTATGTTTGAACCTTGAATGTCTTGTTAATTTTTGCCCAAGTTGTTCTCTGTCTCCACCAGCAGTTCTATTTTTATTTAGGAGCTACATATTCTGGATATTGTTCTTCTATCATTGCTAGATCCCCTAGTTTTCTTCGCCAACTTCTGACTCACTCTCAGACCTGAGATTCACCCTTTGGCGTGCCCTCAATAGAAGTATTCTGCTTCCACAGATCATCTCTAGCAGGAGGTTTGTCAGTTTGCTATCTGGGCATAAGAAAAAAGACCCTCATCCCTGCTGTGACTCTCCCCTGCAATCAAGATGTGATAGTTAATTTTATGTGTCAGTTTGACTCATTAAGGAATGCCCAGATAGCTGGTAAAACATTATTTCTGGGTGTATCTGTGAGGCTGTTTCTAGAAAAGATTTGCCTTTAGGTGGGGCACAGTGGCTCACACCTGTAATCCTAGCCCTTTAGGAGGCCAAGGCAGGTGGATCACTTTAGGTCAGGAGTTTGAGACCAGGCTGGCCAACATGGTGAAACCCTGTCTCTACTAAAAATACAAAAATTAGCCAAGCATGGTGGCAGATGCCTGTAATCCCAGCTACTAGGGAGGCTGAAGCAGAAGAATTGATTGAATCCAGAAGGTGGAATTGCAGTGAGTCAAGATCGTGCCACAGCACTCCAGTCTGGGGGACAAGAGTGAAACTCCATCTCAAAAAAAAAAAAAAAAAAGCAAAGAAAAAAAAGATTCACCTTGGAAACAGTGGACTAAGTAGGATGATCTGCCCTCACCAATGCCAGTGGGCATCATCCATCCCATTGAGGACCTGACCTGGGTAGAAGACAATTGCTCAGCATTCCCCCATCCCAACCCCCGGTTCTAGGCCTTTGGCCTTAGACCGAATTACACCAGTAGTTTTCATGGTTTTCCAGCTGCAGATGGCCTAACTCAGGACTTTTCAGCCTCCAAAAATCGTGTGAGCCAATTTGCATAAGAAATCTTTTTGTATATCTACCTATCCTATTGATTCTGCTTTTCTGGAGAACCCTGAATAATACCCTAACAAAGCGAGGGTTCTGCCAGCCTCCAGGGTAGAATGCTGGCACTCACCTGCTCAGCCTCCACTCGACTCCTGAAGCCAGAAAGGCCACTTCCTTGGAGAGATGCTCTTCCTTGGAAAAAAGGTTAGGGTGCTCCTGAGATGTCCATGGGCTAAGGCCTCTCCCGAATGTGTGCTGTGCTGGTTGCTCACAGCTGAGTGTTCTGCTGCAGTCCACAGGCCCTCCTTCCACCCAGAGAGCAAGAGGCTTTGTGCTTGCTCTTCCCATCCAACCCTGGAAGAGTTCAGGGCCTTGCTCACACCTTCTATATCCTGCCCATAGCCAAAAAACTCCTCAGCATCCCAGAGGTGGCTGGTACCTAGAGTTGGACAAGGAGCATAGTACCTGCTGATTTAAGCTCTGTCTCTCCAGAATTGGACATGTTGATTTTTTTCAACCCTTGAAACTTTCCTTTCCTGTTTTCTTTATTTCAGTTAATGTCATTGGAATCTCCTATTGCTCTGGTGGAAAACGTTAGTTATTTCTAACTGCTCTCTCTCTTTCTTATCATCCTCTTTTAATTGGCTTACAAGTATTTGTTTTTAAATTGTATCTCTACATTGTCTCTTAAATTCATTTCCTCATATAGATTTCCATCTGCCACATCATTTTTCAAGCCTTCATTAACCTCCAGACTAAATTTTTGCATTAGCTGCATAACTGATTTCTCTCCCTCTAATTTAGTCTATATTCTGCTAATAGATACTAAAGCAAAATTGTGACTGAGTCATCCCATTATCTACTGAAATCAAATCATCCAAGGCTTTCTCCTGTAAATCTTCACAAATTAATCGCACACACACGTGCACGTGCATACATGAGCATGAACACACACACAGAGACACACACAGACACACACACACACCTTTCCTCCTAGGACACTTTAAAAATTATGGCCTAGCACTTTCCTGAATTCTGGTTAGGTTTATCTTCTTTCTTTGTAGTCTCTCCCACTCCATCTCCTCTCCAACTCCTATTTTATCCCCTAAGGCCTAACTTGGAAAGATACATCTTTTTCTACAAAGAATTTCCCCTGTCCTTTCTCTGATTTAATACATACCAGTCTCATTCTCCTGCAGCATTTTCTTCAAACCTGTACTATAATTTGCATTTCACTCACTATAACTTGTAAACTCCCTTAAGACAACGATTATGTGTGGCTTACCTTTGCCTCCTTCCCTACCTGGGGCATAGCAGGCACTTCTTTAGCAGTGAATGGAGTAAAACTGTTCAGATCAACATTTATTTGTCCTCTCCAATGTGCCAAGCAGTGACCTAGTACTTGAGATAAAAGATTAAATTAACACAGATGCCATCCTCAGGTGTTCAATATGCCAAGTGCTATATTTCATCTAAATAACCTGATATGCATCAGTGTATGTATACATGTGCATCTAAATGCAGACATCCTCTGGAAATGCTGCCTGGTGGTTTTGCCTGCTTCCTCATCTACTTTTGAGAGTAGATGTTATACCGGGTCTAGAGATCACTACAGGACAGAGGTAGCTGATGCAGGGAAAATTAAGATTCAAGACAATGTTGAGACTGTATATCAGGTAAACAACACAATTCAAGTCAGAGAGATTTTGGAAGGATAGTTAGCATTGGAAACTTCACATTTCTGCATTGACCAGCAGTTGGTGGTTGTCTTGTCTGTCTTAGGCCTCGCAAATCCCAACAGAGTATGGTCCAATACAAGCCTTCCTGTGCCTGGTTGCCCTGCCCACATTTCCAGGCAATGGTCAATGTTTCTTTTATAGAGATATTGAGAAATTGAGGATGTCTTGGGTTCAATGCCAGTCTCCCCATCAGTTCCCATCTGTTACCCTGATTCACAATCTTTCGCTCTATATCTATGGCTGGTATCCAGGTGCATAGGATGCACCTCTCTGTGGATTATCCTTGTATTTCCTCTGAGTCGGCAGGCTGCTGAGGGTCTATAACAGTTACTGATTCTGGCCTGACAAAACCATGCATATAATGAGACAGGCCACGACCATTTAGTTTCTGAGAGCTCAGATGAAATTTAAGACTTTGAAGAAGTTGGAGTCAAGATAAAATACCCTCTTACTGATACTGTTGACAAACTATAAGCCTGAATAGTACTTACTTCTGACTCAATATAGGAGTGTTACATTAGGGCTTGTCCAAAAAGAAAGAATGTGGAGGTAATAAATTGCTGCCCCAGAAGAGTTAATGATGTGCTGAGTTCTACATTACATGGTATGAGTTAAAGTCATTTCCTGCTGAACCATTTGATTTAGGGCAAAATATTTAACTTCTCTGGTCTCATTTTCCCATTTGATAAGGCAAAGGACTAGAACTACTGACTTTTTATTTATATAGAGCAAGAGGCTATGATTCAATAATATTTTCCAGAATTAGAAGTAGTTAAATATAAGTCTTCTGAGGACAATAGAAGGGGAAGACAAAGTCAAAACTTGAGAGATTTGGGAGGCACTAATCTACAAAGTGGCTTGTTAATCATTGAGTTGCAGGAGACGGAATTCTGGATTCCTTTCTTTACTATCTGCTGCCTGGTGCACCAGGCTGTTTTTTTGATCATACATTGATTATTCCCCTAAATTTACTCAAGCAGTTATGATAGAAAATGATTCCAAAAGTACCATGACTGCATTTGTCAAGGAAGAAATGGGTTAATGTCAGGAAGCCACTGACTCTTTTGAATTCCAGTATCTAAATGGCTATTGTTCCTCTCAGCACAGAATTTTCTAGAAGACAAAACACATACTAAAGCTCTAACAAGAAAATATCCATTAAAGATACAAAGAGACTGGGGCTCCACTAATGTAATATAAAAATTCAATGTGCAAGTAAGATGCCAGAGTTGGATTGATTGCTGTGTACAACAGTGACA
This sequence comes from Trachypithecus francoisi, assembly GCF_009764315.1. Classification (NCBI taxonomy): domain Eukaryota; kingdom Metazoa; phylum Chordata; class Mammalia; order Primates; family Cercopithecidae; genus Trachypithecus; species Trachypithecus francoisi. The sequence continues at coordinate 75,737,347 of NW_022681468.1, read as the reverse complement.
TGAGTATAAAGACTCCCTAAGGTTAAATTGGGCTCCTGCATTGAAATTCTAATTAGAAATATGAGTGCCCTGACTCTGTGAAAGTACATGTGTGTTTAATTATTCTCCTTTTCACCTTATCTCTTCCATTACTTTATACACTTTTCCCTCCTCCTTTCTCACTGTTTTCAAGAAACCCATGCTCCTTGCTTAATCTAAGTGCGGGCCTTCCTTTAAGCTGGCATTAATTGACAAGCAGTGTTTAATTACTATTTTTCATGTCTGAAGAGGGCTAATATTAACTCTCCATGAGCCCAAAGGTGGCCTCAGCCCCCTTGTTTCTGGTGGCACCACTCTGCCTTCATCACTGGCATTTCTTTAGTCAGACAGACATGCCACATGTTCTTCTTCATTTTAATGATTTATAGCTATATTTGTGCTAATCAAGGCTGCTGGGTGCCTCACTTATCTTCTAGCATTGTGTTTGTAAATTTGGTACCTTGGACAACTGAAGATTAAGTCATGTCTACAGGATCCAAAAGGTATATATATATATATGTGTGTGTGTGTGTGTGTGTGTGTGTGTGTATATATATATAATTTTTTTTTTTTTTAAGTAGCTTTGAGGACTATTGACCTGGAGTCTTCTTAAGGCCAGGAATGTACCTTGTCAGATTGGCCTCTTCAGCTGACACCCAGCACCTGATATTGCTCCATGTTTGATTGACTAGTAGGTATATCTAAAGGACCCGAAAACCACGTGTTTATACCTTGGTGCTCTGGATTAAGACTGGGAACTTATATATTGCCATAATCGTGATGATCTGGTTTTTCCCTAAATTCATCAGCCACACCAGAAATCTAGCTAGTCCACCAGCATAATCAAGTTTCCAAATCAAAGCTGGAGAAGTTCTGTCGACATTAAGTCTGAGATAATCTGCTTTTCAAAAAGGGTTTTTATTCAGTCTTCTTTATCACTCTATGTGGACCTTGAACCTCGAGTGTACATTTATTCAGGGGATTTTCTAACTCAGAAACTAAAAGGCAAAGAAGCTCATGGCCTGAAATCTGAGCCTTCTTCTAAACACTTCTTGAGTTACAATGGGACCTGAAATGCCAAAGAGAAATGAAAGTTACCCCAGTAAGTCAGAGGTCAAATCCACTAAGGACAGCTAAGTGTCAAGGATTAAGACATAAGGGACCAGTAGGTCCTCTAGGTCCAAGATCAACAGGTCCAAGATCCTGCTAAGCCCAGGAAATTCAGGTCAAAACCATGTTAGCTTCAAAAGTTGGTGTTGTCAGGCACAGCCATATGTCCCCAGAGTCTCAAGGTTCTAGGTGGCCCTTAGAAGTAACATGGCAAGTGGAAAGAGCAAAACCCTGCCGTGCAGTCCTGATTCCATTACACAACTTTAAGCAGAACATATCTTTAAAGTTATTATATTAAAGAGCTTTTTTATGGGATTATTGTGGGGGATTAAATGAGATGATACATATGAAAGCACCTTGAAGATTTTAAGTTGCTTTATAAATTTTAATTATTATTCACTTGGGACATGCATTTCCTTACAAGTAGTGGAAAATAAGAGTTCAACTGGTACTGTGGTTCAGCCAAATATAGATTTAACAGGAGTTTTTCCCCCACTAGCTAGTTCTGCCATCTATGAAACATACGACAAGAAACAACAAACTTTGGAAAACAAGCCATTCATAAATCAGGAACTGCCTGCATATGCATTGTAATTGAAAGCCTTCAAACTATTAATGCCCATAAGGGGCAAGAACTTGGAACGGATCCTATGTTGAACATTCTTCTTTCAATCTAGATCTATTAACTTGCACTATTAGTCATCAAGTAAATAAATCACAGACTCAAATTTATCTCTGCCAGGCTCCACAAATAACCGCTTGTATGCTAATAGTATCAAAGAAAATAGTAATTGTAGTTCAAAAAAAAATCCATTCGTGGTTCTCAAAATGTGGCCCTGGACCAGCAGCATCAACATCACCTGGAAACTTGTTAGTTTCCACGTTCTTGAGCCCCATTCAGATCTGCTGAATGAGAAACTCCAGAAACGGGGCCCAGCAACCTATATTTTAATAAGCCCCTCTGGTGATTCTGATGCTCTGTAGAAGTCTGAGAACCACTACACTAGATTGAGAACAAAAATAGCAACATAGCATGATGCTCTTATTTGCAAATTATTAGGGATCTAAAATCATTTTAACATGGCTTAGTATGGCTGAAATTTCAATACAATATCTGCAATTAAAAATCACAACTAGTGAATGCATGACCAAGACAGCATAGCTCTTTAACTTGTATCTGTAGGCTTGTTGTTTAATAAAGTTCATTTTTTCATCCTTAGTCTGAATAGATAAATGCCTTGGTCAATAATTTCCTACAACACTCAAGCAAATCAAACACTCTCATAAAATTTGAGCATATTTTTATTTACTAAAGACTCTAATCAAGATGGAAGCTCTTTCAAGTAGTCTTGGTAGTAGAAATGTAAATTAAACTCAGTTCATTAGTTTGTAACAAAATTCTTTCTCCTTTGACTTTTATTTATTTATTTATTTTTTGAAGCACTGTCTCACTCTATCATCCAGGCTAGAGTGCAGTGGCACTGTCTCAGCTCACAGCAACCTCCACCTCCTGGATTCAAATGATTCTTCTGCCTCAGCCTCCCGAGTAGCTGGGATTACAGGCACATGCCACCACACCTGGCTAATTTTTGTATTTTTAGTAGAGATGGAGTTTCACCACATTGGTCAGGCTGGTCTCGAACTCCTGACCTAGGTGATCTGCCTGCCTCGGCCTCCTAAAGTGTTAGGATTACAGGCATGAGCCACCGTGCCCGGCTCTTGTTTGACTTTTAATGGTATTTAAGCCTGGCTATTACATTAATACCATTCCTTATAAAACTTATAATGTACTTTAATAATATAGATTATAAAAATCACGATTTAATAGGGTAGGGTGAGAACAACATAGACTTTCAGGAAAAATAGAGGTCGGCATTTTTTTATATACAATTATAGAAACGAAATTTTATTTGACAGATGATTAGCAGTAAAACATCGATTTTTCTCCTTTTACCCATTTACCATCAGCTACACATGTATCAATAAGAACGTAAACATCTCCTAAGAACCAGTCAACCATTTTTTTCTTTCATAAATACCATGGCTTTTAGATATTATGTAAAAATGAAATTTTATTGCATGCATTACCCCAGTGTTTACTTCGCATCATGTTTAGGTGTGAGGGTTAGTGCCCCTGGGTGGGAGGACTCAGAACACTTGGCTCTAGAATGCTGCCAGTCTCCACTACACTTCTGGGTCGCTGGAAATGATGGCCAGATAGTTTGGAGGAAGCACTGTATAAATCTTTTCAGAGTAAGTTGGATTTTCCCAAAAGTTCCTCATCCACAATTACCAATATTAAATGCAGTCTTCCTACCACAAACCATAGTTTGTGAAGTTAAAAATAAAGGCAGACCAGAGCACTCTCTCCTTTATTCTCACTCACCCTCCTTGTTCTTGCAACATCTAGAACCAATATCAGGGCTTCCTTCCATTTTCCAATCCCCTCAGCACCCAGTAGCATCCACCTGAGGAGAGAAAGCCCAGCCGCACCCTCCAGCCTGACTATAATTTTGTCTCCAGGCAACTGCAGTAGGATGTCTACTCTTCTCTATTCCCCCCTATTTTAAGTGTTGCTCCACACAGCTTGACATGACACTTCTTGCCTAAGAGAAAGTTCTGTTTTTCCCCAAATGAAAACTGAAATCGACAGAATAACATTTGTAGCCTTAGGGAGCCTACTGATGAGAAAACTGGTGATCTAGGATTTAACATGTAAATCTTGGAGGTGTGGGATTGAGAAAAAGGGAGTGAGCTGCTAAATTTATGAGAATACCACAGATCATGAATCACGTAGGTATAAAAGTTAACATATCTAAATATTTTTAAATAATCCTTTATAATAGTATTTTATAATTACAGCGGGACCCTCTGGTGTGTGAATTATTATGGTGTATTCGTGTTTAGTTGCATTGACTGCACTCGGCTTTTAGCCATGTGCCTAGCAACACACTGGGCATGAATTAATGTGCAATAATTCATGGCCTGTTGTGCCTTATTAAATATAGCATTGATTCAATTTTAGAACTGCAACATAATGACTCAAATATTTTTCAGAATGCTAAGTGCCCCATACGATTTTCATTTGAGAGCCTGTTTTCACATTTGCAACCCTCAGTTGCATAGTAATATTTTTCTACTGCAGAGCAAAGAAAAATGCAATTGCCCACCAAAAATTAAAATCAAATGCCAAGAGGAATTACCTCCTGAATCACTCTATTTTTTCCCAATAAATCTGAGTCTCCAAAAAAAAAAGTCTACTTTAAATGGAGGGAGAGAAGGTTTGGGGGTTTCTATTTAGGCCATTTGAAAAATTATTTTTTAAAAACTTTCAATGTCTTTGTTCTCCATTATGCTGGGAATCAGAGCAAAATAATTACAGATCATGTTTAGAGGGGAAAATGCCTGGTGGCAAGTCAGGAGAGTGGTGGTTTAATTCTGATTCTGCTAATCTATTCTACAATTGCCAGTGGTCACATAATCACTCCGTGCCTTGGTTTCTCCATCTATAAAATAGGTTTAATAGTATCTCATTTTCTTTTTAAGGAGTTGTGAGAATCAAACTACATAAATCTGTGAAGATCCTATATAAGTATAAGTTCGTATAGGCAGTGTGCCTAGCCCCATGGTAAGTACACTTTCAGCTAAAGTGCTTTCATATCCACTATCTCATTGAAAATTAGCAACAATATTGTGGGTAGACAGGGACTATTTTCCCATTTCACAGCTGGCTTTGGCCACAGGATGCTCTTCCTCTCAGTGGAAGACACACATGAAGCAGTGAATGATCTACACAGAATAAACCATGATTTGCAGTGTCACAGTTAGAGTGCCCTCATAACCACTGGAGGAAGAAGCAGAGGCAAAATGACACAACTTAGTAGCAAAGTAAAAATCCAAATTCCAGTTGACTGACTTTCAGCCAGACCGAAGACTATCTTTTTTTGAAAAGGTTGAGCAATTGCCTTGTAACTTCCGCTTGAGCCAGTGAGAAGCCTGGCTTATAAACCAAATCACTGTTTTATAAATGATAGTATTCAGTCAGTCCAAATCTCAGACTGCAATACTTTTCCAATGGATATCCCTCCAAGTCTTCATGTTCACAATGTACTTTTTAAATGACTTTTGATTTACTTTAGACCTATTAGAAGATCTAGATTTTATTAATTGAAAGGGGTTATGAGACTTTTCTTTCGTTATTAGTTAGCTACCATGCCCTACCTCTTCCAGAATTCTAATGTTCTGCAAGAATAAGCTGTAAAAAACCTGCGAAAAAACCAGTGTCTCTCATCTAGCTCATGCTTTTGACCCTGCCATTTCGAGCATAAAATCACCTCTGGCACCAATACTGCAATTAAAAATCTTGGCCTGGGACAATTTAATTATATCTTTTGTAATATCAGAAAAAATCGTTTGGGATCACAACTCTGACCAGCCTTCCTGGGATAGAATATGTTATAAACTAGGGATCAGTGTATCTCGGTGTATTCACTCCAAATATACAGAGGTGGGAACATACTAACAGAGTTCCTCTAGAGTAAGTCAGACCCAGGATGTAACTGCACCTTCATCATTACTATTAAATGGCCTTGGAAAAGGGACCTCATCTCTCTAAGTATGTTCTTCAATTGTGAACAGGACTGATAACAGTTTCTACCTCATATAGCATGAGGAATCAATGAAACACTCCATTATAAGCCACTGAGGACAGAGCCTAACATATAGTAAGCATTCAAACATGCTAACTAATATTAAGTTAGAGAAACAACTGGGGTCCAGATTTTACATGAGATACTAATCCAGTGCTATTTATTATGGGCCAAAAATATCACCTTTGCTCTCATGTTATAGGTCCATCATTACAGGATATTATCAAATATATGAATACTCTTAGCATACTCCTATTACTACACATAATCCTCAATGCACTCAGTATGTTCCTATGTTACTGTTCACATTCCACCTTATACCATACAGGGACTGCATATGCTGCACAACGACTAGGACAGTGCTATGCATCTATCAAGCTGGAGTCCAGTAAGGGTCAGTTGAATCATATGGAAGATGGCTGGTCTGGGTGAGGTATTTGCTGTTAAGAGTTTTGTTTGGGATTCCCATAGAGTAAGGCATCCATCAGCCAGTGCTTGCTCAGCATATTGAAGTAGATGCTTTTAGATGATGCAGTTATTGCTTTCTGAATATCCCCAGAGGCTTAAGTAAAGCCATGTATGAACATAAACATGGGGAATATTAGATGGACTAGCCCATTTCAACCCTAAGTAAACAGTGACTGTCATTTGAGGTCAGGCTTTTTAGAATTCCAAAAGATTCTTCTGCACACTGGAAGACAAAGGGTTAGATGCTCCACGATTCTGAAACACCAATGACTTTTTCACTCTTCAACACAAAATGAAAGCCCATTTAGACTTTCTTTTGCAATTATCACCTATTTGAATTCTGGTAACACTTATTTAGTTAGCAATATAGCTCATTTTCCTGTTTTAAAAAAGTAAATAGCGGAGTGTTTTTTTTCCTTTTATGCATTCATGAGGAAGCCACAATTTTGATATTTAATATGACAATAGAGCCTTGTTTAGCTGCAGCTAGTCTTCTGAGGCCTCATATTCTCATCTCCACAATCTGACTGAGAAGAGGATAAGAGAAGGTAGGCAGACCTCTTGGCATCAGAAATGAAGAAGCAGGCCTTGCTTCGAAGATCTCAAGGAGGTGGACCATATCCACCCCGGTCAGTCATAGTGAGAGAATGACTCAATAAATGGCAATAGAATAATGGGGTAGACAATTGTAGGAGGGATGATGACAATTCCTCTTGTTTCTCCTTTATATGGAACTTCCTGCTATTCTTTCTACCTTCTTTTTTATCAACCTTATCAAGCTACTGGTTTGATAACTACATCAAAATATAACTGCACAGATATTTTTTGTGGCCCATGCTTAATAGGTTTTCAGGAAAAAGCGCAAGATGGACCAAGCTGTCAGTACTATACCTGTCTCAGAGAAACCTTTACACATGTAACACAGAAGTTCAGCTGTCACCACTCTGCCTCCTTGGAGAAGTCTGTAGGTGTTCAAAGCCCTGGAGCATATATTAGGCAGAGCAGCTGGTCGAATTGCTAAAACATCTTGACAGGTGTGGATAGACTTTGCTGCTTCCCCCATAACATGTTTATACACAAACACAAACACATACACACAAATGTATACACACACACATATATACATGTACACGCAAGCATGTACATATTTTCACATATACACACAAACATACACACACATACACAAAACATGTACACATATATACACATATACACACAAACATGCATGCACACACACACTGCACTCACCCAGTCACAGATATTTATTCATTGAAAAAATTTTCTGGTCTTCTCTGCTGTCAAATCTCACAGGTTTTTGTTCCACCTCCACCGCAGCTGTCACCATTCTCTGGACCTTCAACTGGACCTCCTAGTCAATACCGTTTCATGCTGCTTCTTTTGGAGGTTGTCCCGTGGAGTTACCAGAGGCAACGGGACATGATTATGCAAGTGGGCTCTGGAGCCAGGCAGCTAGATCTGACTCCTGCTTCAATCACTTACAACCTATTTATTTTAGAATGAGTTTTTAATCTTTCAATTTGACACTTTCCTCACTTAGGATAACAGTAATAGTACCTATGTTATATGTTATTATAAATATTAAATAAATACACACCGTGTATCTAAAAAGTGCTTGGCACATAGTAGGTCCTCAATAAATGTTAGCTCCTAACAATGTTCTATCCTCCACCATCCCCATATTCTACAAGATATGACTCTGTTCTTGATTTTTTACTAATCTTGCTTTAAAACTCTAAATATCAGATATCTTTCCCTTGTATGATTTGTTTCTAAGAAGACCCTCCCTTTTTTCCAATGTTCAAGGTCCTTAAGTTGCTTAGGCTTCTTATAATGGAACAGGAGACAGAGAGGGAAACATACAAAACTGCCCTGAATGCTAGATTTTCTGAGATAAATCAGAATTACAATTTTGAGAATTCAGTAGTGTCTGGTACATAATACACTCTCCATATCTAACATGTCTAAAATGTGAAACAAACACATTTTCTTGCTTTTCTCATTCAACATGAGGTGACCAATCCCAGAAGGGGAAAAATATTCTCTTCCTTCTATCTCTAGCCTGTTTCTCCACTCTGACTCTCAAAGAATATTCTAAGCAGTCAAATATGAGTGCCTTCTGTCTCCAATTAGGCACAGGAAGGTAATATCATGCCTTAAAACCCTTACATGCTTCACAGACCATAGAGATTCATTCATTCATTCAGTTGCATACAGAGACGGTCTCCCCCTACTTCTTAGGATACTTTCTTCCCCAAGCTCCTAACCACCAAACTCTCCAACTATTTTTCCTACCTCCAGACACTCTTTTTCAACCTCTTTTTTTGGATCTTTGTCTGCTATTCAACCCTAAAGGATTGTGTGCCCAAGAGCTCAGTCCTTGGCACTCTTCTCTTCATATCCCTGTATCCTTCCAATATGATCACCTCTTATAGCAGGGCTCCCAAGTCGGTCTACACCTCCAGGATAGGCCTCTCCTTTGAGTTCTGGACATGTATATTCAATCACCCTCTCACTCTCTTCATTTAGATATCTAACACACATTTCAAGTCAACACATCCAAAACAGAAATCTTGATTTCCTACTCCAACCTGCTCCTCCCCCAAGGTTTTCACCTCTGTAATTGGCAACACTGTTCTCTGAGTTGCTTGGACCCAAAACTTCGGTCTCATTGTCTATTTCTGTCTCACACATACTCCATATCCACATCAATCAGAAAGTTCTGTTAGCTCCATCTTTAATATATGTCCCAAATCCTAACTCTCCTCCCTGCCTCTTCTACCAACCAAGTCCAAGCCATCATCATAATGATAGGGACAAGAGGGAGAGAAATTCTAGGCAGGAAAGGGTGCATGCCTGGTGAAGCCCCACCCTCAAGCCAAAAAACCTGAGACCACAGTCTAAATTGAGCACTTACATCCCTGTTTTCCTGCTCGAATGTTGCCTTTTCCAAAACCATCCATGGCCCACTCTGCCCCCTATCCTGTGCCTATAAAGACCCTAGGCTCAGCTGGCAGAGAGGAGAAGCAGCTGGATGTTGGACACTATGGCTGGACATTGGAGAGAAGTGGCTTGACTTCAGAGGGACAGCTTGATGGTGTAACTTCAGAAAAGAATTTGGCCAGAGATAGCCAGACTTCAGGGGAAGATTACCTTCCTGCCCTGTCCCCTTTTCAGCTCTCCTTCCCACTGAGAGCCATTTCCATCAGCCCACCTTTACTATCCTTCAATTCATTCATGTGATCTCATTTTTCCTGGATTCAGGACAAGAGCTCAGGAGCTAGAAGTGTAGATGCAAAAGGCGATCACACTGACCCTCTGCCCTTGCTGGTGAATGGCAGCCACTTCACATGAAAAGGCAGGGGATCCACTGAGCTGTTAACACTTAAGCCATCCGTGGATGGCAGAGCTAACAGAGCACTGTAACGTTCCCTCTAGGGTTTCAGGGGTCCTGAGCACCACGCCCCCAGATGCTGCTGTGGGACCCACACAAATTTGCCCTGCCAGTGCCCAAAAGTGCTCACCCTGGCTCCTGCACCTGCTTACCTGTGTACTCCCTCCCATGAGGGGTGGAATGCAGTGGGTCTGAGTGAGTGGAGTTCTCCCCTGCCAGCACCAAAGCAACCAGCTGGTTCCAGCATTCATGCACTCCAATTCCCACCTTGTTCACTCTCACACTCTCTTCCGCAAGGAGTTGAAAGCTGTGGACTGGGTAAACGAGGCACCCCTGTTGTGAGTCCCACAAAGGGTTCAGGGAAATATCCTGCTTTAATATCACACTAAACTGTAGCAATGCCTTCCTAACTGGCCTCTGCTTCCACTTATCCCTCCTCTTCCACCCTGATAGTCAATGTAATGCAGCCAGCAAAGAGATACTTTTAAAACAAAATTAGATCAGGTCACATCCCTATTAAAACACCTCACCTTTATCTCATACTCCTGCCCACTCTCCAACCACACTGGTCCTCTTGCCAAGCTCACGCCCACCTGAGGTCATTGTTGTCTGCATTCAAACCTTTTCAGGTATATATCCTTTCTCCTCAGTGAGTTTCTTAATGGTGTCTGGGAACTTGTCTGCTGCCTCTTGTTGGCAAAAGCTGAATCTCCTGTTATTTGGCCTTTTCAAAAGCCACATCCTTTCTAAAATTATCAAACCATCCTTTGCTGGAATTAAATTCTCCAGCTTTAGATGTGGTAAATTCTTCACCTTCCTTTCCTTTAAGTTGTCATATAATGACTTAGCTCTTTCTCAAATCACATTAGAATCTATAGGTATGCCTTTCTTATGGTAAATCTGCACCCACATACAAGCTGCATTTCCAATATGAGATAAAAAGGTATTTTGCAAAAAGTGCGAGGGTTTTGTACCTACTGACGTAGCTACAGTGGCAGTTTCATTAATTTCTTTCTTTTTTTTTTTTTTTTTTTTGCAGTGGTCCTTACATTTGATTCATTTATCTTAAATGGTGGGCCACCACAGCTACAGACCTCAGTCCATGGTACATATCAAGCAATTCAACTTCCTCTTGTAATGTCATGACTTTTCTCTGCTTCTTGGGAGCACTTCCAGTATCACCAGTGGCACTTTATATGAAACCCATGGTGTTATTCAAGGTTTATGATATTGCACTATACAAGATTTGAAGAATGTGTAAAACCTTGAGAGATCACTTTTTACTGTGATAAGCAATTAACTACAGAGATGAACTGCTCATGCATGATTAATGTCACATGGTGTTTTAAGCAGATACTGGCAACACTTGAGCTTACCACAATAGGAACTAAAGGTGGCTACAAAATTATTACAGCACAGGAGTATCTGCTACAGTTAATAAATGCAGATATGATTTAATACTACATCTTTACCTTTGATTACATTTCCTTCAACTGGGAATGGCACTAAGTATAGTCTGTGTTTATGTAAGTTTTGCTAAATTTAAACTTTTTATAATGGATTTGTGTATATTTGATGACAGTAAATGATAAAATAGATGAGTAGCCACATATATTTTGTGCATTCATGATATACCTTTTCTTTAATTTTTCAATATTTTCAGGCTATGCAAGTTCTTCTGTAAGTTTTTTCAAATCATTGCAAATCTCCAATTTTCCAATATATTTACTGAAAAGAAAAATCCATGAAAAAATAAGTGGGCCTGTGCAGCTCAAACCTGTGTTGTTAAAGGCTCAATTGTACACACACAGACACACAGAGAGAGAGAGAGACAGAGAGAGAGAGAGAGTTTGGGAAGTCAATGAAGGCCCCCACCAAGGAAACAACATTTGATCTGTTAAAAGAAAACTTCAGACAAATTAAATTTAACAGAGTTTAATTGAGCAAGGAAAAAAATGATTTTTGAATTGGGCAGCCCACAGAATCATAGCAGATTCAGAGGGACTCCAGGGATGCCTCGTGGTCAGAGCAAATTTACAGACAAAAAAAGGAAAGTGACATACAGAAGTCAGAGGTGAGGTACAGAAACAGCTAGATTGGTTATAGCCCAGTGTTTACCTTATTTGAACACAGTCTGAACACTCAGCAGTATATGAGTGGTTCAAGCATGGCTGCTGGGATTGGCCAAGACTTAGCTATTGTTACAGGCACATACTCCTAAATTAGGTTTTCAATCTTGTCTACCTGTTAAGTTAGGTTACAGTTCATCTAGAAGGACTCAAATACAGAAGTATGGAGTCCTTTCCAGGCTGTATTTAGTTCACTTTAACAAGTACGGGGGTAGACAGCAGACAGGACCAGTTCAAAGAGGGTATGGAGACCATTCTAGGCAAAGGAAACAGCCTTTTTAGTGCCATACAGTAAAAAAAGGTGGCATTGAAAGCAGATCAGCATTGGCAGGTTGATTGTCCTTGCATGAGAGGTGCAACCTAGATGTTTTATCCGGCAGGCCTCTTCCTGTGAAAGTCAAGCACGCTGCCACAAAACCCCTCTCAGCAGAGGTCGCAGTCAGTCTGATCCAAAGAAAAACATTATACATATTCATTCTTCCTGTTGGCAAAGTTCATGCCCTCCCTCTTTACACAGAGATAGAATCAGTGAAGTCTGACATAACTCCAGGCTGCAGACTCCCAGGAAAAGAGCAAAGTCTTTATGAGGAGAGTCCTCATCCAGCCTCGGAGTGGTCCAGTCAGCAGTCACTCTGCTCTGAACCTGTCAGACTGCACTGCTGCTCAAGGCTGTTGTTTTGACATTAGCTTGACACATTCACATGTCGCCCTCCTTGTGTGAACTCCTACTCAGTGTTTTGTAATAACAGCAAAGACATCAATATTTAAAAACAATCAAATGTATGTTTGGTTTAAATAGGCAGTTAAGCCACCATCCCTTCTGAAATGTCGTCTATGTGTATCTACCCATTATATATATATATATATATTACGTGAACCACTCATATTGGAAGTCTCTCATATGCTTCAGTACAGTACAAAGGATGAGTATCTAATGAAGCCAGGGTTCTACTTTCCTCTTTAAAATACCATGATCCAAGTTACTTTTCCACTTCCTATCCTGCTTCCATCCTCACTTTAAAGATGACATAAGATTCTATAGGTATATAAGAGTAGATGAATGTCCTCGAAGTGGCTCATAAGGTACAAATATCTTAACAGACAACTCCTCCATGGAGGCAAACTGCTGAACTCATTCATTTTCTTTTCACTCTCCTATTTGGCGAGTGTAGAAGAGGACTGACACTAGGTGCTTATGAAAGTGGCTGACATGCCGCCTCTGTCCTACCCCATATTTCCTTGGGCCCTTACATTTCATTACAATTTTCTTTTTGCTAAGAGATTAATGAATGAGGGCTTGTCTGGAAGTTGTTACACAGATGACTCAGGTCCTCGAGCTCGCTCATGTTGGGTAGAATTAGGTAATATTAGGTAATATTAACCTAATATTCTCTCTGGGGCGTCGAGACTCAAAACTTAAGTGAACAGGATAGTTTAAAAGGGAGTTAGCTGAACAACCAGTCTGGCTAGTTGCTTAAAAACAGTCTTTGGATCTTTAGATAGAATCCTAAAATATCAGCGAAAGTCCAGAAGCCCCTCTAGAAGAGTCTCCAAAGGTATGAGGTAGCTCTCCATACGTCCTCAAACCTGGTAGACACCAGAAAGGTTTTTTTCATCCTGCACTCCTAAATTTTGGTGTTCCTTAAAAATTGAGTAAAGACAGTAACAGGTATCTGTGAGTTATTTTACTATTTTGAAAGTCAAATTGAAACTATACATCTAACTAAAATAAATATAAATACACACACCAGGTTTTCTTTCTTTTTGCTTTCACTAGGTATTATATCAAATCAATAACACTGGTTATCATACATCAATCAAAAACTCTGCTTGGCAGTTATCTCCAGCTTATCTTAATAAACAAGCAAAACAAAGCAATTATTACTTTATAAATGCTATTTGGTAAACAAAGTTGTTGAAGTGTGAGGTCCCCAAGGGAAAGAAACTAGTGTTTAAGAAGGCCTTGTGACAACAAAGTAAAGAGACCCCTCACCCTGACTGTACTTATGTCTCTGACTGTCAGCACAACCTCCTGGATTCACTTCATTGGAAATGACAGAGTTAGGCCAAGCAACTCTAAGCAAGGCACATGCCAGGTTAAACAAGTCCTTTCTGGTACTCACTTCCCAACCTCCTTCTTCGCCCACTCCCCATCGAAACAAGACTAAAGCAGAAGTGACCTGGATATCAGATGATTTCAGAGAAAGGCCATGGTATTCTCTTCAGAGTCAAACTACGGGAATCTTTTGCAATCTCTCTCTGAAATATACCTTCAGACAAGACAAAATATATTAAGTCACAGGCATGAAGAGTAGAAAGGCCTATTCTTCTTTGAGAGAACACTGCTTATAATCGGCAAATGATTGGTTATCACTCTCCAACTAGGAACTTTTATCCAATTTTTCAAAGGAGGTCTTAATTCAGACTCACTGTTAGAAAGGCCAAACGCCAAAGCAGAATGTAGGTAGTGACTGACTTGCATAAAAATACTTGGACTTCTGATTTTTCCTTTCAGTATTTGGTCTCTTTTAGCTACTGTTACCCTAACATTTAAGACTTGGCTTGTCTTAAATGTTGCCAATAGTGAGAGCGAGCAGGGCTATCTTAGTGTACATCTGTGAAGTCATCAAACTTTGTTGTGATTGTCTCAACATTTGGCCACTCCATCCCAATCTTTTCCATCTCAGGTGACCCATATTCTCCAGGTCCTTTCCTATCCAACCATGTCCCTAGAAAAAAAGTCTTTAAAACTCATTAACATGAAGGTATAAATGATTGGCTTTTCATCCTAAGGTTACTCTTTTCTGGACTGGAGCTAGGATCCAGGATGCATCTGGTGAGTAGAACTGGATAATCCTCTCCACTTCACCAATGTTTATTTGCATGAGAAATATTCACGGAAGTTTTGTAGAGGGCCTCTGGGGAGGAGTCAGGTGAGCTCAATACAGGGAGTACGTGGTTCTATCCTCAGCTGCCTTTCTGCCACACACACACAAAACCCAGCCTGGTGGACTGATTTTGAGTCCCTATTAGAGAGAGGTTAACTTAAAAAACAAAGGGGTCTATATTTATGAAAGACTGTGGTAGAGAACGATTACCCCAACTCTGCCATAGACTGCAGCCTGCAGAGTCAGGACAGCCTCCAGGGAAGGAGAGTTGTGCCAGCAGGGCAACACGCTTATAGGGGCCACCAGGACAGAGACAGTGTCAAGGTCCATTGATGAGGAGACCAAAACATCACAGGTGACTCTTTCCAAGACACACATGAGACACTACCTGGCCTGAGGGTACCCGAAGAAAGTAGAGAAGAGTCTGGGAATGTGGGGGTTGTGGGGATTGAGGTCTATGGAACCCACTAGTGAGATTTCCCTCACAATTGTATAAGTCAGGAGAAGTATTTAGAAGCCAGTTTGGTCCACCTTGCAGTTTAAATTCACCCGTGTGGCCGACATCATTTTAGGAAACCTCCTTTACTAATTGTGCCTTCCAATAAAATGTATTATTAGTAGCATCATTATTGTCATTACTGGTTAATGTGTAGAGTTTCTTCCTATTTTTAAATATTTTCTTTATCTTTTTTATGTATGAGATGGTATGATAATAAGTACCTTTGAAATTGGCATATCACTTTCCTTCTGCAGCAGTTTAGTTGCCTGGTACCAAAGCTTGAATTTAAATAAAACAACTATGACTATACATTGGCCCTGCCCATTAATGCCAGATGAATGCACTGCTGTACCAGTAAATAGCAAATTTATTATGGAGTGTTACTCGGGCTCTTACAAATGAGCCACTCGAGTCAGATCACTCCTCAATCTCTGTGGCTGCCTTTGCGTGTCTTCTACCTAGGAAGGTGATGCTTTGAAATCGTGTTAAGAATTTTAATCACAGATATTCAGTACACATTGTATAGGTGGGAAAAAAAAGCGGGGGCGGGCTCCTGCTTCCCCGACTCACATTCAACCCCTGCAGTTTTCCTCACCTTGGATGATGTATTCAAGACTTTGATTCATTTTTCCATATTATAACCATCTCTTTCACAGCTGGGGTGAAGGAAAGGAGTGACGGTGCTACACAGCTACAGGGAAAGTCCTACTTTAAGGGTCAGAAGACTTTTAAAAGTCATGTGCTTGAGGCTTGGGGTTCCTTTTCTCCACTGTGTCTGAGAAGGGCTATATTGATGCTCCTGACCCCTTCAGACCATCATGCCAAGGAAAATCTGGCCATGTGCTAGCTTGGCTCCACTAAAATTGAGCTGTTCACCCTGGTCTTATAGCTATCATTATTTTTAAATTGTTGCACACTAACAGGGATTAGATCATTTAATCCGTTCTGCAGCACTAAGAAATACAGGCACTATTACTAGCTCCTACTTTCCACAGGAGAAAATGGGAGCTTGGGGAGTTTAAATAACCACATCTACGGTCCCATCGACAATAAGAACACTTTCAAATGCGCGTCTGTGTGCCTGCAAGCCTGAATGTTAACACTGCACAACTCAACTGCCCCAGAGCTCCAGCGGGGGGAGTTAAATCCAGAACTCTCCCAATCACCAGAGAAACATGCTGATAGGTTGTGCTGCAGATATGACTCTCCCAAACTCAGGGCCTGTTTCGGATGCTTTCAGCTCCCATTTTAAATGTAGCAGTCCAAGGATTGCTCTTGGCCTGTGCATTGGCTGCAGAATTTGAACCTTTGCTGGTATTCCTGAGACCCACCATTTCTCATTCTCTTAAGAGAGTTTGGTATTAACTATATATCCCTTCTTTTCCCTATGTATTTATATTAAAAAAACCTTTATTAAAAAAACTACATGTTTTTATGGCCTGGTAAAGGTAGCGATTTACTTGTTTAACCCAAAGGAAATTTTTAAATTATGACAATGATTGTCAAATGTATGCACAATTCCACTATCCTATTGAGCCTCATCATACCCCTATAAGGTGAATGCCATTAAATGTCAGTGCCAATGACAACTTAAAGTCTAGTCCACATACTGGTACCAATCCACAAACTGTTACTGGTCTGCAATCA
Organism: Trachypithecus francoisi; assembly: GCF_009764315.1. Taxonomy (NCBI): domain Eukaryota; kingdom Metazoa; phylum Chordata; class Mammalia; order Primates; family Cercopithecidae; genus Trachypithecus; species Trachypithecus francoisi. The sequence continues at coordinate 75,720,527 of NW_022681468.1, read as the reverse complement.
AATACTGTAGTAATTGAGAGTAAATGTCTGGAAACAAAAGCAATTTGACAGAGTAATTTTATGTCTGTCAAATTTAAGAATAAAACATTTAAACATTTCTAGGAATTTATTTTTATTGTGTTTTACAAAAGTATCACTCTATGACAGACTGGAAAATTTTTCGAAAATCTGGTTCTTTAACATAAGACAGTTTGAGAAACACTGGAATTGACTTTACAGCTAAGAGAACCAAGCTTTAACGAGGGAGATTAAGTAATACGCCCAAAGACACACAGCCTAAGGAAAATGGGATTGCCTTCCCCTTAACCATGGTTGTTGGAACTGTGGAACCCTGCTGCGAGTTTTTTTCTTCTTTTGCCTCCCTTGGGGTCTATGTTATAAATTTCTAGGTTTTAATCTGGCTGATTCCGATAACACAGGGCCAGGAGTTAAAGAGGTAACAGCCCTTCTCATTATTTACATTCAACAGCTTCTCCACTGTTCCCTTCTCGCCGTTCCTGCCTGCCTCTCCTTCCTCTGTCAATCAGGTCCCATGCAAGCAGGCCTGTATGGAACATCAATCCCAAGCAATTTCCATCTACCTTGGGGTTTGGGGTCATCATGCTTTGCAGCAATTCCAGTTTTACTCCTTGAATGAGATGATTTCTGGCAGTTTTATTCTAAAACCCAGATGTCAATTAAAGGATGCCAGAGGAAACATCTGCAGGGATCAACATTTTACAGGGCATGAGGCAGAGGCCGTACAGTGAGGACATCTCTCTGTCCAATGCTTTATGGGGGTCACTTTACCAAGGGCAAAACATCCCTTCCTAACTAGAAGTGATACACTGCAGAGAGTCGGTGTCCTTTCTTAGGGTAATCATGTTCCCACCCATCCCCGCTTTTGACATTGTACTTTGGCAAAAGAAAGTACCAACATGGCCAGTGTTACCAAATATAAGAACAGCTACTTTTTAAGACTTACAGTGCCTGTCCTCTTGAATAGAAAGTCATTAGAAAAAAATCTACCAAGTCAACCAGGAGAAACTTTACCACCAACAGGAATCAAACTTGAAGACAGACTTGTCTATATTCAGAAATCCTGCTCCCAAACACTGGGCAAAGCAGAGAGAACTGAGCTGTCAGATACAAACATGTCTGTCTCCTACCTACTCAAGTTGACAGGATTAATACTCTATGCCCAAAGGACACTTTTTCTTTTCTTTCTTCAGAAAGAAAAGATGAAACCAAAGGAATAGCTGGACCAATGAATCCAAAACTATATTCTGAGAGCCCTGGGGTTTCTGGGATAGTGTCATAGGATCATGGGAGATGGAGGAGGAAAGAAGGAGGAGAAGAAGAGGAGAGAATGGGCCTCTCCCTTCCTTCTTTAACTAGAGTAGTCTTGCTTTTATCCATTTCTCATTTAGCCTTCTCTGTAATATTCAATTTGAGGAAAACATTCTACTCTTTATTTAGAAAAAAAACTACTTATAGGCAGACCCCATTTTATTGCATTTTACTTTCACTTTGCAGATTTTGGATTTTTTACAAATCAGAGATTTGTGGCAACCCTACATCAAGCAAGACTCTTGGTGCCATTTTTCCAACAGCATCTGCTCATTTTATGTCTTTGCATCACATTTTGGTAATTCTCACAGTATTTCAAACTTTTTCACTATTATTATACCTGTTACAGTATATTATATCTATTACAGTGATTTGTGATCAGTGATCTTTGATGTTTGTAATTGTTTGTAATTGTTTCAGGGCATGACAAACCACATCCAAATAAGACGGCGAACTTAATAAATGTTGTTTGTGTTCTAACTGTTCCACTGACCATGCATTTATCCATCTCCCTCCCTCTCCTCAAGACTCCCTGTTCCCTGTGACACAATGATATTGAAATCAGGCCAGTTAATAATCCTACACTGGTCTCTAAGTGTTCAAGTGAAAGGAAGCGCCACACATCTCTCACTTTAAATCCAAAGACAGAAATGATTAAGCTTACTTAGTGAGGAAGGTATGTCAAAGGTATGTCAAAAGTCAAGATAGGCCAAGAGCTAGCCTTCTTGTGCCAAACAGCCAAGTTGTTGAATGAAAAGGACAAGTTCTTGAAGGAAATTAAAAATATTCTCCTGTGAACATACAAATGATAAGAAAACCAGGCAGCCTTATTGCTGATATGGAGAAAGTTTCAGAGACATACATGGAAGATCAAACCAGCTACAACATTCCCTTAAGCCAAAGTCTAATCCAGAGTGAGGCCCAATTCTCTTCAATTCTATAAAAACAGAGAGGTGAGGAAGCTGCAGAAGAAAAGTTTGAAGCTAGCAGAGTTTGGTTCATGAAGGTTAAGGGAAGAAGCCATTTCATAACACAAAAGTGCAAAGTGAAGCAGCAAGTACTGATGTAGAAACTGCAGCAAGTTATCCAGAAGATCTAGCTAAGATCATTGATGAAGGTGGCTATGATAAATGATAAACAACAGATTTTCAGTGAAGACAAAACAGTCTTCTGTTGGAAGAAGATGTCAACTAGGACTTTCACAGCTAAAGAGGAGAAGTCAATGCCTGACTTCAAAACTTCAAAGGACAGACTGACTCTCTTGTTAGGGGCTAATGCAGCTGGTTGAAGCCAATCCTCATTTCCCATTCTGAAGATCCTATGGCTTTTAAGAATTATGTTAAATCTACTCTTCCTGTACTTTATAAATGGAGCAATAAAGTTTGGATGTCATAACTTCTGCTTAGAGCATAGTTGCCGAATATTTTAAGCCCACTATTGAGACCTACTGTTTAAAACAAGATCTCTTGCAAAATATTACTGCTCACTGACAATGCACCTAGTCACCCAAGAGCTCTGATGAAGATGTACAAGGAAATTAATGTTGTTTTCATGCCTGCTAACACAACATCCATTCTGTAGTTCATGAATCCAAAAGTAATTTCAATTTTCAAGTCTTACTATTTAAGAAATTTATTTTTGCCAGATGCAGTGGCTCACACCTGTAATCACAGCAATTTGGGAGGCTGAGGTGGGAGAATTGCTTGAGGCCAGGAGTTCGAGACCAGCGTAGGCACCATAGTGAGATCCTGTCTCTGCAAAACTTAGCCAGGCATGGTGGCATGCACCTGTGGTCCTAGTTACTCAGGAGGCTGAGGTGGGAGGATCTTTTGAGCCCAGGAGATCAAGGCTGCAGTGAGCCATGATCGTGCACTTCAGTCTGGGTGACACAGCAAGACCCTGCCTCAAAAAAAAATTAAATAACTAAAAATTCAAAATAAAAATAAAAGAAATTTATTTTCTAAGGCTATATAGCTGTCACGGGTCTTGTGATTCTCTGATGAATATGGGAAAAATAAATCAAAAACTTTCTGGATAGCATTCACTATTCTAGATGCCATTAAGAACATTCATGATTCGTGGGAAGAGTCAAAAAACCAACATGAACAGGCATTTTGAAGAAGTTGATTCCAACCCTCATGGATGACTTTGAAGGGTTCAAGATTTTAGTAGAGGAAGTAAATGCAGATGTGGTGGAAACAGCAAGAGAATTAGAATTAGAAGTGGAGCCTGACAATGTGACAGAATTGCTACAATCTCATGATAAAATTTGAATGGATGAAGAGCTGCTTCCTATGGAAGAACAAAGAAAGTGCTTTCTTGAGATGGCATGTATTGATACTTCTCATGAAGATGCTATAAATACTGTTGAAATGACAAAAAAAAAAAGGATTTAGAATATTCCATAAACAGTTGATAAAGCAACATTATGGTGTCAGAGGACTGACTCCAATTTTGGAAGAAGTTCTACTGTGGGTAGAATGCTATCAAACAGCATCTCATGCTACAGAGAAATCTTTCATAAAAGGAAGAGTTGACTGATATAGCAAACTTCATTGTTGTCTTTTTTAAGAAATTGCTACAGCCACCTCAGCCTTCAGCAACCACCACCCTGATCAGTCAGCAGCCATGGATATCATCAAGACTTTCCATCAGCAAAAAGATTATGAGTTTTTAAAGCTTTTATTTTTATTTATTTATTTATTTTTCAGAGGGAGTCTTGCTCTTGTTGCCCAGGCTGGAGTGCAATGGCAAGGTCTCGGCTCACCACAACTTCCACCTCCCTGGATCCAAGCGATTCTCCTGCCTCAGCCTCCCGAGTAGCTAGGATTACAGGCACGTGCCACCATGCCCAGCTAATTTTGTATTTTTAGTAGAGATGGGGTTTCTCCATGTTGGTCAGGCTGGTCTCGAACTCCTGACTTCAGGTGATCCACCCACCTGGGCCTCCCAAAGTGCTGGGATTCCAGGCATGAGCCACTGCACCCAGCCGACATTTTATGGTTTTATAAGGCTCAGATGATCATTAGCATTTCTTAGAAATAAAGCATTTTTCACGAGGTCAGGAGATCGAGACCATCCTGGCTAACACGGTGAAACCCCGTCTCTACTAAAAAAATACAAAAAACTAGCCGGCGAGGTGGCGGGCGCCTGTAGTCCCAGCTACTCGGGAGGCTGAGGCAGGAGAATGGCGTAAACCCGGGAGGCGGAGCTTGCAGTGAGCTGAGATCCGGCCACTGCACTCCAGCCTGGGCAACGCAGCAAGACTCCGTCTCAAACAAACAAAGAAATAAAGCATTTTTCAATTAAGGTATGTACATTTTTTAGACATAAAGCTTTTGCACACTTAACAGACTATATCATAAACATAACTTTTACAGGCAATGGGCAACCAAAAAATGTTTGTGTCATTCACTTTATTGCAATATTTTGTTGTGGTGGTCTGGAACCTGAACCCACAATATCTGCTAGGTATGACTGTATTTAATCACAGTTTTGTTCATAAACATTTTGGTTTGAAATCAGAAAGTTATAAGCCTATTTTTGAATTGAACTGGGTTTTAATTTTTTTATTTTTGTAACTTGAAACTTTTATTTCAGAAATATTTGGCTCTAGAAATGAGTCAGACATCTCATTTTAACTGAGACATTTTTGCCAAACAAAATGAAAAGAAAATATGAATATTCCCTCCTCTTGAAAGAGAGATGTTGCTACAGGCTCTGACTTTTTTGTTGCTGTTACAAGAATTACTTAAACACTTGTTAAGGGAGATTTAATAATGGAAATGAGGAGCAGAGTAATGCCCTTTCTCCATTAAAATTTGTATTTGCATTTTACAAGATGCACTTAATTATTTTACAACTGAAGCTATTCTCTAAGGTCCTGGTCTGTACATAAGGAAAAACTTCTAACCATGGAAGTGATGGTTCTCTGGGCTCTATAGTTAACCAAATCCTTTTGTTGATAACAGTAGGAATCCCGTGAAATCCACTGGGAGATATGAGTGGGACAAGCTTCCCTATTGTATTCTAGGTTTGCAACCAAGAAACCAATAATTCAGCTGTGATGCAGCCATACCCAGAGATATTTTCCTTCTTGAAAAAATCCCAAGTTTCAATTTGGAATTTTGTCAGTGTTAAAATACCAGCATTAGTACCACGTTAAATTTGTTATCTTTATGGAACAATCTGGTCCCCATTAAAAGGTTGTTATTCTAAGATTCCTTTCCATAATAATCATAATTATGGCTCTAAATCCTTTATGTACATTATCTCTAATATGCATGGTAATCTGGTAAAAGAGGTATTATTATATCCACTTTATAAAGCAGGACATCAGAACTCTAAAAGTCAGATGACTTGCCTAGGACCATAGTACTGAAATAAATGGTATAACATGGTTCCAAGTTCTTCCTGACTGGAATCCATATAGCCACCTTGAGGGTAGGAAGAAGAGGATGAGTTAGCATCACTTTTATTGAGCATTTACTATATGCTAGGCACTGAGCAGGGCACTTTATATACACTATCATTTTTTAATCTTCACAACGCTACAAGATAGATGCTATAATTATCTCCATTTTACAGGTTAGGAAATGAACTGAGTCTTCACCTGGCTAAGTAACCCAAGTCATAGATCTGGAAATACATGAAGCCAGATCTAAGGCCCTGATCCATCTGACTCCAAAACACAAATAAGATCAAATTTATACTTCCAACAAAAAATTCTTCTTGAAAGATTACTTGCTTAGTCTCATGATGCTGCCATTGCTTAAAATTTTTCTAGAGCTCATCTTTGAAATTGCCTTCTTAGAATCAGTTTGTGAACCACACAGGAAAAATTGTTCCCTTAAACCAACTTTATAGTAATACTACATTCCAGATGACTTTTGGATTTTTCTAAAAATCAAATTTATCTCCAAAGGATAAAGATTTGATATTACTGAGACATTACTCACTTAGGGGCATAATTTCTATATGTTCTTTTAAAAGTGAGTATCTCACAGCTCATGATTACCTCTCAGTCCCATTGTCCGACCAACCTCAGCCACGTTCCCACACTGTCCCTATCCCCGGACATATTTTTTATGCAAGTTCTCATGTGATGATTCACAGAAGAAAGTCAGACATCTCTGTATGAAAGGAGCATGAACCAGAAGGAAGAAAAAGAGAATGATTATTTAGGAGAATTCTTAATCCCCCAAAATCCTCTTCATGACAACTCAGAGCCTTTTCCCATAAATGAACATTTTAACCTGGCAAAACAGTCCTATTACCCTGGAAATGACAGATCACTTTCAATATTAGCCTCAATTTTGCTGAAACCTTCTCAAAAGGGCAGATGAAGCTTGTGTACCTGTAGCCATTGAGCATTTTGATGAAAATTAGTATCATTTTGAAATTCCAAATCACTCATAGGGTGTCACTTTTGAGCTAAAATCCTACTAAGTTGGGGAGAGATTGGCATTTAAACAGATGTCAGCAGTGTTTGGGGAAATGTAAATTGAGGTACAGATGGTGACTGCTAGGGAGTTAAGAGCATCTGTGTTCTAGGAGGAAAAAAAAACTATATTTGTGAAGAAAAAATTTTAAATATTAACTGAAATTCCCAACTCGATTTTGAAAGAAGACAAGAATATATTCTCATTGGATGGCACTGTTTGATAAGTTTCTTATCATGTCAAAGATGACTTGAATTTCTGGATCCTGGATCTAAATTAGATTCAAGATGGGGAATTATATCCTATATCTTCAGTAAGCCAAAATTAGAACTTCTACTCCAAAAGCACAACTAACTGAGGGTTAACATGGTCAAGTAACCCAAGTCATACATTTGAAATATATGAAGCCTAGATTTTGGATTCTTCTATTTCAGTCAATTACATACCTCAGTGTAAGCTGTAAGGAAAACATCAGTTATCTGTGATACAGGTTAAGAGCAGGGCTCTGGAGACAAAGAGGCTGAGTTCAAATTCTAGCACTGCCCCTTTGTAGCTGTGTGACCTGGGGACACATTATTTAATTTCTCTAGGCCTCAGTTTCCTCATTTGTAAAATGAAGATAAAAATAATAATACCTAACCCCACAGGATTGTTTTGAGGATCAGAGCTACATGTGAAGCACATAAAGCCTATGGTAAGCCTCACTAAAAGTTAGCTAGTATTAAAATAGGCTTTCTTTCTAATCCTAGCAGATCTATATAGGACTGGATATCACTAACCTACTCTCTCCCCAGGTCTCACTATCATGACCTAGTGAGAACAACAAGCTGTAAATCTCAGAAACTGGGAAATCCATAGTTTGTGCAGATCACCAGGCTTTAACAAAGGTCCTTTGTTCTCCCTTCTAATGGTCCTCTAGAGATTTCCCATCAAAAGAATCAGTCACTCTGAATATGAACACCTAAAAGTTTTTGTTTTGTTTTATTTTGTTACTGTCGAGTTTATTTTTGTTGCGGTCAAAAACACCTAACATAAAATTTCTCATCTCAACCATTTTTAACACTACTATTTGTAGTTTTAGGTTAGTCCTTTTTGTGAGACGCAGAAACCTTTTCAGGTCACCAGGACAATTCAGAAAGTTACATTTCCATTAATGTCATTAGTGTTCTAGAAACCGAGTGTGCTAAAACACTTTTCCACTAAAAGATCTAATTTACAAGGTGGAGAAGACTGAACCAACATCCCTCTATTCTGTGTGTGTGTTTGTTTGTTTGTTTGCCCCTAAGGATTCTTATGCTCAGCTGCTCATATTAATCTAGTTTTTCAATGAGTTTTCCCCTTAAGGGAAAATCAAGAAACCAAAAGGTTAATCAATGCAGTCATATTAGGGAGCCATGTAGGAACCATATCAAAATCCAGACTCCCAGGTTAGAGTTTAATGTGCTGTACGTCTTCCTGATTGGAATGAGTTTATGCATTAGACACCATACACAAATGGATGCATTTAACTTCTTTCACGGCATACCCGCAAACTCATTTACTGGATCCATAAGCACTTGTAAACATTGCTAATGGAGTTTGCTAAATGAATATTATAAACGTAATCCAAATGAGCTCTCCATGGAAATTGCAAATCATATGAAAAATATAGTGCATTTGGTTATAGCACATTTCAGGAATGGTATGTTTTAGTTAATTGAGTTAGTATATTATACATGGTTAAATGTCAGTACTAACACCTAGAAAAAAATATAACTCTGCTTGCTTAATATCATTCAACTGAGGATATTAAATATTATATAATCCATAAATCAAAGGTACTTTATTACTAAAGTAGATCTTTCTGGCTCACACTGTATCCCTGAGAGGAAGCTAGGGCTCTTAAAAAGATATGTAAACTCCTTTGGCCTGTTAGAGTTATCATTAGGATCCCTGAAACAGTTTTCAAAATGGTGTGCCCTGGTGGCTTGAAATAATTACTACATCTTTCTGAAGACATTCACATTGGGATTTGAATCAAAAGTTATGCTCTTTAATTAATGAAACTACAGAGGCAGTTTTAAACATATGGTAGTCTTTTTCTTTCCTTCTTTTTCAAATACTGTTATATTTTCTACTGTTTTCTATAATTTACAGTTACTTTATTTGAATGAAAATTCCGTTTTAAAGTCATCTCTTGCCCAAAGTGGAAGCAAGCCATAATCTGAGACTTCCAAAGGTTTTCTTATCTTGATGATGATGTATTTCAGGTATTTGCAAATTCAAAACACTAGTCACAAATGAAAGTCTGATGCTCATAGGAGTTCAATCCTCTCACAATGTGAACTTTCATTCTTTTGTTTCATAGAGTAAGAGACTGAATATACAAATGGACAGTGGTCAGACCATATGTAAAAATACAGCTTTGACTCCTGAAATGGAGTCATCTTCCCAGGAAACCAACCCATCATCGATAATAGCTGGCCTCCTATAAGTCAGACTTGTAGGAAATCAGACTGTTATCTCTGGTAACAATCCAGAAAGCCAAACAATTACCTCTGGAACAGTCAGCCCCAAATGACCAGGACTTAATTAATAACCCACATCTTGTTTAATCTTTGTCCGTGCTCCCAACTTAGGATCAACCACAGAAAGCTAAATATGCACCCTTAATAAATCACATCAGATGCCCTGCTTCTATTAGTAGTTAGTTCATCTACAGCTTCCCAGTGCCAATAGCCTCCAGTCAGGGCATCCCTGAAGCTTTCCCTTTGTCTAATGTGAAGTTTCTCCACTTCTCTACCTGCCTTTGAGTCTCTGCCAAAACAAAAGTGACAGTGATTGCTGTAGCTGACTCCCTTTCTAAAGCAATCTCTGAATAAATGAGCATTGCTTGTTCTCATTTGGTTGGTCTTTGCTTATTTCTACACGAACAACCCAGATAATGTTTTAGAGACCAAAGTAAATGCTGAAATACAATTTATCTGGCATACAGAAAGAACTGTTCTGGTTTATATTCTTGTAGAGATTATCATTTGAAGCATTACAGAGTCTATATCATTCTGGAAGAAACTCTTATTGAGAGATACTTGTCATGTATATAAACAGACTTCCCAGGACAAGAAGGTATGAGCCAAGCTATTATATGATATCATGAAACTTTCCTTTTTTTTTTTTTTTTTTTTTTTTTTTGAGACAGAGTGGAAGTGCAGTGGCACTGTCTTGGCTCACTGTAACCTCCACCTCCTGAATTCAAGTGATTCTCCTGCCTCAGCCTCCTGAGTAGCTAGGGATTACAGGCACCCGCCACCATGCCTGGCTGGTTTTTGTATTTTTAGTAGAGACAGGGTTTCACCATGTTGGCCAGGCTGGTCTCAAACTCCTGACCTCAGGCAATTTGCCCAACTCAGCCTCCCAAAGTGCTGGGATTACAGGCATGAGCCACTACGCCTGGCCGAAGCTACTTCTTCATAGCTATTTTTTCTTAATACCCAGAGTGATATAGCCCAACTGGATTATTCCTCTAGCTACCAAGTACTAGATTCACCTCTTTTTGAGCTCATCTTGGATGTTATTTCTTGATTCCTTATTCAAAGCAAATACTAGACATCGAAGGCTATGTTTGTAAATGCAAAGATAATAATGAAAATGGACCCCCCAGCCCTCACCCCAGTCCCCAGTGCCCAGGAAAGAAAAGCATTAGTGTATGACCTTTCCCTTTTTTCAGTTTCATAATGTTGTTTTATTTTTACCTCATTTTTATTCTTTTCTAACTTGGGTGGAGTTCTTAGGCTAAATAGAGACTGGAAAACAACCTAAAATAATAACTTACCTTTGGTAGCTGAGGATGAAATTGTGCTGAGTAAACAAATACTATGACTAGTAAATCAGTATACCTACCAAACATTAATGCCTAAGTTTTAGAACAATAGGTCAAATGTTATTTTTTCACTTATATTAAATAAAATGTGTGTTTTTGTTTGTTTAGGATTTTTTTCTAAATCTAAAAGTGTTTTAAGAATCATGCCGAAGTTATCATTATGAACACCAATTATCATTATATACATAAAGCATAAACATGCATTGATTTGGCCCAGATAAAAGGAGTTTTCCAAGGAGATATGCATTTTTTTTTCCCAAAAGATGCCACCAACTTCTATGACTTTCAACAGGACTCAAGATACTATTAGGGGATAAAAATGCATTTATTACCCAGGTAGGTCTGAGACTGCAGCACAAAATGTAAGGGCTTATTTTCTCTTTAATGGGCATACCTCAGATGCTACTGAGAATCATAAATCTCTTTTACATCACTATAGGATTTTCGTAACAGGAGATCTTTAGACATGACATAAAAATATTCCCTTCATAATGAAGCTTATCCTATATTTCCAATTAGTTTAGCAGACCTTCAGTGCATTTTTCTGTTTCTTCCATTCCATTTTTATGATGAGGTGGCTAAAACTCAACATCACATTCTAGACAAGGATATGCTGTCAATTTATATAATGGCACCTTAATATTGTCCACATTATTCTCACTCCTCTTCCAGTGGCTTATTTTTAGCACTGTTGCACATTGAGCAAGGCTTATGATCTTTCTCTTGGAAGGTTATGGCTAATTCAATGCCCATCACTGTGTATGATTAGCTTAAATTGTTCTTTCAGATGTGGATCACCTCACACTTGCCTGTTTCAGATTTCATCTTCATCATATTGTCCAATTACCTGGTTTTGTTAAGTCTTGCTGGAATCTCTTATGGTCCTTATTGGACTGAAAATTTAGGGTCATTGAATAATATCACTCCTTTATTCACCTCATCTTATAAATGGTTAATAAATATATTCAACAACAAAGATCTTTTCTGGCACAGATCTCCAGGGCATTCAGCTATTAACCTCATTCTGTATCCACAACCGGACCCACTGCCATTCTCTCAGGGCTCTTTCCCCATCTTTTTAATCCCTGGTCTGGCTTTTACCTCTGAGGCTACAATGACAAGGTTTTCTTATCAGCTACTTGAAAGGTAATTTCGAAATGCCTGTATGGGTCAAAAAAGCTCATATGCATGCCTGGCAGTGTTCATGTGATCAAAACTTAAATGGCAACCAGCATACACAATACCGTAGCCCGAGTTACACTGATGAGCCATTTTGTATGCTGCTCCCCTTTCTCTTTCTCTCTCTTTCCCTCTTTCTTTTTGTTAGAGGAATAAGATGCTTACTTTCAGTTACTTATAAGCCCTCTGGGCTCCTCTTATTAGAGGAGTCTTTGGACCTACCATCTGCCCACTCTACCTCCTTATCTGTTTAAAATAGTAACTGGATTTGACTTGAAACTGACATGATTGTGAGGTGGTTTATGATTCACACAAAGTGCATTATTTATCTTTTCCTATGGAAACCACACAGCCTAAAGAAAAGAATAAAGTTTCAATATCATCTCGAGAAAAGGAAAGGTTTTACATTGCCAAATGAGTCAATATGAGGAGTCAATTCAAAATTGATTCTTCTGAACATTGGCCAAACAAGGAAATAAAGTATGTCTTAAAGGGTTGGTTATTCACTCCCATGGCATAGTTTGACTTATATACAACTTTCTGGCAAGACACCCTCAACTACAGGGATGTGTGTGTGTGTGTGTGTGTGTGTGTGTGTGTTTGGCTCTGTATAAATGTGAATCCTTAATTCAAGTTCAATGTGCATTGCCACCTTATCATCCTAACTACACAGAATTTTATACTCTAGCTAAAACTAACATAACCCCCTCTTGGATCACCCCCAGATAAGTTTCAAAATGCCTCCTCAGAGCTCTTAGGTAAGTGGTGTCTCATTTAAGGTAAGTGGTATCTAATTTCAACTTAACAGTTTGAAATCACATAAATAGTGATAGATTCCATTTCCCTTTCAGATTCTAGCAGCAGTTAAAAGAACCAAGAGGAAGAAGTGGTTATCTGGACAGGGCACTCATTTCAAAACATGTATTACATTTTCAAAGATCCTAAAATTGCTAATGATAAACCACTTAATGGCACAAACTCTCTCTTCACCAAGAGCATTTTTTGCTGCCCTAGTTGTCACCCTTAAAACAAAATGTGTGGGAACAATCGTAAGGCTGCCCTTTTAAATTAGAAAAATCATACAGAGCAAGAGCAGATAAAGTAATGTCTCAGTGGCAAAAGGTACATTCCACAGTTCTCAAATCCCCTTCCAAACCCAAAATTGAGAGTTGTTTCATACCTAGATAATTTGTAGATTCACACTAATGTGTGTCTGCTATTTCAAAGCTGGTATGTTGTGAAGTCTTCCTTAATATCTAGTACATTTATGATGGTTTTGGAAAAATTATCATCTAGCATTACCATTGCCACTACTAGCATAAATCAAGTAGTTCTGGGTTGTGCAAAGTGGGGATAAAATCATATCAAGCTGAACAACAGATGCCAAAAGAAGGTGATCATCTCAGAGGTGAATAATACCTTGAGGGGAGATACCATATCTTCACTTAGTTCTTTCACGGATTTTTAGTTCCAGGCATTTGGTTCAACCATCAGTTGTTTCATTGAGTTAGACAAGCCTGTGCTGTGTTCTGGTTTGGCTATGAATTTATTCAGTTAACAAAGATTGTTTACTGCCACTGTATGGCATTACTCATGATACCTATGAGTATAAAAGTGAAAACAAGTATCAGAACTTAAATGTCTCCTCTCAGGACTCCACCTTGTCTAGGTTTCCTCATCCTAATTTTCTTTTGACATTTTATGATTTTAAGATATCATAAAGATGACAGCAACAGAGGACCATTTTATCCCCACTTTGCACAACCCATAACTACTTGATTTATCCTAGTAGTGGCAATGCTAGTGCTAGATGATAATTTCTCCAAAACCATCATACATGTACTAGATATTAAGGAAGACTTCACAACAGCTTTGAAACAGCAGGCACACATTAGTCTGCATCTATAGATTACCTAGGTATGAAACTGAACTCTCAATTTTAGGTTTGGAAGGGGATTTTAAGATGTCATTAAGATATCACCTGAAGATTGTTACCATACAGAGAACAGTGGGAAAATCTCTTATTTTATATATTTGCATTTTTCCTTGCCTTCTCCACTTCTTTTATAGAGCATGTTGTCATGCTAACTGAAGCACCAGAGTGTAGCATGCAACAACATGGACAACATGTCTGAATTTAGTTAAGCCTGCAAAGCTTGAACAGTCATTCAAGATATTCACATAAAGACCTGGCTAATGTCACCCATTCTTAGCATCAGGATCTGTGAAATGATCACCTCTAGTAAATTTCTATTTTTAAATCTATTGAGTGAAGTGAAAAGTGTTTCACTATCAGTGCCTTATTCTTTAATTATAAAGCTCTATTAAGTTTCAGTTGTCATCTCAAAAAGATGGAGGAAAAGGGAAATAAGTTCTAAGTTAATACCTTTCATGTTGCTGGTGGGCCAGGAAGCAGGAGGTGAATTCATTTTCCATATGAGATAATATATTTTAGCAGAAATCCTTTATTTCATTTTCGTTTTTAATTTGAATTGACAGCATAAACAATAGCCTGGATTCCTGCTTCCTGCTAAGCTATTTATTTTTGCAAGACTTATGTTGTCATATTAAGACTCTTTTTTCTGATTACTCAATAAATCTCTGGTACTTACAGAATTCATGCCATTTATTCCTATACATCATAAATGATTTGATTATATTTTATAATATTAATATATAAAATGATAGTATTTTAATTTTTTTTTTTTTTTTGAGACAGAATCTTGTTCTGTTGCCCAGACTGGAGTGCAATGGCACGATCTTGGCTCACTGCAACCTCCACCTCCCAGGTTCAAGCGATTCTCCTGCCTCAGCCTCCTGGGTAGCTGGGATTACAGGCGCTGCCACCACACCCAGCTAACTTTTGTATTTTTAGTAAAGACGGGGTTTTACCATGTTGGTCAGGCTGATCTGGAACTCTTGACCTCGTGATCCACCCACCTCAGCCTCCCAGAGTGCTAGGAATACAGGCATGAGCCACTGCGCCTGGCCAATATTTTAATTTTTATGAAAAATGTTTCCAATGTTTTCCAAACATTAAGATATATCGGCCTAGCATGGTGGCTCACCGCCTGTAATCCCAGCACTTTGGGAGGCTGAGGGGGTGGATCACCTCAGGTTAGGAGTTCAAGCCCAGCCTGGCCAACATGGTGAAGCCCCATCTCTACGGAAAATACAAAAATTCTCTGGGCGTGGTGGCAGGCACCTGTAATCTCAGCTACTCGGGAGGCTGAGGTGGGAGAATTGCTGGAACCCGGGAGGCGGAGGTTGCAGTGAGCCAAGATCGTGCCATTGCACTCCAGCCCAGGCCAACAACAGCAAGACTCCATCTCAAAAAAATAATAATAATAATAACAACAACAACAACAAAAAAGATATATCACTACTCCCAAAGTCTTAACTAAGATTGTTCTCTACATTGAAGCCACTATTTTCTCCCTGATAATCATGCTCTCAAAGCCCAAGAGGGTTGCACAAATTGTTACTCCCCATTATCTCTTTCCTAATATCTGGCCATTTTTATCATCATCTCTCTCTTAAAAATTCAGCTGGCGGAGTTTTCTTTTTAACCCTTTCCAATCAACAGTACCTCCCAAAAATGAGGAATAAGGAGAAAGAGGAAAAGAAGCAAAAATGGAAGAAAAGTTTTGAAAGGTTTTCTGGTGGTTTTGATAAGCAGTTAAAAATAACCAACTTTGTGCTTTTGGGTTTGCTGGAGTTGCTTGACAAGAATGGCTGGGGGCCCAGGAAGCAGTCGTTGGACCTCTGGCTCTCTGCTCACCTGTTATTGTATTTACCCAGAGAGTGCTGAAGCAACATTGCGGAATGCTTGGTCACAATCTCCTTCTATTCATCTTGTTCTACTGCCTCAATTTGGCCTCAGAAAAGGAGAGGGAAAGGAGGAATTAGGAAGTACAAAATGGGGAACAGAGAGTACATTGAATGGATCTTTGCCCTTTAAATAACCCATAAAGAGTTTTGGTTATCATACTTTGTGTGACTACCATCAATCCTGCATTGAGATCTTAGCTTTTTCAGTAAGTGACCTGACTTTAAAATAGGACAATTTACCTATTCTGGACAGCATCAACAATAAAGGAAAACATTGCACATAGTCTTATTTATTCTTTATTTGCAACTTTAGAGAGTAGGATTATTTAGAGTGGGATCATTGAACAAACACACTTTTGTTTTGCAGTTACTCTTGTTATTGTACATTTCACACTGATTTTTGCTGCTTGTGTTCAGCTCTTTCAATGTGCCCTGATTTTTACATATATATATAAATATATGTATAATATATACATATATTTAAAAAACCTTTATTCCTCTCTGCACATAGACTTATTTATTTATTATTCAGTCCTTCAAAAATTTACTTTCAAATAAAGATGTAAGCCCATAGAAAAGCATTCCGCCTGATTCCCAGAACTTAGCACAAATCCTGGCGTAATCCAGTCTTAGAAAAAATACTATAAAGAAGTATATAAGAGCTCAAATATAATGTAAAATTGTAATAATTCAAACGATATCAACAGGTTCTCCATGCTAAGTGCTTCAGAAATGCATCATTCTTTTTCTAAAGCTCTGTGGAGCTGAGACAAAATTCTTCCCCAAAACAACAGAAAAAGTGAATGATGACTAACTAAAGTAATTTGCTCCCAATTTTCTGACCAGCCTGTACTGTGTAGGAGCCCGGCCTCACTCTCACCTTTGGTGTTTGGATCAAGACTCTGCAGGCAGGACCTGTTATCTAGAAACCATATCTTAAGGTGTCAAGTGTCATAAAGCTGACCAACTTATAATCCTGTATTTGTCTCTCAAATACCCTTGGTTTTATCATCCATGGAAGCAATCTCACAAACAGCAAAGCAGAGAGGAATAAAGATTTTTTAAATATATGTATATATTATACATATATTTATATATACATATATAAATCAGGACACATTGAAAGAGCTGAACACTTAAGCAGCAAAAATCATTGTGATATGTACAATAACAAGAGTAACTGCAAAACTAAAGTGTGTTTGTTCAATGACCCCATGATAAATAATCCTACTCTCTAAAGTTGCAAATAAAGAATAAATAAGACTATGTGCAATGTTTTCCTTTATTGTTGATGCTGTCCAGAATAGGTAAATTGTCCTATTTTAAAGTCAGGTCACTTACTGAAAAAGCCAAGATCTCAATGCAGGATTGATGATAGTCACACAAAGTTAAGGGGTTGGTTGATACCTGGTAAAGACTATGTGAGCTGAGCCATCAAGTCAGTTTATCTCAAAGACCCCCAAATATGTGGTCTGTCCTCAAAAAAATAAACATTTTTAAAACCAAAATTGTATAAAATATACACCGAATACAAGTTAAACTAAGGAAGAACAATAGTGACATTAACTATGCCATCAGCCCAGACACTCACCCACAGAACTAGAATCTTCTGAGCTCATTTTAATGACTGTAAGTATTTCATTAAAGCTTCAATATACCAAATATATTCATTATCTTCCAGGTTTTCAGGACCTGATTACTAACATGATCTTCTGAAATATTGTGCTTTTAAGTTAAAACAGACAAACAAATTCAGTACAACATAAGCTGGTTCTGTGGAGGTTATCTCAGTGCTCTGAAATTCTTACTCATCTGCTTTGGCTATGCAAGTAGTGACCCAGTGCCCTGATTTGGGTCATCATTTCACAAAAAGCCAACTTAGTTACTTGATTTAAAAAAAAAAAAAATCAAGTACAGAGTCTGAATAGTAAATATTTCTATTTGAAGTGTGAACACAAACATGTTTCCTTAGCAGTTTATCCACTGGGAAATACTTTTAGAGATGGGTGATGCTGTTCTTTCTCTAAGTACTCCTAAAGCAAAAATGTGTGTGATTTATTTCTAAACTCAAGAAATGGCATTAATTCAAAAACCAGGTGCCACAAACCTGACAAAGTTAAACGGTGCTTCCAGTGCACCTTGTTTGCTGTGTTTTCTCTTTCACGAGCTGTTCTGGTCTAAATGGAGTCCCTCGGATTTCCTCTGTTTTCTGCTGCTTTCATCATATGTTACACCATAGATAAGCCCAGATCATTGTCCATCTAAACCCAGAGCAATTTTAATTGGAAAAAAAAAAAGAGTATTCAAAAGTTGAACATTAAGACTTTAAAAGTCACAAAGTAATAATAGTGAAATAGTATCTCATTTCCTTCTGTTGCTTGATTCCAGGTGAAACCAATTGTGGTTTGTTGGAGCTTTCTGATTTGGAAGATGAAAATGTCAGAAATCTAAGCATCTAAGAAGTATCCACTTAAAATGGCTAGTTGGGAGAAAACCAGCCAGAGGAGTTAAAAAAAAAAAAAAAGTATAAAAGCAAGGGTCTATTGTTTCGTTAAGAAAACAACAAAGGTATCTAAAATCTGAATGAGAAAATACTTAAAGAACAGAGAAATGTATTTAATTAGCTATAAAACTAAAATAAATCTCTCAGGTTTTAAATTTCATAATTTCCCTATGACAACAGGATTAGGGTTCTGGGGAATACACCAAACTGGGCCTCACATACACCATCTCAGCAAAAAAAAAAAAAAAATAGCAGAGGAGACACACCACAGCAAAGTGAATCATGATGTCTATCTTCATGATAGCTATATCGTGCCACATGTTTAATACACTGAGCTCCCCCAAGGAAATAAAAACACTTTCTCCTTCAATTAACTGATTTTTTTTTTCCGAGACAGAGTCTCGCTCTGTCACCCAGGCTGGAGTACAGTGGCGTGATCATGGCTCACAGTAGTCTTGACCTCCCATACACCCACCTCTTAGTCTCCCAAGTAGCTGGGACTACAATAAGTAGCTGAGGGCCACCATGACTATTTTTTTTTTTCGTAGAGATAGGGTTTCACCATGTTGTCCAGGCTGGTCTCAAACTCCTGGGCTGAAGCAATCCACCTGCCTCAGACTCTGGATGCCTTTTAATTCCTTCTTTTGCCTGATTACTCTGGTTGGGACTTCCAGTACTATATTGAATAGGAGTGGTGAGAATGGGCAGCCTTGTCTTATTCTAGTTCTCAGGGGAAATGTTTCCAGCTTTTTCACATTCAATATGATGTTGGCTGTGAGTTTGTCATAGACAGCTCTTATTTTGAGGTATGTTCCTTCAATGCTTACTTCCTTGAGGGTTTTATCATGAAGGGATACTGGATTTTGTCTAAAGCTTTTCTGAATCAATTGAGATGATCATATGGTTTTTGTTTTCAATTCTGTTTATATGGTGAATCACATTCATCAATTTGCATATGTTGAAATAACATTGCATTTGAGGAATGAAGCCTATTGGGTCACGGTGAATTAACTTTTTGATGTGCTGTTGGATTCAGTTTGCCAGTATTTTGTTAATGATTTTTGCATCTATGTTCATCAGAGATAGTAGCCTCTGGTTTTCTTTTTCCCTGTTTCATTTCCAGGTTTTGGCATTAGGGTGATGCTGGCTTTGTAGAATGAGTTACAGAGGAGCCACTCCTCCTCAATTTTTTGCACTAGTTTCAGTAGAATTGCTACCAGCTCTTCTTTGTATGTCTGGTACAATATGGCTGTGAATCCATCTGATCCAGAGCTTTTTTTTTTTTTGATTAGTAGGCTTTTTACTACCAATTCAGTTTTGGAATTTGATATTGATCTGTTCATGGTTTCAATTTCTTCCTGATTCAATCTTGGGAGAGTGTGTGTTTCCATAAATGTATCCATTTCCTCTAGATTTTCTAATTTGTGTGTGTAGAGGTGTTCATAAAGTCTCTGAGGATGTTTTGTATTACTGTGGTATCAGTTGTAATGTCACCTTTGTCATTTCTGATCGTGCTTATTTGAGACTTCTCTTTTTTCTTTGTTAATCTAGTAAGTGATCTATCAGTCTTATTTATCCTTTCAAAGAACTAACTTTCGATTTTATTGATTCTTTGTATAAATCTTTGCATCTCAATTTCATTCAGTTCTTCTCTTATTTTAATTATTTCTTTTCTTCTGCTAGCTTTGGGGTTAGTTTGTTCTGGTTTTTCTAGTTCCTTTAGGTGTAATGTTAGATTGTGAATTTGAGATCTTTCTAACTTTTTAAGGTAGCCATTTAATGCTATAAGCTTTTCTCCTAACACAGCTTTTGCTGCATCCCAGAGATTTTAGCATGTTGTGTCTCTGTTTTCATTAATTTCTGCCTTAATTTTGTTGTTTACCCAAAACTCATTCGGGATCAAATTGTTTAATTTCCATGCAATTGTGTGGTTTTGAGAGTAATGCCCTTATTTGTCCTTTTTTACTTTTTGTTGTTGGTTTAAAGTCAGTTTTATCTGATATAAGAAGAACAACCCTTGCCCTTTTTTTGCTTTCCGTTTGCATGATACATCTTTCTCTAATCCTTTACTTTGAGCCTATGGATTGTTATATGTGAGATTGGTCTCTTGAAGACAGCAGACAGATGGGTCTTATTTTTTTATCCAACTGACACTCTGTGCCTTTTAAGTGGGATGGTTAGACCATTTACATTCAAAGTAAATATTGACACATGAGGCTTTGATTGTATCATGAACTTGTTAGCTGGTTGCTTTATAGTTTCTATTGTGTGGTTGCTTAAAGTGTTGGTTGGCTATGTACTTTAGTATATTTTTGTGGTAGCAGGTATCGTTCTTGTTTCCATGTTTAGAACACCCTTAAGGATCTCTTATAGGCCTGGTCTACTGGTAGTAAATTCGCTTAGCACTTGCTGGCTTGGAAAAAAATTTATTTCTCTTTTGCTTATGAAGCTTAGTTTGGTGGGATAAGAAATTCCTGGCTGGAATTTCTTTTATTTAAGAATGCTTAAAATAGGCCCCCAGTATCTCCTGGCTTGTAAGATTTCTGCTGAGTCAATTTTCTTTTTGAAGACATTAGGTAATATATTTTTCAAATTAATCCTTTTCCCTAAAAAGTCAAAGCTGGTGTTTATACAGTTCACACCAGTATAGTCATGCCAGTTATACACAATTGACAACCACTCTGATTAGTCAGAATTAGTGCCTGTGTTGATTGGTTGGTGGATATTTTGAATAACATCCCTCCCTACCTGAAGTTAGTATGTATGCTTACTTTTTTGTTATTTATATTCATTGTTGGGCCAGATGGATCTGATAGGAAAGCCCAAATTTACTTTTAACTACTTAGATTTTAATCCAAGTTCTACAGTTTAACTAGTTTTGTGACTAATTTCTGGAGATTAATTTTCTCATCTGTAATAGAAAGATAGCAACATATGTCATTACATATATATTATACGTTTACTGAGAAGATAAATTTAATTCATGAAGAGTGTTTTGATCAGTACTGATTCTTGGTAAAGTGTTCCACTACTGGTAGCTATTATTAGGCATTTAAAGGCCAAACCTCTAACTGCCTATTATTAGGCATTTAAAGTCCTAACCTCTAACTGCACTCTTCTCACATACTTTCAACATTCCTCTCCTGATAAAATAAAGGGAGGGATTAAGATTAATTTCATAAGCATTGTAGATTATCTGACATAGAAAAGGACAGAAAAAGGAGACAGAAAAATATAATTTTAAGACAACCTCTTCAAGCTCAAGACAGACTTCCTAAACAGACATCACCTGCCTGGAAAGAAGTTACAAATATCAAGTGAGTCCAAACACAGTATATAATATATTTTCAAATATTTCATGCCTTGAGGATTGATTTGTATTTTGTGAGAAAATCCTTTAATCTTGTATTTATGTAATGTTTATATAACACAATTCCTTATAGAAATTTGTAAGCTAGTTTCTTCCTTTCTGTAATATACATTCATCTGGGTTAAATAATGGTTAACATTTATTGAATGCTTATGAAGTATCAGGCACTATTCTAGGTGCTTTATGCATATTAACTATCTTAATTCTTCCAACAAACCTATGCAGTATAAGTACTATTATTATTTCCATCTTCCAGAAGACTAAGCTAATCCATAGAAATGTCTTTAAATTTACTATAGATTATACACCCAGCAATGATGAACCTGAGATTTGACCTACCATGTGGCTGTAGAGCTCTTTCTATCAGCCATTCTACTATACAGTTTCTTTTCTGGATACAACATATGTACAATTTCCTAGTCTCTTTTATAGATGTGACTATTTCAGATGATAAAAAACAATTGAATTAACAATTGGACCCAAATGCACAGCTACCATTTGCCACTTCCTGCATAGGTCATTCCAAACACGTGTTTTGAATTAATTGAGTATAAAAGTCTTTGAAATAAATTTTGGAAATAAGAGTTGACCAAGTAAATTCAAGAAAGGATACACTCAAATAG
Organism: Trachypithecus francoisi; assembly: GCF_009764315.1. NCBI lineage: Eukaryota > Metazoa > Chordata > Mammalia > Primates > Cercopithecidae > Trachypithecus > Trachypithecus francoisi. The sequence goes on along the minus strand of NW_022681468.1, from coordinate 75,698,392 downwards.
AAATGGACGCTGATCAAGCAAAGTATGTTTTGTTAGTTTACTAGTGATGTCCAAAAAAGCATTACAAATTATATTTGGATCCACCTATTTCAGATAGATCTCTATGCCAATACCTCTCAGTTTTATTTTTTTAAATAATATTGGTTTAGGTTAGAAAAATAATCTATGATATTCATGGACATATAGGAAACATGAAAAAGCACAAAGGAGAAACTAAAAATCCACCATTATCCTACCTTCCCAAAACAGTCATTCTTAATAATTGAGTTCTGTTACCTTATAGTTTTCTAGGGAACAAAAATATTACTTCATTAAGAATCATTAATAATTATATAAAAACATAATTTTCAATTATTGATAATTGAGGAGACTTGAACCCACAGTAATCATGGAAAGCAGTTTGGAGATTTCTGAAAGAACTTCAAGCAGAGCTACCATTTGACCCAACCATTCCATTAATGGGTATATATCCAAAAGAAAACAAATTGTTCTATCAACATGAAATATTATCCATAAAAAGAACGAAATCATATTCTTTGCACCAACATGGATGCAGCTGGAGGCCATTATCCTAAATGAATTAACACTTAGCTCTAATAAATAATTAATGTATTCACAAATATACATATGCAACAAAGTATTAATAATACATAGGCATAACTAGGAATATGGGCTTTAGAATCATGCGTTCAAAGAGTTGTCTATATCCTTGCCAAAGTACACAACTTTGGTCAAAATAAGAAAGTTGTCTATGCCTCAGTTTCCTTGTCCATAAAGTAGAAATAATCAACTGTATGTTGTGGGCCTTTTGGGAAACGTTAGAAGAAAAGATGTGTAAAAAACAAAGCCATTCCTGGCACATGAGGGCACTTCATACATTTCATTCTCCCCTTTTCTTCCTCTCTATACTTTTGGGTCAGGAGCACATTTATCTTTTCAACGGTAAATGACATTTATTTACTTATTTATTTATCTAGCTAGTAATAGTGGGTTCAGTGAATATTGAACTCAACTCAAGCATGGGTGGCCTCTACCAAAGATTTATTTATGCTAATTGTGCTTCATTTCACAATCATTCATAATATGTCATAATATGACAGATGCATTTAAACTTGAACAGCTCTCAAGTATGTAACTGATGACTTTGACTTTAATTAGAATTATCGATCTAAAACTTCTATGTCAAGCCCAGCAACAGTCAGCTCTTTGCTGAACATGTCAGCTGGTTAGGATGAAGAAATTAGGAAATTAGGGAAAACAATTTTTTTCTTCAAAATCTCAGGTGGGCTGCAAGCCAATTTAAGATGGGATTAATTTGGTCACAGATCATATGTTGGACAGCCATGGTTTTAAAAAATTGTTTGTCTGGAATGACTAGTTAGTATCTATCATGACTCTGCATTAAACATATTCTTCTTTGACCTCTTAGATCTGTTAGGATCTGAGATTTTCCTCTCTGTTTCACACTGATTGGTATCTGGGCAGGTTTTGTGTCAGAATTGGCTCCCTGATTACAGAGTTCTCAAGCTCTCTGCCTGAAATTACTCAAATTTGGAATTAAAAGGGTTTTCCACAACTACACAGATTTGGTCAGCCATATTCCTATTATTCTGACAATTTCTGATCCTATTTACTATTACACAAATTCTTGTAACATGGGAAATTCTAGAAGCATGACACTCTGAGTATAAACTTACATGTTGATTTTATATATAAAATGTCTCCTTTTGCCAGTGAATGGATCTGTCTGTGAGAAAAGATTATATTATTTTCCCTGTCTTTAAATGGGGAAAAAAATGAGTACTAAGCTGTTTCCTGGAAGATTCTTCTCTGTTACTCAACTTTCCTCTAGAATTATTTCTTTTTGTGTCTATCAAATATCTCCCCCAACCCTCAGTTGCAGCAGTTAGTTAAAGCTTGTTCTTTATGTGAGTTTGTGCCTCATGTGAGTTTGTTATTTAATATATGTATATGTATATGTGCATACATGCACATACTATAATATACATATTTTAAATATATATGTATATTTATTATTTGTGAGGTACATGTGCACTAATCTTACCTTAAGAAACAGTATCATTCAACTTACATGATGGCAAAATTGGTTTTCTAATTAAATCACTGCATGTGGTTTTCTCAGCAGCTCTGCTCTCATCTGAATCCCTTGCTCTCCTCAGTCCCACGCACCATCCATAGCTTGTTCTCTTCCTTCCCACTGTGCTGTCTTCTATCAACCAGAGCAGTCAAATCAACCCTTAGAGTGTTCTTAAAAGCACCATATGCCCAACAGAAGAGCACTTGAATTACTCTGTATACCAGAACCTGCTGTACATCACAACAGTTTATTAACAGAGACCAAAAACTAGGACACTGTGTGATCTTATAACCCATCTGAAAGTACCACCTGAGAGCACTTCTTGGTCCATTTATTGTATTTCCCAGAATCTCATTTCTACCAACTAAATTAGTCAGACACTTACAGGCAACTTGGATGCAAATGACTTCTGACCTAAAGCTTAGCCATCCTGCTCCTTTCTTTATAGGCATCATATACATATTTTAAAAGAGAGTACTCCTTAGCAAGCTGCCTTCTCCAGAATGAAGAAAAGCAATAAAAGCAATAAAAACAAAGAATTTTTTTCTGAGTAACTAACTTGAGTGTCTTTCTCTGTGGAGTTTCCCATAATAAAAGAAGGAGAATGACAGGGTCGAGATAATTTGTTTAAGAACACAGGCAAATAGCATGTATTTTTTTTTTTTTTGCTTTTTTAATACATAAATGCTCCTGATAGCTTTATTTGGTTTTCTGATTTGCATTCTCTATTCAAGGCCTCGTCCTGCCTTGTGAAAATTTTTCAGATTGCCTCCATTGTGCTATTTAACTTCCTCAGACTTAAAAACGGTATCTTTTTCATGGAGGCCTGATAGCCTAAAGAAGGCTGTGTTTCATTACCACATCAAATGATTTGGGGTCAGAAAAACAAGGTAGCCTCCCTCCAGCCTTACCTTCCTCCAGAAGAAAGACACTTTGAAAGAATACAGGAATGACAACCTATTCTTAATGACATTACCCTACAAGGCAAAGTATGTGATAAAGTGATCTTAGATGGTATAACTTACATAAATGCAGTTGAGTCTTGTGAGATGTGGCAGCTGAGAGGAATACAAAAAGTTTTACACGATGACACCAAAGGGAGAAGGCAGGATAGGAGATAATTACTTGAAGCAGCCTTGGGAGGAATGGTTGTGTGTGGACACAAACATGGAGATGGGCTTATTTCAAAGAGAGAGACTGTGGAATATTACAACTTCATGGCCATACTCTTTATATATACACATTTTTCCTAAAATATACATAAATATCAATAGAGCTGAATGGTTAATCTAAAACGATTATTAAACTGTAGCATCTAAAATAGACATTGCAATGTAAAATAGGTTAAAACTCACATATCAAAGTTGCAAAAGTCACGCAACTATCCCTCTGCCAGTTATATAAAATTATCATAATGAAAAATTAAATTCATAACATTAGTATATCAAATTGTATTGTTGTGAATATTTGTTTGCAGGCAATTTATATTGTCTAGGTGTATTAAAGGCATGGTTACAAATTATTAATACTAATAGTCCTCTAAGAAGAAGAATATTGATCTTCTTTAGTGTAGTAGAAAACAATTTTATTGAGAATTCAAAGACCTGGGTTCATATTCCATTCCATTCTGCTCCATGACTGAACCATGTCATTTTGTTGTTCTGATCCTGTCACATGTGTTTACAGGGATGCCTTCAGAATCAAGTACACTGTGAGGTACCCTATAAATGAAAGACATCAGTACATAAAGGTTTGGGTACTTAAGAAAAGTTAAGTATCTTACACATACAGCCATAATGGATTGATTATAGAGTCAAAATACTTTCAATGCTGTTCTTGTACACTTTTGCTTACCACTGAATCAATTTCTTTCTCAGGAGGATGTGGATATGGCTGCCAACTTCAGATTAAGAGCACATTTTATGCCGAGATCTATAATATTTAGATAATATATTCACATATATTTGCCTGTTTTGCATTTTATTTTAACGCTGTATAAAGTGGCATTAGTTGAATGCTAGCATAGTATGCTGCCATATGAAACATACAGGGCTAATCTCTATTAATTCAGGTAAGAAACTGATTAAAGATAGAAAGTGCCCTCCTTTCTTCTGAGAGGGAAAGGCAGGTCAGCAGGTGCAAAGATCTAAGTAATACAGCAGCATCCAGTTGCTCAAGAACTAAAATTAAGTTCCTGGGAAAAATGAATTGCTGAGGAGAAAGAAGAAATTAGCAATCAGAAGCAAAGATTATCATTCCCTGTGGCCTCTAAGTAGAAGATAGGTATCAAATCTCCTTAAGTCTTGAGATATCTTCTAAGAAAAGCCAGTTCTTCAATCTTCCTCTTATTCTGAAAACAAGTTCTGCATGTCTCTACAGTGAAGCTTCAATAGGGTTACAGAAAGCAAAGTTTTGCCATGGATATACCTTCAGGATCCATTCTGACTTCATTGTGCTTTCCTGGGCTGCCGACTATATCCCTCAGGCTTTCCTGAAACCAGAATTCAGGAGCAAATGAGGTTTCCCCAATCAAACGTCAGCAAAAGCATGGCATGAGGTTTTGTTGGTTTGGTGTTCAGTGTCCAGTGTCTAGTTTTCTAGGTGTCACGAGGCAGTTGCACAGGGAAATGATAAACATTTTAGATGATGGATATGCTAATCACCCTGATCTGAACACGGTACACTATATGTATCAAAGCATCACTATGTACCCCATGAAATATACAACCATGATTTGCCCATTAAAAAAACTTAAAGATGTCATTTGTTATCTTTTCACCCTTTCATTTTTTTTTTTTAGACAGAGCCTCACTGTATACCCAGGCTGGAGTACAGTGCTGCAATCTCAGCTCACTGCAACCTCCATCTCCGGGGTTTTAGCAATTCTTGTGCCTCAGCCTCCCAAGTAGCTGGGATTCCAGGCATGTGCCACCACACCCGGCTAATTTTTGTTATTTTTAGTAGAGATGGGGCTTCACCATGTTGACCAGGCTGGTTTAAACTCCTGACCTCAAGTGATCCACCTGCCTCAGCCTCCCAAAGTGCTGAGATTACAGGCATGAGCCATGGTGCCTGGCCTCTTTTCACCTTTCTATCTGTAACACCTAGCATGATGCTGAAACATATTGAAAATACTCATTAAGTAAATTGGATAACATAATCGTAAAAAGAAAAGAAAGTAAGAGGCAATGGCGTCTGTGGGAACAGCAGCCGTATTCTGTATCCCACTGTCCAGTGAAGAGCTTCCTGGGTGCTGAGAGTCAGGGACGGTAATGCCGGCTTTCTGATTGCAGCTTTCTCATCCCTGGCTTGCAGCTACAGCAATGTGTTCTGGAGCTTTAGAATTTTCTGTTGTAGCCTCCTGATTCCTTCTGTTCCTGACTGCAGCATCCAACAGTTTCCTGGGGCCTCAGTTCTGCACTCCTCCAAGAGTCATTCCTGAAGGTCAGGCCTGAGGCCTGCTCTTCCAGACCTTCTAGCAATTTTGTAAGCGCTTGATATCCTGTATTACATTCCTTCCTGCAGAAAATATCTAAAGCGGGTTCTATTTTGTAAACTATGCCCTGATGCCAAAGGTTTTGACACAAATGCCTACTTAACTAATTGTCAAGGACTGCCTAGAGCAATGTATTAAGAACATTGAAACTGAGTCCAAATTCAGTGAAAAAGATTTTCTATGCCTGGCATGGGAGAGAGGGTCATTATACATTTGCCACCTTATAATATATCAGCCTTACCCAACAAATCTCCGTGTGTATGTACTAATAAATATAAAATTTAAGATAGATAAAATTTCAAAATTTTATTCCTATGCAAACGGGTATAGTGAAAATAAACTAGACCAAAATTAAGCAAAGATCGCATAGAAGGAAATGTTAAATTTATTCACAGGAATGCTAATTGAACCATATGCGAGTTACAATTTATCAAACTCGAAATAGCAAAAGTTACTTCAATACAATCCCACTAATCTAAACCTACTCTTTAAATATAAAATTGTCTGGCCATTTTGTTCTTTGAAGTTGCTGAATTGCGCACTGCTGGAAAGGATTTTAAAGGATTAATTTTAAAGAAACTTCAAATCAAAAATCAAACTATCAGAAAAGAATATAACAACAACCCCCCAAAAACCCTCTGTTCCTGTTCCTTTATAACAATTTACCTTGGTAGGTAGGTTAGTGAGGTTTAGCCCCCATTCTGAAGGGTAATCATTCTTTTCCTGAGAGTGTTAATACTTCAGTCATTTAAGCTTCCTAATTTGATGCTTTTTGGTTAAGAAGGAAACCTTAAATGAGGAAAGGAAATGCTGAGAGGAAATTACTTGAACAGAATTTAATAGTTGTGTGATGTGAAGCTGTGATCACATTTTTTTCACAGTATGAGTCAGTCATATAAATGTTTGGTTTACTTAGTTTCCTAATTTGATTTGAAACTAAACTAAGCAAAACTTGTCAGCAAAATGTAATTTTTCGTGAGTTAAACTACACTGATTTCATTATAATGTAACATTCATATTTGTAAATGAAACTGGTTTAAATGGCTTTTGGTCAGCATAAAACTCATTTTTAAAAGTATGTTTTTAAATGAATTTGTGGTCCATGCTATAATTTCAATAAATCTGCCTCCTACATGGGGATTTGAAGATCAAGGTTATAGTTACTATTAGTGTCAACACAATGTAAGTAGAGTTCATTATGAAACTCATTGGGGATTTCTAAAGTGATTACATGCTCTTTGTAATCCACTAAAAGGAACTCTTCAAAAGATAACAATTCAACGAGATGAGATGGGAATCATCTGATTCACTTGTAAATCATATCCTCATTTTTTTGTGGTATGTCATTGCTGTGCTATCCTATTAGCACCAGAGAATGAAATTCAAGAAGGTTGGTTTTTATTTTGCATCCTTATAAAAATGGAGAGCGGACTGAGCATCAGCTATTAGGGTAGCTTCCTACCTAGTCTCTGGCAGAGGCCTCCATCAAACCCACAGAATCTCCAAACCACCTTTTTTTAATGCAATCAAGTATGTTCCCCAGTGGTTTCACGTTATAAGCAAATAGTCAGTACTAATTTTTCCTTTTAAATTTTACACCAATCTTTTTTTCATTTTTCTATTCCCCACATATTATTCTCCTCAAGCAGTCAGAATGAGCAATAACCAACTTGATACCTCAATGCTCCCATGACCAAACATTGTTTTAAGCTACTACATTTGTGGTAACTTGTTAGAGATGCAATAAAAAACCAATACAGGACTATTATTGTAAGACAGCATAATTACAGGGCCTACTATAGTGCTTGATACATATTAAGCCCTAAATAAGTCTTAGTTTCCTCCCATAACTTATCTAGGAAACTCCAATTCATTTATTCACCAAAAGCTTAGTAATAATAATAATAATAGCACATTCTATGTGCTGAACACAATTCTAGAAACTCATGGAGTTTGCCTCTTAATCAAAGAAGCAAAATCACTTTATATACTTGGGGTAATTGTTCACACACTATACAGATCAGGCTCAAGGAGGCGTTTGTTTTTCTCATCTATCACGCCACAGGCTCCCACACACACTCACACATGTCAACAAGACCTACCGACAGCTGCTCATTTCCTAATCTTTGACCTGCTTGCTTTGGGTGAGTTGGTTTCTGTGGAATTTTAAATGGAGAGACTTAGTTATGTTTTGTTTTGCATTCAAGAAGCAGATGAAAACTAAATGCCACTAATAGATTTGGTCTTCATGTGCCTATCTCTGTTCACACAACCACAAAAATTCCAAAGGTCCAGCCAAAAATATCTCTATGACCTCTAATGGCCACAAAGCACAGAAGTTCAAATCACTCTCCTTAAATGGTAAGACAGGAGACAGGGAAGCCCGGAAGTGAGGATGGGAGTGGAGTAAAAGTGAAATTGCTGCTATTCCCCTTAAAGGTTTCATAGTTGGAAACACTGAATCAAACATCTATTTTGGTAAGTTCAAACTTACAACCTTGAGTGCAGGTGAGCCAGGGCATAAACTCAAGCTGTTTTTCCAAAAGAACTGTAGAACTTGCTAGGGAAGAGTTTATTTAAACAGCCAAGCATCCTGCCTTTGCCTTCTCCTGCTCCACCTTTCCTAGAACGCTTGCTAATTTATCCAACGAACTCAAACCCACCACAGAAATGAAACAGTTCTCTGACTAGTCCCTGGGACAAAAATGCTTCCGGATGCAAGGGACTTAGAAAATCCTTCATTATCCTGCCAATGCTGGATGCTGCAGGGTCTTCCACCCCAGACCAATTCCTCCTGGTAGGACTAAGGTAGTTCTGCTTCTATAGTCACCATTAAAGTCCCCTTTCCAGAGTTCAGAATCCTACCCAGACATGAACAGTGGGGAGTTAGTAACCCCTGAGGAGCACTCAGCAGAACACATTCTCACCCTGTGACCTTTGTAGTTTGGCTCTGCTTCCAACTGCTTCCTGCTATATTTGGGTCCCTGTGACTAAAGGGAGGACCTACTGGAGAGAAGCAGACTTTTATTAGAGCAGGGATCCTGGTCAGATAGGTTAGGGTCTCCGCAGGGGGTCTGCCAGCCTCGTAAACTGATGCTCACTCTGTGATTGCAGCATCTCACTGTTCAGGGAAATCAAGCCTCACTGTCAGAGAAGGAATCTAGCTGCTTCCCTCCGGAGTGATTCTGAAGGTCTTTTGGTTTGCCGGAGCTCTCCTTTTTGCTTCCCTTTCCTCTCTGTATGCAAATGTCTGTGTGATTTTTTTTCATGTTTTTATTGATGTTGAGAAGTTGGTACAAAAACAATACTGACAGCGTACGATTTGGTCTCCTGGTTTTCCACATCTCCCCATCTCCTCTAGCAGCTGGTATAGCTGGAGGACTGTTTATTCCATGGCTTATTTCCCCTTTATCTTTGATGTCCCAGGATGTCAAAGGTTGTAAATTTAATATTGATTTTATAAAGTAGTTTTACTCTAACATGTCAGTTATGATTAACTTCAACCTGGAAGAAGCTCAGCCACCGATCTGGATTCGCACGCAATGTGGCTCCCCAGCTCTCAGACTCTCTGAGTGAATGCTTTATTTATTAGAGTATGCAGCGGGTTTGTAAAGCCCAGAACAGCCCTAAGCCCCAAGAACCTGGGCCCTTACATTAAGCTTGAAAATCTAAGTAGATCAGAGAGACATATCATTTGCTGGCATGTCAACAGACAGAAGAGTTTATAGATCACATTATACCCCAGTGCATATCACCAAGGAGAGAGGAATGAGAAGTCTTACTTGAATTTCAACCCCTCCCTCCCTTTCTCCAGGCCTCCAGTGCTCTTATGTTCCACCACCAGGATGGGGGTTATTGCTGTAATAACAGTGATAAAAGCTGACACTTATTGAACCTTTTCAGTGTGTTGGCCACTTAATAAGCGTCAAGCCCAGTGTTAAGAATTTTCTATGTGCCATCTCATTTAATACTTACATCAGTCCTATGAAGACAGTATTTATGATTACTATTATCATTATTTATTGTTATTATTACCCACATTCTACAGATGAAGGAACTAAGAAATCACACTGCTGCAACTTTGGAAGTTAGAATTCAATTCCAGGCAGTCTGATCCCCAACAGCCCACATTCTAGCCCCTAATGCCATAATGCGTTACATATCAGAAAACTGGAAAGTGACATTTTTGCACCAATCATGCTGAGATGACATCTTTGGCTAAATTAGTATTTTCTGCTCTTTTGATGCAAACTGATCTTCAAGCAAAATAGTATAATTCATCCCCAAATTCCAATTCATCCCCAATTTCTTTGTTAAGCGAAGGCAAGTGGCGTTTTTATCTGGTGATACTAAACCTCTCTCCCTCCTCACACTCTGGAACAATTTCTCCCTGGATGATGAAGCTCAGGATGTTCACCATTTTGTAGCGGGAAGCTCTTCCTGAAGCCATGTGGCCGTGTTCCTGCTCACCAGCTGCTCACTGCAGGTGCTAAAAAGGGGCCACTCAGGTTAAAGATATGGATCACAGCCTTCTTATCTTGGGGATCTCAGCTTACAATATTTGAGCATTGCAGAGGCCAATACAACAGGGAGCTGACAGAGGTATACTTGGGGGCTTTATCACCCAAGTTCAATGTACTGCTTGAGCTTATGCATGGCCTAAGTCCTCCACTTCACCCTCCAGGCTGAGACAGACCAGGCCAGGAGTCTGTCTGGGACTGCTTTACCTGATATTTTCCTTCTTCCTTTTCCTGTATTTTAACAGCGGGAGAAAGGATAGATTGAGGCAGATTGAAGATGGTGCCAAATTCATTGACACACCTCTCATCAAGAGGTGGAATCTCTGTTTAATCCCCTTGAATTCGGGTGGGCTCTGTAACTCCTCTGACCTATAGAATACCGTGGAAGGAATGCCGAGTCCGTTTCTAGGCCCAGACCTTAAGAGATCAGCAACCTCCACTTCCACTTACATGCCACAAGTAAAACCTATCCTGACAAAGAAACCATAGGCAAGGCCCTGAGATTACATGGCAAGGGACAAGGGCCCAGCTGAGCCTGCCAAGGCATCAGACATGTGAGTAAAGCTGTCCTGAACCCTCCAGACCAGACCAGACACCAGCCAAATGCTGCCAAGTTATGCCAGTTAAAGCACAGGGAGCAGAATTGCCTGAATTCCTGCCCTGCAGAATTGTGAGATATAGTAAAACGGTAGCTGTTTTGTGGTAGTGGATTACATCGCAGTAGATGAAAGCTATAGGTACATAGGTGCCTGGAATAGATCACTTCAGCTTTGAAGGCCTCCGGACTTGCAGTGCGGCATTCACAGGTGGAATGGTGCTCTGTCCAGCCCAACTTGATGCATTCAAGCATAGAGAAGAGCATGCTGCCTTCTCCAGATAACTCTTAATGTGTGACTGGAGACCATTTCTGCAAGACAATCACTTGTGTGCTGTCCTGGGGAGCAAGTCTTCCCAAGTGATTACACATTGTTAATGAAAGATTAATCCTTTAGCATATTAGCGTCTCATAATTCATGGGCCAGTTGGAACCCAAACCTAAGCCAAACACACTGAGCCCATGCTTTATTTTTCCCATTAATTTCCTCAGCTACCACATTACTTTCAACAGACAGAAGGTAACACTCTTCACTTCAGAAGAAACACATAGAAAGCCCTGCTCCCAAGTGGATAAGGAAACACAATATTTGTTGTAAGGCCTAACAGTTACGGTGAAAGACATAAAGGTAGGCTCTTTTAGTCAATAGTTTTCAAAAATAATTTCATTCTTCTCTTTAATGACATGTGCTTTCATGTACACTGTCATTTAAATGACTGAGAAAAAGCAGTATATTTTGGAAACATAATGCAAAGTCTTTGAATATTCACAGTTTGTCAACCCATAATATACTTTCGTGGAAATGAAATGATTAAAAAACAACCCAAGAAAAAGAAATAACGGAGACTTGAGCCCATTTATTTGACAGAAGATGCAGAGGCTCTGGAGGTTTGGGGTTTGATTGCCAGACTTGCCATGTATCAAAGGTGTGATTTGGCACAAGTGACTTCAGCACATCTCTGAGTCTTACTTTCCTCCTATGTAAAATACCTACCATATGTGCTTGCACACATGCAAGTCCTTGTCTCCAGCTCTGCTGTAGGAGGAAACCAAGCTAAAACACTACCTACAGGGAAATATTAAGTTGGCAGGATTTTATTATTGGAGGAATATATAAAATTGACCATACACTGAAATATGCAACTGTATTAGTCCATTTTCACACTGTTGATAAAGACATACCTGAGACTGGGTAATTTACAAAGAAAAACAGCTTTAATGGACTCACTGTTCCATGTGGGTGGAGAGGCCTCACAATCATGGTGGCAGCTGAAAGGCACATCTTACATGGTGGCAGGCAAGAGATAACGAGAGCTAAGTGAAAGGGGAGGCCCCTTATAAAACCACGAGATCTCCTGAGTCTTATTCACTACCGCAAGAACAGTATGGGGGAACCACCCCCATGATTCAATTGTCTCCCACTGGGTCCCTCCCACAGCACATGGGAATTATGGGAGCTACAATTCAAGATGAGATTTGGCTGGGGACAAAGCCAAACTATATCAGCAACCATTAAGAAGAGTGAGAGGGCCAGTCCCGGTGGCTCACGCCTGTAATCCCAGCACTTTGGGAGGCGAGGCAGCCAAATCACGAGCTCAGGAGTTTGTGACCAGCCTGGCCAACATGGTGAAACTCCATCTCTACTAAAAAAATACCAAAAATTAGCTGGGCGTAGTGGCGGCCACTTGTAATCCAAGCTACTCGGGAGGCTGAGGCAGGAGAACAGCTTGAAGCTGGGAGGCAGAGGTTTCAGTGAGCTGAGATCGTGCCACTGCACTCTAGCCCAGGTGACAGAGTAAGACTCCATCTAAAAAAAAAAATGAAGAGTAACAGAAATCAATCCAGTTGATTTGAGAAATTTCCATGACATATTGTTGAGAAAGAAAAGCAAGATGCAGGAAAAAAAAAAAAAAAGAAAAACCTCAACCTTCTATCTGTATATAAGCATACTTATTTTTAATTTTATATGTGTGAACTATAAAAGGGTACATTACTCATTTGCTAAATGTGCTAGGGGGTGTGGAAATGAAGGGGAGGAGGCTAGGAAAGCAAAACAAAAGAGGGCCTTAAAAACGCCACATGTATGGCATGATGACATGACTCCATTCATGTAAAAATCACACAGTCATGAATCCAGGCCTAGGACGAATGAACAACAGTTGTCAACATGCTAATGGTAATTATATTTGGAATATGGTACTTCAGGTAGGCATTTACTTTCTTTGCTCTTTTCTTGTTTTAAATGTATAATAAGCATAGGTTAATTATAAAATCCAAAAAATATTAAAGCAATAAATATATAGACAAAAATCAAAGAAACAGTTTAGCATAGTGGTTAAGACCACGGATGCTGGGGCCAGATGACCACATTTAAATTCTGGCTCCATCACTTATGATTGTGTGGCCTTGGGTGAGTTATTTCATTTCTTTGGGCTTCTGTTTCCCCATGTGTATGGAGATAATAATAATGTAGTAATGGGCTATTAAGAAAATTAAGTGGCCGGGTGTGGTGGCTCATGCCTGTAATCCCAGCACTTTGGGAGGCCGAGGCAGGCAAATCACAAGGTCAGGTGTTCGAGACCAACCTGACCAACATGGTGAAACCTCATCTCTACTAAAAATGCAGAATTTAGCCAGGTGTGGTGGCGCATGCCTGTAATCCCAGCTACTTGGGAGGCTGAGACAGGAGAATGACTTGAACCTGGGAGGCGGAGGTTGCAGTGAGCAGAGATCACACCACTGCACTCCAGCCTGGAAAAAAACAGAAAGAAAATTAAGTGAAAACTATAGATAAAGTTGTTAGAATGGTGCCTGGTCCATAGTAAATGCTACATAAAGGCTAGCTGTTATAGTTTCTTTTTAATTGATTATTAAAACGGGAAAATTGAAGGGCTTAAATGCTACAACCTTTAGTTTGTCAGGGAGGGAAGATATGCCTCACAGTAGTCATGGCTTGTATGACCATCCGTACATAGCCATTCTACTCTGGCAGGTAAGGCAGCTTCTATTTCCAGAAAGAAAGAAGAAGAAGAAAAAAAGAAGAGAGAAGGAAGAAAGAGGGTAGACAGAGTTGGAGGAAGAGAGGGAAGAAGGAAAACAGAAAGGGTTCGGGGAGAGAGAAGAGAGGAGGAGGAAGAGTAGGAGGGAAGTAGAAAAAGAAAAGAATAAAACGTTTCAAAGAGTCCACTTGGATACTGGTGGGATAGCGTAGGTCTGACAAACTATCCCTTTCCCCAAGGTGTCCTACCTAGCCTGAAGAATTCACTTCCCAGCTTTCTGGTCACCCCAGTTCTTCATGAGGCATGCGAGTTCATGTTAGTGATTTTATTTTTCTTAATTGAAATGTAACTGTTAGTATAGTACATTTTGCTGACATTCATGTCACATTTCCTGGATACCAGATAAAAAAACTTTTAATTAGTTATAAATGAGAATGTATACACAACAATTCTGAAAGTGTTTCTTCATCAAAGTTTGCTTCCAAGTATGATACATGTGACTTTAGTGCCAATTCTTATTAACTGTGCACTGCAGTGTGAGGACACCCATGACACATTTCCCCAAATCCAGTCACAAAAATATTTCTAATTAGCCGTAAATGAGAATGTACACACAACATTTCCAATAGCCACTCTGTTCCTATCAAAGTTCACATCAGAGAAAACTTAAACTGTTGCCGCTGAGCAGCCTTGCTCCAATTCCAACAACTCCTGTTTCAGAGATGCCTAGAAAATTGACTCTTTAGATCTTGCTAGGTAACAGATCTGAGGCAGATTCATTTCAACCCAAGTCCTTTATTTGATATACGTGTGCTCCTGAACCCACCTAAAATGCATACCATAGCCCTTCAAAGGCAGTGATAAAATTACTTGGTTAAATATTTTGGCTGGATTTCCTGTTTTCAGAGGCCTGGGCTTTGCAATCTGCAGCTTCTGCATCTGCACGTGGCCACTGGGGCAGTATTAAATGGCACTACAACTGCCAACCTCCAAAAGAACCAGGTCTCACAGGGAAGGTTCCAGGCCCCCACCCACCACTGTGAGCCATACTGACTGATGACTCCAGACCTCAGTAACCGCCTTCAAATCTTTGGACCACCTTTAGCTTTCTATAGAAATGCTTGGCTTTAAGCCTCTTAAGATGATCACAAATCATAAAGTACCCTCCTCGGTTCAAAGTGTCAAGTTTGTAAAATCACGTTGGTTATAATTCAGATATTCTCCATCCTCAAGGTTGTGAAGCATTCTGATCTGCTCTTAGATTTCTGTATAATCTTTCCTTCGTTTTATAACAGGCTTTGTCTTCTGTTGCTCTGTGCAAATAGCACCCCTTGACAAGTCATAAGGCCATGATATGCGCATGGTACATTGCAGTGAAAGAGGGGCTTTATGTGAGGGGAGGAGAAACGGTTCTGTGCGACTTTGCTTATTTTCACTACCTTTAAAAACTCATTAAGTAGGATTCTGCCTTTTACTTGCTGAAGTGTTTAAAATCCATTTTAATGAAAAATTCTAATCCTATATAATCACAACGTAAGTACCTTCTTTCTGTTCAAAGAGGAAACAGTGTTAAATTTTAATGCATACCTCTGGCAGGCTATAATAAAAGTGTTCAGTCAGTTTTAAATCCGATTAGTGTAACTGTTACAGATTAGAAAAAAAAAAATCCCAAGTGATTGGAGCAAGTCCCCAACTCAAGGAAACTAACTTAGGGGGCCTTCATTTCAGACTCAAAGAGAGCATCAAGACCCGAGAATTTGTTCCGAAGCGAATAAAAGCAAGGACTTGTGCCAGGGATTGCAGGGATGTAAAGACAAGCTTGTAAATAGGAAACCGGTAGGACAGAATGCAACCTGGAGTGAAGTGGCCTTAGAGCCAGCGAGAGAAACGTGGGAAATCCTACGGGAATTCTGAAAGGACAAAAGGACATTCCAGGGAGAGAAGCATTGAGAAGTTTTAGAGAATGAAAGTTCTAAAAGAGGCCTTAAAGGACAGATAAAACTCCGTAGATGAGGTAACAGTGGCATTGTTGCTAAGGTGGGAAAGGTCGTTTTCATAGAATTAGGGAAAGTTCCTTTTTTTTTTTTTTTAGAACTTAAACTTAGAGAAGGGGAGGGGAATTCCTCTTTGTTGAGCGCTGCAATTGTACAGGCACTAGACACATCCATGTGTTTTCTCATGTATTCCCCCACAGCATCCCGGTGCGGTGGGCATTTTATCCCCATTTTATAGATGGGAAAACTGAAGCTCAGAGAGATTGTAAGACTTGCCTAAGGTCAAACAGCTAGCCACTGGTGGCACTCAGAAGAAAACCACAGTTGAGCCCTTCTCAGTATTTAGTCTTAGCAACTCCTTGAATCACACCTTCCTCTTAGCCATCATTAAGGCCTAACCTGTTCTAAAAGAGTTTCCTGACCTCCTGAGTCAGAAACGACATTTCTGATCCTGAATTCACAGCATTCTGATTTTCTATTACCCACATGGCAGCAATTGTACCCTGCCTTGGGTTGTTATTTCTCATGGAAACATCCACTTCAGTGCTTCCAAATTGGTAGGGTCAGCTGCGTAGGGCAGGAATGTTTTTAAAACCTGAGAAAATGCACATATATGCACTTAAATATTTATATTTATAAGACTGCCCTCTCACTTCACCTCACTTTCTCCCATAGTCTAATACGTACAGAGGGGGTGACAGCTGTCTAAACCCTGAAGGCACCAGCAATGAACACTTAAACACAGTCTAAAACCAATCCCACTCAGGTGAGGACCAGTAAGCTAACTAGACTCAAAATCAGGTGACTTGATGTCAGGTCCTAATTATGACATTTACTAGCTGTGCCATCCTAAACAACTTACTCCCTCTGAGATCCAATTTTATCATCTATAAATTAAAAAACATTGTA
The DNA here is from genome assembly GCF_009764315.1 of Trachypithecus francoisi. Taxonomy (NCBI): domain Eukaryota; kingdom Metazoa; phylum Chordata; class Mammalia; order Primates; family Cercopithecidae; genus Trachypithecus; species Trachypithecus francoisi. The sequence continues at coordinate 75,681,781 of NW_022681468.1, read as the reverse complement.
TCTGCTTTACCTGCACGTTAGGATTATTGTGCAGATACGATGGACAAACCTGTAAAGTCGTACACAACGTTATGATATTAACGTGTGTGGATTAGAAACACATTGAAAATAGAATCCTGCATCTTACTTTTTTATACATATCCTCAGTGATTGCTCATAGTAGATATTTAATAATAGGTGTTGAACCTCCGATGGAACTCTTACAACCTTGGGGAAGTAACAGCGCATCCAACCACGATGTCAGGAAAGGTACTGAGATGTCCTCCACCGGAGATAACATTTGCCATCCTTGCCTCCCCAGCCTAGATACGTTTTGAAGGCAATGCCTGTTTGAAAGGCATGGCTGTGTGGGGCTTTGTGCCTTGAAATGAAAAGTTTTGGGCTCTAGATGATAATCATTCACCAACTTTATTCCATCGTGCTCTCCATTTTTTACCTCCAAACCAAATACCTCCATTATTTACCTCCAATACCTTCTATACCTCTTCAAAGCCAAGATGCAACTTCTGCCTTAGATCAGTTAGTGGCTGTTCAAGAGCAGAGGACACTTTTTACCTTTCAAAAAAAAGTGCTAATGGGTGACTTAAAAACTTCATTTCCTCATTAAAAAAGGACCAGGAAGGGGAAGTGAAAGCCAAATACAAACCCCCACAGTAAGAGAAAAAACTGTAAAAAATAAAAATAAAAACAGGGATTCATGAATGCAGGAAGAAATTAAAACCAACCTGTAGGTCCTCATAAATACAGCAATCAGGCAGCTCCACACATGCATCCCACATTTGAATTTTTATTTTACATGGAGTATTTTTGTATCTGCTTTGCCTAAATTTGGCCTGTTACCAAAGCCTAATGACGCTACTTTATGTTAAGCTTTTCGAATGAACTAAACTTAAAACTAGGAAAAAAAAAAAAAAACTGTGAATTTATCTTGCAGGAAAAGGTGTTATAATTTGAATGAAAAACAGCAAGCAGACAGATAAAAAGGAGCTGGCACAACACTTGGGCAATCAGTGATGGTGTTTTGTACCTGCAGGCTGAGAAATTGTCTCCCTTGTTGTATGATGTTATTACCATCGTTTATTTTCACTTGTACATTAGGTTCAAGCATAATTGTGCGAAGATTTGAATGTTCTCCACAGATTTACTATTTTAATAAGCTCATAATGTAAAACGCTATGTGTGTTGACAGTGGTACTTACCCTGTATTAAGAAAACAAATCAAATCATTTTCTTTAAAATGATAAGTAGCCTAATTTGACCTTTCTACAGGCACTGGTCAGTAGAAATGGACCCCTACAATAGTCTTGTCTCCCATCTTCCAGTCTTTTATCCCGTCTATCAATAAGGATACTATTCTCACAGACCATGTGGCCTTAACATTTTGGAAACTGCCCTTGTCCTACTGAAGGCCATGGGTCAGAGTGAGATAACAATAAGCTATATTCATGAATATTCATGGAACCAAAAATATTTTCAGATATAAGAAAGCAGATGTGGTATCTAGTTCATAAATTTGGATTATGAAGTAAAATCTATGGCTAAGTGGGTGATATTCAAACAGTAGTAGACATAGAATCAATGCATGAGCAAGGGGGAGAATCATTGGCATAGGTAAATTCAAGTTGCAGAGGAAACTAGAGGCTGACATTGAATTCAACACGGAAACAGAGAGAGAGTAGTATATCCAGTCTCAGTAGGTCCTTTTGGGTCTCTATTTTGAGAAATAATTTAATAGTATTTTTAAAGATATGGGTTCACTGTAAAAAATTGGAAAATATAAACAAGCATGAAGAAATCTATGGTTCTATTTCTCGGAAATCATCCTTGCTACTGATTTCAGATCTTATTATTCTAGACTTCTTCCATGCATATTTTAATAGGTTCATCTGACACATACTGATTTTTAAATTACCTTTTACACTTAATGTCTTGTTAACGTCTTTTCATGTGATTAACTATTCTCCAACTACAGTAATACTTTAATAGCTATATAATATTCCATTAAGGAACACTATGCTGCCTGTGGTTGGATATTTAGGTGCCTCCACAACCTAAGATAGTAATAAACTTACAGCAAGTTCTTTTTGAATACCAAAGTCTGACCATCCCCCACTCCTCACAAGACATTTTGCAGCTTTCTTAAAGCCCCTGACTCTTGTGAATTTAGTGACTCAGACTTTCCCGTCGACTTCTATTTAATTTTAAGGATGTATTACACACACATCACTCAAAATAAAGCTCCTCAAAATAATTGCATCTACATCAATTAGCGTTTTTATTCTGTAATTCCATAAGGGTATTTCATATATACCTCTATTTTCTTCTGCAACAACAACCTTAGAATAAATATGATATGAGAAAGTATACACGCTTAAGACGCACTGCACAATTACTTCCACCTAATCCAAAGACAATTTTCATTTATCTATTGATTCACTCAAGAAATATTTATTAAGCACCTATTATGTGAGTTGCAATGTGCCACATGCGGAGACAGAAATATTTCAGAATCTACATTGGGTATGTCTTGACTTCAAAGCCAAAGCCACAAGGAAATGTTTATGTTTTTCCTATATTTTCCTCAGATATTAAGTACAGAATCAGTACTTAATTTATGTTATATAAAGATGTCACTCTACTTTTGAATGGTATGTGAACCTTTTTCAGCTTGTTGACTGATTGATTGATAAGAAGAAAATCTAACGAGTCTCTCTGGACACAAATAATTGTACCAGTCAGGGCCAAATCCCAAGGTTTTCAGCAGTTCTGTCCTTATGTGACCCTTAGATATCAGTTATGCAAGACACTCATCTTGATAATTGAGATAAGCAAATGAACAGTTACGTTAATAACTTTCCCATCACTTCCCTCATGATATTTTAGGCCCTGTTCATCAACATTCATCCAATACTTCCCTTGTGTGTCCTCATGCCAGCCTATGACCTTTTATCCCATCATCTCACTTATACTACATCTGCCCTTATTTCTCAGTTCTTCACTGGTTTAGCTCTAAACCAAAGGTTCTACCCATTCCATCTCCCAGCCTTCAAACACCCTCCAAAACTCCGATCAGACTAAACAATGGCCTTCTCCTCCTAAGTACTTCAAAGAACACTCAAAGCTGGCCTCAAAAATCTTCCCTGACTGGTTGGAAGGAAAAGCAGCTTTCCAAAGAGTTCCATCTCAACAGCATGCCATTCCCCATGGAAAGTGTATTTGGATATAGATAGTGTTGTTACATATGTATGAGAATATGTCTTACTTATTCACCTGCCTTTTTTCAGCCTGATTCTGAGCCCCTGAAGACTGAGAACATGTTTTCTCTGTATTCTATAATGATCCCATCCCCACAGAGTCATACTGCTAAATGTTGGTGCCACCTTTCTTCAAGGCAGCTATCAGTAATTACCATATTTTAACTGGTCAAGTCTAACTGGGAATACAGATTTTTAGAGCTGGGAGGTGACACTGCAGGTTACATAGTCCATCGCCCTCTCTTTATTTTAAGGTACATTTCTTATCTACTCTGTGTCACACACCATGCTAAGCTCTTTAAGTGAATTATCTCATGTGATCCTCACAAAAGCTCCAAGGGTAGGAACTCTAATCACCCCCATTTTTGTGTGCATACCAAAACTCTCCTCATGCTGTTTCACAATGAAGTATACATAAATGAATGAATATTAACAGCTCAGCCAGGATCGGGACTTGAGTAAGACAGAAGAAGCACCTGGCGAACAAAACGTAAGGAGACACTCACTCTCAGGGTTGTGAAAGCGCCTCCTTCGGTTTTGCACTCTGGGTGCCTCCCTTGCTTCACCCCAGTCCCAGCCCCAGCCTAAACCTTATTGCATGTCAGGTACCGCTCTAAATATATTTATATTTTTAATACTTACAACAATCCCATGAGATAAGTAATATTAGTATCTTCTTTTACAAATGAGGAAACAGATTAAGTAATATGCTTAAAAATCTCAGAGTTAGCAGAGACAGGGATGGGATTCAAATCCAGTCATCCTGACTGGAGGTAGACATATAATTGAATGAATACCTGAATGAAGGAATAAATAAATAGAATGCTATAAAATGTTGGGAAATGCAGAAACCTTTACATTTTATATTTACGTTGTATACATTTACTTTTAATCCACTTCACTGTTTCAGTTAATAAATAAAGCCAGCATAGTGAAATGGAACAAGTATAGACTTTGGAGCTAGACAAGACTGGTTTTGAACAGTGCTTCTGTGTGAACTTAGGGGAGCACTTATCTATCTGCTTTAACTAACTGCATTATCTCGTTTTGTAAATTTTTATGAGTCTTCACCAAAAAGTACATAACCAGCATACAATGCCCAGAGCTGGGTGCAGTGTTCATGCTTGTAATCCCAGCACTTTGGGAGGCTGAGACAGAGAGATTGCTTTAGGCCAAGAGTTCTAGGCTAGCCTGAGCAACATAGTGAGACCCCATCTTTACAAAAAAAAAAAATAGCAGGGCATGGTGACATGTGTCTGCAGTCCTAGATACTGAGGCAAGAGAATCACTTGAGTGCAGGACTTCAAAGTTGTAGGGAGCTATGATTACACCACTGCACTTCAGTCTGCAAACACTTGTCAAGTACTCAATGTAAGGTAATTTTTATTATTTTATCATGTATACTTTTGGGACAAAAGAATCATACTGTAGAAACTATGGCAAATTGATACAATAGTCACAACTCTAGTGGAAAATATGACTGCCATGGACAAATCACATATTGAAGACTCATGTATCAGTCAGGATAGGCTAAATTATGCTGAAGTCACAAACTAAAAGCCCACTTCTCAGTGGCTTCACACAACAAAGGTTTGTTTCTTGTTAACTGTACATATCTGAAGCCAGCCATCAGGGGCTCAGCTTTAGTTACTCAGGGACTGAAGGTGACAGAGGCACTATCTTGTAATAGCCGCTCCTTCTGGAATGTGCAGTAGCCTCAGTCACCAGCAGAGGGGGTGCTAGAGGGCCTCACATTGTTAAGTACATATTAGTATTGGAAATGACGTATGTCACTTCCACCCACAACCAACTGCAAAAACTAGTCAACATGCCCCCATCCAACTCTGAAGTGGTAGAGAAATGCAGTCCTCCCATGCTTGGAAGGAAAAAGCAATCAGACATGGCGAGAGCTTGATGATTTTCCCACAGACAGGTCCCTTAGCCCACAATGCTGTCAGAAAGTCTTAGATTATGCAAACAACTGAAGGACTATTTCCCAAGTTGGTTTATTCTCATTGTTGAAGAAATGAAGCATAGAATTGGGTTCATAATCTAGTTTTTGTTTTTTGGTAAGAAATGCGTTTTATCCTCATGCTGACTTAGCACAGGCTGATCTGGTCAGTTTGGGTGTGGGGAACAGCCTTATATACAGCCATTGCTGGAGTTGTCCTGAGTATGCCAAAATAAAAAATGCTGTCAGCTAGAAAGAAACTTTGCACAACAAAGTGTTAAATGAAATAGTACCAGGCAAAATAAGGTAATGCTCTTTTGCTGTCTAGCACCACATAAGATGCTAACTGAAAGAGTAAATAAAAACACTCAACGTGCATTTAGCTTTCATAATTTACCTTCTGCAAGGTTGATTTCGAGTATGCAGAATGTGCCACATTATTTAGGCTGTAAAAAGGAGCTGCTTTACACTACCTGCCATGTACAATTATAATAATCTGTCAGACAAATATAATTAGGGAGTGTGATGTCTGTTTGAGTGTGAAGGCTTTGATTGTGTGGTATTGTCTGCTTTCCCCTGTGGCACAGCATAAACAATTGTACCCAGTGGTAACTCTCAGCCAGGACTAATGCTCAGAGTCAGCAACGCCCCATCAAATAGCACAGATGGTTGGGTTTAGGTTTGAGGTTGTTGGCTTGTTTGCGTCCACCTCCCCACACACAACCCTTTCAAGTTTTGGTCAGCAAACTTGACTAAAATGAAGCCTTCTGCAGTACAATCTGGTGGGTCTCCAAGATATTATATTAATAAATCATAGTTAATAAATCATAAAAGTGAATGGGAGACTCAGGCAGAGTATGGTCAATTAACAAGTCCCAACCACTTCAGTGATGAAAAACAGGCTGAGAAAAGAATGCGTGGGTCACTTTAATGATTAAAAAAAATTAGGTGACACTTTGTGGATTTAAAAGATAAAGTTGTTATTATGTGGAGTAAGTTGTGATTGTAATTTGTTATTAGATTCTCACACCAGCTGGCAAAATAGAAAAGGTAACCATCATTACAGCCTTTCATAATAGTATTTAGTAAACTAGATTGGAAGCATGTTTCATTTTAAATTAGTCAGTATTCTTGTCATTCCATCTCTACTAACATGAATCAGCCTATTTTACTTAATTTCATTTTATTATTATTTTCTGAGACAAAGTCTCGCTCTGTCACCCAGGCTGGAGTGCAATGATGCAACCTCAGCTCACAGCAACCTCCTCCTCCCAGGCTCAAGGAACCTTCCCACCTCAGCCTCCTGAGTAGCTGGGACCACAGGTGCATGCCATCACACCTGACTAATTTTTTGTATATTTGGTAGAGACAGGGTTTCCTCATGTTGCCCAGGATGGTCTCAATCTCCTGGACTCAAATGATCCTCCCACCTCAGTCACCCAAAGTGTTGGGTTTCAAGTGTGAGTCATTGCTCCCAGCTGATCAGGCTATTTTAAATGTTATTGCCTAATTGATTATCTTTTTATTACTGTAACCTTCATAACCAGAGATTTTGCTGTGGGACTTCCCTACAGGAGACCATTTTTGCTTTTTAAGAGGAGACTTACTTAGATGAGACTTAAGAGATATCAACTTACCAAATTCTGCTGTAATGTAATTCATATGGTAGAGAATTTTGGTATTATAATCCAAAACACAGCACCTAAACTAATGGTCAGCCCAAAGGAACAATGAGGATTTGACAATTTGTTTTCTTTTAAATTACAAATATATAATATTCTAATGGTTTCTGGACCAACTTAGAAAGATCAACAACTTTGCATTAACCACAGAGGTTTCTTGCATTTATGAGAGAGCATTAATATTCTCTCTCTCTCTCTCTGGCCAAATGAGAAAAGAACCCCAGAGATGAATTCTTATATTTCTGGTACCTTTATGCTAGCTATAGATGTGAAATAATTTTCTGGTCGAATCCACCACTGATAAAGAATATTATTTTTACAATATTTTGATGTTCGAATCTGCCAATGTAGACTCTAAGAAATATACCAAACCAATAATAAAATGACAGATCATAAAATCTTTGCATTGGAAAGACCTCTTCCCAAGTCAAAATGATTATTTCCTCCCTCGGATCCCACTGCACCTTGTGCAGTTTTCTTTTCTGGCTGTTAAAAGGATAAGTCTAACTCTATTGGTCTACAAATTTTCTGATGCCAGAGATTATGTTTTACTTTTCTTTGCCTCTCTAAGGCTTAAAATAGTGCGTAGGTTATCATGAATAGGTTACCATGAATAGTTGAATTGATAGATGGATAGATGAAGAAAACAAATTCTACACTGTAATAATGGGTATTTGTTGGCCCCTCCCCAGAATGCATTTCCTGCCTTCCTATCTCCACTTTTCAACAATTCCAACTTACATTCGAAGATGCAGGTGGTTCAAGGGAAGCACTTATCATCTCCAACTCCAAGAGTCAAATACGCAACCTATGTTAAACCAATCAGCACATTCCATCCAGCTAATCAGTGATTGGCTCTGCCTTGAGCACGTGACTTGAGTAAAGGCTTCCATTCAGAGTGAACCTCAGGATTATTTCTGGAAAGGAAGAGACAAAGATGCCCTTTGCTGTTGGCTGTAAATGTGGAAATGTGTAGTCCTGGAAGCTGATGGCAGTTATCTCAGGACCATGAGGAGAACTAGTCTTAGGATGGAGCTGACAATAAGAAAAGTATAGCAGAAGCAGAAAGAAATTGGAAACCTCACTTGAACCCAATCTCATCTTTGGACTCTTCAGTCACAAAAAAAAAAAAAAAAAAAAATGAAGAAGAAGAAGAAGAAATTTTCTTATTTTTTCATATCAGCATGGGTCAGATGTTCTGCTCTTTGCAAAATGATGTAACCTGATACAATTGTGAATATCATCATTGAGCAGATGTGATTTAAACAAACACAATGTACTTCAAAAATGCTGACAAATCTTAATCCAAAAATATATATACCATTTCTGCCAACTAGAAGTGTTGAATACCCCTAATTCCCATTTTCCACTAAAAGGGACCAGGACTCCTTGAAGAAATGATTGATTCTAGGTTTGGACAGGAAATGTGCAAGTTCAGCATGGAACATGTGGTTATGCCAAAAGTCAGGAAAGTTCTCAAAACCTGCTACGTCAAAGATCTTAGAAGCCAACTTGAAAAGGTTCCCCAAAATGGGACAACTTGAGGATCAACAACATAATAATAATTTCCATGGCTTAAAATTAATCAAATATAAACATCCACACATTCATAATGGTATGAGGGGAAACAAATCTCATTGATCTTGGAGAATATTATGAGACCGTCTACATAAAGAGAAACAATCAAGCACATAACCTGCTTTCTTGTATGAACTGTATCCCAGGAAGATCTAATCATTATTGGGGAAAAGTTTCTCCCTATAGATGTGTTCTAGCAAGGAAATGAAGAAAGCCCCATATCACAAACGCTTAATGCAATAATGGATTGAGGCAATGAGCATCAGTGGCTGCTAAAATCCCCCAAAATAGAAACAACCAGACATGTATGCCTCTTTATGTAAGTACACCGTATCACCAATGACATGTTCTTTTCAGGTAATCAAACCTGAATGAGATCAAGCCTCTAAATCTAACTACTATTTTACAGGAAATTTTAAAAGAACGCAATCAACAAAATCCAAAATGTGAAACTCTGTAGAGACAATGACTCAATTTTCGTCAATAAATAAATTGCAAGAAACAAACAGAAATGGAGGAAGAATTTATGGATTAAAAGATTTATAAGAGATGTAACAACCCAAGGTAATAGGAGGACCTTACTGAAATTTGGATTTGAACAAACCAACCATTTAAAAAATGAGATAATCAGAGATATTTGGAGGCTGACTAGCTATTTGATGACATATTAAGGAATTAATATTAATTTCAATTAATACTAATGATTATTTTTATTAGATGGTGACGATTTTTCAAGGATTCTTCATATTTTATAGACTCATACAAAAGTAGTTATGGATGCAAATGTATGGTGTCTTGGGTTTGCTTCAAAATAATACTTCAGGAATGGGGGAGAGGAGTAGTAAAGATTAAACAAGATTGGCCATGAGTTAATTGTTGAAGATGAATGATGGGTATATGAGAATTTATTAGACTATTATCTCTACTCTTGTGCAATAGTTGAAATTTGCTGTAATAAAAATCATTTAAGTATATCATTCTATTATCATTCAAAATCATACATATATGCCAACCTTCCTTGTTTTTACATAAACATGCTGCCATTCTTCAATCACATTCTAATTTAACCATGCTCTATTTCAACTGCATGCCTAGCCACCATCACTGCAATCTGCCTGCCTTCTTCCCAGACAATGAGCATTGTCCCACATGTGCACACTCATTCCCATGGAGGTGGTCATAGCATATTCACCATTCTCCCAGACCACACACAAAATTCATTTTCATACACATGGTTTTCTTCCATTCATTCTCTGACACCTCTGCTCTACACTCATGGCACTGCTCATTCCAATTCCCGTATCTCTTTTAAAAGGGACATGCTTCCTAACTCATGTAGACAGAGACATAGAGCGAGTGCTAGTTTGAAGAGTTCCAACGTCCACCTTCCTGTGGGCCTCTATACATAATCTGGCTCAGTCTAAACCTCTTAAGTGAAATGCTCTCCTGGAAATAAAATCTGCTGTCTACGTTCTATTTTATTTTAAACTCAATACAAAGCAATGGTCCCCAAAGAAAAGTTATGCTGGAGTTAGGTTCACACAATTTCCCTGAAATGTAATAAGAGATTTAAACACAGATGATATGACTGGTTAATAAATGTCACCATTGAGCGGCTTTGTTCACCTAATAATATCATTCAGATCATTATAAACAAATTGAAGGGGTTCTTATGTGAAACAAACACGGCAGGACTTATTCCTGCGTAACACAAGACCAAGGCAGGGCAGCCAATCCTAACGGCCTGCGAGAAGGGGCAAGGCCGGCGTGCAGCTTTGTGGTATCCCGGGAGGATTTTATTTCCAAATATAAAATCCATGCCATGCTCACAGGCAGAACCTTAGAATAGTCATAATGATCTAATGACAGCATTACCATGGAAGGCTGCTACTAATACCTTCAACTACTGCCGTTCTATACAGATCCAGGGATATGATTTCAAAGCTCATGTGGAATGAAGCCTGCCCCAACTGAAAGCAATCCACCCAAGTAAAAAGGAGAAGGAAGAAAAGAAAAGGGCAGAATGCAACTGAAGCCCACAATTTGGGATATCTAGGATGGGGAGGTCAGAGTTGGTTCTTTGTGGGGTTTCTTTTATTATTGTTGTAGTTTGGGGAGGGAGTGGTATTTTATGGCAAAGAAAGAGAAAATGTCTCTAAATTGGACAGCATTGCCTTCCTCTGACTTTTTGAATTACCTCTAACTTAAAGATTATAAAGTATTTATTTTTCTCTTCCAAGAAGGGAGGGCATAGTAATTTCCTCCATTACCCTCATGCTCTCCTCCTTCTGCTGTTGAGGGGACAGTTCATTGATGACAGCTCTCTTGTGCTCAGTCAACACTGATGGCAAAAAGAAAGAAAATAAATAGCATATTACCTGTGAAAGAATGGGGAGCCCCTGTAAGTCCAACCTAATAAACAACCAAGGACTATTGGGCCTGTCACTTGACATTTTGATGGAAATGGCTGTTGTTGTATTTCTAGAAATCAAAGGAAACATCAGAACCTTTGCAAACAGGAAAGCTGCATAACATTTCAAATACCGGTTAAGCACCTATATTTATAGATAGTGTTCACTGTTTCAAATATAACCCTGCAATTCTTTTGGAGAGAGGTTCTGACAGGGCTAACAGACCTGTTTAAAATATATATATGCATATATATATCATTTTAAAATGATGCTGAAATTTGCTTTTATTCCTTCAACAATTTGCAGTTGGAATTCATAATTTTAGCAGTATTTCTCACATATAATGCCAAATTCGGTAACACCTACTTAAAGTGCATTGTAGCATGTGTTTAAGATACATTGAGCTCTTTGCAGAAAAGGTGCTATAGAAATCTAATAAATAATAAGTAGATGATTGACAAAGGATAATATTAGGAGCTCATTTTTCAAACTTTATAAAAATACATGCATTTGGGTTAATTCTCAGCTAGACAATCTCCTTGGCAGGTAATGTGTAAGGGATCCTACATGCCCCAGAAACCTAATACATTAGTTCTGGAATATGGCAGGGAGGAAAAAAGGCCATGGCCTACAGAAGATAGTTCTGAAGTTACAATAGTTCTCAACAAGAATCCAGGCAGGAATCCTCCCAATTTTGGCCTTGAAAATGCATTCACTGATGTTATTTGAAATGTGAAAGAAATCCAAAATACGTAGAAGGTAGAGTTATAAAGGGCAGCTGGATTCAGCCACATGGCCAAATTTGAATCAGCAAACTGCCATTCTCTAAGATAACACACATTATGTCCTTTAAAATTAAAAAAGAAAAATAGGAGCCAAGTATCATTACTCATTTGTTATTTTGTGAGTTGGTTCAACTCAAGAATGCATAATTTTCTGGTTCTAATGCAAACTAAGGAAGGACGAGAGCCAGATATAAACAATTTCCTCCTTCTGGAGTAAAATATATAGCTATCCAGGGATTCGATGTGATTATGAAAAGAGACCAGATGCCTTGAATCTTGGCTGCTACAGGACCTGGCTTGGCAGCCTATAGGTTGATCTCAGAGAGGTAAAGATAAGTCTAAGAGGACTACTTATAAAATGGAAATAAAATGCTTTATAAGTAAGCAAAAGTAGGAACAAGCTTATCATAAGCAGAGTAAGCTGATGAAGGTGCAGGTAAAACTTCATCAGAAAACCTGTGTAGTATCATTTATGCCAAAGCATGACATTTGAATCTTCACATAGGAGTATGAGTTTCCAATGCATTCAGTTTTGGGATTACATCTTGGACAAGTTCTTTCTCTTTTTTTTTTTTTTAATTTTTCTTTGGTGATTTTGTTGACTACTATGTATTAGCAATATATACATGTAGCCTACATAGCAGTTAAGTAATATGTGCATTTTGTAGAGAAGTTTTATATATGCCAACTAAATAAAATCCTTCATACATGTCTCCGAATGCTGGACAAATGTAGATACATTGTTTATGCTAATGTCACTTGTTACATTGAAGTTGCCCTGATCATTTAATCTCCCTGTTTATTGTGGTTGGAAATACTTTACATACTACCATATCATCTACAATTTGATCTTATACTCTCTCATTTTCTTCTTCTAAAAGTGTAATATGATATATTGTATGTGCCTCCCTAATGAGAATACAGAAAGAGACAGGGAGCCATCTTGAGACCACGAGAAAACAGTTTGCAAACCAAACCAATATACCAAGGATGGAGGAGTGGACAGAAGGAAAAAGCCTGAATCATAATTGACATGGCTGTGCTATAAATCAACCCAAGAATTGTCCACTGTCCCCACCTCCTCTCATATAATATCATTAAATCTTTTTATTATGGAGGCTACATTTTAGTTAGACATTCTGTTTCTTGCAGAAGAAAGCATCAGAATTAATTAAGTAGGGTTTGAGGTTTCAAAATCCTAATCCCTGAAAGACTCAGAGCATAATATTTATGCCAACAGATTTGGAAGCTAAGGTCAAGCCAATCTGATCTAAAAGCTAATTCCTTGGGGCAAAGAGAGAGAGAGAAGAAACTAAGAAACCTAAGATATCAGTATTTCCTAAGAAGAAGTCCTGCTCCTTGCTAAATCCCTGTCCTAATCTCAGGGAGAAGAGGAAATAAGAGAAATTCCAGTTACATGTGTACAGAGAGGAAACTGAAGGAGTCAAGAGAGAACAGGCCAGCATAGCTTGTGATCTGGATCAGGAAGCTGTAGTCATTTGAATGATCAGTAAATGGAGACCATGCAGGAGTGAGGAGGCTCAGGGATGCCAGACTGGACAATTAGGAACCAAACATATCCCATCCCCCACCCTCATTTACATCAGTACTTCATAACCTGCCTGAAACCTACACAACCCTTAGGGAAGTGGAGGCTGGAGACAGCAGTATAGGAAATCTGAATTGATTAAATTTGAGAATTTAAAATAGAAATTTTTCAAAAATAAGAAGAGTGTTCAGACCAGAGCTTATGGTTTGACATTTATACTCACTAATCAATTAATTAACTGCTGGTAATAATGATAGAATGCCAGTTCCTACACTCAAAAAGCTCACAGTTTAATAGAAAAGACAGGCAAGAAAACAGTCAACCATGACACATAAAGTGTTTGACAGATAAATATGCAAGATGGCGGAGTACAAAGTGGGGGTTAGGGGTTGCAACTTGAGCTAAGTTTTGAAGGGCAAAAAGCAGTTAACCATAAATGGTGTGGGGAAATGCAGAGTTCTGTTTGGGTCCTGTTGCATCTGAGAAATGGTTTTTGTTGTTTACAATCAGGGAAACTTGGGAGTTTCTACCTGTTAAGGGAAATGAGGCAGTAGAGAAGTGGAAGATGAAGAAAGTGGCTGGAAGTTATGTCCCGAGAGCTCTGAGGAGGCAGAGAGCAAAGGGACACAGATCACAGGCTCAGAGGTTGACTTTGGCCCGAATAAGGAAGCTAAGAAAAGGCATAGATGGAACACTGTAAATACATCGTACACACCTTGAGATTTGACAGGAAGATAAGAGAGTTCATTCTAGATGGCCTCTATTTTATGTGAGAAGTGGAAGTATGCAGGATTTTAAGGTGGGGAGCTATGTGGACAGATTTGTGTTTTTTTGTGTTTTTTTTTTTTTTGAAATGAAAGGCCTCACATATTTATTACTGAACCCAGCCAACCAACGCATTCATAATAGATTCAGAGAGGAAAATACATCGAACTCTCCAGAGAGTGGTGACATTTTCAGTTTGATATGGTAATGTGATCGTGACCTTCAGACAGCACAAATATATGTACCATCTCATGTGCAATTCCTTATAGACCCAGCTTGGTTCTTCTCCAATGTTTCCTTTTGGAGTTGTACCTTTTTTTATTTCCAGTTTTCATCCGAATCCACTGGGGAATGGGACAATTTTGCTTTTGTTTCTTGGCCAGGAATCCCTTAATCCTGAACGTCTTGTGAGAAGACATGGCGAGAAGTGCAGGCAAGAACCCAGATTTGTATTTTAAACATCACACACCAGGTCCTATTGTGGGGGGAGGGGAAGGGATAGCATTAGGAGATATACCTAATGTAAATGACGAGTTAATGGGTGTAGCACACCAACATGGCACACGTATACATATATAACAAACCTGCACGTTGTGCACATGAACCCTAGAACTTAAAGTATAATTAAAAAATAAAATAGGCCGGGCGCGGTGGCTCAAGCCTGTAATCCCAGTACTTTGGGAGGCCGAGATGGGCTGATTACGGGGTCAGGAGATCGAGACCATCCTGGCTAACACGGTGAAACCCCGTCTCTACTAAAAATACAAAAACTAGCCGGGCGAGGTGGCGGGCGCCTGTAGTCCCAGCTCCTCGGGAGGCTGAGGCAGGAGAATGGCGTAAACCCGGGAGGCGGAGCTTGCAGTGAGCTGAGATCCGGCCACTGCACTCCAGTCCGGGCGACAGAGCGAGACTCCGCCTCAAAAAAAAAAAAAATAAAATAAAATAAAATAAAATAAAAATATAATATAATAAATAAAAAAATAAAACACTCTGGTAGAGAGTCAAGGAATGAATTTACGAGAGAAGCTGAGAAAAGACTGAAAGGTAACAGACTTATTAAGAGATTATTGGAGTCATTCAGTGAAAAAAAATCATGAAGACCTGAATTAAGACAGTGACAGTGGAAGGGAATAAGAGGGAATCCACAGGTATTTCTAAGCCAAAATCATTCTAAGAAGTGATTGTTTAGCTATCAGGAATGAAGGAGAGAGAGAAAAGGAGGAGGATACCTGGGACATACTTGGTTTATCAGAAATCTGAGCAGGAACAAGAAGAAGTTTTAGGGAGAAAATAATGAGCTTAACTTTGAACACATTGAGATTTTGATAAAGATATTGATGAATTATAGATTTAGACAGAAATTGATTTAGATGTAGATACAGGCAATTGGATTTGTGGCTCTAGAGTTCAAGAGAGAAGGTTTTAGCTGGAGAAAGTGTGGAGAAATCTGTTCCCACCAGAATGGTGGTTGAAACAATGGGGATGTAGGTGAGATCAGCCTGTAGCAGTTTGTGAAGAAAGGGGTTTTACAGCCTTTGTTTTTAATCCATTCCTGTAATTCACCTCTTCGTTCACCTTCTCTATATTCAATGATTCCTAAATATCTACTCCACTTTCACACTTGGAGTCAATATTATTTCCTTTCATTTGGTGCTCCTATTGGTCAAGGGAGCCTCCAAAAACCCACATAAGCCATGGGAAGTCAGATCCATGATAAACATGTCCTATTATAATGAATTTATTTGTTAATAGTTGTACCGTGAAGGCTTAAGATTACCAAATGACTATCTCCTTAGAAGTATAAAGCAAGCCTAGTAAGCTAAGAGTCAGAATCCCCTTTTGTCAACTCTGACACTAGTTATGGCATATTGGACAAATTTATGCAATATCTGGTTACTGAGGCTGATACTCTTATTATGCATACAGTACAGTGTATTGTTTTGCTCTTTAAGCAATCTTATATACACAGACATGAAATTACCAAAAATGCTTTTAATCCATTTCAGGGCATGTATTATAATACACAAAATAAATATATTTCTGTTTTTCACCACAGAAAGTCAAAAGGTCTGTTTTTCTTGTAGTATCCATAAATGACCTTAAAACTGACCCAAATATAACCTACTAATTACCCTCCATGTACCTTCCAACCCTGATTAGTTGTATTTAGCATTTATGTGAGACTGTGACTCTACTCTGGAAATCTTCCGTATAGCTTGTAACTCCCAGTGGAAAAAAAAATTGCTGTGACCTATACAGTTGGTGAAAAGAAAACACAGCTACACATTTCCAAAAGCAGAACAAAGCAATGAAATAACATACCTTTCACTAGGGACTTGGTGTTATCTGAAACCCTATAATCCACATCCCATTCTGCTTTTTCAATAGGTTGGATGATTTCAGTGGGCGAGTCAGAGAACTAATCAATTTTGAAACAGCATCTGCAAAAATAGATAACGTTCATGTAAAGGGCAACCTAGTCACAAAGCCTCATTGGTGTGAGTAAATAAACACACAGGCTTTGTATAGAGGGGTTCCCCTAAACAGGAGTGCAGGATTGGCAGTGTGATATTGCATCAGTCATCAAAAGAATTTACCAAGCACCAACGTGTAGAATGAACTATGTGATTAAAATGACATGGTCCCTGAGCTTCTACAATGTAATTTAACTTCTGCGCTCCTAATGGAACATTTAAGAATCTAAAACTCATTGAGTCCCAAACTAAACTTTTCTCCCAAATTGCTTTTTCTCCTGTGTTTTCTATGCTAGTGAAGGAATCCATGGCATCCAAGATTTCTTTCTCTCCATTACCCCAGTTACCAATACATCTTTAAAGTTTATTGGCTCGACCTCCTAATGATCCCCTGAACCGTTGCCTTTTGCTTCATTTCTATAGCCATCACCCTTTTCACTAAGAATATTGTAACATCAATTGCTCTGAACCCCCCTCTTCCAATGTA
Source organism: Trachypithecus francoisi (assembly GCF_009764315.1). Classification (NCBI taxonomy): domain Eukaryota; kingdom Metazoa; phylum Chordata; class Mammalia; order Primates; family Cercopithecidae; genus Trachypithecus; species Trachypithecus francoisi. The sequence continues at coordinate 75,664,845 of NW_022681468.1, read as the reverse complement.
TCCTTCACACTGTTGCTAGAGTGATTTAACCTTCAAGTCTCAGTATATCGCTCGTCTGCTCAACTGCCTCCCAGTCAAAACTCTCTACCTTTTGTGCCATTCCTACTCATCTTTTAAGGTTCTCAGATCATTCAACTATTCATTCACTCAATAAATATTTATTAAGCACAAGCTTCATGTTACACACAGTGCTAGGCACTGGAAAGACAGTGATGATATAGTCCTGGTCTCACAAAATTTGCAGTGGCAAGAAAGTAAATGAAATAAAATGTGGCCGCGCGGTGGCTCACGCTTGTAATCCGAGAACTTTGGCAGGCCGAGGCGGGCGGATTATGAGGTCAGGAGATCGAGAACATCCTGGCTAACGCGGTGAAACCCCGACTCTACTAAATACACACACACACACACACACACACACACAGCCAGGCGTGGTAGGGGGCGCCTGTAATCCCAGCTACTCGGGAGGCTGAGGCAGGAGAATGGCGTAAACCCGGGAGGTGGAGCTTGCAGTGAGCCGAAATCGTGCCACTGCCCTCCAGTCTGGGAGACACAGCGAGACTCCGTCTCAAAAAAAAAAAAAAAAAAGAAATAACGAACTGTGATAAATATTGTGAGGAACTAACTTTGGTAGAAACAATTTATAAAGAGCTCTGGAGACCCCAAATATTTAAGGTGTGGGTAGAGGAAGAAAGGTCTCCAGAGGAATGGAAAGTAAGGTGGGAGAGAACATGCTGCCCTGGAATGTCAAAGAAAGAGAGTATTTTTGAAAACAAAAGAATAATTAAGAGTATCAAATCCTGCCAAAAGGTCAAGAAAATAAGAACTGAAGATTATCTTGGAATTTTGCAAAGACACTTGAAAACAATTTTGGTGGAGTGGTGTCGGCCAAAGCCAGAATGAAGTGAGTTGAGGAATGAATGAGAGATAAAGAAAGGGGGATAGCAAATATAGAAATTCAGCTGTGATGGTGAGAGATTTGGTAGCTGGAAGGGAATTTAGGGTTGAGGGGGCCTCCCCAGAAGGACCCATGCAATTTTTAGTACCTTCTTAATCATATGATTATTGTCTTATATTATGTAATATTTGGCTTTCTGTTCCAGCACTAAAAGGCAGGAAACACATTATTTCATCTTTGTATCTGCAACTCTTAGCACAAGTTCAGGTACAAATAAATACTCCATAAAAATCGGTTTAAAGGCTGAATATATTAGCGATCTGCTGTAATCCAAATTTGAAACTCATTCTTCAATTGCCATCATCCTTGACTTGTCTCTATTTTTCCTCTTGTCTGCCCTTCCTGACTAGCAGTCCCAAAGGTTACACAAGTTGTGGGTTCTTGGACTTCTGTTCTGACCTGTGTACACTCCATCTGTACACCAACCCCTGGAACTTAACACATGTGCAATTGCTCCCATCACTGTTCTCCCCCATAAGTCAGCCAGTCTACTTTTCCAACTTCTCTAAGACTTTTTATACCCAGAGGTATTTAAGGACTGTTCTGAATGTTGTGTTCCAATCCTTGCTTGTTCAAATGTGGTCATAGATATGGCTAGACTTGAGCATAGATCTTTCCATGTTCCAAAAAGGCAGGCGTCTGCTTTTCCTAAATAATAAGCTATTGCTTTATTATATAGTCCATCAACACTGTATACCAGATGTTTGCTTGACAAATTACGACTCTGAATTCTTGATCCAGCGTTTTACCTGATGGACATATTTTAGATATGACTATCTACCACAAAATAATTTACCAAGAGCCATATTTGATTATTTGTATATTTACTCACTTTATATTCATTACTTGTATTTTTATTTACTTTCCCAGTCTTCGTTACTCCAGACTGGTTAAGGTCTTAAGGTCATAGGCTAAAGTTAAACACTCTTAACATAGAGACTCCCTGCATCATAATATTTCTGCAAAAAATTAAGACAGTAGGAATTTTCTCTGGACAAAGTGCTTTTAAAAATCCAGGGGGAATATTTCCTTCTTATTTTTGTGACACCACTTTTTAATGAGCAAGGCATATGCCTTATATATTTGATAACACAAAGACAGACAATATGTCATACATAAACAGTAAGATTTTATGAGAATAACCTAAGATGATCTAGATTTGGCCATTTTGTGTTAGCTAAACATGACCTGAAATAAGAATTTTAGCTGTAATAATGTAGTGATTCTAAAATGTAAGATATTCTTTTAAAAGTTTCCTCATTCAGTTGCCTCATATATTTAGAGGATGCCTCAGAAAATAATCATTGTTCAATAGGGGCTTCATTGACATTTAGCTTAATTTAGTTTCACATCTTAACATTTTTTAGCCTCCTCCAACTAATTCCATTTAGAAAGTAAACTCTCCTGCTGTGCTGGTTAGTTCCTCTGGGAAGCAGACACCATGATGCAGTCTATAATGCAAGAGATATGCCTAAGAAAGATAAAAGGGAGATGGGCTTAGGCTGTATTTGCATGTACTATACAAAAGGTGGAGAACATGCCAATTACCCATGTCAAAAGATTTGGAGGCAGTGAGCCAGTGAAGATTATGCAGGGGCTAAATTCTCTCCTTGGCCACCTTTGCCTTAGACACAGAGTGGCTGTTCAATCAATCCTAGCTCATTTGAAACTTCATTGAGCAACAGCGAAGTTAAACATTTACAAGGTTGCATGCAGTCTCTTCTGAATTATAAAGCACTTTTTGAACATCCTCAATGTAAAGAAGGCAAACTGAGGCACAGTTCATGGACAGAGCCAGGCAGAGCCTGGAGCTCTTGCCCTCCAACGGGTGATCCTAACCCAGCACTTTCATTCCCTTCCCCTCCCCCTGCTCCAAAGCTTGATGTGTGTTGAATACACTCAGTAGTTCTCAACATGTTTTTTCCTTACAGTTCTTTATTAGCAACATTCATTTAGGTTTTGGACTCTTGTCAAATGTAATGTGAATGGAGACCAGATGCCTTTTCTGAACTCAACAGAACAAGAGGAGAGTCACAGAGCCCATCTTGCCACAATCAAAACTAGAGCTTACAACAACACCCACTGTTGGTGACAGGCTGTGTGGAACAGGGCCAGTGCTGATCTAGCAGTATATGCCAGCTCAATGAGTCAGAAAAATGTTTCAGATGTGCCAGGTTGCTCAGAAATCCCCATCAGTTCCTGGGCAGAATAATTGTTGTGTTCTCCAAGAGCAAGGAACCAAGATGATCAGAAGCAACATCCCTGGGATGGTGTGTGTCATTCGTGTCCCTAGCTGGCAGCAGAGGGCCATTGCTTTGAAAAGGGTACTGTAGACCCACATGAAGGACTGCAAAGGTTAGGGGTAGGGTATCTGGCAGCCATTCAAAAACACAGGATGGGGGAGAAGCAATTGTGGGAAGGAATTCAAGGCAGACAAAAGGATTAACAGCAAAAAGATGCAGGGTGTAGGGGGATGGATGATTATCGTTTGCTGTGGGTTTAGCAACACTAACATGTTTTTATGAATATTTACAAGAACATTTGGAAGCTGTGTCTTCTGCCCACACAGCCTCCACCCCCAAACCTCTTGGTAGGAACTGCATCATATTTAATGAGGTTGGGGGTGGAAGGGGGAACCAGGTCTTCTTTCCCTCCAGGTTGCCATTACCGAGCCTAGTTGCCAAGACTCCCAGGGGCAAATATCAAGTGAAGGAACGTTCGAACAAGAGAAGCCAGGCCTAGGTTTCTCTGCTTGTAATATGAAGCCTGACATGTGATGAAGGGAAATGAGAAGTGGAAGCAACGGTATCAAAAAGATATGAAAGAGATGAAGTGAGAAAGTCTCAGGAGAAAGGTCCATCTTGATGCCGGTGTTCTTGACTTCTTCAGTAGAGTAAAGGAGTTTATCAGTGTCTCTAAGTTAAATGAACTGTTAACAAAATCCCATCAATTCTCATTTCCTGTGAGTGGACTAACAGGTCAGACTCCTGTCCCTTCTGACTCCTGCTGCCTGGCTTTAGTCCACTTCATTCTACCACTACTTCCACCACAAGAGGCTTCTATCCTCATTGATTTTCTAAGTTTTCAATCCCCTAAAGCATGTATCTAATTATGTATTGAGGCAGAAGAGTAGCAGTCAGGACCACAAGTTCTGGAACTGCACTGCCCCTAGTCTAATCCAAGCCCCATAACTCTGGGAAAGTTACCTAGCCTCTTTATATCTCAATGTTATCGCTGTAAAAAGGAGCTGATAACAGATAAGGGTCAGTGGATGTAAACCGAGGAAAGTATTTGGCATGCAGTCAGAGCTCAATAGGTGTTAGTATTATTACTATGGACCATCCTCAAATTTCATGCAACAAGCATCTTGCATATGACCCATGTTTTCATACATGACACACTGATACCCCTAAAATACTGAATTGAGACTTTCAAATGTCAGTTGACTCACAGTAGTGTCTAGTTAATCAAGGCACTTGACTACCAGCTACTGAGAGAGAACAGGAGGTTTCATGCGTGGGAATCTCTGGCAGTATTAACCTTGGGACTAATGCAAAGCAAACTTTCCGGCAGATTTGTGATATCTCTTCAGTCATGATCAGCTATATTGTAGAAAATCATAAGTACAGTTGTTTTTTGTTGTTGTTTGTTTGCTTTGTTTTTGTTTTTGTTTTGAGACAGAGTATCCCTCTGTCGCCCAGGCTGAAGTACAGTGGCACAATCTCAGCTCACTGCAATCTCCGTCTCCCGGGTTTAAGCAACTCTCCTGCCTCAGCCTCCCGAGTAGATGGGACTACAGGCATGCACCACCATGGTCGGCTAATTTTTGTATTTTTAGTAGAGATGAGGTTTCACCATGTTGGCCAGGCTGGTCTCAAACTTCTGACCATGTGATCCACCTGCCTTGGCCTCCCAAAGTGCTGGGATTACAGGTGTGAGCCACCTCACTTGGCCTAATTATGTTTCTTTTTTAATAAAGTTATAGTTTGTTTGTCCTGGAGTTAATATTCACATCTTTTTATTGTTGTTCATTTGTTTGTTTCTTTGTTTGATTGATTTTCTATGTTCCTTTCTCTAAACCTTTCCAAACACTTTAAAAGAAACATAAAATCCCTTTTATCAAAATTTTCCACATAATCAAGTTACCAAATTCTTTTCATTTAACTGAAGACAGACTTGCTGGAACTTTCCATCCTCCTGCTCTGATCTGTACTATTGGCTGTCAGCATTCATACTGAAATTTGTTCCTAACTATCACCTAAGGGACTTCTTATCTCTCTCCCACATTGGATTCTGTATTTGTTGTGTCACCTATATTTCTCTCTGGTTCATTCCTCTCCTTTACTTAAGCACAGTCACAAATAGCTTCTTAGGAAAGAGTGCATTGAATGTAAGCTTTTTGAAAATTTGTTTACCAAAAAAATTATTTATTCCCCTTTGGCACTACAATGATAGTATGGCTGCTGGGTGAATAATTTTAGGTTGAAATAATAATTCCTCAGAACTTTGAATTCATGTTTCCACAGTATTCCAGTCTACTGGAAGGTAGACTTCCAGTGTTGCTGTTCAAACCTCAGATGTCATTCTCACTCAACCCTTTAATATGATCTGGTTTTGTTCTTCTTGGAAGCATTTAGTGTTTATTCTTTATTCCCAGTGTTCTGAAATTTCAGGATGATGTTCTATCATGTGAGTCTTTTTTTCTTTTTTTCATTTTGCTGGATACTTAAAAAGGCGATTTCCAATCTTTAGACTCATGATGTTCAATTTGAAAAAAACTGTCTTTCTCTTTTGTAATTTCTGCCTTATTATTTTCTATGTTCTTTCTTTTCAAACTTAGATGTTGACCTCTTGGATTGAACCTCCAGGGGTTTTTTGTTTTTTTTTTTTTATCTCCTACTTTACCTTTTTTGTCTCATTCTATTTTCTTGGGGCTTTCTTAAATTTTGTCTTCTTAGCCTTTAATCAAAAAATATTTCTATCACATTTGTTTTGGTTTTTTTTTTTTTTTTTTGAGATGGAGTCTTGCTCTGTCACCCAGGCTGGAGTGCAACGGCACGATCTTGGCTCATTACAACCTCTGCCTCCTGGGTTCAAGTGATTCTCTTGCCTCAGCCTCCTGAGTAGATGGGATCACAGGCACCTGCAAAAATGCTCAACTAGTTTTCTGTATTTTTGGTAGAGACGGGGTTTTGCCATGTTGTCCCGGCTTATGTCAAAGTCCTGACCTAGTGATCCACCCACCTCACCCTCCCAAAGTGCTGGGATTACAGGCATGAGCCACCATACGAAGCCACACTCTTTTTTTTTTTTTTTAAGTATCCTGTTCTTGTTCCATCAAAAGATATTACAAAGTGTTTTATTTTGTTGTTTACATTGTCTTAATCCTTGATTCTTTTTTCCTCTGAATTCCTTAGTGAGTTAGCTAGTTAATTCTGTTATTTTGGTCTCTGTTGGAGGCTTTCCTTAAATGTCTGGCAATCTGTCTGTCTACAGACATTTAAGAGTGGGACAATAAAAAGCTGACTGGAAGCCCTTGTTGACCAGTATACTTTTCTCATCGGCAATTAAGCAGAAATCCAGACTTTTCTTTAGGAAGCACTCCAGATGTCAGTATCCATAGGTCTTTTCTAGGAGCTGGTCTCTAATCTTCTGTCACTTAGCATTAATGGAGCTTAGTAGCAGAAGGAGACTGAGAGGAGCTACTTATTTTCCACTGTAAGAACTTTCATTCAACCTCTCTGTTTCTAGTGAGGCCCCTACTCCTGTCTTCCACTGTGCCTGGTGCACCAAAAGCCAAAGGCTCTTTGATTCAACATATCTAATAAATAAATAATATAGTCATGTTACATATACATATACACACAGAAAAGGGATTATACCATCCACATTACTCTTTATCTTGCTTCTGTCTTTTAACAGCTTGTCAGAGATACTTTTCTGTGTCAGTACACACAGCTCTACTTTTCACTAAGAGTAACTGTTCCCAAGAGGCATCATCCTTAAAATGACAATTTGATCTGAAAATCATGTTACCTCTTTAAGGAAAAATGTCCAATCAGAAGAAAACTCGTTTGCACAAAACTTAATGCGTGATATTCAACAGACCTATCACATCAAACATGATCTAAAACAGCAATGAAAAAGTTGTCAAAGTTTGTCATCATTTATGTTCATTTATCGTATTTATATCATCATTGATATTATCTGGACTTACATACATATATCTCTACTACCTTCCCACCACTCCCCAAATCACTACACTGTAAGAACCCAAAATTCCAAAATCTTTTCACGGAAAATCCAGTGAGTATTCTACCCATAGGTCTCCATTTTAATTCCAATAAAGATTTTCATGTAAAGCAATAATGAAAGACTGGGGGCAAAAAGTGGGAAGATGCAGAATACATACATGCATTTTAGGCTGCTGATCAATTGTTTAGCTAAGTAAATTAAGAATCTTTCCACATCCCCTCCAAAAAAACTAAAAATAGAAAACGAAGTTGAAATTTTTCTTTAAAATATGTTAATTTTTGTATTCTTCCCCTTAGGGATTATATTGGTCAAGTCACTTGGTTGCAATCAACATGATCCACTCCCATTATGTTAAGCAAGAAATGGATATATTAAAGTATATTAAGTAACTTACAGAATTGTTGGGAAGGCTGAACAAATGGACCAGAGGCTAGTGATCTAAAGTGAAATCATGCCAGTAAAGTGGTCTGAGAAGAAAACTGCCACTACGCTATCAATATCCCTTGTGCTACTTCCTTGTTAAGAGTTCATCCTTGCAACTACTTATGTCCCCCAAAAGCTGAATACCTCTAACACAGGCTAACCGACTGGAAGCTATTTTGTTTTGTTGCTCATTTCTGAATTGACATCTTGCTCATATGGTCTGCGTCCTAGATTAAAAGTGGCTGAAGTTTTTTAATAATTAAAATAATAACTATGTTTATTGAATGCTTTCTAAGTTAGACTATTGTAAGTACTTCCCAGGTATGAAATTATAAATGCAAACATCACCCCAGCTCTCATGTTTGCCATAAAAGTTGAAATATTCTTTCAGTCCTTTTAAGATGCTTTTCCTTTTGGTCTTTGTAATTTTTCTTCAGCTTTATTAAAATTGATAATGCAATAAACTGCACATATTTGAGGTGTATTGTTTGACAAGTTTTATTGTATAACTTACTGTTGATAAGAGTAGTCTCCTGTTATCTGCCAAGAACATGTTCCAAATCTCTCAGTGGATGCTTGAAACTGTGGAATGGTATCAGACCCTAGAGGTATACTGTTTTTTCCTATATTGAATATATATGTATATACAATAAAGTTTAATTTACAAATTAGGTACAATAAGAGATCAATAATAATGAATAATAAAATAGATCAATTACAACACTACACTGTAATAAAAGTTATATAAATGTGGTTTCTCTCTCTCTCAAAATACTCTAACATTTTCAAACCACAACTGAAACCATGGAAAGCAAAAACAGATGAGGGGGGACTATTTTATACACCTGTGACATTACCATGAAAATCATGAATTTATCCATTACCTCCAAAAGTTTCTTCACAACCTTTGTAATCCATTCCACCTGCTTCATACTCCCCTATTTATAGTCAATCACAGATCTGTTTATTGCTCGTATAGATTAATATGCATTTACCAGAAATTTTGACAAATGGAGTCATTTAGCATGTATTTTTTGTCTGGCTTCTTTTATTCAGTATAATAATTTTGAGATTAATCCATGTTGCTGCATGTATGAATAGTTCATTCATTTTTATTTCTTGATAGCATTTCATTGTATAGATGTAGCATATTTCAGTTGTCTATTTATCTGTTGATGGATATTTGGATTGTTTCCAGTTTGGGGCTATTTCAAATAAAGTGCCTACAGACATCCATGGGCAAATCTATGGGCAGGCATATGTTTTCATTTTTTTTGGGTAAATACCCGGAAGTAGAATGGCTAGGTCAAATGGTAGGTATATATTTTACTTTCTAAGTAATTGCCAAATTGTGTTCCTAAACGGCCATACCATTTCCAAATGGGCATAACATGAGCAGTCTACGAGAGTTCCAGTAACTCCAAATTCTCGGCACTTAATATGGTCAGTCTTATTAATTTTAGCCATTTTATTGGGTGCTTACTATAGTTTTAATTTGCATTTCCCTAATGACTGTGATGTTAAACATCTTTTGTGTGTTTAATTACCATTCACATCTCTTCTTTGATGAAGCATCTGTTAGAATCATGTACCTACTTTCAATTGGATTGTTTGTCTACCTATAATTAAGTTGTGAGATTTCTTTATATATCCTACATAAAAGTCCTTTGTCAGATGAATGTTTTCAAATATTTTCTCCCATTGTCTCACTTGTCTTTTCAGTTTCCTAAACATTGCATTTCAAAAGCAAAAGTTCTTGATTTTGATGAGGTCCCACTTAACTGATTTTGGAGTTTGTGATTTTTGTGTAGTACTTATAAAATCTTTGCCAAACCCAAAGACACTAATACATTTTCCTATGTTTTAGTTTAGGATTTTAAAAATTTTAGCCATTATTTTTAAGACTATGATTCATTTTGAGTCAAATTTTTATGTGGTGTGAAATCAGGGTGGCAGTTCATTCTTTTGCATAGGGTTATCCAATTGTTCTAGCACCATATGTTACAAAGATTGTATTTTCTTCATTGAATTTCCTTAGCATATTTATCAAAAATCACTTGACCAAACCTATTCGGATCTATTCGTGGACTCCTGATTCACTGAGCTGTACTTCTAACTTTGTACCAATACCACACCACCTTGATTATTATAGCTTTATAATAACTCTCAAATCATACAGTTTGTACTTCTACTTTGTTCTTCTTTTTCAGTGTTATTCTGCTGTGTGTGTGTGTGTGTGTGTGTATTATTCTAAATGTTTTGCATTTTCAAATAAATTTTAGAGTTGTCTACTCTAAGCTGGACAATTTGTACAAAAGCCAACTGGAATTATGATTATATTACATCTATGCATTAATTTAGGGATAAATGACATCTTAATAATAAGATGTCTGATCCATGAAAACAATACATCTCTCCATTGACTTCGGCTTTTTTTAGCTGCTTTCAACGTTTTGTAGTTTTCAGTGTATACGTCTTGTGTAAATTTTGTCAAATTTATCCCTAAGTATTTCATATTTTTGACGTTATAAATGGCATTGTTTTTATGTTAATTTTAATTTCTGCATCGGAAAATGACAGTGATTTCATATATATATATAAAATTAATTATCTTCCTTCTTCATCTAGTTCATCCTTAGCTCAAATTATTGTTGTTTCATCAGCTGAATCCTCACTGTACACCTCTGTTTTCACTTACTTATTTAAAAAATTGATGTTGTTACTTTCTAAATATGCTGATAACTAGGCCATCAGATGAGTCATTTAATCTATTCTGATTTTGTTTGAATGTTCATTAATACATAAGTTATGATTAATTACATATTTTATGTATAAATGTATTTTGTCAATTGATTGAGTTAATTGATAAACATACCATGCCAGTCCATTTACTTAAGTTAATCATTAGAGTTAGATGAATAGCAATGTCAGAACTAATATATGTGATAACATGAAACAAATGAAAAGGGGAGAAATAAGTATTTATAAAATCTAATTTACTTCAAAATGATATTTTTAAAACTGTACCTGAGTAAATGGAACTACAACCTGAAACTGTGACTTCAAATAGAGCTCAGGGTCCAATCTCTTGACACTCAAACATTTAAAGCAATGGAGAAAATGAGAGCTTCTCCAAGGAGATAAGCCATGACAGGTTTATCGTGACTGAGCTTCTCAATGAACCAAATGCACATACAACAACTAAATGGATTTCAACATTTTGAATGGAAATCTGTGTTGTTAATGGTTTTACTGCAAATATCCACAGAGATGCCTTGATAGTGAGCAAATGATCAAAATCAATGTCAGTATGCAAAATAATTTAAGTCAAAATACACATGACCCAAGCCTTTTAGTAGGTAACAAGTTGTCTTAATCATTTCAAATTATACTTAAAGAAGTTATTCAAAATGCAGAGTGAATAAAACACCTTTTTTCTTTCAAAATCTTTTTTTTTGAAATTAGCTTGTCAAGGCCAAAATGATATATCATTACAGACCTTCAATATGACTGCTTTTCAAACTCAAAATGTCTATTACAAACTTCAGATTTGCCTGATTAAATTAATATGAGGCTTTTTGTAGAGAAAAAATTTTTAATAAAAGACATATTTTAAAATATAGTCTCTTGCTTCACTCCAGATACCTTCTATAAAATCAACACATTTCAAACAAAAGTATTCAATTATTATGTTTCTAAGCTCAACCAAAATGAATTTGGATTTTGATATTATAGCTGTGCTTCCAAATTATAGATATATGAACATTTGGCCAGTTTGAAGGCTGGTCCTAGACAAAACGTTCATCATAGTCACAGTGGTCCTAAAAATAGGAAAGCAGTGTTATCATCTACATTGAAACTTTCTCCAACTCAACAATCACCATGGGAATTCTGAGAACTGCATTTCCCCAGGTGTGGGGAAGATAGGAAGTAGCCTGCCCTTGTCCTAATCGGCTTTGACCAAATCAAAGCTGTTACTTCTATTGTTTCTACAACAGTGGAGTGCTTTAGGCAGTGACAACCATTCATAAAGCAGACATTCCTATGGGATTTTTGTTATCATTGTCAGAAGCTTCCTTACAAAATATACGATATTTTAAGAAAAAGACACACAATACAGAAGTCAAGAAAGAGGTGTTATAAGGGGAAAGTTAAATGGTGAAGAACATCATAACAAATAGGTTAGAAAAATATAAGCATGTCTTTCTTAATATAAATTTTACATTTAAAATTATTTGTAATGATAGCTTGAGAGAGAAAAAATAATATGTAACCTACATGCCTTTTGTTATACAACTTCTCATAGGCAAAAGGTGTTTGCACCAGGGCCAGGAGTTTTATAGGTTAGTAGATAAAAAGAAAATACTAAGCATTTACAATATTCCAGCCAGAGATAGTACTTGTGCTGGTTAATTTCTGTTTGGATTGCTAGCTCCATTCACCATTCTTCTCTGCCCTGCTCTGTACACCAGAAGGCTGATCCCTAAGGACTGCATTACCAGGCTTTTCATATCATGTGCCCATCCAGGAGCTCAGAACATCAGAGTGTAGGAAAAGAGCTGGTTTAGGATCTGTCACAGCTTCAACTCTTTCCAGTCTCTGGTAATCATCCCTGCTTTTAGCCCCTTCAAGACTAGGGGTGGTAGCCCTATCCTCTGCTCTTATGATTCCCATAACTCTGCCCACATCTCTATAAATCATCCCTTCTTTAAACTTTCTTCAGCTAAACCTTACTGAGTATGTCAACTGTTACCTGCTAGGACCCTTTTCTTTGGATCACCGCTAATATTCTGTTTTAATCCCATTTAGTCTTTTAAGAGTATACTTCCATTTTGAATAATGTATTATATAGTAAGCCCCTGTATTAGTCAGGGTTCTCTAGAGGGACAGGACAGGACTAATAAGATAGATGTATAAATGAAAGGGAGTTTATTAAGGAGTGTTGACTCTCACGATCACAAGGTTAAGTCCCTCAATAGGCCATCTGCAAGCTGAGGAGAAAGAAAGCCAGTCTGAGTCCCAAAAACTCAAAAGCAGGGAAGCCAACAGTGCAGCCTTCAGTCTGTGGCCAAAGACCCTAGAACCCCTGGCAAACCACTGGTGTAAGTCCAAGAGTCCAAAAGCTGAAGAACTTGGAGTCCGACGTTCAAGGGCAGGAAGTATCCAGCATGGGAGAAAGATGAAGGCCAGAAGACTCAGCAAGTCTGTTCTTTCTACCTTCTGCCTGCTTTATTCTAGTCAGGCTGGCAGCTGATTAGACGGTGCCTACCCAGATTGAGGGTGGCTCTGCCACTCCCAGTCCACTGACTCAAATTTTTTTTTTTTTTTTTTGAGACGGAGTCTCGCTCTGTCACCCAGGCTGGAGTACAGTGGCCGGATCTCAGCTCACTGCAAGCTCCGCCTCCCGGTTTACGCCATTCTCTGCTCAGCCTCCCGAGTAGCTGGACTACAGGCGCCCGCCACCTCGCCCGCTAGATTTTTGTAGATTTTTTAGTAGAGATGGGGTTTCACCGTGTTAGCCAGATGGTCTCGATCTCCTGACCTCGTGATCCGCCCGTCTCGGCCTCCCAAAGTGCTGGGATTACAGGCTTGAGCCACCGCGCCCGCCCACTGACTCAAATGTTAATCTCCTTTGGCAGCACCCTCACAGACACACCCAGGAACAATACTTTGCATCCTTCAATCCAATCAAGTTGACACTCAATATTAACCATCACAGCCCCCATATTATTGAAAACTTTTTACAAGTATCATGTGAACCTAATTTACTTAACTGTCTCCTGGATTATGAAAATTTGAAATAACATAAACAATGCTATAAAGAACATTTTTGTGTATAAATTGTTGCTTGGATTTTTTATTATTTCCATAAGATGAATTTCTAGAATTTAATACTGGATCAAGAGTAAAAACACATTTAAAATTCTTTATATTCTTTATATGCCAAATTGCTTTCCAAATTGTACAGATTCAGTTACTACTATAAGTGCTCACCATGCTACATCACTGACAGCATTGAGTATTATCATTTTCCATCTTTGCTAATTCCATGAGTGAAAAGGCATGTATCTTTTTCATTTGCATTTTTGTGTTGCTTGTAAGAACAAATTTTCTAACACTGGTTAGTATTTTTTCTTTGTTTTTTTGAATATCTTTCTTTGTTTACATACTACAATTTGTATGAGCTCTTCATATTTACAAATTTAATTATATTCTTCTTGTGTTATTTTTCTTGCAAATATTTTCCTAGCCTATTTTTTCTTTTAATTTTGTTAATGATTTTACTGCTTTTTAAAGTAATCAAATCTATCAATAATTTGTTTCTTCCTTTTACTAAGCTTGCAAAGTTCATCTTCACTTGAAGATCAAAAATATATCCACCTATTTACATTCTGTAGCATTTTGTTTCAAAACATCTTCTAACTCACAGAAAAGTTGCAAGAATAGCTTGAATCACTCATCTATTCTTTACCAAGATGCATTAATTTTTAACATTTTGCCACATTTGCTTTGTCATCTCTCACTCTGTCTCATGTATGTGCATGTAATATATTTTTCTAAACTATTTGAGAGTAAATTGCTACCCCATGACCCTTTGCTCCTTGATAAATGAATGCACATTTTCTAAGACCAAGAATATTTGGTTTACATACCACAGAACAGTTATCAAATTCAGAGAATTTAATGTTGAGATCATATTTTTGCCTTATCTGCAGTCTATATTCCAATCTTTTCAAATGTTCTCATAATGTCCCTTATGTCATTTTTACCCCTCAGGTACAGGATCCAGTTGAGATCATGTATTGTATTTAGTTGCCATGTCTCTTTGGTCTCCATTCATTTGGAGCAATTTCTCAGCTTTTCTATATCTTTCATGATATTTTAATTTTTGAATAATGCAGTGAGTTATTTCATAGAATATCCTCAATTTGAGTGTATCTGTTTCCTCAAGAGTAGATTCAGGTTACACATCCCCAGTAATGTTTTCATCCTTCTCATGGTATCACATCTAGAAGCATACAATATTCATCTACCCTCATTGGTGATTTTAATTTTGATTTTCCAGTCATGGTATTGTAAGGTCTTTCTTCTGTGTAATTAAGGATTTTCCTTTTGTAATTAGTAACAAGCCATGGGAAGATAAATTGAGACCAAGCAAATATCATCTTCATCATACTTTCCCCATAGATTTAGCATCCATGGGTGACTGGCTCTAACCAGTCTTTACCATATGGTTGCAAAATGCTGATTTTCCAATTCCACTTCTCCCTCTACACTTAGTGGACAGAAGAGTCCTCTGACCTTCCATTCATTCACTCTTTTATCTATTTTTATCACTATGTATTCATAGATTTCTTTTTTATTCAATGTTTATTCTATTTTTAAAATTGATTTTAAATCTTCGGTCTGCTTTGTTAATTTTTAGCACAGTTGATTTTATTATGATGAAAAAGCTTTCTTTGAGAATTTGTGCTACTGTAATTTCAAAATATTTTCATAATCATTATTCATTTTATCTTCATTTGAACTGTCTATTGCTGCATAACAAACTCTTCCAAAATCTAGTGGCTTAAAACAACAACAATTTATTATTTCTCACAATCTCACTCATGCAGCCTCAGTTAACTGTAGGAAGATCCTGGAGGGTCTCACTCACATGCCTGGCTGGTTAGCTGGGTCTCTGTCACCACAGGCTCTTGCCTAGGCCTCTCTGCATGGTGGTTTCAGGGTTCCACGAGGGCAAGAGTGGAAGCTGCCAGGCTACTTGAGGTCTTGCTTGGAAGTCAAATGTCACATCAGTTCATTAGAACAAGTCACCAGGCCAGCCCAGATTCAAGAGGCAAGGAGATGAGTTATTCCTCCTGCCGGGAGGAGCTGCAGAGTACTTATAACCATCTTTAATTCACCACAGTCCCAACAGTAATCCCAAAAATGAAGACAGCTGGTTATTATCATTTGTCTCTAACAGATGAGGAAACTGACGTACAGAGAGGTACATCAGTATAGTATAAAGCAGTGTCACTTTGAAAATGGACTGCACTCCAGCACCATTAATATGAAAATTCTCAGATCCCACCCCAGGCTTACTAAGTTAGTATACAGATACTATCTCCATACTATGTTATTACTATAATAATAGAGATGTTATAGAAATAGACACCATAGTATCATTCCATAGTAATATAGATGCCATGCCTAGGAATAGATACCAGGAATCCATGCATTAATAAACTCTTTAGGTGACTCTTATGTACCCTGGGGTTAGAGAAGCAGTGATACCAGAACGAATGAATTGGAAGTGAGTGAAGTCACACTTATGGTCCAGCCTTGCCACCTCCTAGCTGGGTGACCCTAAGTAGATCACGTATCCTTTCAGAAGTTCAGTTTTGCTTATTGGAAAAAAAAACTGCTAATAATATCTGCCTTGCCTTCTCCAGCAGCCTGATATGAATATCAAGAGATGTTGCATGGAAAAGCAGGCAGTGCAATAATGATGAATACAGTAATATTGTCCAAGGTTAAAGAATGTATTAGTAAGAGAATTAAGACTAAAACAGCTGATTTTTCTGGTCTTAAATCTCTTCAAGAGCAAACACTAATTGGGCCAGAAGCTTTTCAGCCTCTCCTAGATCTTCAGAGCTATAGCAAACTGCAATACTAATTACAAAGAGCAGGCAAGGAGTCATGTGTGACGTGCTTTCAATGAAATAAAGAATCCCTTTTCTCTCCTCTCTTCTTCCTCAGTGGCACAGACCACTTCATTCCCTAAACAAGCTCACAGACCATCACAGCAGGGCATGGCCATCTTCGTTTTCATGGGAAAGGATTATTGAGTGGGAAGTGCTCAGGATGAGTGAGTGTTACTGGGGAGTAGGAGGTGGAGTGACAATCCTGGCCTAGATTGTGTTTTTCAAGTTTGATGCATGTCAGTGAAATGGCATCCACAGCCTGCTGAAGCTTTTGGAGAGTCAGAATTTGAGAGCTTGTGGGTGAGAAATTGCAATCTCTCCCTGATTATTCACCTCCTCCAATCTATATGTTTAATTCACCCACTCTCAATCTAATCTTCCCTGCAAGCAATTTTCTAAATTTCAAAAAGCTGGTTGCTGTCTTCTCAACTGTCTCCATCTTCCTCAAACTCAGCTTAATGTAGAAAGAAGGTAGGAAAACTTAGATAATACCCTCATCCTACTTAACCATAAACCTAATTTTCCAACCAAGAAAAAAGGTAATGTATCCAGGCATTGAAAAGAAGTACCACCTATAAAAAAGAAGGCAGCATAGATTTCCTGGGTTCAAAGCCTAGCTCCATCCATCCTTTAATGACCTTTGGCACTTACTCTGTTCCTGATTTCCTATTCTTTAAAATGAGAATGATGATTATAACACAGAAGTATTATGAGAACAATGTAAGTTAATACATGTGAAGCCCTTAGAGCAATGTCGGCCATATGAAACGACAAGCAGCATCATAGATTTTTCTATACCATACTAGATTACCACAGCAACTGCCTATCTGGTCTCCCACCTTTAATCTTTGCATATCATCTATCCTCCTATGATGAACCTTTCTCGATCACTGTTAAGACCTCCTTCCCCTAACATAAAGAACGTATTACCCACTGCATGCACTACAAACTCCCTTGCTTACCATTTAAGCCATTTACTCTTCTCATCAGTCCCTTTAACTCTATTCGACCACATTACCCCAATATCTCTACAACACAGTTTCTTACCCTCCGTGCTATTGAAATTTGGGGCTAGATAATTCTTTGTTGTGGAGGGGCTGTTCTGTACATCTCCTCAGGCATGTTTAGCAGCATCCCTACCTCTACCCACTAGATGCCAGGAGCAACCTTCAACTGTGACAACCAAATAAGTTTCCAGATATTGCACAATGTCCTCTAGGAAATAAAATTCTCCCCCTAGCTGAGAATCACTGCTCTACAACGACCCTTCTCTATTGCTATGCTTTCCTTACCATTTCTGAAATGTGCCTGGACCGATTTCATTTAGCTTCCTTTTCTCAAAGAATATGTTACTTTTTTAAATTTGGCTTATTATACATAACATAAAATTTACCATTTTAAGTGTACAGCTCAGCGGCATTAAGTACATTCACATTGCTATGAAATCATCACCACCATCTATCTTCAGAACTTTTTCATCTTTCTAAACTAAACTCCTTACTCATTAAACAATAACTCCCATTCCCTCTTCTTCCAGCCCCTGGCAACCACCATGCTACTTTTTGTCTCTATGTATTTGACTACTTTAGGTACTCAGAAATAAGCATCATAAGATAGTTGTCTTTTCATGTCTGCTTTATTTCACCTAGAATAATATCTTCAAGGCTTATGTGTATTACAGAAGGTGTCAAAATTTCATTCTTTTTTTGTTTTTCTGTTATTTATTTATATTTTATTATATTTTAAGTTCTGGGATACATGGGCAGAACATGCAGGTTTGTTACATAGGTAAACACGTTCCATGGTGGTTTGCTGCAACCATCAACCTGTCATCTACATTAAGTATTTCTCCTAATGCTATCCTTCCACTATCCCCCACACCCTGACAGGCCCCAGTGTGTGATGTTCCTTCCCTGTGTCCATGTGTTCTCATTGTTCAACTCCCACTTATGAGTGAGAACACGCAGTGTTTGGTTTTCTGTTCCCTGTGTTAGTTTGCTGAGAATGATGGTTTCCAGCTTCATCCATGTCCCTGCAAAGGACATGAACTCATCCTTTTCTATAGTTGCATAATATCTCATGGTGTATATGTGCCATATTTTCTTAATCCAGCATATCATTGATGTGTATTTGGGTTGGTTCCAAGTCTTTGCTATTGTGAACAGTGCTGCAATAAACATAAGTGTGCATGTGTCTTTACAGTAGAATGATTTATAATCCTTTGGGTATATACCCAGTAATGGGATGGCTGGGTCAAATGGTATTTCTGGTTCTAGATCCTTGAGGAATCGCCACACTGTCTTCCACAATGGTTGAACTAATTTGTACGCCCACCAACAGTGTAAAAGCGTTTCTATTTCTCCACATCCTCTCCAGCATCTGTCGTTTCCTGACTTTTTAATGATCGCCATTCTAACTGGCATGAGATGGTATCTCATTGTGGTTTTGATTTGCATTTCTCTAATGACCAGTGATGATGAGCTTTTTTTAATATGTTTTTTGGCCGTGTAAATGTCTTCTTTTGAGAAGTGTCTGTTCATATCCTTCGCCCACTTTTTTCTTGTAAATTTCTTTAAGTTATTCGTAGATTCTGGATATTAGCCCTTTATCAGATGGATAGATGGAAAAATTTTCCCCATTCTGTAGGTTGCCTATTCATTCTGATGATAGTTTCTTTTGCTGTGCAGAAGCTCTTTAGTTTAATTAGATCCCATTTGTCAATTTTGGCTTTTGTTGCCATTGCTTTTGGTGTTTTAGTCATGAAGGCTTTGCCCATGCCTATGTCCTGAATGGTATTGCCTAGGTTTTCTTCTAGGGTTTTTATGGTTTTAGGACTTACGTTTAAGTATTTAATCAATCTTGAGTTAATTTTTGTGTAAGGTGTAAGGAAGGGGTCCAGTTTCAGTTTTCTGCATATGGCTAGCCAGTTTTCCCAACACCATTTATTAAATTATTAAATTATTAAAAAACGAGGGAATCCTTTCCTCGTTGCTTGTTTTTGTCAGGTTTGTCAAAGATCAGATGGCTGTAGATATCTGGCATTATTTTTGAGGCCTCTGTTCTGTTCCACTGGTTTATATGTCTGTTTTGGCACCAGTACCATGCTGTTTTGGTTACTGTAGCCTTGTAGTACAGTTTGAAGTCAGGTAGCGTGATGCCTCCAGCTTTGTTCTTTTGCTTAGGATTGTCTTGGCTATATGGGCTCTTTTTTGATTCCATATGAAATTTAAAGTAGTTTTTTCTAATTCTGTGAAAAAAGTCAATGGTAACTTGATGGGAATAGCATTGAATCTATAAACTACTTTGGGAAGTATGGCCATTTTCACAATATTGATTCATCCTATCCATGAGCATGCAATGTTTTTCCATCTGTTTGTGTCCTCTCTTATTTCCTTGAGCAGTGGTTTATAGTTCTCCTTGAAGAGGTCCTTCGCCTCCCGTGTAAGTTTTATTCCTAGGTATTTTATTCTCTTTATAGCAGTTGTGAATGGGAGCTCACTCATGATTTGGCTCTCTGTTTGTCTATTATTGATGTATAGGAATGCTTGTGATTTTTGCACATCGATTTTGTAACCCGAGATTTTACTGAAGTTGCTTATCAGCTTAAGGAGATTTTGGGCTGAGATGATGGGATGTTTGAAATATACAATTGGCCGGGCGCGGTGGCTCAAGCCTGTAATCCCAGCACTTTGGGAGGCCGAGGCGGGCGGATCACGAGGGTCAGGAGATCGAGACCATCCTGGCTAACACGGTGAAACCCCGTCTCTACTAAAAAAATACAAAAAACTAGCCGGGCGAGGTGGCGGCGCCTGTGGTCCCAGCTACTCGGGAGGCTGAGGCAGGAGAATGGCGGGAACCCGGGAGGCAGTGCTTGCAGTGAGCTGAGATCCGGCCACTGCACTCCAGCCTGGGCGACAGAGCGAGACTCCGTCTCAAAAAGAAAAATAAATAAATAAATAGAAATATACAATTATGTCATCTGCAAACAGAGACTACTTGACTTCCTCTCTTCCTGTTTGGATACCTTCCTTTCTTTCTCTTACCTGATTGCCCTGGCCAGAAGTTCTAATACTGTGTTGAATAGGAGTGGTGAGAGAGGGCATCCTTGTCTTGTGCTGGTTTTCAAAGGGAATGCTTCCAACTTTTGCCCATTCAGTGTGATATTGGCTGTGGGTTTGTCACAAATAGCTCTTATTATTTTGAGATATGTTCCAACAATACCTAGTTTATTGAGAGTTTTTAGCATGGAGAGGTGTTGAATTTTATCAAAGGCCTTTTCTGCATCTATTGAGATAATCATGTGGTTATTGTCTTTGGTTCTGTTTATATGATTGATTGTGTTTCTTGATTTGCGTATGTTGAACCAGCCTTGCATCCCAGGGATGAAGCTGACTTGATGGTGGTAGGTAAGCTTTTTTATGTGCTGCTGGATTCAGTTTGCCAGTATTTTTTTGAGGATTTCCACATAGATGTTCAGCAGAGATATTGGCCTGAAATTTTCTTTTGTTGTTGTTGTTGTGTCTGTGTCAGGTTTTGGTATCAGAATCATGCTGGCCTCATAAAATGAGTTAGGGAGAAGGCCCTCTTTTTGTATTGTTTGGAATAGCTTCAGAAGGAATGGTACCAGCTCTTCTTTGTACCTCTTGTAGAATTTGACTGTGAATCTGTCTGGTCCTGGGATTATTTTGGTTGGTAAGCCATTAATTACTGCCTCAATTTCAGAACTTGTTATTAGTCTATTCAGAGATTCGACTTCTTCCTGGTTTAGTCTTGGGAGGGTGTATGTGTCCAGGAATTTATCCATTTCTTCTAGATTTTCTAGTTTATTTGCATAGAGGTATTAGTATTCTCTGATGGTAGTTTGTATTTCTGTGGGATCAGTGGTGATACCCCCTTTATCATTTTTTATTGTGTCTATTTGATTCTTCTCTCTTTTCTTCTTTATTAGTCTGGCTAGTGGTCTATGTATTTTGTTAATCTTTTCAAAAAACCAGTTCCTGGATTCACGAATTTTTTGAAGGCATTTTGTGACTCTATCTCCTTCAGTTCTGCTCTGATCTTAGTTATTTCTTGTCTTCTGCTAGCTTTTGCATTTGTTTGCTCTTGCTTCTCTAGTTCTTCTAATTTTGATGTTAGGGTGTTGATTTTAGATCTTTCCTGCTTTCTCCTGTGGGCATTTATTGCTATAAATTTCCCTCTAAACACTGCTTTAGCTGTGTCCCAGAGATTCTAGTATGTTGTGTCTTTGCTCTTATTGGTTGCAAAGAACTTACTTATTTCTGTCTTAATTTCGTTATTTACCCAGTAGTCATTCAGGAGCAGGTTGTTCAGTTTCTATGTAGTTGTGCAGTTTTGAGTGAGTTTCTTAATCCTGAGTTCTAATTTGATTGCACTATGGTCTAAGAAATTGTTTGTTAAGATTTCCATTCTTTTGCATTTGCTGAGGAGTGTTTTACTTCCAATTATGTGGTCAATTTTAGAAAAGGTGCAATGTACTGCTGAGAAGAATGTATATTCTCTTGATTTGGGGTGGAGAGTTCTGTAGAAGTGTATTACGTCTGCTTGGTCCAGAGCTGAGTCCAAGTCCTGAATATCCTTGTTAATTTTCTGTCTCATTGACCTAATATTGACAGTAGGGTGTTAAAGTCTCGCACTATTATTGTGTGGGAGTCTAAGTCTCTACGTAGGTCTCTAAGAACTTGCTTTATGAATCTGGGTGCTCCTGTGTTGGGTGCATATATTATTTACAATAGTTAGCTCTTTTTGTTGCATTGTTCCCTTTACCATTATGTAATGCCCTTCTTTGTCTTTATTTTTGTTGGTTTAAAGTCTGTTTCATCAAAGACTAGGATTGCAACTCCTCCTTTTTCTTTTTTTTTTTTTTTTTTTCATTTGCTTGGTAAATATTCCTCCATCCCTTTATTTCTAACGTATGTGTGTCTTTGCACATGGATGGGTCTCCTGAATACAGCACACTGATGGGTCTTGACTCTTTATGCAATCTGCCAGTCTGTGTCTTTTAATTGGTGCATTTAGCCCATTTATATTTAAGGTTAATATTGTTACGTGTGAATTCGATCCTGTCATTATGATGCTAGCTGGTTATTTTGCCTGTTAGTTGGTGTAGTTTCTTCATAGTGTTGATGGTCTTTATTTGGTATGTTAAATAAAAGTGGCTGGTACCAGTTTTTCCTTTCCATATTTAGTGCTTCCTTTGGGAGCTCTTGTAAGGCAGCCCTGGTGGTGACAAAAATCTCTTAGCATTTGCTTGTCTGTAAAGGATTTTATTTCTCCTTCACTTACAAAGTTTAGTTTGGTTGGATGTGAAATTCTGGGTTGAAAATTCTTTTTTTTTTAAGAATGTTGAATATTGGCCCCTACTCTCTTCTGGCATGTAGGGTTTCTGCAGAGAGATCCACTGTTAGTCTGATGGGCTTCCCTTTGTGGGTAACCTGACCTTTTTCTCTGGGTGCCCTTAAAATGTTTTCCTTAGTTTTAACCTTGGTGAATCTGATGATTATGTGTCTTGGGGTTGCTTTCCTCGAGAGGTATCTTTGTGGTGTTCTCTGTATTTCCTGAATTTGAATGTTGGCCTGTCTTGCTAGGTTGGAGAAGTTCTCCTGGATAACATCCTGAAGAGTGTTTTCCAACTTGGTTCCAATCTCCCCGTCACTTTCAGGTACACCAATCAAACATAGGTTTGGTCTTTTCACATAGTCCCATATTTCTTGGAGGCTCTTTTTGTTCCTTTTCATTCTTTTTTCTCCAATATTGTCTTCACGCTTTATTTCATTAAGTTGATCTTCAATCTGTGACGTCCTTTCTTCCACTTGATCAATTTGGCTACTGATACTTGTGTATGCTTCACAAAGTTCTCATGCTGTGATCTTCAGTTCCATCAGGTCATGTATGGTCTTCTCTAAACTGGTTACTCTAGTTAGCAATTCCTCTAACCTTTTTTCAACGTTCTTAGCTTCCTTGAGTTGGGTTAGAACATGCTCCATTAGCTCAGAGGAATTTGTTATTACCCACCTTCTGAAGCCTACTTCTGTCAATTCGTCAAACTCATTTTCCATCCCTTGCTGGCGAGGAGTTGTGATCCTTTGAAGGAGAAGAGGCCTTCTGGTGTTTGGAGTTTTCAGCCTTTTTGCACTGGTTTTTCCTCATCTTTGTGGATTTATCTACTTTTGGTCTTTGATGTTGCTGACCTTCGGATGGGGTTTCTTTGTGGACATCCTGTTTGTTGATGTTGATGCTATTCCTTTCTGTTTGTTAGTTTTCCTTCTAACAGTCAGGCCTCTCTGCTGCAGGCCTGCTGGAGGTTCACTCCAGAACCTGTTTGCCTGGGTATCACCAGTGGAGGCTGCTGAATAGCAAAGGCTGCTGCCTGTTCCTTCCTCTGGAAGTTTTGTCTCAGAGGGGCATTTGCCAAATGCGAGCTGGAACTCTCCTGTATGAGGTGTCTGTTGACCCTGGCTGGGAGGTGTCTCCCAGTCAGGAGGCACAGGAGTCAGGGACCCACTTGAGGATGCAATCTGTCCCTTAGCAGAACTCGAGCGCTGTGCTGGGAGATCTGCTGCTGTCTTCAGAGTCACCAGGCAGGAACTTTTAAGTCTGCTGAAGCTGTGTCCACAGCCACCCCTTCCCCCAGGTGCTCTGTGCCAGGCAGATGAAAGTTTTATCTATAAGCCCCTGACTGGGGCTGCTGCCTTTCTTTCAGAGATGCCCTGCCCAGAGAGGAGGAATCTAGAGAGGCAATCAGGCTACAGTGGCTTTGCCAAGCTGCGGTGGGCTCCGCCCAGTTCAAACTTCCAGGTGGTTTGTCTACACAATGAGTGGAAAACCGCCTACTCAAACCTCCGTAATGGCAGACACCCCTCCCCCAACCAAGCTCGAGTGTCCCAGATTGACTTCAGACTACTGTGCTGGCAGTGAGAATTTCAAGCCAACGGATCTTAGCTTGCTGGCCTCCATGGGCTTCAGTCCCCTTTCCAGTGGAGTGAACAGATCTGTCTCGTTGGCATCACTGGGCTATGAAAACAAAAACAAAAACAAAAAACTCCTACAGCTAGCTCAGTGTCTGCCCAAATGGCCGCCCAGTTTTGTGCTTGAAATCCAGGGCCCTGGAGGCGTAGGCACTCGA
Organism: Trachypithecus francoisi; assembly: GCF_009764315.1. Classification (NCBI taxonomy): domain Eukaryota; kingdom Metazoa; phylum Chordata; class Mammalia; order Primates; family Cercopithecidae; genus Trachypithecus; species Trachypithecus francoisi. The sequence continues at coordinate 75,640,379 of NW_022681468.1, read as the reverse complement.
GGGAATCTCCTGGTCTGTGGGTTGCAAAGACCATGGGAAAAGTGTGGTATCTGTGCAATAGCTACATCCCTCATGGCACAGTCCCTTATGGCTTCCCTTGGCTAGTGGAGGGAGTTCCCCAGTGCCTGGCACTTCCTACGTGAGATGATGCACCACCCTGCTTTGGCTAGCCCTCCGTGAGCTGTACCCACTGTCTAACCAGGGCCAATGAGATGAGCCAGGTACCTTAGTCAGAAATGCAGAAGTCACCCACCTTTTGTGTTGATCTTGCTGGGAGCTGCAGAATGGAGCTGTTTCCATTCGGCCATCTTCAATCCAGGATCCCAATTTCATTCCTTTTTTTTTTTTTTTTTTGAGACAGAGTCTCGCTCTGTCACCCAGGCTGGAGTGCAGTGGCACAATCTCAGCTCATTGCAACCTCCACCTCCTGGGTTCAAGCAATTCTCTGCCTCAGCCTCCTGAGCAGCGGGGATTACAGGTGTCTGCCACCACACCCAGCTAATTTTTGTATTTTTAGTAAAGACGAGCCTTCACCATCTTGGCCAGCCTGGTCTTGAACTCCTGACCTTGTGATCCATCTTACTTGGCCTCCCAAAGTGCTGGGATTACAGGCGTGAGCCACTGTGCCTGGCCAATTTCATTCCTTTTTAAGGCTGAATAATATTCCATTGTATGTATCGAGCACGTATTGTTTACCATTTATCTGTCAATGGATGTTTGGTTCATTTCCAACTTTGGCTATTGTGATAATGCTGCTATAAACATGAGTGTATGAATATCTGTTTGTGCCTCTGCTTTCAATTCTCTTAGATATATGCCCAGAAGTGAAACTGCTAGATCATAAAGTAATTCTGTTTAATTTTTTGCTGAATCATCATACTGTTTTCCACAGCAGCTGCACTATTTTACATTTCCACTAGCAATGCATTGGAATAACTTCAAGTAACTTCATAGCCATTCTTACTGACAGTTTTATTTTCTGTTTTTGAATAATAGCCATCCTAATGGGTATGAAGTTATTTTGATTTGCCTTTCCCTAATGATTAGTGACTTTGAGCATCTCTCTATGTGCATATTGGCCATTTGTATATCTTCTTTAGAGAAATCTCTATTCAACTCTTTGCCTATTTTTTAATCAAGTTGCTTGGTTTTTTGTTGTTGATTTGTAGGAGTTATTTATGTATTTGGGATATTAATCCCTTATAAGATATATAATCGGCAAATATTTTCTCCCATGCCATCAATTACCTCTTCACTCTGTTGATAGGGTCTTTTGATGCACAGATGTTCAAAGTATATTGGTTTAATTTAAAAAACTAAATTAAAATTAAAATTAGATTTTAAATTAAAAACAGAAAGTCCTTGAAAGAGCTTTCCAGCCAGGTGTGGTGGCTTATACCTGTAATCCTAGAACTTTGGTGGGGCCAACGCAGGAAGATTGCTTGAGCACAGGAGTTTGAGATCAGTTTGGGAAAAATAGTGAGACCCCATCTCCACAAAAAGAAAAGCCAAAAAAAATTAGCCAGGTGTGCTGGCGCATGCATCTAGTCCTAGCTACATGGGAGACATAGGTGGGAAGATGAAATAAGCCCAGGAATTTGAGGTTCCAGTAAGCTATCATCACACTGCTGCACTCCAGCCTGGTGACAGAGCAAGGTGCTATCTCTAAAAATACAGAAAGAGCCGTCCTCAAACAAACATAAACCTTCAATGTGTAATTTAGTTCTACCTACATAAAGCATGTATTGATTTTCTGTCACTGCTGTAACAAATTACCACAAATTTAGTGGCTTAAAACACTACAAACTTACAATCTTATAGTTCTGTAGGTCAGAGTTCTGAAATGCATCTTTCAGGGTTAAAATTAAGGTGCCACGGCCGGGCGCGGTGGCTCAAGCCTGTAATCCCAGCACTTTGGGAGGCCGAGGTGGGCGGATCACGAGGTCAGGAGATCGAGACCATCCTGGCTAACATGGTGAAACCCCGTCTCTACTAAAAAAACTAGCCGGGCGAGGTGGCGGGCACCTGTAGTCCCAGCTACTCGGGAGACTGAGGCAGGAGAATGGCGTGAACCCGGGAGGCAGAGCTTGCAGTGAGCTGAGATCCGGCCACTGCACTCCCGCCCGGGCCACAGAGCAAGACTCTGTCTCAAAAATAAAATAAAATAAAATAAAATAAAATAAAATAAAGGTGCCAGTGAGGCTGCATTTCTTCTGGAGGGTCTACAGGAGAATATGTTTTCTTGCCTATTCCAGCTCCTAGAAACCAGCCATATTTCTTGGCTCATGGCCCCTTCGTCCATTTTCAAAGCCAGCAACTTTGTGTTGGTCTCTGACCATTCTTCCACAGCCACATCTCCCTGTGACTCTCATCTCAGAGGAAAGGTTCTTTTAAGAACTCATTTGATGAAGTTGGGCTTACTCAAATAGTCCAGGATGATCTCCCCATCTCCAGGTCCTCAACCTTTCTCACATCTGCAAAGTTCCTTTTGCCATATAAAGCAATATATTCACAGGTTCCAGAGATTCAAATGTAGACATCTTGGAGACTCCCTTTTTCTTTCTGCCACAAAGAGTAAAAAAAAAAAAATATGAAGCATAAGTAAACCTGGAATTGGTGTTGTTATATGACTTTCTGAACACATTTTCTCTCTCTCATCTCAACTGAGCAGCATGGTAACTCTGCATCCTCTGGACTTGTGGATGCTAAGTGAATTTCTGTAGACTCTCATGACCATCTGCTTTACTGACCAAGATATTTTATGAATTCACACTCTCTTTTCTGGTTTAGAATAATCAATATCAGAAACAGATGGGGTGAAATCTTCTGAATTTTTTCATAACTAAAGTTTGTCATAAGTGAAACAAAAGAACTTAGAAAAATCTAGAAAACTTGAAATGCTACCTCCAGATTAAGTTTTAGTATATACACTATAAATATATCAAGTATTCATAGAAAGTATGCTAATTACCTATATAAGTATGTAATAGATGTTCAACCAAAAGTAGACAGTGGGATTCTCCTTTAAGTATTAATACCCCAGAGACACCTGGCACTAGACAATGTAGACAGAACCATCATATGTAATTATGTAGGTTGTTTTCAGCACCAAGTGCCTAAAATCCCTCTTCTGTTCCATCCCTAATCCATGCCCTCAGGACCATAGAGAAGACAGCGTATTAGTCCGTTTTCATGCTGCTGATAAAGACATACCTGAGACTGGGCAATTAAAGAAAAAGAGGTTTAATTGGACTTGCAGTTCCACATGGCTTGGGAATCCTCACAATCGTGGCAGAAAGCAAGGAGGAGCAAGTCATATCTTACATGGATGGCAGCAGGCAAAGAGAGAGCTTGTGCAGGGAAACTCCCCCTAATAATACCATCAGATCTTGAGAGACTTAATTGCTATCATGAGAACGGCATGGGAAAGACCTGCCCCCATGATTCAGTGACCTCCCACTGGGTCCCTCCCACAACACATGAGAATTCTGGGAGCTACAAGATGAGATTTGGGTGGGGCACAGAGCTGAACCATATCAGATAGAGAACCATTTTCCTGGTTTTCACAAAGCTTTCATATAAGCTATGGTGGCCTGACTTGGAGGACATTAGGTAAGAAGGAAGAAACACCCTTAGCAGCTCCTTACTGGGACACACAGTTAACCATCTTCAGGACCCTAAGAGAGGCTCAACATACACTTTCCAAAGTACTTTCTAGCTCATGGCCAGAAGAGTATGGAGTAGCCAACAGTGATATATGACTCCTATCCCTAGATATATAGCTGAAATACTCTGTGCAGAGTTAAGCTCACAGTCTCCATATGTAGACATCAGTCTTTCATGCCCTACACCTTAGCTTCTATCATCCCATTCTATATCCATTTTGGCCAGATCTACCATGAACTGTTCATTTACATTCAATGGTCCGTTTACAAACTAATACAGATAGAGCACCAAATATAGCTGCTTTCTGAGAGGAAACAGCAGCTTATCTAAAATCAGCCCCAAAAGCGACAAGGGGATCCACCAAAGTAAACCCTACTTACATAAAGCCAATCATTTTTAAGCTTCTTATTTTATCAAAATATATTTGACTAATCTCAATATCAGTCAGTTTAGAACTACAGGCTAGCCACTAAGTCTGGGGACATAGGTTAAGAAATGACTGGTTAATAGTAAAATATATATAAAATAATGTTATTATGTTTCCAGACTTTATTGTTACCCTGTACACAAACAGAGAGGTAGTGAGGTGGGGTGGGGGAGAAGACAGAGAGTTAGAGAGAGAGAAAGATGCATTAGAAACCACCCAGCATAACCTCATATACAAAGATAAAATTCATCATCATCAAAAGAATTCTGTGAGATGCTTTTTGTTAAGAGCCCACAATTTGCTTTTTTCCATGCAAAAATGCACTATTCAAACACTGACAAACAATATCTAAGAATCCCTAGTGGAGATAATGCTATACTATTGGCTTGTCATTCATTTTAAGGACTTTTTATTGCAGACTAGGAAAGAGCTGATAGAAATGATATGGTTCTGTAGAAATAAATATTTTAGTAAAATCACACACATTTCTACAGATCCATACACTGAATGTCTGTTTCTTTTAGAAAATCAAATACAAATCAATGTTGTTGGAAAGAAATGTATTGGAATTCCTTTTCAAAATCTTTCTTTTCCTTTTGTATACATCTTAGAAGAAATGAAATGCAATCCTTTACAGAGGCAGTGAAGTGAGAGTCTGTCTAATGAGTCTAGGATTTTGAGTAAGACTACACTGTAGCCCAATATTCATGACGAACAAATAAAGATGCAGTTTGCAGTCTGCCTGGTTGAGATTTCCAGGCTCGTGTGCAGCTTCTCCCCGATGTGTGTGGTCATATCTCTAAGCACAGCAGATTTCCTACCATGTCCTGAGTTTTCTGACCTTCAGTCCTTTGGAGAGACTCTTCCCACTGTCTGTAATCCCCTTTCCCCCTTATCAACCTGACAAACTCCCATTTATCAATTAAGGCCCAGCTGACATGCCACTTCTTATTGGTTTCCCTGACCTTTTTTCCACCTTTTCCCCTACTGTGACTGCAGAATTACTAACTTAGCATTTGTGTTTCCAAGCACTTATATTACATGTGCTTCTATTACAGCAACTATCACAACGCATTCTTACTTGTGAACATGTACATATGCCATCCACCTCTAGGCCTAGCTTCTTCAGGAAACTTTATTCCTCATTTTTCCAGTACCCAGAAGCCAGCACATTACATGACATAGTTTGGTGAATAGAATTGAATAGAGGAAATGTATAATAAATGAACTTTCTTTTCCCTGAGATGATATCTGTCCCAGAGAATATAGAGATATCTTTACAAGACCAATAATGAGCTTAATGGTACTTAATATCAATTATGTTCAATCTTCAATTTCAGAAATAGCTTCAGTTAGGAGTTTTTTTTAACCAATAGCAGTTAAACGAAGATATTAAAGGAAATCTTATTGCAGCAATTGCTCAAGTTGAAACAGGTTTGAGAACAAATCCAATTTAAATACACACCATTTACTTCTATTTACCTATAGGATGTTTAAAATGGAACACTTTGGGGCAGAATTATAAAAGTCTCCATCTTCAATTGTGAGTTGTGATGAAGTCTTTTTTACAGCTTTTCAAACATTATACTATGGTTGGTTATTCAAAAGTTCAAATTATCACAAATTGTTCCACAGTCATAGATTCCTAACTCTAACACGTATTTAAATGAACCTATCCTCTATGGAAAGCCCTAATTCCAAAGGAGTAGCTGTTGACTTCCACAAAATGGCACAAATTAGGACAATTTTCCTAGGCCCTCTCTGTACAACTTCATGCTCTCATAATGATGGCCAGCAATTCAGGGCACCAGTTAATGAAAAGAGGTGCATCTCCTCCAACTGGGGTTTTTTAAACACCTGTGGCTGCAAAGATTTTTAAAATTTTAATACTCAGCTAGTGACATTATGGAGAAATTAGCATTCTCATAACATTTTGATGAGTTTTGTAGATCAAAGGAATAAAACTAGTTTGGAGAGCCACACCAAGAATATATATCAAGGACTTTTTAAATGTTCAGATGCTTTCTACTGAATTGTATCCCTAAAACTCTCCCATAAAGATCTCAATGATGCCAGACGCGGTGGCTCATGCCTGCCATCCCAGCATTTTGGAAGGCTGAGGCAAGAGGATTGCTTGAGGCCGGGAGTTTGAGACCAGCCTGGTCAACATAATGAGACCTCGTCTCTACCAAAAACAAACAAAAAAAATTTTAATTACCCAAGCATGGTGGCACGCACCTGTAGTCCCAGCTACTCAGGAGGCTGATATGAGAGGATCACTTGAGCTCAGGAATTTGAGGCTACAGTAAGCATTGATCACACCACTGCACTCCAGCCTGGGTAACAGATTAAGAAGCTATCTATAATGAGAGACAAATAAAAATTAAAAGGATCTCAGTGGTGATGTTTCTAGGTGCTCTCTGAGTCCTTGCTGTGTGTAACACTTATTTCTTTGTGCCATTTGTTTTCTGAGAGCAAGTTCGTCTTCTATTTGCCCAAAAGATCTCAAAGCAGTGCCTATTATTTATGAGGTTGTCATGGCTGCTTTTCTACTGGAGTCAGTTTTTCTCTCACTTGAGTGGTTGTGCAAGAATATAAGTCATTATTTGAATATCTTGGTCATATTTTCTTGCATTTATAGAATAACATATTCTGCTTTGGATCATTTGTAGCAGCAAACACAAAACCGGGTTTGATTTCAGAACAAATCCAATTGAGTTGTTCAGCTGATGGCATTTGGGGGAAAAGAAAAAAACTAGACTTGAAAACTGTCCTTCTGTTTTTAAGTTGTATAATCCCTTATCAAAGGAAATCTTAGACGTACGTGAAAACAAATATTTGTCTTAAAAAGCAGAGCATCTGTGATGGGAGAAGAAGTCAAGAGGCACCAGATACCATGATGATCCCACCTCATTTACTCGCCTGCTGCTTGACCTCCTCTGAACACAGTATGAAAAACACTGTCCTATTGTCTATAAGTTCTTTTTTTGTTTTTGTTTTTGTTTTTGTGACAGAGTCTCACTCTGTTGCCCAGGCTGGAGTGCAGTGGCACGATCTTGGCTCACTGCAACCTCCACCTCCCAGGTTCAAGCAATTCTCCTGCCTCATGTCTGTAAGTTCTTGATTGAGAATTGAAACATTCTGGTTTTGGTTCTCTATATTGGAGTACAGAGAACTTTCATCTCAAACAGCACTTCTTGTATAGAGACCAAGAGGAATGCATAAATGGACACATTCAAATATGTATTGCTTTTATTTTCCATTATTTGAGTTCTTAAACAAAATGCTATTTTCCCTGATGAGTAGTTTCACTCTCTCCAGCAGTATGGGTCTTCTGAAATGCTTGCTCCTCTTTCCATGTTATGACAAGAAAAGAACAGAACAGGGTAAAGATTTCTGTGGTCAGAAGACCGGCATGGCAGTCCTGGTTTTGCTTTTATCACCAGGTGACCTTTACTGAACATTCACCTCCTGGTGTGCTAAATGAAACTAGCAATATTTACCTCACATAGTTGACATTTGTATTTGATTAAATGAAATAACATAGAAAGTGCTACATAGAAGTCCATTTCTGCTGTCCACAGTGATCTTAGAGTTGGCTTTTGCTGCAGATATAAAAGATGCAAGACAATCCCTAACAGCCATTGTTTTTACCACCATGGACTGATTCTCTTTCTTTCTCTTTTTTTTTTTTTTTTTTGAGATGGAGTCTCGCTGTGTCACACAGGCTGGAGTACAGTGGCATGATCTCAGCTCACTGCAGCCTCTGCCTCCCAGGTTCAAGCAATTCTTTGCCTCAGCCTCCTGAGTATCTGGGATTACAGGTGCCCACCACCACGCCCGGCTAATTCTCTTTCTTTTAAAAGACAAAATACCTAGCATCGTCCCTTCCTAATTTTCTGGATGAGGCAAGGGGTTGGCTTTCCTAAGAGCCCAGGGCTTGTTCAGGACCGCTAAAACTATTTACCAAATGCACCCCGCAGTGTGGCTGAAGTCAAATTGTGAAGTGACATTGGTCGCTCAAGTGTCCCATCATCCTTAGGACATTTATCCAACTTCAAATCGCCACCTCCTTTTCCCAACACATACACACAGGAAAGCTTACCTATGTTTCATCTCATCTCCTCAGGAGCCCTCTTAGCACAGCCGGCAGGGCGTGAGTCTCGTAATCTGAAGATCCTGATCTCATCTCCTCAGGGTACGCTTAAGTTGTCTAAATTAATGAAGAACCTGCGGGTTAAAAAGTGGTTCACGTATACATTTCACTATTGACCTCTTATCATTCCTATCTTCAGATCAACCTTCCTCATCATTATCCTTATCTACTCAAAAGCCTTCCATTTCCTCCTGTTTTAATTCTAATTCTAATGCCCTTGAGATCCTGGCACAATCCTAATCATTCAGTTATTTTCCACTGCTCCTGTTGGGTTCCTGCCTTTCAAGTCTTCAACTACCAATGTGACAAGGTCCTGGGATGATCTCTCTGCTTCTATCCACTCCCTAAAATCATTCCCTCCCTCAAGGCCTAATCCTCAGACTCTGAAACCTTCCTCCTACTTCAGGCCTGCGAGACCTCTCCTCCCCCAACTTTCTACAACTCTTGGAAATGAGAACATATAGTTTAGTTATTAATTAACTACTGCCTTATCTTTATTGTTTTGTTTTAGTGTCTCTTATCTGCCTTCTTTCTCCATTTACATTTTAAACTCTTTAAGACAGGAGTAATCCATGTTTGTGTCTCTCATCCTTCCTAGCACATAGTAGAAAATGTTGATGTTTTGTGTGGCTTACCTTGCCTCGTATTTCATTGTAAAGGTCATGGTAACCACACCATTGGAGGAAATTGCAAGCCAGGAGGAATGCTTGGGGGAAAGATGAGTTGGCCCTCGGCATTCTCCACGCATGCTATGTTCCCTTCTTTCCACATAGAGATCAGACCTGGACACAAGTTCACATTTTTTGGCTCTAAGAATCACTATGAATTAACTCACTGCTACGTCTCACTAGAAGTTCCCTGGAAGAGGTAAGATTAGCTTGATTGATATACAATAGAGACTCAGCTATCTAGAATACGTGGGTAACAAATGAGGCTGCATAGTTACATTTCCAGGTAAACAACAATTTACTCCCAAATTTAAAGCATCATCATCTTTTGTGTTTTAACCATTTGAGGAAATGTGTGCTACATTCTAAAATGTGTAATATATTTCCCTGTTTTCTTAAACAGGCTAACATCAGCTTGATTTAATAACAGAACAAAAGCTCTCAGATTTTTCTAGACAACCTCTCCTACCAGCAGAAAATGGTAAACATCTGTCTCCAAGAGAATAGTCACAAAATGCCCCATTTTTATCTTAAAATATCATCTACATTTTGTATTTAACACTAGATCTTTCTTTGTTGAAGAGTGAAGTCAATAATTTAAATCAATGGTTCCTTAATATTGGTTCAAAGTGAAACTTTGCCACATGACCTCTTTTAGGAGATTTACACCCCTCCTATTTAGTTAGTATTTTAAAAAGCCTTCCTTTATCAAATGATGTTAACAGATGCCCTTAATTGACCAAAAAAAAAAAAAAAAGAGTTCCTCCCCTTTTAATTTACTAGTACTTAAAAGAAAGAAAAAACCAGGACCTGCTATTCCAGTTTATAATAAAGCTGGGGAAAAAAAAAACATTTCAGAAAGTTGTTCACATGAGTCCCACATTTTCTTTTTTTTTTTTTTTGAGGCGGAGTCTCGCTCTGTCGCCCAGGCTGGAGTGCAGTGGCCGGATCTCAGCTCACTGCAAGCTCCGCCTCCTGGGTTTACGCCATTCTCCTGCCTCAGCCTCCCGAGTAGCTGGGACTACAGGCGCCCGCCACCTCGCCCAGCTAGTTTTTGTATTTTTAGTAGAGACGGGGTTTCACCGTGTTAGCCAGGATGGTCTCGATCTCCTGACCTCGTGATCCACCCGTCTCGGCCTCCCAAAGTGCTGGGATTACAGGCTTGAGCCACCGCGCCCGGCCGAGTCCCACATTTTCTATACCCCTAGTATGCTGCCTTATGCCCCAAGAGTATGCATCTTTATGAACCTGAGCTTTGGGGTTTGATCTGAGGACCTCCAGAAGTAGGTGGGTTCCCAGCTCTACACTGAAAATCCCAGACCGTTATACTTGGCAGGTTTTCCCACTTGCCATCAAGTCATAGGCTGTCTGTATTTCCTTTCATGGGCATGCTGGAAGAGACTTTATCTCACTTTTACATTTTTATGATGAGGAAATCAGCCTAGCTGATTATAATACGTAATCAGCCTAGCTGATTACGTTATATTGAACGTAAGGATTAGAATAAGTATAACTGAGTGTCTGAAGAATTCTCCTAGGAATAAATACAAGAGCGCTAGTGGGCGAACATCGTATCTATTTGGCCCACTCGTTATAGCTATAGTCCTCTCTTCTGTATTCTTGGCTACTTTACAGATTAGTAAGGTTCCTGGCAGCTAAATTTTGACTCAATGAATTATTACTGAACTTAAGCAATAGTATAAACAACAAATTTCCCACTTGAATTAAGAAATAGTACTTAATAGGAAAAGACTCTGAAAAAAAATCAGCCCCAAAACTCAGTGGCATGCAACAATAAACATCTAGTCCAATGCTCATAGATCTGCAAGTCAGCTAGGATTCAACTCATCTAAGCTAGGCTTAGTAGGCAACTTTGCTTCAGACTGAGGGTCTGACTGGGCATGACTCTGCTGCAGACTGGGCTCAGGTCTGTTCCATGTGTGTTCATTCTGAGATCCAGGCGGAAACGGTAACAGGTACCTGGAGAAGCTCTTCTCATGGTGATGTCCACTACTTAAGCACATTTCTTAATGTGCAAGCCTATCTACTTAAGCACATTTCAGTCCTCTGCAAAGGCATGTCTGCTAACATCCCATTGGCCAAAGCAAGTCATATGCCAAAACCCCAGAGTCAAAGGATAGGAAAGTATTCTTCACCCACCATGAGGCCATGGCAAAGGTATGGATGTATAATCTCCCTACAGGAGAGTGAAGAATAGTGAGAAATTCAATCTATCACAGGCTGGATAACTTCTGACTACAGCCACTAATCATAATGGACTTTCTAGAAAAAAGAAGAAACAAGTTTTAAGGCAATTTCTGAAAGTGGAAGGGAGATACCTATTGGATATAAAGTGAAAGCTCTCAATTATGATTTGCTGAATAAAAGACATTATGAAAGAAATGGAAAGTCATGCTTCCTAAAGTGGCAGTTGCATTAGGATGCATGTAAAACTGAGTTTGCTATAGGCTGGTTTTATAAGTGATAATTGATTGCAAATTATATTGACAGTTATTGAACATAATTATTCACCACAGGAACCATCCTTAATCAATTAATCAGGGCACAATTCAACTTCACTTCTTGCATGTGGGAACAACCAATTTTTTTTTTTTCGCTTTTTTTTCTTTACCTACTTTGTTTGCTGTTGTTGAAACATTTTAACAAATTAATTAGATGCTAATTCTTAGCAATAAATGAAACCCTTAAGGTGCTCAAATTGTAAACCCCACAATAAAACCTGTTTATTCTCAAAGATGTGCCTCAGATTCTGAATGAACACAGATCTCTTCCAGGGGTTGCATTCAAGGAATGGGTCCAAGGTTCTCACTGCCATCAGCCAGGAGAGATATCTCCAAGGACATACTACGGGTCTATCTGTTTTATTCCAATTTTAATCAAATACTTAAATAAACACACTGAAACTAGGCTTTCTAAGTTTTCAGCTGGCTCAAAGATAGAAAGGATGGGTAGCATATTAGACACAGACTTAAACTTCTGAACAGGCAGAATGATACACAGACGCTTACAAGATAAAACTCAATAGGGAGAAAAGTAATGCCATGTTTTCAGTAGTGTTGCAAAGTCAAAGCCTCCAAACAGGATGGAGGAGATAAAAAGAGAGCCACTCACATTAAAAAAAAAAAATCTAGCTGTTTCAGTTAACATCAAATAATAGAAATCAGCAGGGAAAGGTAACTTCAAAAGCACTGTTGAATATGTGGACTAAATGCATATCAATAGCGCCCAAAATAAGAAATGTAATAGTCTCTTTGTTTTCTGACCTGGTCAGACTCCAGGGAGAATATCAGATTTAGTTACCAGTGTTATTGTTTACAAAGGAAATTAAAACACAGAACTGGATATACAGGGGGCTGAGATTAGGGTAGAGAAGAGTTTCAACACCAGATTATATGAAGAATGATGGAAGAAAAAGAAGATACATTGCATGAGCAAGCAAGAAGTCAGGAGAGACACGAGAGTTGTCTCTAAATAGTTATAGCATTGGTCTGACGGAGAGGGATGAAATTAGATTCTGAGCGGCAATCTCAAAAATCTGAGAAAGTCTTCATTGACAAAACCTTCAGGAAGGGCAGCTTTCAGCTCAATATGAATCTTACATGTCTCCTACCAATCTCTTTGTCTCATGGAAGTGGCCCTCTTTTATAAGCACCCTGTGACCTAAGGCCCATGTCAGCCCCACAAGTCTCAAGATTCTGTACAGGAAGAACAGATGTGTCAAATTTGTTATTACACTGAATTTTTAAAGTTCTTTCCTCTATTGAAAAATCAAGTACATCTTTGCAAAATAAAAATAGAATTTTATTATAGCAGTACAAACATTTTATGCTATTCTTTATAGTTTCAAAACTATGAATATCCAATCAAACTTCATAATTGCTTTCATAAATGCCTAATTAAACTATAAATATTATTAAATATATCCATGTACAATAAGAAATGGAAACATCTGGATGAAAAATGGAAAATTTAGACAAGCAGCTGGATATTTTACCTACACAATGCTAGACACCAAGATATTCAGAAACATCAAATGGCTGATAGAATTTTGGCATTTCATCTGGATATTCAACTCTATCTTCAGCTTTATTTCAAATTACTTCTTAGAGTCTCAGCTTCTCTATTTTTTAATGGGAATATTTTATACACTCCTCCTACTGAATAGCATTATCCAGTCACAGATAAAACACTATTTCTCTTCCTCTGCCAGCTCCCCCTACTCTGATCCCACCCCCCTTCACTTTACTATTCTACAGGAATACCAGAAATGCAGGAAGAATCAAGACAGGGGCTTTGGGGATCCTCCCCTCTTGCAGCCTCCTCTTACAGGCCATGTTGACTGTCAGAAAGTCCAACATGACTCTCCAATCTGGCTTTGGATGTTCCTCAACGCCTCACCACGTTGGCCCCCACTCTGTGTTTCCTTCTTAAATACCAGTGATTCATTTCCAATTCCATATCCTCTCTCACCTCAGTTTCCAAGGCACCATCTCCTTTGATATATCTAATGGCCCATGCCTTCATGGGGCCCACAGTCAAAAAAACAATATGATGAAAATAGTAATTTCAACTTAATGAGCACTACATTACATTCAAACATTGCTGTAAGTGGTCGACATGAATTAACTCATTTAATCTTCACAACCCTCCTACAAGCAGGTACTGTTAACATACCCATTTTGCATACACAGAAATTGAGGCAAGGTATTTGATAACTTACCCAAATTCTCATAGTAGCCCAGACCTCCAGTACAAATTCTGGTTTTCTCACTTCGGAGCCTCTGTTTTAGCCACTATATTATACTGCCTGTCCGGTCAGTCTACTCTAATTTGTAAACTTTTTGCCAAAATTAAAGTGTTCTCAAACTCAAAGAATATGGTTATAATGGAATATTCCCATGTTTCAAGCAGTATCTGAAACTCTTATCTCTTTCTAGAACCTACATATATTTGGTACATGGAAGATGACATTTTTTTCCTAAGAAATTCCAACAACTGCCTTCCAAGGATAAAAATACTTGTCCCTTATTTGTTCTCCTTGCTTTCAGAACAACAAAAATGCAGCAGGTAATCTTGTACCATTTAAATATTTTACTTGTTTTATAAAGGTTAATTCACATGAATAAAATATCTCAGTTAGTCAGTCATTCATTTAACAAGTATTTACCAAACTGTTCTGGGCACTGAGAGGACAAAAATCTCTACCCTCACGGAGCTGGCATTCTTGTAGGGAAGACATAATAAGCAAGATAAATATATAAATGATACAATATGTTAAGTGATGACACATGCGAATGAGAATATAAAGCAAAGAAAGAAGAGATGCAATGCCAGAGAGGGACTGAAATTTTAGATGCCAAATCCAGGGACAGCATCGCAGAGAACATGACTTTTGAGTGAGACCTGTAGGAGGGAGGGCCTGGCCATGAAGCTGTGGAGGAGAGGAGCATTCAAGGCAGAAGGGACAGCCTGCATTTGGAATGGGCCTGGCACATTCCACAAACGCCAGGAAGTCAGTGTGGGCAGAGAAGAGAAAATGAGGCAGGGTGGGGATGGAGATGAAGGCGAGAAGGATGGAAACAGAAAATAAAAGCATAAAGGCTAGGGAGAAAATAGGGAGGGGGATCTAGAACATGAAGAATCTTTTAGGCCATTATAAAGAGTTTGGCTTTCAAGAGTGGGCTGGGAAGCTACTGGAGGGTTTTGAGTCTAGGAGTGGCAAGATCTGACTTATGCTTGAACAGGATCCTCTGACCAATGTTGAGAACAGACAGCAGCAGAGCAGGAGAAGGAGAAAAGGGGCCAGGGGAGGAGGTTAGCACAATGATTCAGGTGAAAGATGGGGGTAACCTGGGCTAGGTGGTAGCAATAGGGGAGATAAGAATTGATAGAATTCTATTTTGAAGATAGAACTGATAGAACTTGCTGACAGATGTGGGGTATGGAAGAAAAAGTGGACAAGAAAAACAATGAGATTTTTGGTCTGAACAAATAGAAGAGGGTTGATTAAAAACTCCTTGGAGAGAGAATCAGCCACATGTGTTCGCTTAATACATAATGAATATAAATTTTAAAATAGTAAAATGAATTGAAATTCCTCCAGAAACTGTTAAGTATGTGTAAAGTAAAAGTAGAATAATATGAATGTGTGTTATTAAAATATAGGATTCTTCTCCATTTCAATATGACATTGATGGTCCTATGTACCCAGTAAATTAAAAGAAAGGCTTAATATTTTCCATGGTGCTGTTCAGATAGCAGATACTAAACACAGCATTAAATATTTGCCAGAAAATCTGATAGTCAGATTTTGATATTTATTAAAGACTTTCCATATTGAGTTTAATTAAGGATTTGATTGTGAATTCTACCTTGAAGGCATGATTACTACTTATCTCTTCACTCTTGGGCCAAAGAGAATTACAGATGCTGAATCTCTCTCCATTGCATCCATGAAATAGTCATTAGTTTGAAAAGACATCTCTTTTCTCAGTACTGAAAATTGCCTAGAGAAATTTAACTCATTCAGCTTTTATGGTACTCTCGTAAGGAATACTGGATGTATTTTTAATACCAGAGCCAAGAAAACAAATGAATCATCCCAACTAATTTCCTGATAAATATACACTTGTCTTTTATTCCCCTTTTATTATCACATATTAGTTTTTTATTCCTGTTAATACTGTGAAATATGGCAGTGAAATAATGCTACTTTTTAGAGAGTATGTATAAATTCACCACTCTCTTTCATTACATAACTTGGCATCTTCTGTTCCTAGCTTTCCCATTTCCAATGTGTCAATGGAAAAACCTCACCATGGATGGAGAGACTCACTCTTTAAGGAACCTTATTTTTAGCTAAATATCTTGGTATCGTAAAAAACTGAAGGATTATGGCAGCCCATTTTAGCTCTTGGAAACTTCTGAAATGCACTATTAAGTGTCTGAAGAGTCATATGGCTATTCAGCAAAGAAGGAACTTCTGGGACATAGCTGGTGTCTCTTCCCTAATGGGATCCAGTCAAAAGGCTAGAATATTTGTAAACTGGCAACCAATGGCAGACAATCCCTCAAAAAGTAATGGTTCACTGCCAGAAGATAAAGTATGCATCCCCATCACTCAGATTGCCAACTATTTCTCGGGGTTTGATTCCCCGGCCTGGGACTCTGCCTTTGATTCCCCGGTCTGGGACTCTGCCTGAGGAGGTGGCATGGTGTGGGGTCCCTTCTCAGTGACCTAGGGCTCTGGTTTTCTTTCTAGCTTCCCACTCCCCCTTCCCCAGCCCAAAGAAAGCCTTTATTTTCCCCCTTTGTCATGGGAGTATGGGTGAGTGGGGAAGCACAGAGCCTGGCTTCATAAATATCTTTCATATCCATCATTTATACATTGGTTTGGTTGTGAGTTACTTTGGCTTCTATGTGGCCTCCCCAGCTGTAATTTATCTCTATTCCTTCTCCAGCAAATCAAGCAACTGTACAACTTCTCACTTTATTCATCCATCACCAGTGTCAAAATATAACATAAAAGTTTTTCTTTCTAGTTAAAATATTAAAATATGAAAGGAAGGCTATTTTCTCCGATCTTTCTCTAACATGATTCTTGATCCTGTCAGAATCTTCAGGTTCTCTCTTCTCTTCTCTATACTTGTCCATGGGTTAAGTGTCATTTATTAGTGATATATCTCCTTGGTTTTAGACAATGTCATGACTGTAACCATAGGTAACCTGTTTCTCCAGAACTATAGCCTAGTGTTAATCTTCACTCCTTTCTCAGTAATCCTGCTGGGAGCTATCACATATTCAGATAGCTTTTGCAATCTCTGCATTGCAGTTGGTTTCTATAACATTCCTTTCAAAAAGACAGCCTCATCATAATACTGAAAATAACTATGTTTTCAGATGTTTCTCTAATTGTCTTACATATAATAATAAATATAATTATAAAAAGAAGAAACTGCAGTGTATCCATTTTGGGTATTAAAATTAGTTGAATCACTTTTCCTGCTAATATTCTTCTGTTAGAATCACATTCAGAACTTACAAACTGCCAATGTTTATTTTTACTGAAGAAAGGTAGCTTGCTAAACATATTTAATATCAGGAATAAATATGAATTTGTGTGAGAGAGAATTGTTTTAGTGCCAATCATGTATCATTGTTTCAAAGGTCAACTAGAGAGCTTTATCCAAAACAAATTTAAATAAAGTAAAAACTTCTCTCTCTCTCTCTCTTTGTAGCTCATAGACAAATATTTAAACATAAATATGCAAACCAAGGGATTCACCTTCTTCTGGGTAAAAATGGGTGCTGAAAAACTATTGAGAATAAGAGATATGCTATGTTAGGTGTCAAATGTTTGGGAGCAGCATTAAAAAGTGTAGTTTACAAGAGTTTTAAAGAAGAGATCATTCTGGGCTAAGATTATCCACAAATTTTTCAAGAAGGAGGCAGAATTTGAGGTGGGTCTTTAGGACAGGTAAGATTTAGACAACTATAGAGGAACTGGGAGGCATTTTTCAATGGGAAGAGTGACATTAGCATAGTGAGCATACTGAGACGGTTGTGAAAAATAAAAGGCAAATGTATCTAGTTAGAATTGATAACATAAGCAATCACGAAAGATCATACTAGAAGACAGATTGAGAGCAGACCTGGAGGACCTTAGATGGCCAAAAAATGTGAACTTCCAAGGATACTACCCAGAAAGTGAAAAGAAAACCCACAGAATAGAAGAAAATATTTGCAAATCATATATCAGATAAGGGTCTGATATCAAGAACATATAGAGAACACTAAAAAATCAGTAATAAGGGAAATAGCCCAATTAAATTGGGAGGAAGAAGTATTTGAATAGACATTTACCCAGATAATAAGTACAAAGGACCAAGAAGCACATGAAAAGATGTGCAGTATCATTAGTCATCAGGGAAATGCAAAACAAAGCCACAATGAAACTTTACACCTACTGTTTGGACGAATGGAGGCAAGATGGTGCACTTCCGGGTTCTTCTTCACCAACTTTTCCCGCGCGCGCGAAAATGCAGCCGGCGCCAGGGAAGGTGCAGACCAACTGGGCATGCGCCAGGTGACGTCAATCCGAAGAGACCAAGATTTACCTGGTCGCACCTGCGGAACGCCCCCCGACACGCCCGTGCCCCGCCTATTGCCCTCCCACTCCTGGAAGCCTGAAGGTAATCTCCACTTTGGCTCCATGAGCCTCCAGTCTGTCTCTGCTGGTTCCAAAGGACGCTTTGAAGCCAGGCAGAGATCCACTTCCATTTCCATTGTGTCCATTGTGTAAGTAAAGAGGAAACAAACGGGAAACCCCCCAGTCCAAATTTCCAAGGAGCACCCCCTTAGGGTGCCTCCTAGCCAATTTAAAAACCTTACAGCTCGAACAAGACCTTAGGAGGAAGCGGTTAATTTTCCTTTCCACTGTGGCGTGATCGACCTCAGCAATTTCTGCCAGCGGCTAGGCAAGTGGTCCGAAATTACGTACATACAAGGCTTTTGGGCCTTACGATCTCGTCCCGACCTGTGTAGCCGGTGCTCTTCGGCCCAAGTTATGCTAGCCAAGGACGCTGGCTCACAGGAACCCGAAAAAGAGGAGTCTTCATTCCTTTCTGTTCAGCGGGAGGATCTAGGGTTTCCCTCACTTCCGACCTATACTTCTCCTCCCTCCGTCCAGACTCCTCCTTCCTCTTCCTTACCTACTAGTAATCCACTCTGTCCCGTGCCTCCTTCGGGGCCCCCAACTGGCTGTCTTGAGTCCCCTATCTCTGCCCACACCCTCCTACAGTGTTAGCGCCTTTGCAAGAGGTGGCTGGGGCGGAGGGGGTAGTCAGAGTACATGTCCCTTTTTCATTGGCTGATCTTTCCAAAATTGAGAAGCGTTTAGGGGATTTCTCAGCTAATCCCACCATCTACATAAAGGAATTTAGATACCTTTGTCAGGCCTATGACTTAACTTGGCATGACCTCCATGTTATCCTAACCTCCACCCTAAACCCTGAGGAGCAAGAGCGCATCCTAGCTGCCGCCAGGCAGCATGCCAACCAACTACATTTAACTGACGCCGCCATCCCACTAGGGGAGCAAGCAGTCCCCTCGGCAGACCCAGACTGGAACTACCAAGCAAACCAGCCTGGGCGCCGTAGGCGAGACATAATGGTTCAGTGTTTGTTGGCTGGTATGCAAGCAGCCTCAAACAAAACTGTAAATTTTAACAAATTAAAAGAAATTATTCAAAATCCAGAAGAAAAATCCAGCCGCATTCTTAAATAGGCTGACTGAGGTTCTAACCCAATATACCCGGTTAGATCCGGCCTCCCCAACAGGGGCCACCATTTTGGCGTCTTATTTCAATTCTCAATCAGCTCCTGACATTCGTAAAAAACTTCAAAAGGTAGAGGATGGTCCTCAGGCACCAATACAAGACCTGGTTAAATTAGCCTTTAAGGTCTATAACTCCAGAGAGGAGACGGCTGAGGCAGTGCGACAGGCACGCCTCAAACAGAAGGCCCAGCTCCTAGCAGCGGCTTTACAGCCCAGTTGTAACCCCAGACCAGAGAGCACACACCCCACAGACTCCAAGGCCACGAAAGGAGCCTGCTATAAGTGCGGCAAGGCAGGACACTATGCCAACAGGTGTCCGCAAGGTCCCCGAGTCCCAACGCAGCCTTGCTATAAGTGCAAGGCGTCAGGACATTGGGCCAATGAATGTCCTAACCCTCGTCCACCAGCAGCCCCCTGCCCTGCTTGCCAGCAGGGAGGACACTGGAAGTCTGATTGCCCCACCCTGAGAACAGGTGCTGCGTCTCCACGTGACCCCCTTTCCCAGGATCCTGGGAGCTCCTTCCAGCTCCTACATCTGGATGACAACTACAACTGAAGGTGCCGAGACTCGGGGACCCCCATCACCCTCGCCGAGCGGCGGGTAACTCTCCTGGTAGCGGGTAAGACAATTTTTTAATAGATAGCGGGGCTACCTATTCTGTTTTGCCGTCCTTCTCTGGACCTAGCCTTCCATCCAATATCTCTGTAGTAGGAGTAGACGGAAAGCTATCCACCCCACGAAAAACTCCACTCCTTAATTGCTGCCTGGCCAACAACTACTTTGCGCACTCGTTCCTCATTATACCCTCATGCCCTACCCCCTTACTAGGCGAGACATCCTGAGCACCTTAAAGGCCTCCATATACATTCCACCAACCCATCCACTCCCCTTCAACCCCCTCATGACCTGTTGCTCATGCTTTGTGCAAGCGCACACGCTCCTCCTATGTCACCCCCACCCCCCATCTTCCCTATTTCTGTACACCCTCAAGTGTGGGACACTTCCACCCCGGTCATAGCTGCCCACCACCCACCAGTTCTCGTCAAGCTCAAAGATCCCACTCGTTTCCCAAACCACCCCCAATACTCTCTCTCTCCGACACATCTACAAGGTTTAAAGCCAATTATCACGCGACTACTTAGCCAACATATTCTTGTCCGCACACATTCCCCCTGTAACACTCCAATACTTCCAGTTAAAAAGGCAGATGGAACGTATAGGTTAGTACAGGATCTTCGGCTAGTCAATGAAGCCACCCGTCCCACACACCCTGTAGTTCCCAACCCTTACACCCTTCTGTCCCATATCCCTACCAATTCTACTTATTTTACTGTGCTAGACCTTAAGGATGCTTTCTTTACCATATCCCTACACACAGACTGCCAGTTTCTTTTTGCTTTCACATGGGAGGACCCAGACACACATAACTCCACTCAACTTACGTGGACAGTCCTCCCACAAGGGTTCTGGGACAGCCCCCATTTCTTTGGTCAGGCCTTAGCAAAAGACCTTGCCTCCTGCCCTCTCACTAATAGCAAAGTTCTGCAGTATGTAGATGATCTCCTAATCTGTAGCCCTACCAAACAAGACTCTCTTCTAGACACTGCAACTCTCCTCAACCATTTAGGCTCATTAGGTTATACAGTATCTAAACACAAGGCCCAAATTTCTTGCCAAACCGTCATATACTTAGGAATTGAAATCACCCCAACAACCTGGTCACTAACTACCGACCGCATGGCCCTAATACGTAACCTTCTTCCCCCTCAAGATGCAAAAGAAATTCAATCCTTCCTAGGTCTAATAGGTTTCTTCAGACATTGGATCCCCAATTTTGGAATCCTAGCCAAACCTTTATACGCCGCAGTCAAAGAAACCCCACATGGGCCTTTGTCCAACCCCAAGTTAATCTCGACTCATTTCACCCGCTTAAAAGCTTGCCTTCTCTCACAACCCACTCTCTCACTGCCTGATTTCCAGCGTCCCTTCCAACTCTTTACAGACGAAAGGCAGAAAGTGGCAGTTGGTCTCTTAGCCCAGCCTGTCGGTAACACCCACCGTCCTGTGGCCTATCTATCCAAACAGCTAGACCCAACCAACCGTACAAGGCTGGCAACCCTGTCTGCGTGCGTTAGCAGCAGCAGCCTGCCTGACCCAGGAAGCAAAAAAGCTCATTAGAGGCAGTAATCTAACAGTCCTCTCCACACACCGTCTTCAGGATCTCATCTCTCATAAAAGTATTAGCCACTTAACTCCGTCCCGGCTCCAACTTTTCCATCTCTTATTCATAGAAGACCCCATTGTTACTTTAGAAGTTTGCTCCTCTCTAAATCCAGCCACTTTACTGCCAGACTCTCTTAAACCACCCCATACTAAACATTCTTGTCCTGAGGTCCTGGAGGCTCACCCCCCAGCCACCTACACTTGCATGACCAGCCCCTTCAGAATGCACAACTAACCCTATTTGTGGATGGCAGCTCCTTTATCAACCTCAAGGAAACAGACAGGCAGGATATGCAGTAGTTACCTCTTCCACAGTTTTAGAGGCAAAACCCCTACCACAAGGGACCACATCACAGCAGGCAGAACTCACTGCACTAACCAAGGCACTCCTACTATCAAAAGGAAAAACAGTAAACATATACACAGATTCTAAATATGCTTTCCTAATCGCACACACCCATTCAGTCATCTGGAAAGAGAGAGGGTTTTTAACCACCGGCGGTACCCCTATTATTAACAAAAACCAAATACTCAAACTACTAGATGCACTGTCGGCACCTTCCAAGGTAGCCATTATACATTGTAAAGGGCACCAAACTTCATCTAACCCGGTAGCAGCTGGCAACAATTTCGCTGACGTCACTGCCAAGTCAGCCGCCAGATTTTCCACCCCTAAGCCTCCTTCTGCCTGTTTTCTCTCCCCCCAGTATGCCCCTAATTACACTCAGGAAGAAGAGGCTAAACTATTACAAAATCCACAGCCAAACTAACTACAGGTGACTGGATATATATTGATAACAAACTAATATTCCTGAAACACAACTCCATACCATTCTAACAGATACATAATTCTTTACATATAGGACCCAAAGCCTTATGATTTCCTAAATCCCCTCCTCCACTGTCCAACACTACAAAAACACTTACTTACAATCAACCAGCAGTGCTCTACCTGCCTAAAGGCAAATCCTCAAGGCGCATTGCGTAATCCCCATCCCAGCCATCAACTCAGAGGACACCAACCAGGTGAAGATTGGCAAATGATTTCACACATATGCCAAGACATAAAAAATTCAAATACCTCTTAACCCTTGTGGACACCTTTTCAGGGTGGATCGAGGCCTATCCTACCACAGGAGAAACCGCTAACATTGTTGCCTCCATACTCACTGAACATATTATTCCTAGGTTTGGCCTCCCGGTCACTCTTCAATCCGACAGTGGTCCAGCATTCATCTCTAAGGTAGTCCAACAGTTGGCAGCCCTCCTACACATCACCTGGAAACTCCACATCCCTTATAGACCTCAGTCTTCTGGTAAGGTAGAAAAGGCTAACGGACTCATCAAACAGCAGCTCACCAAACTCTCAATCGAAACCCGGCAGTCGCAGGTAACTCTCCTTCCCTTAGCCCTGACCTGGCTGCGGGCAGCACCTCGAAGCCCAATAGGCCTCAGTCCGTTCGAATTAGTCTACGGACAGCCCCTAACCCTCCAACAAATACCTTCCCTGCCAGCCCCTTTGGTGAACTACCTCCCATATCTCACTCTTCTCAGACAACTCCTAAGACAACACGCTGAGTTAGCACACCCTCCTCCAACAGACGCCCACAACCCACATCTCTCCCTCAGTCCCGGAGACCAAGTATACATAAAAGATATCCAAGCCAAAGACTTACAGCCCAGGTGGAAAGGCCCATACATTGTCCTTCTGTCTACACATACAGCAGCAAAACTCCTGGGACACACGCATTGGATTCATATTTCCCAGCTAAAAAGGGCCCCCACCGAGAACAATCAGTGGACATCAGTTCAACTTTCCCCCACTCGCCTCAAACTTACAAAACTTTCTTAACTAGTTCATGCTCCCTGACCCCTGGCGCTTAGCTCGCTTTCTCACCATCCTCTACATAAACCTATCAGACTTTCAATACATAACCCCAGACCCATATCTACCTCAGACAATAGTCCAGAGCAGTGGTTCTCCTGTCTCCTAACCTTCATCGAACATCTCCAGTGGCAAGGGACACTCCGTGACTACACTGAAAATGAAGTCTCATTTTATACTTATATTGCTGTTTCACTCATACACTCAGACCTTTGCTAGTCCGCCTACTGTATGGCAATTTTTTTCTCATCACTGAAACTTGGCCACAAGACAGCCGAACACACTCAGTAGTACATAGTTCTGCCAGTTGTCTTCCTTAAGGCTATCAAACTTCTCTCCGCACAATAGAGACCCGTTTCTCATGGCTCACACTTATCCGCCAAAGGCTAAACTTTACCTACACTGTGAATATAACCAATCTCTCCCACTGCTTCCTCTGTGAGGCTTTAGAAGGCCCCCCGCTAGTGGCAGCCCCCTATCCAGGGCCTTCAACACAACTGGTCAAACATCCCACAATTCACTCACACTCCAGGCGCCACTATACCAAAATCCAAATAGCCCAATCCTTCCTTTCCATTATTCAACTTCAAATTCATCCTGAGGTAATCATACTCAGGCACCCAATGAAGGCCAAACAGCCCCCATTGGAGGCTATTTCTGGTGCAACTGGTCTCTCTCTAAAACTCTTAACCATACAGCCATTAACTGATCCCTCTATGTCCCCGTGTCCTTGGTCCCCAGTCTAACTTTATACAGCCAGGCAGAAGTAGCAGAGCTTTTCCAGCAACTTTCCATGCCACTATGCCACTTCCGTCAAAAACGGGCTGTTTTCCTCCCTCTAGTTATTGGAATCATCTGAAAGCCTGGCCTCCCTGCAGCGCCGAACTACCTCAATAGCCCAAGTAGCTGCCCAAAACAGGCGAGCCCTAGACTTGTTTACAGCTGAAAAAGGAGGCACTTGTCTCTTCCTTGGAGAAGAGTGCTGCTATTATGTTAGCAAGTCAGGCCTAGTAGACACTAACATTCAAACCCTCAATAAAATTAAAAAAAAACTGAGATACAGAACCTTAATACCCCAACCTTGCCGGGACCTTCCTTCTGGGTTTTGCCCATATTCCAACAAATGCTTCCATACCTCCTTCCTATGCTAATACTGTGCCTTATTTTATTCCTTATCCGTACATCCAAATACCAACCATAGGCCCCAACCTCAACAGCGCCCCTTAACAGCAGGAAGTAGCCAGACAGACCACGGCGCCCCTTTATCACTATTATCAATAAAAGGTTGGAATGTTTGGACGAATGGAGGCAAGATGGTGCACTTCCGGGTTCTTCTTCACCAACATTTCCCGCGCGCGAAAATGCAGCTGGCGACCGGGAAGGTGCAGACCAACTGGGCATGCGCCAGGTGACGTCAATCCGAAGAGACCAAGATTTACCTGGTTGCACCTGTGGAACGCCCCCCGACACGCCCGTGCCCCGCCTATTGCCCTCCCACTCCTAGAAAAGCCGCTCCGGAGGGACGCCACGCGCGGCCTTCCTCAGTCCTCCACTCCTGTCGGGATGTCAGGACTGCAGGAACTCCGTCCGAGAGCCCCACAGGGGACTCTGTCGGCCTTCTTTGCCGGAGGCCGACAGACCTCTTGCCCACACCTTAGGTGACCAAAATAAACTTGCAGTTTTGCTCCTACACTTGCCTACTCGCTGGTTCTTTTGTGCCCACTCTGGTGGTCTTAGAAAACAAATCACCTACTAGGATAGCTATGATGAAAAAGGCAGATAATAATAAGTGTTAGCAAAGATGTGGAGAAATCAGAACCATCATACCTTGCTGTAAAATGTAAAATGATATTCCAATCTGGAAAACATTTTGGCAGTCCTCAAAAACTCAAAATAAAAGGGCCTCATAAACTTACATTTATGTTACCAGACAACTCAGTAATTCCATACTTAGGTATATGCCCAAGATAATAAAAACAAATGTTCACACAAAACAACTTGTATACAAATGTTCATAGAAGCATTATTTTTAATAGTCAAAAGGCAGAAACAACCCAAGTGTCCACCAAGTGAACAGTAAATAAAGAAAATGTGGTGTATCTACACCATGGAATATTATTTGTCCATAAAAAGGAATGAGGCCGGGCTCGGTGACTCATACTTGTAATCCCAGCTCTTGGGAGGCCGAGGTGGGTAAATCACCTGAGGTCAGGAGTTTGAGACCACCCTGGCCACCCTGGTGAAACCCCATCTCCACTAAAAATACAAAAATTAGCTGGGCGTGGTGGCTCATGCCTATAATCCCAGCTACTCGGGAGGCTGAGGCAGGAGAATTGCTTGAATCCAGGAGGCAAAGTTTGCAGTGAGCCAAGATCGTGTCATCACACTCCAGCCAGGGCAACAGAGCAAGACTCCATCTCAAAAAAAAAAAAAAAAAATGGGCTGGGCACGGTGGCTCAAGCCTGTAATCCCAGCACTTTGGGAGGCTGAGACGGGCAGATCACGAGGTCAGGAGATCGAGACCATCCTGGCTAACACGGTGAAACCCGTCTCTAATAAAAAATACAAAAAACTAGCCGGGCGAGGTGGCGGGCGCCTGTAGTCCCAGCTACTCGGGAGGCTGAGACAGGAGAATGGCGGGAACCCGGAGGCGGAGCTTGCAGTGAGCTGAGATCCGGCCACTGCACTCCAGCCTGGGCAACAGAGCAGGACTCCATCTCAAAAAAAAAAAAAAAAAAATGAAGTCTGGATACATGCTACAACATGTGTAAACCTGGCAAACATTATGCTAAGTGAAAGAAGCCAGATACAAAGGCATTTATTGTAACATTCCATTTATATATGAAATGTCCAGAATAGGCAAATGCATGGAGATATAAGGTAGCTTCGTGGTTCCTAGTGGCTGGGAGGAGAGAGAAATGGGGAGTGACTGTTAGCAGGTATGGATTATTATTACTTTTTTTGGTAGGGGGTGATGAAAATGTTCTGGAATTAGGCTGAGCATGGTGGCTTATGCCTGGAATCCCAACATTTTGGGAGGTCAAGGTGGGAGGATCACTTGAGCCTAGGAGTCAAGACCTGTTGTACCACAGAGACAGATCCTGTCTCTACTAATCATATATTTTTTAAAAATTAGCCAGGTCTGCTGGTGCGTGCCTGTAGTCCCAGCTACTCGGGAGGCTGAAGTGGGAGGATCACTTGAGCCCAGGAATTTAAGGTAACAGTGAGCTATGATTGTATTCCAGCCTGGGTGACAGACTGAGACCCTGTCTCAAAAGAAAAAAAAAAAAAGAGAGAAAAAGAAATGTTCTGGAACTAGATAGTAATAATGGTTGCACAACTCTGTAAATACACTAAAACCATGGAATCATACACTTTAAAATAATGAATTTTGTGCTATATAAATTGTATCTCAATAAGAAAAAAAAAATA
Source organism: Trachypithecus francoisi (assembly GCF_009764315.1). Lineage (NCBI taxonomy): Eukaryota > Metazoa > Chordata > Mammalia > Primates > Cercopithecidae > Trachypithecus > Trachypithecus francoisi. The sequence continues at coordinate 75,613,565 of NW_022681468.1, read as the reverse complement.
CAATAAAAGAAAGAAATATGAACTATTACTATATCTTTTAGGCCCTACATAGCTACTGAAGATTTTTCGGTAGGAGAGTGACGTGTTCACCTTTGCATTTTGATGCATCTCTCTTTTTTTTTTTTTTTTTTTTTCCAAGCAGAGTCTTGCTCTGTTGCCCAAGCTGAAGTGCAGTGGCATGATCTCAGCTCATTGCAACCTCTGTCTCCCAGGTTCAAGCAATTCTCCTGCCTCAGCCTCCCAAGTAGCTGAGATTACAGGTGTGTTCCACCACATCCAGCTAATTTTTGTATTTTTAGTAGAGATGGGGTTTCACCACATTGGCCACGCTGGTCTCGAACTTCTGACCTCAGGTGATCCACCTGCCTCGTCCTCCCAAAGCACTGGAATTACAGGTTGAGCCACCAGGCCCAGCCTTAATGCATTTCTTTACCTTCCCTCGGCCTTAACAGTATGTCTCACAGTGTGTGCCTAGAATAGTTTAATGCCATGAAATGCTCTAGCAAAAAAAGCTCTCCAGAGTCAAAAAGCTGGAAAACTGTATGATATATCTCTCAAATATTTCTTATTCATATTAATGCAATAATTGCCCTAAGCAGTCCTGCAATAAAGAAACCTATTTAACTTTGTTCAAGGAGTATTTTCTCAGACTGACTTGACCATGGAGCATCCGCTTCTCTCTCAGGAACACAGTGTTCCACAGAAATCACACATTAGGAAATGCTGGCCTCTCATCCTGCTGAAGTTCCTCTTATCTAAGATCCCATCACTCCCTCAATGACCTTTGTCTCCTTTCTTCTCTCCAAGCCCCCGTGATGACCGGCCACATGCTCCTTGCCATCTGGCACCCAGCTTTATTACACTAAAATGCTTCTCTCAAAAGTTACCCAAAGTTTCCTTGATACAGATCTAGTGGGTTGATGTTTGTTTGTTCGTGCCCAAGTAAATAAAACTTTTTATGTGGTGATCATGACGACTGTCTTTTTCTTGTTATTTTCTGCTCCTCACCTCTTTGAACAACTGTTTTCCTCTTCCTGATGCCTAAGTGATAGATATCCTCACAAAGATGTGTCCTTGACCTTTTTTAAATTTTTTGAGACAGGGTCTCACTCTGTGGCCCAAGATGGAGTGCAGTGACACGATCTCGGCTCACTGCAGCCTCGACCTCCAAGGCTCCAGCGATGCTCCCACCTCAGCCTCCAGAACAGCTGGGACTACAGGCATGTACCACCAAGCCTGGCTAACTTTTGTATTTTTTGTAGAAATGGGGTTTCACCGTGTTACCCAGGCTGGTCTCAAACTCCGGCCACAAGTCATCTGCCCATCTGGGCCTCCTAAAGTGCTGGGATTACAGGCATGAGCCCCCGCACCTGCCCCTCTGTACCTTTTTTATCTGCTGGAGCCCTGGGTGATTTTATCTAACTCATGATTTCTGGAGGTCTTGAAACTCTTTGCCGTAGCATCTCCCCACTGCTCCAGTTGCTCATTTTCTACTGCTGGCTACACCTGCACACTGGAACATACCAAAAGGCCTTCTCAGCCTCACTGTTCCCACAAAATAAGGCAGTGAAAGCTATCTTCCCTACTACTGGAAACCCTGGAGTCATGAAACATAATCACTAGAATATATTTTCCAATTTAAAACTTCTACAGCATCGCTTTTCACTCAACTGGTTCCTAAAGGAATTTAAACTAGCTAGTGCCTTATATACAAGAAGCCTTCAATAGCTGCCTGTTAATGAACAAAATATTAATGTGATCTTAATTTGTTTTACAAGAATTTCTCTCCGAAGCATTGCTGTCAGTATTTTAAATATTAAAAAAAAGAGAATAATCATCACAGGCCCCCAACTTACTTATATCTCATGCAACTAGCTCCTTATCTAGACTAAGATAGAAAGTCTCCTTCCCTCTCAACTATTACCTTTACCATTACCATTATCGCAAAGTTCTTTTCCCTCTAGAGGGAAAAGGTCCTCTCCCTTTACTGCAACAGACAGGACATTGGTCAGGATAATGTCAGAACTTTAGACCCCTGGTGATCCTTATCTCTCCCCAACCATCTCCCTCCTTCTCTTCAGCCTGCACATCTCACTTATCTGGCTCCCATTTTAATCCCTCAGGCCATCCTCCTTCAATCTCTCTCTGCCAAAAATTCCTCTCCATCACAGGAGTCACCACCAGTGCCTCTGAGCCACAGCACTCCGCGTCCTATTGCCCACAGATGGGAGAGGGAGTTCTCCTGTTCCACACGGGGATGGGGAAAATGACCTGCCCTGATACTCAATGGCATTCAGAATACATTTTCTTATATTATACTATTTAAATGTTATTTAATAATTATTTAATATTAATATTACTTGATACTATATTAATATTCTTTAATAATATTTAAAATAATAATTGCCTTCTGCATTTCAAATACATTTCACCCACTGGCCAAGAAACTCAATAACCATCTATCACAGGGTTTTTATGGAAAAAAAAAAACAACTTCTGAGTTTTAAATGTAAATTTACAAATGAAATTAATTGCACAAAAAATTTTCATATATTCGGAACTGTGTTTACCCTGGGATATAATTATTATTATCTATATTATTAATATCCTTGATTCTAAATTCCTGTCTATGTTTTGTTGCTACTGGTAGCTCAAGAGATTAAATCAATGCAATCCAAGAAAGACCTCCCCAATTAAGTTAACTTTTAGAGTTGAAATTCAGGAGACTGTGCCTCAGACTCTTTCAGGTAAAGTGAATAAATATTTTGGATGAAACATAAATGAAAATTTGATTTTCCAGCTAACTCGATTTTGTGAACCTTTGTAGGTAAAGTCAGTCAAGGTTTTAATATTAAAATGACGAGAACTTTTTAGCCACTCTTCAACCTACTTTGGATTTATCCCATCACATTAGGAAGATGTTATACTGCTGATGACGAGGTGTGATTTTGTCACATCAAAATACATATACACCTATGCTTAAGATGGAAAGGTGATTGTAAGACTCACAGTTCAAAGGTACAGCAGGATGGGACAGAGCAGAAGGTTTAATAACGAGAAATTACAGTCTTCTGCAATTCTTGAGGACCGGAGGGAGGGAATTATTTGCTTTATGCTGGCAGCAATTTCCCTAAACCCTGTGAGATGACATAGCTCAAGCTGTTGTAAATGCAGATATGGTAGCTACCAGCCACAGCTCTTGGTTGGAGCAAGATTCCCTGGGGCATAAAATATATTCAAAAACCTTTCTAAATAGGATTGATCACTTAATTTGACTGTTTTAGAGAACATCCGATGTAGTCTTCCATTTCTGACATTTGTGCACAGCCCCTTGGAAGCGTAATCACTTCTACCATAGATGTGTACATATCTGCACATGTATTTTAGTTAGATGATCTAAGCACAGAGATGATAAAAAATATAATGTATTAAAGTGTTAGACACTAGTTATAGAACATTCCTTACCTTGGCTTTCACAATACAGTACCATAGCCAGTAAGTTCTTCCTCTGAGAAAAAGGTTAAATCTGTAGATGCATGCTTGTGTCTTTTTTCCAAAATATTTGTAGTGACATCAGCAATTGCGACCAGGCCTCAAAACAAAACAACCTGCAACACAAAGAGGACCACTGTGTTTAAACACAGAGGTGCTGATAGATGTTTGGTTAGCCACACAGTTTATTTTGAGGGGTTAACTTTTGCCTCTTACTTATACTTTTTCTTTCATGAATGAGCAATTAATTACTTCACTGCTGTCGCTGTTTCAGCACTTCAATTTACAATAGCCCTTTGTTTTCTTGCAAATGAAAAAAGCTTTGAAGGATTTCAATCTTCAAAAACACAGAACACTTTCTTTCTCTTTATTTCTGAACACATAAAAAAAGTCTATTCTTATGTATATTTAATAACAGGCTTCAAAAAGAGCCTTATTGTGCACCTTAACATGATCTGATTGATTCTTGCAGCTAAGTCAAAGGAACACATACAAATCCTAGTTCTGGGAAACGTTTTCTATTTAAAAATTCTGAAGTGTAAACTTTATAATAAACTAGGGGAGAAATGTAAATATGTTGTATTTCATTTTAGATACAGTTAAGTACAGTTTAAACACAGATGATAATGTGACTTGGATAATGAAGTGCTTCATCTTAAGTCACAGAAAGTTCAGTTCTGTTACAGTTACAATTAGAAAGAAAACCCTCTATGTCTGTATTTATGTTTTATCTTGAAAACAAGGGGATACATGTTTGTATTTACACACACACACACACACACATTCTTCACAGGCAAAGGAAAATAAAACACTGAGGCATTGTCTGGTAGAATTAGTGGGCATTGATCATACCTGAGACATAAATCCCTAATATTCATCTTTTATTTCTCAAAAACAGATAGTTGATAGTGCAATACATTTGGCTAGGATAATAAAACTTCAATTATTTAGAATATTTATGGAATTGAAATCTTCTAGCTGACACACTAGTCTGATCAATTCAGCATTAACCAATATATACTTCCTGTTTTAGGCCATGAAATTAAAAACATGAGCAATTCAATTAAATGTGCAGAATAACTTCCATCCTCAGTGAAGATGAATTGAACTTAGTATATGTTAATATCTTAGTCTTGCTATTAAAAGAAAAATTATAGTTCTGAAACAAGTTTGCTGATTGTAAATTACTCCTTTCTCATAATATTGGTGAGACTGCCCATGGGCATAACATCCAAATCAGTTAGTAGAGGACACTAAGTAGTTAAACTCCAGCAAATTGAGAATATACTATAAGTACATAGCTGTTCACTTAATCTTACGTTTTACAAGTGGAGCATTTTGTGTTTTTTAACGTTATTGTCTTCTTCCCTGTCCACTGAGAACTCAAGGTGTTTTACCATTTATGTCAAAATCAGGTACAAATTAAAACAGCAAGGCAAGATGTATGCTGGCCTAACAACCCACCACCCCATCAGCTCATGTCTGCAGAAACAGCTTGCACTCTGGTGGTGAAAATGACCACCAACAAGGTCCTGAGCTTTGGAGCTGCCCTCCATCATTCTTTATTCAGTTAAATAGCAGTTCAAAGTCAGAGCCATCCTGCTGAGCTCCTTGGTGGATACTGGGCATCCACAGTCAGGTTAGATTGACGGGAACACAACTCTTTATTTATGGTTACCTCTGTACCACCACAGATAACCATGGGATTTCGAGACCTTCAATGGACACAGCTGGAATCCAGGGATCTGGAAGTCCTATGTTGCAGAGAACTGGAAGGATCTGGTGCAACCCTGGAACAAATACTCAGCTTTCCAACCTTGGAGTTCTATCTTAATACAACCACACGGAAACAGCCTCACATAAAATACAATGGACCATTTGAAAAGATATTCTATCTTGGCTTAAATTCCTGACTGGGGCACATTACTCATCTCTATATAATTTTTGATGTTTGAATATATTACCCCATACATGGCATTGGCATAATGTGTTTAACCAATCTCCCAGTGCTGGCCATTTCTAGTGTTTCCCATTTGTGTGTTAAAATAGTAGCTCTGCAACAACTATCCACACAGCTGTATTCTTTAGAGGACAAAGCTCAGGAGTTAAGAGTATAATCATAGGTGTGCAACAGACTGAAGTTCAGACATTAACGCTGTCACGTTCTAATGGTGTTTTCATGGGCAAACCACTTATCATCTCAAAGCGTTAGCTCCTTCGTCTGTAAAAGGAATATAATTGCTCCTAATTCTTCGGGGTCTTGTGAGACTCCAGTGAGAAAGTACATGTAAAATTATAGTAAATAACTTTTAGTTTTCTCTTAAACATCTAGTTGACTATATTTATTTCCTTAGGATAAATTCATAGAAGTGAAATTACTTTACCCATGTACATTTTTAAGGCTCCTGATGCATGTTGTCTAATTGTCCTCAGTATACACAATTTCCAATAGTGATATCCCATTGTATTGCAATTATTTGTGAATTGGCTTGTACCTTTAACTAATCTGAGAAGTACTTAAAAGAAGTTCTAAGTCTTACTTCATCTCTGTCCTCTGCCTACCACAGGGACAGATAACAACAGATGCTCAATCAGTGTTTGTTTAGCAAATATCTATATTTTCCTTTCTAACATAAATAAGCACATCCTTTTTTTTTTTTGGAAATGGAGTTTTGTTCTTATTGCCCACACTGGAGTGCAATGGTGCAGTCTCAGCTCGCTGCAACCTCCAGCTCCCAGGTTCAAGCAATTCTCCAACCTCAGTCTCCCAAGTAGCTGGGATTACAGGTGCCCACCACCACAGCCGGCTAATTTTTGTATTTTTAGTAGAGATGGGGTCTCACCATGTTGGCCAGGCTGGTCTCGAACTCCTGACCTCAAGTAAACTGCCCTTCTAAAGTGCTGGGATTACAGGCATGAGCCACCGTGCCCAGCCAGCACATCCATTTTTCGAACAGCACCACCTTTTCAGAGTTTCGGCAAAGGCCCTGCTTCTCATTCCTTCTGGAGGCCACTGTTGGTAAACAGAATCAGGTGGGTGACATAGTCAACGGCAGCAGTTCTCACCTAAGGAGCTTATTTTAAAATGCGAATTCCCATGTTCTACTTGCAGATTCTGATTGAGAAGGTCTCAACAGGGTCCCCAGCATCTGAATATTTAATTATTAACTTCCAACCACCACCATTCCTGATAGAGGTAGTGTATGTATCCAATTTTTATAGGCACTGTCTCTGGAATCTTTGCCTCAAAATATCAGAATTCTGAGTTATTTTCAAATTCTCCCTGTGAATCTATAACGCATTTTCTAAAAACATGACTAATCGGAATAAACTCAGAATGTTTGTAATTTATACATAATATTGACTGATTAGTAGAAGGTACATTGTTGTTAAACTAGATAAGCTTTCTGTTTATATAGTTTATAAACTATAACAGATGAAATAAGGATGAAAATTCATCCTGATACCTGTCCACACACAGCCAAATTTCATCCTGGTACTTGTTCATGGTATGATAAGAACTAAGTTGATCTGCTTGATTTTCACAGAAAATAGAAACTATGCTACCATGGGTCTCATTTTGTTTGATCCAGATTTTCCAAAGACAAGGGCTGGGAGTGGCCTCCATGAAGGCCACCAGCATCAAAGTCCATGAAGGCAGAAATAATCAGCTTCCCTGTCACCTGCTGTCCTTTAAGCGGCATTCCAAAACTAAAAGACTCAGGTGAAGGTTTGAAGAAGGCAGCCCTCAGAAAGTTCTTCAAGGTCAGCAGGGAAAATTCAAGAACCATCCACTCATTTTGCAACTGAGACCCAGAAGCCAAGCCCAAGAAAGGAGCATGCAAAACTAAAAGACAAATGATGCTAGTAAAGAGAAGCTCTTAAGCTTGACTGCCAGTTCATGTAGTTTTGGCTTGTATAGTTCTTGGTACATCTATATCCAGCTTTTCTCAGAATGGTTTCCAATTACCCAACTACCCTGAGCCTCAGATGAGAAAGCAGAGATGCTATCACATCACTTTTGTCTTATATAAAATAGGGTAGAGTTGTTGGGAGTAATATATTAGATGACTTAGCAGAGTGCCTGTTACAAAATACAGGTGGTAAATCATTTTACTTCTCTTTCCCTCTCTACCCTCACCGCATCTTTACCCTAGTCTCTATCTCTGTGCATCTGAATTGGCCTGCTAGTTCACATATTCCTATGACATATTCCTATGGCACATTCCTATGTCTTTTTAAATCACCAACAATAATTGTTTGAAAACATGATTATTACGGAGTGTATAGTGAAAATATAAATCATGATTCACCTGGGTGTGGTGGCTCACGCCTATAATCCCAGCACTTTGGGAAGCTGAGGAGGGAGGATTCGTTGAGCCTGAGACTTTGAGACCAGCCTGAGCAACATAGGGAGACCCCATCTCTACCAAAAATTTAAAACATTGGCCAGGTATGATTGCACACACCTGTAGTCCCAGCTACCCTGGAGATTGAGGCAGGAAAATGGCTTGAGCCTGGGAGGTCAAGGCTGCAGTGAGTCATGATCACGCCACTGCACTCCAGCCTGGGTGATAGAGCAAGACTCTGTCTCCAAAACCTAAACAAATAATGATTCATAATCTCAATGAATTTATAGTGTAATCAGGGAAAGAAAACTAACACACATGTATAATCAGGGAAAGAAAACTAACACTTATGTAACAACTCTGGAGAATACTGAAAATTTTATTAAATTTTATTATTAAGTAATTTGATGGATTAAAATTTAATTCATTAAAAATTATCTGCTGAATCTTCCATAAGTACTTTGGAATTCAGAGAGAGAAGGAATCTATGAGCCCGAATATCCAGGGAAGGCCTCGAGGAGTGGTCATGATTTAACTTTAGTTATGAAATAAAAACATTCACTGATTATTTACTATGTGTTAATTATACTAAATACTTTACAAGAATTATTTTTATTTAATCTTCAAAACAACCCAATAGTTACGTATTATTATTCTCATTTACTGACATAGAGGGTGTCTTTCCCAAGGTCATAGCTGATAAGCAAAATAAGTGGGACTCCAACCAAGATCTGTTCTTTAAGAACAGCAAAACCTGTTCTCTAAAAGATGGGAAGGATTTACGTAAAGAGAAAAATGCAGTGAGTGTTACAAGAGAACAGAACAGTATCACCAAGTGATCAGGACTGGGGATCAGATCAGGAATGACTGGCATAGTCAGGAAACCATGGTATGGTGAGGGTGGCTAAAGGTGAGATTTCATAGTGAGAGGCAAGCCCAAGGAGCCCAGCTGTTAACCTAGTGCCACAGAGGAAGAGATCAGGTTTTACAGACTGTCAGCCACAAGAAGAGATTCAACGAGTTCCCTGATCTGGTTAGAGAAATGCAGATGTAAGGGAGACCAGGCTTTGGTGTCTGTCACCAGACAGGTCTCCTGGCTCTGTCCAGGTGATTCAGCTGTGAGACAGGTCCCCATCTTCCCTCTCTGCTCCCCAAGAGAGGAGTAAATGTTGCTCTGTATCAAGACTTCCCAACAAGTTTCGAAGAATCTCTTAAAAATGACCCTTTTTGTTTCACTCAACTTGTTTTTGACTATAAAGGCAATTGCTTGAGAGGCTAACCTCCTCCAAATCACAGGGGGCCAGTTATTGCCTGTGACCTCCAGAGGAAATACGGCTTTCTTCAAATGCAACATCTTAAACATTGGCAAATAAAAATGCCCATTTTAAACTGCAGAGACTTGAGTTAAAAGAAAATTGTATTTTGATTCAACTTGCTCAAAAAAACACTTCAATGCTTACCCCAGATTTGCTTTGCTTTGCAATCTAAAGACATATAAATGTAAGTAAATATGTATGTATATCTGTGTGTATATTATATTATGATGTATACATGTAAATCTATACTCGACAACATTCAAACAGGCTTTGAGAAATTTTGATTCTCTGTGCAGTGACAGGGATCAGGATAGGGTACTCCAAAATCTAGCACCTTGGCATTTGGGAAAACAGCAGAAGCAAGACAGTCTCTCTGACCTCCTGTCCGCCCTCCCCTGAAATGGGGCATAGAAACTGGAATCCCCCTCCTCGCTTCTCCCCCAATGCAAGCCATAAAACCTAGCTGATCTTCTCCTGAAGTAGGTCATGAGACCCCCATTCCAAAGGGGTCCTCCCTATGCCAAGAGGAAATAAATGCCGGAAGACACAGAGACACAGAAAAGAATCTGAACAGGCCTTGATAATTCCCCCCAGTTTATTATTATTAGGTCTTACCCTTCATCCTCCAATCACAATTTTGCATGACTATCCATAAAAATGCACAGGGTTTCCTGTTTCTTTGGGTCTTCATTTCTGAAGGCGCTTGTATCACATGAAGCTTATATTAAATAAATGTGTATGCTTTTCTCTCATTAACCCATCTTTTGTTATAGAGGCCTCTCAACCATAAGCCTTGTGGTGGGTGAGGAGAAAGATACTACTCTTACCCCCTACCATAGCTAAGTTTTAAAAGAATATTCTAGAGAGGTCTAATTGTGCTTCAACAAATTAGGGCAGTATATGTCAGTTTCAGTTCACTGTTGGCTGGGATTCCAGTGTTTTCACTATGTCCTTGCTTCATTTTATAGTAATAATCAGGAAATCAGATATTAGCCAAATGTCTCATCAAAGAAAACATTTTTGCTCAGATAGCTTTGCCTTTATCATTACTCTCTCCTTTTTATGAAAGTACCATTCAGTTTACATTAAAGATGTAAGATATAACTGACAGGAATAAGAACAGAGGCAACTCTGGGACAGAGAAATGTTGAGATTTGTCCCAAGCATTATTCAGGCAACACTACTCTACAAATAAGCCCTCTTTCAAGACCCCAGTACACCAGGCATTCTCCACACTTTCACACCCAAATCAACTCTAGTCTATGCCATATACCTATACAATTCAAGTTCTCATCATCGTATTGATAAAGCAAATAGTCCATGGTATTTGAGACTCAGATATAAAAACCATTCTATATAAAATGATGGCAAGTAACATGAAGAATAAGGCAATACCATATTCTTGAATTTGTAGTCATGGAATCACTCTAACTGTCCTTGTACCATGAGAATGCTGCTGGATGGAAATGCAGCAGCGTGAGGTAGTAGAAAGTACACTGGCTTTGGCAACAAGTCCCCAGAGTTAGTGTTCCTTCACTCCCCCCACGCCATCCCTGTTCCCTGACACTTGCTGTGTGACCTTGAATAAGTTATTTCATCTCTCTAACTTTATCCGTGTATGTAAATTGAAGGTATAAAAATACCTATTTATCCTATTATTCAAGATTTTTGTGAAGATCAAAGGAAACAATCCAGTTAAATACCTTTTGGAAATTATGAAGCATCAATAAATATCACTGTTGCTGCTTTCGCTATGATTTACAAGGCTAAGAATTCTCGTACCAACTGACTAGATAGATTTAGATTTGCTTACAAGGATATGTTTCCTATAAAATGCATGCTTGGTCTTCCTTCAGACACTAAACCAACACCATAATACAAGCTCATGCGTTTAACTGTCCTTTCTGCATAAGGCTTATTTGGGACTCATACCATCAGATCCCCTTGCCTTATGAGATGCTCAAAACGCCTTTATCTATCCTAAAAATTAGAATTTCAGAAGCCATTGTGTTGTTCTCCAGGCCTAAGTACACTTTTTTTCACTATCAAAGAAAGATTATACAGCCAGAATAATTCGTATATTGCTGCCTCTTTAAAAGACATCTATTCATTGCTCCTGGCTTGTATTGAAACCAGATGGTAAAACCAAGACTGGAACATCCTTTGGTGTCCAGAAGGAGGCCAGTCTGGCCAAAGCATTGTCATTCCTGTCAGCAACCAGAGTCAAAAGCATTTTTATAGTTAATCATCAGGAGTGCCTACTGGCTCCAACAGCCATTCATGCAGTATTTGTCAGCGTGAAGGCTCTGTCCACACTACAGATGACACCATGTCGGCGGGAAATGTGTTTCAATATCCTTTAGCAATGAGCTGAGCAAATTTTCATGGCTGATTCCCAAAGCAAAGAATAAAATAAAATTTAGTGCCGGACTTCTTTTTTAACCAAATTGAGTGGATAATAATACCTTTTATTTCTAAAAACTAACCCCTCACATCAAGTTTGCCCTGGAGCATTCATTAAAATACAGGAAGTTAAACAACTGCAGCAAATTACCACAGATAACTTTAAAGAAATTAACCCACCTTAAAATGAACTTTTATTTCAAAAGATGTGAAGCTGCAGTTTTAGACTCTGAGGGGCCTAAGTAATTTCATGGATGAGAGCCGACCAGTAAAAATCCTGTCTCCACCTACAGTTGCAATAATCATTTGCAGCAAAGAGATGGTGAATACAAAAATAACATAATTGGAATAAATGCACTATGCTTTGGAGTTAAAATAGAGGAGTTTTCGTGGCCACAGAAAAGGAAGGCATTGAATAATAACACTTTAAAACGTGTCGAGGGGGTGAGCTGATCAGGCCTTGTATATAGCTGATGGAGGCTATTCATCTTTCAAGTACTATGGAGAAGCAAATTCAGATATCTGAAAAGGAACATCCAAAAATGGCTTTTCCACTTCACAATTGAGGCTTGTCACCATACCAGAGTGACTCAGATGAATATTTCATACGAAAGGTTCAGGTAAAGAAATTTGAAGGAGATGCTTGGGGCAGCAGAACTCAATTGCAATTACATACTACAATATTGCAAGAGGATCAAACACAGATCTTATTTCTTTGCATCATGGAATTGTACAAGCAAAACAGTGTTTAGGACCCAAACCACAGAAATTTCAGGTTGTAACTGATGAATACTTGCAGAAGCTAGAATCTCATAACACTGGAGTTATTCTGCCTTCCATGGTATCTATATAGTGCTTATAATTCATGGTTTTTCCACCAAGCAAAGTAAGATGAGATTTGTAATGGCAACCCTAATATTCTCTAGTTCATGGAAGTTAAGATACCTGATGCAATGCAGATTGATTTGTTTTGGGTTGATAACATTTGAAATGTGATGATCAATGTCATTTATCTTCCCCTGTTTAAAAATGTTGCAGAAATTACCTCAGATATGTGGATGCTGATGGGAGCTTGCTGATTTGGTTTGGTCTTCATTGTTTCTGAACGAGGAATGGCTATTTTCTCATAAGTAAACCCATGGTTATCATCTGTAATGCTCTCTATTATTTTTGAGTTTTTACACTGAGAATATGTTATAACAGCCATCTAAAAGGACAGAGGAAATTTTAAATTAGGCATTAATCAGGAACCCTTAACACTGTGAACAGGAATTATTTAATAGCATCTGCTATTTTGAAAGGGTAGCAATTGAAAAAAAATTTTTTAGAAAAAGAAACAATCTAAAAAATGTAGTCAGATTTTTGTTTACAAACTGTTGTGTTATGGCCTGTCCCGTGTGAAGTTTAAGAAAAATAGTACCACACATCTTAAACCAAACACCACAGTAGAGAGCAATAATGTAGAATATAGTACAAAGATTTCTTTCCAAGAGCCCACTGCCTAATTTAAATGTCTTTTGACTGGCCAATCATTTTCATTGGTATGCCAAAATGATTGGAAACAAGCTTCCTCTAACCCCTCACTCTAATTATTAACTGAGCCAATCAGAAAAAAAAAAAAAAAAAAAAGACCGGTTTTTAATCTACATGGTAAACAGGTTCATACATTTAAAGAAACATGACTCTCTTAGCTGCCCTTTGTTAGATTAAAAAAACCTATTTCATTCCTCAAGGAAAAGTTATTTGCTTTACTATAAACAGCTTTGCTATAATAAAATAAAATGTCCTGAAAATCATCCCAATACTATAGGAGATTTTTACGAATTAACCATGACTAAAAGACATTCAATGATGAAAGCTATATTAGGCTAAAAAATATTGTTCAGAAAGGAGTTGCAGGATTCTGTCCCTTTTTTGCTCCACATATTATGTAAAAGGAGAGCTGAAAATCATCTGGAAATAATTTTTAAACATTTTAAGCAGAGCCCCTTATACCAATTTTCTCCTCACATTTATATTAAGAAGCTAATAAAATATAGATTACATAAAGTCAAAGAATCCATACAAGCCTTCACTTGTTATATAAAGGGCCAGAACCTTACGTAATATGCATTTTCTTACTAATTCTTCAAATTTTAAATGCTTTGTGTGATAACGAGGAATCCTGAATAATGGGGTTTAAATGGTTCTAAAAACTGAGTATGTGCAGAGCGTTTGAGCTACTATTGCCGGTAGTTTGGTGACATCTAGTGGAAATAGTGACTTCAGCCTACCTTCCTGAGTTAACTTTAAATCCTATAGCAAAGGGAAAGGGTTTAGAAGATGCCTAAATAATCAATTCCCTACCTTCTTTGCTAAGTAACAAGAGTGAGCGAATTTAGTTAAGCCTCCTGAAGAAAAATAACATCCACCTCAATTACTGTGGACAAATTTGTTCTAATTATAAAATACATGGTCTTTGTAAAGAATTTGGAATATGCAAAAACATACAAGAAAATAAAAATTATCCATAATCCTTCCAACCACAAGTAAACACCAGTGATATTGTATGTCTTTTCTTCTAAGCTTTCTAATATATTCTTGCTGGTGTTGGTTTTTACTAAGTTTGGTTATTATAAATATATAATTTTATATTCTAATTTTTTTAACATTATGTGAGCAGTTTTTATATTTATCAGGTAATGAAAATAATCTTAGTTATAAGAGGCAGAGAACTATATCATCACTTATTTTTCAAAGTAGTATACAAGCAGCCTACAATTTTGTGAATCCTATATGACAATCCATGAATGATAGAAAAACATGGTTCCAATAAGGTTCTTTCATTAGTACAATACACAAAAAGACCATGTTATTTATAGAAATGTTAAAAATGTGTTTTACATCAACAAAATTTTAAGGACTTACTATGTTATCAGACGCTAAGGGTATCGTAAATGAGTGAGACCCAGACCTTACCATAAGACACAAGTAGTCTAATAGGGAAGAATGAAATACTGTTTAAGACAATGGAATTATGATCAACCTGTGGACTATAACAAAGGAGGGAGGTATTTAGAGAATAGGTAAATGGAAAATCTTCAAACAGAAGATAATGGCTGTGTAGGACTTCGAAAAGTGAGTAAGAATGAAGGGTGTTTCACATAGAAGAAAGCCCAGACAAAAACAAGAAGCATGGAATGGCCTTGGTAGGCTGGTATCCCTGGAGAAAAGTCATCACTTCAGAAGATGTGACTAGAAAGGTGAGCAGAAGCAGATGGCTGAAGATCTTTATCATGGAGGTTATGAAAACCCACTAAAACTTCTTTTTCAGTAACATGATTACATTAGCATTTTATAAAATCATGCTGACTGAAGTGTGGAAAATGAACAGCAGAGGAAAAGACCAGCTAGTGGGCTGTTGTAGCAATTCAGGGGGAGACAGCAAGGCCTGAACTAAGAAAAAGCAGCGAATTCAAACAGAAGACCAGAGAGCAGAGGTTGTTTAAGAGGGGATAATCCGCACAATTCAAATATGCTGGATGATGGAGAAGGAGGTGTCAAATATGACCCTAGTTCTGTTGTAGGGGACTGATGTCTAGAATAGCATTCAGACGATTATTAGCTAGATGTTTATGATTTTTAGATTATGTGCTGCAATACAGTTTAGGATTGGACAAATCCTAATTTATTTTACCACCACATGATAAGTATTAGGGAAAGGGGTGTGAACAACTTATAACACCAGTCCTAGTTACTAAATGTTTTCTTTGGCATAGAGGTCAAAGAAAAAGAAAATTTGGCATGTTCTCACCACCCTGATGACAAAAAAAAAAAAAATGCCTCTACTGTAGGCACCGAGTGGTTAACATCTCTAATTGGCCTTAGCACAGTGCCAAGACTCAGGGGGTAAGAAGAGTGCTAAAGAGGTTGGAGACATAATCAAGGAGATTCAAAAGAAAAACTAATTTCAGCTGTCACTGAGATTCGTCTATATAGAGTGTCATTAGAAAGAGTAAATGACCTGCTGAACTCTTTGGTATTGAGAACACATTTCTAAAATGTGGAGAAAATCAAAATTACATCACTCAAAGGCTGTCTCTACGTGCCTCTGTGCACCTACATACCCAAAAAGTGAAGTAGAGAGAGAACTTGTACAGCATGTAACCTGGAGACCTGAATTCCCTGAGTAATGGTTACTAGTGATCTAATTCACTAAGTCAACAAGAACTATGTATCATGCCCTTGCCATGTCCCCAGTGCACCGTGCTGCCAGGCAGCAAACATTTTCGGCTACCACTGATGGAGTGCTCACTTTGGGCTAAGTGCTTAACAAACATTATCCAGCTTAATCCTTTCAACAGCCTATGAGTTTGACCTCATGATGCTTAGGGAGGTTAAGCCATTTGTCCAGGGTCACTCAGCCAGTAAGCGGAGAAGCTAGGGTTCAAACTCTGCTTTCTTCTGACTCCAGAGCTGTGCTTTTAACCATCACACTATGCTGGGTCACTGTTCATTTGTTTTCTTTTAAAAAATCATTTTTCTAAGTTGTGTTGTTATTTACTATTCCACGAGCACAAAGAACCATGCATGGCACTAGCTAAATCTTAATATCGATATAGAGATATAGAGTTCCATCCCTCCTTCAGACTTGTGGCTCCACAACTGACTAGGCAGTGTGTGTGCTCCTATTTTGTTTCAGGGCATGCAGAGCTGGTATGTGAGAGACAGGTGGCAGCCAGTTGCTATGGCAATTGCCTGTCATTAATGATAAAGGGTAATTACTGCAGCAAATTTCTGTTTCGCTTGAAAATCTGACTTGGCCCTTCCCCACAGGGAGCATAACCCTTTATACCCTCTCTACTCACCACGGCCTATCATCTTGTATAAGCTTTACCTAGACCACTTGGCTTTGCTGCAAACAGCTAAGTAAAGCTTGACTTCTTAAATATTCAGGAGAAGAAATATTAGATGAGTCACAGGACAAAAAAAAGCTCAGAAGATACACATTTTCCTCCTCTACAGACTGTCTAAACTTGCTTTCCCTTAATTAAGTTTGCAGGAAATAATCCCAAGTATTGCACGTTTGTGGACCAAGTTCAATGATTGCTTGAATGGCCATATGTGGTTAATTACTAGATGCCAAGACTGCAAGACCACATAATATTTTTTTTAGATGATGAAATTTTTTTTAATACTTTAAGTTCTAGGGTACATGTGCACAACGTGCAGGTTTGTTACATATGTATCCATGTGCCATGTTGGTTTGCTGCACCCATTAACTCATCATTTACATTAGGTATTTCTCCTAATGCTATCCCTCCCCCATCCCCCCAGCTCAGGACAGTTCCCGGTGTGTGACATTCCCCTCCCTGTGTCCATGTGTTCCCATTGTTCAAGTCCCACCTATGAGTGAGAGCATGCGAGGACCACATAATATTTTTAAACTGACTTACAGAACTGTAAATCTATGTCTCAGTATGATTTTCAAATCTTTCCAAGCCAGCTAATAACCCTTTTGATGGGAGAAACTGTGTTTTGTATGTCAGGGGCAATATGGAATGAAAAATTTCATTAATACCTTTTAATTCAGTGTTCTATAAGAGCTTACGAAGGAAAACTTCTCTCCACAGTAGGTTACACATTATGGTAGGTAAATATTGTGATAAAATAAATGCCAAAGTAAAAAGCCGAGAAGCTGGAAAGCAACACAAAATCAAACACCTATTAGTCTCTCGTTTCTTTCCACCCCTAAACTTGGGGTCCAAGTATATCTCCTGCCGTAAGTTTCTTTTGAAATGCAACCCGTAACTGCTTGGCACACTGATGATGAATCCCCAGGAATTGTTCCTACAAACAGGAGGTCTAGTGATGGCACTAAGTTCTGTTTCATAATCATCTTTTTCTTTTTCAATCTAGCTCCCACTTATATTCAGTACGTAGCCCACAGAGAAGGAGAAAACCTTTTGATCCAAAATAATGGAGCGTTCTCCACGACAATATGTGCTATTCCTTGGAGACTAATGTGCCAACATATCTAGAATCCTAGCCTCAGAGTTTGGCCTGTTAACTGGAGTTGCGTTTTGTTCTGTCAAAACTTTATGTGGCCATAGAGACACTGTAGCAGAGAAAGTTTGGGCAGAAAACAATCCAAGGGGTGGCTCGCCCATATGTGCTGTGCAACAAAGGTGGGAAAGGGGGAGGGTTCACTAGTATCTGTCATCCCCAAAACTGTGATTGTGAGAAGCGTAGAGATTCAAACACCCTGGAGCCTATGGCATAAAGACCAGGCTTTTAACCTGGGAGCAAACGTCTTTTTTGATCAAGATAGGATGGCTCTTTTTCATCTTTCAAGCCTGCAACTGACAGAAAGAAGATTAAGAGTTACATTCAAAAAGCTATATTCAGCTCACCTATTGCATTTCTGTTCCATAGTACAGCAAATTAAGGGCAGGAAGTCTGGAGGAGAAGGAAAATTGGTAGCAGAATGGATGTGAAAGAGGAAATTGGAGTCAATAGGGCTTGAGATCAATCTTAGCCCATAGGCACATCCTTGTTCAATAGGGCTATTACTACTCTAAACATTTGATTAGCTAATTTTTATGAAGGGGGGTATTTTTACCTAATTTGCCCCCAAATGTATCCCAAACCTTCTGAAGAGTGCCTGGCCTATGATAAACTCCTGATTAATATTAGTTAAATATATGGCAAAACCATTTTACTCTGTTTCCTGCCATTGTAATCCTTAAATCATTTTATCTTCATTTCAGTTGGAATAACCAGAAAGGCCCATTAATAAGAGGAAACAAAACCAAATAAAAACAGGCTGAAATGTAAGGCATAGCCCTGATTTCCTTACCTGCTTCCAAGATTTAAGACTGAGGCTAGCAATTTCCCTCCTGCAATGCGCTTTGTTAATTGAAGCAAAAGATACAGGTCTTATTTCACAGGCCTTTCTCTAACAAGGGATGCTCTCTGAGACCAAGGGAGCGGGACTCAGGAGGTTCCCATCAGTTGGGAGGAAAGTTACTGAAAGACATAGTCTGAAGCACCTAAGAATCTCTAGACTCTGTAACTACAGACCTCTAAAAAGCCCCCACCCCACCCCCAGGATTTAGGAGGAACTGGACACAATAGTTACTCCCTCCGATTTTATCCCTTCCCTTCCATCTTCTCATTGACAACAGGCTAGCCTCATCAAAGAGGAAAAGCACACGTGGCTGGTCCTATTTCCCCATACACTTCCTCTCCCTCAGCCTTACCCTTACTATAGTGTTCATTCTCAACCAAGGGCAAATTTCCCCTACTCCTAGGAGACACTTGGCAATGCCTGGAGATATGTTTGGTTGTGACAGCTGGGGTGGTGGTGGGGAGGAGGAGGAATGCTACTGGCATCTAGTGGATTGAGGACAGGGATGTTACTAAACATCCTACAGTGCACAGGACAACAGTAGCCCCAAAACAACGAATTATCTGACCCAAAAGGAAGTTCATAGTGATGAGGTTGAGAGACCCTGTTCTCCATTACCTGGTACTGTGTGTCAGATGCTAATGCCAAATACTTTTCACATGCTTAATCTCATTTAATCCTCACAGGATGATTGAGGCCTCACAAGAAGTTTTGAAGTGAATTTTATTATTATCTTCATTTTACAGATGAAGACAATAGAGGCTTACAGAGTTTAAGTAACTTGTACCAAAGTCACACAGCCCATGATAGGGAGCCTGTCACTACACCCAGAACAACCTGGCTATGAAGCCACACATTACTGCCCCTCTAACATTTTAAATGTATTTGTGGAGACAGGGTCTTGCTATGTTGCCCATGCTGGTCTTGAACTCCTGGCCTGACCTCAGGCAATCTTCCTGCTTCTACTTCCCAAAGCCTCCTGTGTCAGCTTACAGGTGTGAGCCACTGCACTTGGCCTAGTTCACATTTTAAAAGTAATAACCCTTGCAATAACAATGGGCGCATAGCCCTTGCTTTATGACAGGCACTGTTATAAGAGCTTCCCTTCATATGTATTAACACACTAAATCCTCTAATCGTATGAGGCCCGTATTAATATTATCCACATTGTACAGATGAGGAAACTGAGGTTTAGAGAGGTGAGGTCACACAGCAGCAAAGTGCAGACCTGGGATCTGGATGCAAGAAGTCTGACTCCAGTTTTTGTAATCCTTCTTAGCCATTATTCTATTTTGCCTAGTACACCTACAAAACTGGATAAATGGCCACATAAGCCACTCAGTGGAATGTGACCCATCCTCCTTCACACCTATACCTCAAATATGTTAGTAGGAACTGGTCTTCGCTCCCTTTGCTATTCTCTGTAGAGCTGCCAAGACCTTGGTAGATCATGATACTGAAAGTATGGAGATCAAAAATAAACTCCTCTAGCTTAACAAGCCCCTGAAGGCAAACCAGCATCACCCTCACTTACTGCTTTGAAATTCTCTTTCATTGTTTGCATAAAATTTCCTTTTATTAAGTGTAAGATTTGAAAAGGTTTTCAAATAATTACTACAGTTAGTCTAAATGTAAAAAAGCTAAAAGAAAAACCTTTTGCAATTAAGATTTGCATAATTTCTTTAACACTGCCTAAGTCATCTACATTTGCAGCTAAAAGCAGGGCAGTATTTTGGATGAAACAAAATGGTGAAAGCCATTTGCCTGACCTTCGACATTTCTTTTAAAAATACCTCAACTTGTTATAGGAACCCAAGTAATTAAACATTTAAGCCCTTTTTCAGAGAATTTTTATTAATTAAAAAAATTTCTTACATCTCATGTGAACTTTATAAAAGGACAAAGGCTAATTTATGGGTTTTCAAACATGAGTCAGTAGATCCTGAGAATCATTTTTCCTCATAGATGGCCCTCACAGTCTCTCAAATTCCATCAGAAAAATACTCAACTTCTTTCACTTAAAAAAACGCATGTTTTACGGGTACCTATATATAACTGTAAATTTACATAAATATATACATCGCCTACTGCCAATTAGTATGCATTTATGAACAGTGCCCAATAACCCTGATGATAAGTGAAAGTACATCAGTGATGAGATGTCTCTGGGAAACCAATGGGAATCTCAGCAAGTATTTAACTTAAGAGTAGGTGGAGGAGACTCATTACTGGCCTGGCTTGTTGCCTTGTTCTGTTTGAAACCTTGATTAAAGAAATAACAAACATGGAATGCTAATTAAACTGTTTGACCAATTTCAATAAACAAGCAGTCTAATTTGGGGAATGCAGAGAGGGGATAAAACACTATGGCTCTGCTATTTGTTTTCTTACATCAGTTCTCTGATTCCCGCTACAAGAGTTCATGTCCCCAAAGGCCTCCAGATCAGCAGGGTAGCTGATTCTAGGGTAAAGAGAAAGAGAAAATGTGTCAACTTGGTGAAGCTCGCCACAAGCTACAGCTTGCAGGACTCCCTGAGATCACAGCCCATGATTGCAGCCTGTCCTGCTCACGGACTGTCACCTAGTACAGCATGTTACAAGCAGTGAAGAATGTGTTTAAGTATAAATAGTCTTGCCCGGCTTGAGCAAGCAAAACTGTTCCTTTAGTTCAGTGCACACACAGCTTGGAGGCCAGTGTCCTGGGCATACCAGTTGTATCTCCACATAAAATGAATGTCGGCAATGCCCTAGTATATAATATTGTCTATTAGACAGTGCATAAAGGCCTGCACTGTGTGTACATACCGTAGCCACACAGAAAACATTACCAAATGAGCCTGCTTTTAGCCTACTGCCTCATACGGTGGTAATTAAGGAGAACTGCCTTTTGATTTGCAACTATTTGCTGTTCTGTAGGAAAAACAGAGCTTAGACCATCTTGTTCCATTTGTTGTTGCCATGCTTAATCTTCTGATTCATAAGGAATTATTAGACTCAGCACCTATGGGGAATTTAATTGTTTGGCTTCTACTCCTGTGGCAAATGTAATCGTGGAGGAGGATGTATAGATTAACATTTCTTAAAAGCTTCAGCCAAGAAAAAATAAATAAAAGGAGGTGGAGTTTTTTGTAAAACCTCGTATTGAATAACATCCAGGGTTGAAACAATGCCAGAACTGAGCTTAAGAGAAAACATCAATACCTAAACGGGAGATCAAATCAAGGCCATGCAGCTCAGAAGTTTGATCCCATCACCATTAACTTGGACATCAGCACACTCCATCTATCTCATGGATATTTGTAGATAATTGGAATACATTTTCTGTGTGTGGATAAAAATATAAGATGAAGTGGTTTTGTGAATTTCTTAAGTCTGTTTTCATCGCTTTTTAATGCTAAAGCTCCAGTGTAGGGGCCAAGGGAAAATTGCCCCTTTGCTCTCTGAAGCATCGCTGAAAAATCAACTTGAAAAGACAAAAGAGGCCGGGCGCGGTGGCTCACGCCTGTAATCCTAGCACTTTGGGAGGCCAAGGCGGGTGGACCATGAGGTCAGGAGATTGAGACCATCCTGGCTAATACGGTGAAACCCTGTCTCTACTAAAAATACAAAAAATTAGCCAGGCGTGGTGCCGCGTACCTGTAATCCCAGCTACTCAGGAGACTGAGGCAAGAGAATCGCTTGAACCCAGGAGGCGGAGGTTGCAGTGAGCCCAGATCATGCCACTGCACTCCAACCTGGGTGACAGAGCGAGACTCCATCTCAAAAGAAAAGACAAATTAATTGGAAAAAAAGGCATACAAATTTATTTAATGTGTATACACAGGAAACTTCAGAATGAAGACCCAAAGATACAGGGGAAATCATCCAGTTTTACAGTTAAGTTCAACAACGTATAGACAGCCATGTAGAAATATGATTGGACAAAAGCGGTATGGTCTAAAGCCAACAGACTGAGAGGGAAAATGCAGCAAAGCCTGTCCGGATTCATCGTGGCCTCTCTGAGCAGCATTCCTTCCTTTGGGTGTGGGGCAGGACCCTCTCTAGAGTGAGGGCCTTATCACCTACAGTCAAACAAGGTAGGTCAGATCATTTCTTTATGACCAGTTTTTACACAGAAAGGCAGAGGAAAAGTTAGAGTAATATTTTCAGGTTTTATGGCTGGCTTTGGGAAAAAGGGGTTCTCGTTTCTATGCCTGCGCTGGGGAAGAGGGATTCTAGTTTCTATATCTAGCCTTGGGGAAGAATAGGACTGAGAGACAGGCAGGCAGGAGCAGAAGGTCCAAGAAAAACTTCTGTTTCTGAAACTGCTTCTGAGGCCCTTAGTCTGAGGTATTGTTTTCTGAGCCCCCCCCCAGCAGGAAAGACCTGATACTTCATATTGTGTCAATAAACTTTTGGGTGCTGCTAAGTCATGGAGACAGATGGATGAGTGCTACAGCAGAGACCTTAAGCCCCACCCATGTTCCTGGGATGCTTGCATTTCAGCAGCAGGTTTCTAGCTGCCAGGGTCAGTATCTCTGTACCTGGTGACTTTCTGGAGCTGTGGCAGACCCTGTTGCCTATAGTAACAGGACAATGACTCTCTCAGGAGTCAGTGAATGACTACCCCAGCTCCCTCACCCATTAGAAAAGATCATTTGCACATTTGACTTTTATCCTCTCCCAGAGTGTCACCACAGGATTAAGCTCCAGTTTCTCATGGCAGTAGCTGGCTTAATACCGCAATTTTTATTGGCTTCCTTTCCTTCCTTTAATCACCTCCCTATTCCTCTACAGATATTCCCTGCATCTGGAATCTTTGTCTCAGGATCTACTTCTGGGAGACCCCAAATAAAGATACTATTATCCCTCAAAGACCACACAATCTGATAAGGAAGATGAGATTAGAAAAGGGCAGGAGATGAAATAGCTGCATCAATTGTATGGTAAATGTAATTATGTGGATCAGAGACACCACACCCCAAGAAATGTGGTGTTTTCTTTGTTTATTATCTCTATCCCTGGGCAAGCCCACATAATTTGTTTATTCAACAAATATTCATTGCATGCCTACTACCTGCAAGGCAATAGCACAGCAACAAACCAAAAAGTCCCAATTTACATGCCATATATATGTATACATTCACAGGTCATGTGGTAGTAAGTGTTGCAAAGAAAAATTAAGCAGGTGTATTTGCCTGGTTGGGCCATCATAATAAGATAACACAGAGTGCGTGGTTTAAGCAACAAAGTTTGTTTGTTTGTTTGTTTGTTTTCTCACAGTTCTAGAAGCTAGAAGTCCAAGATCAAGCTGCTACCAGAGTTGGTTTCTGGTGAGACCTCTCTTCCTGACTTGTAGGTGGCTGCCTGCTCACTGTGTCATCACATGCCCTCTTCTCTGTAAAGAGAGAGACCTCTCTGGTGTCTGTTCTTCTTCTAATTACACTAGTCCTATTGAAGTTGGCCCCTACCTTTGTGACTTCATTCAACCTTTATTACTTCCTTCAGCCCTGTCTCTAAATACAGTCACACTGTGGGTTAGGGTTTCCTTATATGAATTTGGGGATCACACAATTCAGTTCATAAGACAGGGTAAAGGCAAAAGTAACCATAGAAATTAAGCTTATAATCTTCAAACCAGTGAGGAATTCAGCTCTAACATTTATTCAGTATCTGCTTGGAACACATGTGGCTGGGCAGTAGTTGACTACTGTCTTTGGTCTAAATTTTAACAGGATAAAATTTTTAATTATGACTCCAAAGGAATCTTATGAATGAAAATGCCTTCCCCTCCATTTCTATCTCTATGGTTTACCTTTCTCATGTTGCTATGATCTACATTATAAAGTTACTTATATTAAAGTTTTCAGTTGATAGTAGAAGCAGCTAATTTTAAATCTTTAAAGGAATGTTCCTAAGCAGAAGGAATGAGTAAAACCATGGTGTGGAAACCCTAAACCAATCCACAGGAGAGCAGAGGGGTCTTCGAAGCTGCTATGCCAAGTACTGATGGGCTTCAGAGAACTTTTAGAAGAAGAAAAAGTTTAATTGTTAAGCTGTTTTCGAGGTCTGGGTGCTTTCTCCAGAATATGCTGAGCTCTCCTTCAAACATGCTCAACGTGACCAAATCAGGGAGCTGTATATAGATCACACACTCTTCCCTCCTGCTCCCCCTAAAAAAGATAGTCCACGCCTTCAGTACCATTATATGGTACAAGTAATTATGGTTTTGTTAACTACCAGCTCTTTTTGCAAAACCTATCAAATATGAGAGACAGTATAATGCTGTAATTGCATCTATGAACCAGTGTAACATTTGGACAATGAGTTCTAAAGGTCAAGGTACATAATACACATCTAATATATTTCTCTGATGAACCTAAAATGTTTAATATGATGTGAAATGAAGCTAAGCCAGAACATGTGTTTCTATATGAGATGTTCATTTCTTTAGCTTTTATCAAATGCCAAAATACTATTTTCAAAGAATTTGTATTGTTTACTTGTAATTTTACTTATGGAAATTACGGAAGGATTTCATTCAACATATAATTGGCTTAACTTTTAGTCAGTAATGAATGGTACAAAAATCTCTGCTATGGTTTGCTATTGATATGGATCAAACCTCAGTTGATACTAATCGAACACAGGTTGCTTGGTCATATCAAGAAATGACTTCTTTAATGTTAGAGGGTCCCGAGGTTCAATAACTATATCTACAGGTTTTCATCCAGTCTTGGCTTTAAATCCCAGCTGTGGTTCAATGACTCTCAAATTTACATCTTCAACACAGCCTTCAGTCCTGAACTTAGGACTCATCTGTCTAAGCTGTCTGCTTGATATCCCCACTTGGACATCTATTAATTATGTCAAGGGCAACAGCTTCAAAACTAAGCTTCCTGATTTTATTCCATCAAATCTGTCCTACCCATAGCATTCCCCAACCCAGTCAATGGTAGTTCCATCCTTCCAGTGGCTCAGACCAAAAATCTGTGAGTTTTTACTCCTTTTTTCACTACCACATCAAATCCACTAGCAAATCATATTGGTTTTACCTTCACAAGATATGTGGAATCCAACATTTTCTTCTCTACTATTACTACCCTGGTCCAAGCCACTAAAATCCCTTTCTTGAACTATTTCAATAGCCTTTCAACTGGCTTTCCTGTTTCCAGTTTTGACCACCCTTTCTGTTTTCACCACAACAGCCAAAAGAATCCATTTAAATACATCGTATCACTCATCTGCTTCTCATCTCACTCTGAATAAAATACAAAATTCCATTATGGTCTTCAAGACTCTACATGATAAGACCTTGAACCTCCTTTCTGTCTCACACCATTCCAGTCATATTGGTCTCTTTGCTGTTCTTTAATCAGGCCTGGCAAGTTCCTTCATTAAGTCATTGGCCTGACTGTGACTTTTGCCAAAAATTCTCTCACCTTAGATCCCTATGTGGCTGACTCCCTCATCTCCTGCAAGCCTTTGCTCAAGAGTCACTGTGTGAGTGAGGCCTACCCTAACCACCCTGCCTGAAATTGCAACCCACAACACCTCTTCTTACATTCCTGCTGTTCTTTACTCCTCTGTTTTCTCTTTTATCACCTCCTACCCATTATATACTTCATTATTACATTTATTGTTCATTGTCTAGCTCATCCAGGCAGACTGCAAGGTCCATGAAGGCAGAGAGCTTTCTCTGTTTTGTTCACTGCTGTATCCTAAGAACCTAGAACAATGTTCAACACATAGTAAATATTTGTTAAATTAATGCAATGCCTTCTTAAAGATTTCTTTGTCCAAGAAGTATCACTAGAGTTTCACTATAAGAAAAACAAATCATCAAAGAGAAGGAACCACCTATGGTCACCACAAAATAATAATAATACATAATAAGAAGAAATCCAATCAAATAAAATTTTAAATTTCAAAATACTAACAATTTTATTTAATGATATGCTTGCTAGAAAAAAAATTTCTGAAACTTGGAAACTGTAAAAAGAAATGAGTATTATTTCAGTGCAAGGTTGTGCTTAATGTTATTGCCTGGATTATTTTCCAATTCTGTAGGGGCAAAGGTTAAGGTATAGTGTTCTGTCCAAAAATATACAAATCATTTCTGTCCGGTAGAACAAATGACCACAAAGACTTACAGTGCTGTTGGACATTAACTAATTCTGTATCCAACCCAGCAATCCATTAAATTTCTTATAGGCACCTATCTTCTCAAAGCTCTTTGGACTCAAATAACATACATCTTACTGGTTTCCTCATTACTTATGAGATAAATAAAATCTTTGACATCTGCTTATTCTACATATTCATAAGAGTCATGATTTACCCTCTTTGAAAATTATATTTTAACATATTCAATGAGCAGTTAATATTTTTAGTACTTGGGAACTATAGTGAAATATCTCAATATTTTAAAAATGAAAGAAGTAAGATTCTTAAAACATAAAACTCAACTATGTTGTGTTCATTAATGCAAAGACTCAATGTGCTAAAGTCATCATTCTTCATAAGTTAATTCATGAGTTTATCAGAATCCTAATAAAGCCCCAATCAAGTTTTTTATTTTTGTTTGTTTGATTTTTGAAACAATTCTAACGTTTATTTGGAAAAAATAAAGAGTAATAGGAAATCAATGAAAGAGGAGAGCTGAGGGAGGATTAATCTTACAAAATATTAAAACATAAGTAAAAGCCTCATATTAGAAGATATGATACCAACACAATGAATAAATAGATATGCCAATGGGACTAATAGAAATAGATCCAGATACATAAGGGAATTTAGCATAAGTTAAAATATAGCAAAAGTGGCACCTCAAGACTGTGGGTAAAAGATGGCCTATTGGATGAATAGAGCTGGAGTAAATTCTTGGGGAAAAATTATGCTGGATTCTTACCTTACACTTTAAACCAAATAGATTCAAGATTTCACTGTAAAAGATTAAATCATATATATATATGTATTAGTCCATTCTCATGCTGCTATGAAGAAATACCTGAGACTGGGTAATTTATAAAGGAAAGAGGTTCAATTGACTCACAGTTCTGCAGGGCTGGGGAGGCCTCAGGGAATTTACAATCATGGCAGAAGCAGAAGCAAACACATCCTTTTTCACATGGCAGCACGAGAGAAAAGTGATGAGCAAAAGGGAAAAAGGCCCCTTATAAAACCATTAGAGCTTGTGAGAACTCACTCACTATCACGAGACCAGCATGAGGGCAACTGCTCCTATGATTCAATTATCTCCCACCGGTTCCCTCCCACAACACCTGGGGATTATAGAAACTACAATTCAAGATGCGATTTGGGTGGAGACACAATCAAACCATATCAACATACTAGAAGAAAACCTAGGAGAATCCCTTCATGTCCTTGGAATAGCAAAGGCTTTGATAAGTATGACACAAAATCCAGAAGCTCCTCCCCAAAATATTTGGCAAATTTAAGTACAAGAAATGTTTTTAAAGTATATGCATACTGTGTGTGTGTGTGTGTGTGTGTGTGTGTGTGTGTGTGTGTATTCCTTCCACACGTCAAATACCATGCATAGGTAGAAAGATAACCAAGAAACTTGGAAGTTTCACCTCATTATCATAGATAAATGGGTAATCTCCCTTATATTTTTTAAACTCCCATAAATCAATAAGAAAGAAACAACTCAATAGAAAAATAGGCATAGTATAAGAACAGCCAGTTAACAGAAAAGAAAAATAAAATACCTCAAATATCTATATTCGAATCTACTCTTTATAAAAAGTTAAATGCAAAACGAAACTAAGGTGAATATCACTTTTCACTTATTATATTGGCAAAACTCCAGACATTTGATAACATTCAGTTGGCTATGTGAACAAAAGGCACTTTTACACATCAGGAGTATAACTAGGTATAACCCCTTTGTATAGGTTTCATGTTCTATGGAGAGTAATTTGACAACACCTGTCACAATTACCTATGTATCCTTTGACCCAGCAGTTCTTTTCTGGAATCTATCAATCTATCCTACAGATATATTTACAAATATGCAAAATAGTATCCGGAAAAGTTTTGAAACAACAGCATTTTTAGAATAGAAACAACTTAAATGCCCATCAGGAAAGACTGTTCAAAAAAATAAAGATCATGGTATAGCCAAACAATACAACACTAGTGAACTGTAAAAGAGTGAGGAAGTTTTGCATGTATTAATATAGAAAGGTGTCTGAGATTTAGATGAAAAAGGCAAGTGGAATGTTCATAATTTTGTGAAAAAAGAAGAAAAACAGAGAATATTCTTATATATATTTTTATATACAAAAAGATACTTTGTATTTTTAGTAGAGACAGGGTTTCACCATGTTAGCCAGGATGGTCTCGATCTCCTGAACTCATGATCTGCCCACCTTGGCCTCCCAAAGTTCTGGGATTACAGGCGTGAGCCACTGCAACCGGCCCAAAAAGATACTTGAAGGGATTCACGAGAAACTAATAACAATGCATAATGGCCATGAACTGTGTCTTTCAGATATGCTATTGCAAGGAGCATCATTGGCTTATGGCCCCAGCCACCATCCCTCGGGATCTCTACCATTATATTTGTGCTAAGGCCAACGTCCCACAGGCTGCTCCTACACAATGACTAATTGTAGGAGCACTAAGATTAGGGCACTAAGACAAACCCATTCCAGCAAGCCAGGAAGCTCCTCTTACAAGATACTCCCCATTATTAGCCCAGCCGACCTTTCTTGGAGCTAGGCTGCAGTATGACACTTCTATCCAATCCTATTTCCTTCTCTCTCCTTCCACAGGTTACAGACATATACATCTAATCCCATTTTGGGGGCTGCTTCTCAGTGGGCCACAGGGGTGAGAGATGAGGCAGCTTTGAGATTGGCATTATTATTTTTGAACCATATATTATATAGTCAAAAATTTAATTTAAAATACTCTCTAGGGCCGGGTGTGGTGGCTCACACCTGTAATCCCAGCACTTTGGGAGGCCGAGGCGGGCGGATCACTTGAGGTCAGGAGTTCAAGACCAGCCTGGTCAACATGGTGAAACCCCTGTCTGTACTAAAATTCAAAAATTAGCCAGGCGTGATGGTGGACTCCTGTAATCCCAGCTACTCGGGAGGCTGAGGCAGAAGAATTGCTTGAACTCGGGAGGCAGAGGTTTCAGTGAGCCAAGATTGTGCCACTGCACTCCAGCCTGGGAGACAGAGCGAGACTGTGTCTCAAAAAATAAGATAAATGACATAAAATACTCTCTAGCAGTGTTTTTCAAAGTGTTATCTATCCCAGGGTCTCCTGCAACTAAGTCCTCTCCTAGGATTCACTCCTGATCCACTGAACAGGTGTAACTCTTGGGGATCCAGGAATCTTCATTCAAAGGTCCCAATACTGAAATACATAGTTAAAGGACCAGAGGGTTAAACTATAAGATGAGCAGGAACTGGACCAAAATATAAACATGTAAAGTGAACTGAAGGAACCAAATGGCCATCACACTTACACATTGATTAAATTATGCAGTTCATCCTAAACAAAGAATATGTGGGATGGGGGAAAGCAAAACAAAACAAAACAAACTAGAAAGAAGGATCAAGCAGCCAAACATAACTTTTCTAAGCTTCTTTCAGGACAGAGGGAGCAATACGCAAAGGACCTCCAGTATTCTCGTTCCATTTATAAAACCAATTCTTCCCTAAGAAGGATAGCTCAGGCTATCTTCCTGCTTCCATTAAACATCAAATTAAACCTCACCCCATTTATTTGATTCCCTGTCCTCCAAGCAACTTTGTAATAATAATTTAGGCTTCCCATACAGTTCTGCCTATAGGAAGAGATTGATAGTTTCTAAAGAAAAAATACTCTATGATATCTGATAAGAGCATGAAAAACACGATATTTTACACATAATTGAATTCATTCAAATTATGCTATTCTTTTAACTCACTATCCATTTCTAGAAATGCTTATATTTATTTCAGTTTCATTATCCTTTAATTGTCTGACCGATTATGTTCTAATCAAAACTAAATTCTAGGAAGTACCTGCGTATAGCTTTATTGTGAATCTTGTTTTGCCAAAATAATGAATAGAAAACCAAGTCTTGTTAATTACAAATGCTGAGATTTCTATCCCTATTAAAGAATGCAAGCCCATGAAGTTCACTGAGTTGTTAGAATTATTGCTTTAAAATGGACATTATTTTTAATTATTTGATATCATTGTGATGGAGTGACAGAAAAAAAGTATAAGCTTTCTTTTAAGAGTATTTCTTCTCATGGATATAGTCATGCACCACATAACAAAGTTTCATCCAATCACAGATCACATATACCCTGGTGGTCCCATAAGATTATAATACTGTATTTTTACTGTACATTTTCTATGCTTAGATAGACTAATACTTGTTATTATGTTACAATGGCCTGCAGTATTCAGTACAGTAATATGCAAGCCTAGGAGCAATAGGCTATTCCATGTAGTCTAGGTATGTAGTAGGCTGTATCATCTATGTTTGTGTGTGTGCACGCTATGATGTTCCCACAGTGACAAAACTGCCTAACGATGCATTTCTTGGAATGTGTCCTCATCATTAAGTGATAGTTTTCTACATGGTCTACATTCTGTGGGCTGCCCTTAGTTAGTTATTGCATCTGCTTGCAAGTTTGTAATTAATGGTCAATTTTTTTAGTTGACTTTCCAGAATAACTAGCAAGGTCTAGCCACTCAGCTTTAACTTAATTTATTCTACAACTTAAAACTTTGGTGTTGCAATACCTTACACTTTGGCTCAACAAAAAGGATAATATTTAATGTTTTCTTGGGCCATTACTCCAAATCTTCAGAGGCTAAATGACCTGATTCCCTCTACAGGCAAGTGAAGACAAAAACGATGGCTTTATTTTATAATTGATTCTAGACGGAAAAAGAAGAGAGGGAAAGAACTCAATATACTTTAAGTATGCTTTTCATTCTGAATATTTGCAAATGAAATCCGTGATGTAGAATGGAATTCCTATGAAAGTGCTGTTCTCATTATGTCTTTGAATTGCCTGCTAGCTTCAGCTGTGTTACTTTTATTGCCGTTTTCAGCAAGAACTCAGAAGAGAAAGGATAGAAACTCAAACAGAATGACTACATGGTAATACAAAGATAATGAACTCCAATGCAACAGGACAGCAAATTAGAAGGCTGGGAAGTTGTTAGCCATTAAAAGAAGAAGAAGAAGAAGAAAAGCAAAGGAGCTTTATTTCCATACTTTTGAAGCATCCTTTGGAAACTAGAAAAACTTAACAATACAGTTAACCCAGTTACTGTCAGTGTGGTTCTACTTTCAAAAGAAGCCCAGGCTAACATTTTAAACAGCAATTATATTTTGTGAAAAGGGAAGAAGAGGGAGTGAAAGGAACATCAAAACCCCAAAAAAGCATGATGATGACAAAACAATCAGAAAACAACTTAGATCTCCATTCACCTCAGCTTTTTGAAATGAGCATTTCTAGTTCTTGGCACTCTATCAGTCTTGCAAGGACCTGGAGGGTGGTGGGCCAGGGTGGGTAGCACCAGTGGCTGCCAAAGGGATTCATATGTGAAACAAAACTTCCTGCTTTCCAAAATGAAGTAGAACAAGGGCCGTCCACCCAGTGAGGAAGCAATCAAGTGAGTAAAGGCTCTTTTGTAGCCTTCTCTTCTTAGGTGACTCTCCAGGAGTCTTAGAGAATGGGTCACCTTGAACTTATCTAGGAGAGTTTTTCTAGAATAAGTTTTAATATTTCAAGATTAAAGACTAAATTAAGATCAAGATTCTTCTGAGTTTGTGGAACTCATGATGCGCCGGGGATTGATTACAAGTGGGGCATCTCAAAACAATAACAAGTAAATCAAACTCTGGGATAGGCTTTCAAAGCTGCAAAATTCAAATCAGTTTCCCCTGAATATTCCAAGTGATTTGTTGAGTTTCCAAAGAATTTTCCTCAAGAAAAAAAGAAAAGCCTCAAAATCCTTAAGATGATCTTCACACGTACTTCAGCTAAGATTTTAAATCTGATCAAATACATTTAATGACGAAAATTACTTTTTATAGCAATTATCTTATTATCATAAAGGTGTTTTGAGAAAATTATTTATGAAACCCCCTTTTTTTTTTGTTTTAACCCGGCAAGCTAAACATCTTCCATTTATTTTTAAATGAAGTGAAAATTAGCCAGGTGTGTTAGATAAGCTTTCTATACACAGGTCTAAATATTGACAAAGGGAGATTTGTCACTGGAAAAATCATCAGTCTAGCAATTATCACGTTAGCACGTGAAGTGGAAAAAGATGTGAAACTTCCAAATGTGTCAATACAGATTATTTCATTTCCACCAGCTATCAGCTATACTGTGAACACCAGTTCTTTAATGTATGCTGAGCAAGCAGTTCAGCTAAAGAAATTTCTCCTCTGTGCCTGAAAAAAACAAAATCACAAGGTACAAGGTCTGGTGTGGAATCACATATGATTCTAACTATTGTTTAAAATGACCTAAAAGAGGGGGAAAGGATACACAAGATGACAAAAGTACTTTTCTGTGTTGTTTAATTGTATAAGAACTGCATTTGGACTCCTCTTTCATTGGGTTATGTGAGTGTTTCTCTCAGTTCTCATCAGTCCCAACCCCACGGGCCCTTCAGGGATACCTGTAAAGTCCTATCACATCACTATACTGTGGCACTGGGAAAATACAGACTATCTCAGTAATAAGTATCTTGTTGCACACTTTAGACTTCTATGGACTGCACTTGAAGGTGAGAGAGATTGCCATTAATTTTCGGCGTTAAGAAAGAAACAGGTGTATGTAAGAGTAAATTCAGGCGACATTAACATTCCTTTTTGTCATTAGAGGATTGAGTATCCAAGTAAGATAATGCTGTCTGTGCTAGAACATTCGTAAATATATCCCTTGATGGATATACGCTCTCCCAAAATATGGCACCTTGGCATTTGAGGAAACAGCAGAAGCAAAAGTCTCTCTGAGGCCAAGGCGGGAGGATGACCTGAGGTTGGGAGCCCGAGACCAGCCTGGCCAACATGGTGATACACTGTATCTAGTAAAAATTAAAAAATTAGCCTGGTGTGGTGGTGGGTGTCTGTAGTCCCAGTTACTTGGGAGCCTGAGGCACCAGGATCACTTGAATCCAGGAGGCAGAGGTTGCAGCGAGCTGAGATCGCGCCACTGCACTCCAGCCTGGGCAACAGAGCCAGACTCTATCTCAAAGAAAAAAAAAAAAAGTCTCTCTGATTTTTCCCTACCCTTGTCTGAAGTACACCACGAATGCTCTGACCTTCCTCTAAAGTAGATCATAAGGCCAGAAGTGGTGGCTCACACTTGTAATTCCAACACTTCAGGAAGTTGAGGCAAGAAAATTGCTTGAGCTTTGGAGTTTGAGCAACATAATGACACCTCATCTCCATTTTTTAAAATAAAAACATTTAAAAGTAGGTCATAAGACCCTTGTATGCCCTATACACAGAAGAAAGGGAGGGACACAGGAAGAATTTGAGCAAACAGACTCTGGCTAAGTTCCTCCCAGTTTACTACCATTAGATGATCCCCCTTTTGTCTGATCATATTTCCCCACAACTTCTCTCCCAAACTTAGCATAAAAATACACAATTTTCTCTCTTTCTTTGGGCCTCCATGTCTAAAGATTCCATGTCACCTATAACCTATATTAAATAAATTTGTTATGCTTTTCTCTTGTTAACCTATCTTTTGTTATAAGGGACTCAGTTATGAACCTAGCAAGGCGTGAAAAAAAAAATATTTTCTCCTTTACATTCTCATGGACACATTTTGGTCCCTTTTGCTTTCCCCCCCTTTTCTATTTTTCTATCCACATCTCTCTTCTTCCTGTGCCTCAGTGGTGTTTCCATTTACTAAGCCACCACTCCTTTTCTTGCTTGATGTTCATTGATCCTCATCTTGCTGCTAATCACAATTCCTTCCTGGTTTCACCAAATTCCCAGACACTAGCTTTTCAAATCTCTAAAAACATGGAGGTCATTCTCTCTGTCCAAGAGCAGCATGTTGAAACTCCCCATTGAGTCCTCCTCGATTTTTTTAAATATTGTTTTCTGAATTCCCATTTAGTTTTGTAAGGGCTGAAAGGTGTGATATCTTTCCTCACCTATCATAATGATCACAGCCAACACTCCTATAACAAAAACCAGGTTAACAAGAAAAAAAAACACATTTATTTAATCAAAGTTTTACATGATACAGGAGGCTTCAGAAATGAACACCTAAAAACCCAGGGAAAATAATTTATTTTTATACTTAGGTTCAATGAAGAATAGACACCTGTGTAGAAATGTGATCAGACAAAGGGTATGATCTAATGGTAACAGACTGAGTGGGGAGACCCAGCAAAGCCTGCCTGTTGAGATTCTTCTTGGCCTCTCTGTGCAGCATTCTTCCTGCCAGATTTGGGCCAGGATCCTTATGGAATGAGGGCGTTCAAGAGAGAATGGAAAAGGGAAAGAGTAGCCTTTCTAGGTTTGATGGCTTGCTTTGGGGGAGAGGGATTCTAGTTTCTATGACCCGCCTTCGGGAAATGGAATTCTGGTCTCTATGACTCACTTCAGGAGAGAAGGAGGGGCAGGAGGCAGGAGGGCAGAAGAACGGCAGAGAGAGGCTGTGCTTCTGGGGCTGCTTCTGAGGCCTTCCAGGCTCCTTTAGTTCAAAGTACTCAGCATGCCAAAGTGCTGTAATTTGGGGTATCATTTTCTGAACCCCAACAGTTTCAACTTCGTATTTGGTTGCCCTAGTGGTCTTCACTTTGTAGCCATTTACTTACTCCTTAAGCTTTTGTAATCTTATCTCTGCCCTCCTACTTTGCAGAAATTTCTCTCTTAGAGGTCACCAATTACTTCTTCATCACAGAATCTAATGACACTGGAGGCTACTCATCTTTTTCTGCAGGATTGGACCCTCTTGGCTCTTTGTTGAACCTTTCTCTTCCTTTTTGCACTGAAAACACTGTTCTTTCCTGACCACTCTTATTTCCTACTTATCCCACTTTGAGAAGGTAAGAATCTCCACAGTTCTGCTTTTGGCTCAGGCCTTTCAGTCCCGCTATATTTCCATATAGTGGGTGGAAATGATTGATGATGGCTTGATGGCTTCAAAACTTCCATTTCTGACCCCAATCTCTCATAAATAAGAAGTCCCATTTCCAAGTGTTTGCTGAGAATCTCCACCTAGGTATCTTTCTTGCATCTCAAATCCAGTAGGCATTACTTCATAAATAAATGCATTATCAATCTACCTCTTCAAGTAATCTTCCACAACTACCTCTATTAACACGACCACCAATTACATAAGTCTGATTCATGTCATCATGAACTCCCAACTTCATTCTCCATAGCCTATAAGTTCCTGACACATGGACTCTTCCACTCTGGTATCTTTCCATCCTATTGCCACCATTCTGGTTCACGTGTTCCTTTTCTCTGCCTGGACCAGTGGTCAGCAAAGTGAACTAACAGCATCAGAATTACCTGGAAACTTGTAAGAAATACAAATCCTCAAACCCCACCTCATACCTATTTAGTCTGAAACTCTGGGGGTGAGACCAGTGATCTATGTTTTAACTAGACTCCGATAACTCTGATATGCACTAAAATTTGAGAACCTAGATTATTGCAGATGACTTTTATCTGGCCTTCCTGTCTCCAGTCTCTTCTTTCCCACGCCACTCTAAGAGTTACCTTTCTAAAGAATAACTCTGATCATGCCACTTCCTTGATAGAAACACTTGACTCTTTATTGTCAAATAAAAGCCAAACTCCTCATTATGACATCTGAATGTAAAACACTCAACAAGTTAGAAACAGAAGGGAACTTCCTTATCTTGACAAAAAAAAGACATCTATGAGAAACCTACAAACATCACACTTAATGGTAAAAACTGAATGCTTTTCCCCCAAGATCAGGAAATAGATGAGATAGCCACTCTTCCCACTCTTATGCAACATGATACAGTAGGTTCTAGCCAGTGCAGTCAGGCAAGAAAAAGCAAGTAAAGAATAGAGATTTGATTTTAAAAAGAAAGAAAAAAAACACAAATTGAAAAGAAAGAAGTAAAAGTGTTTTTATGCACGAATGATATGATCCTAAGGGATCTATTTTCTTATTTTTTATTTTTTTATTTTATTTTACATTCCGAGATACCTATGCAGGTTTGTTACATAGGTAAATGTGTGCCATGGTGGTTTGCTGCACCTCTCAACCCATTACCTAGGTATTAAGCTTGGTAAGCATTAGCTGTTTTTCCTGATGCTCTCCCTCTCCCCACCCCCCATCCCCAACAGGCCCCAGTGTGTGTTGTTCCCCTCCCTGTGTCCATGTGTTCTCATTTTTCAGCTCCCACTTACAAGTGAGAAGATGCAGTGTTTGGTTTTCTGTTCCTGCGTTAGTTTGCTGAGGATAATGGCTTCCAGCTGTATCCATGTCCCTGCAAAGGACATGATCTCATTCCTTTTTATGTCTGCATAGTACTCCATGGTGTATACGTACCACATTTTCTCTATCCACTTTATCATTGATGAGCATTTGGATTAATTCCATGTCTTTGATCTTGTGAATAGTGCTGCAATGAACATACACATACATGTATATTTATAACAGAATGATTTATATTCCTTTGAGTATATACCCAGTAATGAGATTGCTGG
Organism: Trachypithecus francoisi; assembly: GCF_009764315.1. Taxonomy (NCBI): domain Eukaryota; kingdom Metazoa; phylum Chordata; class Mammalia; order Primates; family Cercopithecidae; genus Trachypithecus; species Trachypithecus francoisi. The sequence goes on along the minus strand of NW_022681468.1, from coordinate 75,576,419 downwards.
GTCAAATGATATTTCTGGTTCTAGCTCTTCGAGGAATCACCACACTGTCTTCCACAGTGGTTGAACTAATTTATGCTCCCACCAATAGGGTAAAAGCGTTCCTATTTCTCTACAGCCTCGCCAGCATCTGCTGTTTCTTGACTTTTAATAATTATCATTCTGACTGGCGTGAGATGGTATCTCATTGTGGTTTTGAGCCACATTTCTCTAATGATCAGTTATGTTGAGCTTTTTTCATATGTTTTTTGGCCACATAAATGTCTACTAAAACTAATAAATTTAAAAGGCCACAGGATACGAGATAAATATGCAAAAATTAACTATTTTAGTTCTATGTAATAGCAACAAACACCAAAAGTAAAATTAAGAAATGATTTCATTCCCAATAAAATCAATAAAAATAAAATATTTAGGAATAAGTTTAACAAAAGAAGTGGAAAACTTACACTCTGAAAATTGTAAAACAGACTGAAAGAAATTAAAGACCTAAATAAATAAAGTTACATTCCATGTTCATAAACTGGGCCGGGCGCGGTGGCTCAAGCCTGTAATCCCAGCACTTTGGGAGGCCGAGACGGGCGGATCACGAGGTCAGGAGATCGAGACCATCCTGGCTAATACGGTGAAACCCCGTCTCTACTAAAAAATACAAAAAACTAGCCGGGCGACGAGGCGGGCGCCTGTAGTCCCAGCTACTCGGGAGGCTGAGACAGGAGAATGGCGTGAACCCGGGAGGCAGAGCTTGCAGTGAGCTGAGAGCCGGCCACTGCACTCCAGCCTGGGTGGCAGAGCAAGACTCCGTCTCAAAAAAAAAAAAAAAAAAAAAAAAAGAAAGAACCATGTTCATAAACTGGAAGCCTCAATATTGTTAATATAGCAATATATCCCAAATTGTCCTGTGGATTCAATGCAATCCCAGTCAAGATCCCAGCAGTCATTTTTGTAGAAATTGACAAGCTGATCCTAAAATTCATATACAAATTCAAAGGGCCTAGAGTAGCCAAAATAATTTTTAAAAAGAACAAATTTAGAGAATGTATACTACTCAACTTCAAAACTTAATATAAAACTACAATAATGACAACAATGTGATAGGTAAAAAGGCAGACATATAAAAGAGTGGAAAAGAATTCAGAGTCTAGAAATAAATCCTGACATTTATGGTCAATTGAGTCATTATGAGTACTATGATTTTTTTCAAAAAATGTTACTAGGGCAAATAGATATCACAAAAATGAATTTAGACCCTTACCTTACACCTTACACAAAAATTACCTTGAAACAGATTGGAAACCTCATTGTAAGTGCAAAAGTTATAAGACCTAATTGTGAGTGCAAAAGTTATAAAACTTCTAAAAGAAACCATAGGAGAAACTCCTGGATTAAAGGGGAAAATGCTTAGATATGACACTAAAAGCATGATCAGAAAAGAAAAAAAAATGACAAATTGGGCTTCAGCAAAATTAAAATCTTTTACTCTCAAAAGTTACCAATAAAAAAATAAAATGACAAATTACAGACTAGGAGAAAATATATGCCAATCATATGTCTGAAAACAATGGATAATAGGCAAATGACAACATCCTCAATGTTGTTAGTCATTAGGGAAATACAAATTAAAATCACAGCAAAATGCCATATCCACACATTAAAATGATCAATCAAAAAGATATTGGTGACAATATGAAGAAATTGGAACCCTCATACATTGCTGGAAAGAATGTGAAATGTTACAGCCATTTGAAAAACAGTTTGGCAGTTTTTAAAAAGTTAAACCTAGAGCTACCATACGACCTAGCAATGCTACTCCTAGGCATGTACCCAAAAGAAATGAAAACATACATTGACACAAAACTTGTATAGAAATGTCCATAGCATTATTTATAGTAGCCAAAAATTGGAAGCAATACAAATGTCCACTGACATGAATGGAAAAAACCAATGTGATAAGCATATCCACACAATGAAATGTTATTGCACAAGGAAAAGGAATGAGCTTTTGATACACACTACAACTTGAACCCCTAAAACAGTATGGTAAGTGAAAGAAGTCAAAAATAAAAAAACTACATATTGTACAGTTCCATTTATATGAAATTTCCAGGAAAGGCAAATTTATAGAGACTGAGAGCAGATAAATGGCTGCCTGGAGCTGGGTAGGGGGGGTGGGTACTGACTGCAAATGAGCATAAGAAAACTTTTTGGGGTGAGAAAAATGTTCTAAAATTGAATCGCAGTGAAATTTACCCAAAACTCTATAAAGTTGCTAAAAAATCATTGAATTGTACACTTACAATGGGTGAATTTCATGGTATGTAAATTATGTCTCAATGGAACTATTTTTAAAGAATTATTTTAAAACTCTTTAAAAAACACACATAAAATCACTTACATAAATTATGTACCATAAGTTCTGTTCTATTTGTTCTGCAGCAGTGTAAAAACCACATATTTCGCTAAGGTTGAAAATAAGTATGGGCCGGGCGCGGTGGCTCAAGCCTGTAATCCCAGCACTTTGGGAGGCCGAGACGGGCGGATCACGAGGTCAGGAGATCGAGACCATCCTGGCTAACACGGTGAAACCCCGTCTCTACTAAAAATACAAAAAACTAGCCGGGCGAGGTGGCGGCGCCTGTAGTCCCAGCTACTCGGGAGGCTGAGGCAGGAGAATGGTGTGAACCCGGGAGGCAGAGCTTGCAGTGAGCTGAGATCTGGCCACTGCACTCCAGCCTGGGTGACAGAGCGAGACTCCGTCTCAAAAAAAAAAAAAAAAAAAAAAAAAGAAAATAAGTATGAAGAAAATTAAGAACATTTTGTTATGTCAACCCATGACGGCACTTTAGTTAATGCCATTGTTACTCAGTTACTTTTCTATTTAATTGCTTATGCCAGCTAGTTTATTCATATCATACCTGTGATGGTTAATTTTAAGTGGCAACTTGACTGGGCTAACAGATGCCCAGATGGCTGGTAAAACATTATTTCTGGTGAGTCTGTGAAGTTGTTTCCAGAAGAGATGAGAATTTGAATCAGCAAACTAAACAAAGATTGTCCTCATCAATGTAGGCAAGCATCAGCTAACCCAGGAAGGACCTGAATAGAATAAAAAGACAGAGGAAGAGTGAATTTGACCTTTCTTCTTGAGCTGAGACACCCACCTTCTCCTGCCCTCAGACACTGGCCCTCCTGGTTCTCAGGCCTTTACATGCAGACTGAGATGTACACCATTGATTCTTCTGGTTCTTAGGCCTTTAGTTTGGAGTTAGAATGACACCACCAGCTTTTCTGGTTCTCCAGCTTCCAGACAACAGATTGCAGGACTTAGCCTCCATAATCGTGTGAGCCAATCCCTCATAGTAAATCTCTTCCTATATGTCTATATATGTCTTATTGGTTCTAACACAATACATGAACTGTATTTCATCACTTGGTAAAAGTTTTCTTACTTTCAGGATTTTAGCCATGGTCAGTTATGGTTTCTTTATTACCAACTGTGATTATTTGGAAAGAATATCTATTTATTTATTTATTTATTTATTTATTTATTTATTTATTTATTTATTTTTTTGAGACGGAGTCTCGCTCTGTCGCCCAGGCTGGAGTGCAGTGGCCGGATCTCAGCTCACTGCAAGCTCCGCCTCCCGGGTTCACGCCATCCTCCTGCCTCAGCCTCCCGAGAAACTGGGACTACAGGGGCCCGCCACTTTGCCCGGCTAGTTTTTTGTATTTTTTTTTTTTTTTTTTTTTTTTTAGTAGAGACGGGGTTTCACCGTGTTAGCCAGGATAGTCTCAATCTCCTGACCTCGTGATCCGCCCATCTCGGCCTCCCAAAGTGCTGGGATTACAGGCTTGAGCCACGGCGCCCGGCCTAAGAATATTTAAAAGAAAGTCTTTTTCTCTCTGTGAAAATCTCCCCAGAACAATGCCCCATAACTTCTGTGCATTTCTGTCTTGCTATTCGTTCTCTTTCTTCTGTCCTACTATCTCCTCTTCTCTCACCTGGTTCAGAATTTCTGAGACAAATAGGAGAAATCAGTAATATCCTCAAGTTAGGGAAACTATGCTTCAGCATGATTTCTCTCCACTGTGCCATACTGCCTGTATGAAGACCAGAGAACAAATGCAGTAAAATTCTAATAAGACTCAATAAATAAAATCTGAAAATATAATCATGTAAAATGCACATGCATTATTGTGAAATAAACAAATAGACCAGAAGTGGCCACTGCCTCCCAAGCCGAACAGACATTCCTACTAGTCTGGCTCTGCATTCCAAGCCCACTTGGTTCTAGCTGTATTTTGTCATCAAATTGTTGTGGTTTTCTACTCTACCTTAAATTTAAGTGGAGATAATTTGGAGCCCTGTAACTAGCTAGAATGACAAAAGAGTGGCAGTGATTCCAGGAATACCCGATTGGTTGGTATAAAGTTTATCAACCTGATCTAAGGAGATTAAGTAGAAAGAATACTGAGAATGTAGGGGTCTGTTTTTGCCTCCAATTCTCAAGAGCTGCCTGGATATCTCCACCCAATATTGTTCTTTCTCAGACCTTATGTTCGTCCATGCTCAAAAGACAAGAATTTAGCCCACCCAATTTGTGAATGAGGGGTATAGGGACAATCAATTGCCTATTGTGTTACATCTGAAGGCACATTATCATTGTGAGTGTAGTTGTAGAGTTTTACTAGATCTAGCAATCAAAAGAGAATTTTGAATCCAGTACAGAAAAGTTATAAGATATGTAATTCAAAGTTAAACAAAAAGTATCATTCTAGTGGTGCTGATTGTGACTGACTTAGCAAGATGATATGTCTAAGTTAATCATGGTAACCCATTTCTCATTTCAATTACTGGTTTAAAATTGGCACATCACTCAGTACAGCCATTAAATATGAGAGAAGCCAAGTGGGAGCTTCTGGAAAAGCCCTTTTTCCTTTAAAAAAAAATAGTTTCAAGAAAGAGACACTTTCACTTTCCCCTGGAAGTTATTGGGTCTGGATAGGAAACTTGGAACTATTGCAGCTATATATACTATATATCTTGTAAAAATGAAGCCAATTACAAAGATTCTCTCCTTGACCAAACTTTAGTCAGGCTCCTTTGAACCCTCTACTAGGTACAACCTTGGGCTTCTGTCTCTGTCCTTGGAGAGTCCAGTTTTAGCAGGAATCCTGAGAAGTCAGTTTATCTGATCATCCTCAATATCCAACCAAATTATTCATCACCCACCTTCCCTCAGGTAATATCTGAACACCCTGGCCTGCCTTCAGCAAGAATCCTATTAGGCCAGTTTAGCAAAGAATTGGCCTCTTCTCTAAATAATTTTCCATCCACCCCACCCCTGTTCCTTAGCTATAATCGCCACCTTTCCTTATTGAATTCAGAATTGAGCCCGTTTCTATTCTGAGGTCTCTTTCCCCTATTATAACAATTTCTGAGTAAAATCTGCCTTTACTTCTTTAACTACTTAACTGCCCACCTGTGGTTTTCTTTGACATCAGCCTCTGTAAGAAACGATGTTTGAGGACAGCAAAGCAGGAAGAAAAAGGGACCTGGGTCCTCAATGATTTTTGTGAGCTGCTGATCATACAATGAATCAAAGATTTTTGTTTGTTTGTTTGGGGTTTTTATTTTGTTTTGTTTTTATAACTTGCTGCAGAAAGTATCTTAACACAATGCTTTTCTGTGATTGTTGAACCCAGGCATTCCATCCTAGACTAAACGCATTTTCACAGGTTTGATCACACAGAAGAAATATCATTTCAAAAGAAGATGGTAAGAGGGAAGAGGAATAGTAAGTGGTGGGTTCAGGAATGAAGAATGATTCTTATACCTAATTATATAGTATCCTCTTTTCCCCACATTTTGAGAACCATATCAGTACATCTCTGAAATCAAGAAAAAAACAAGACAAAGAAATAATATACTTGCCTATAGCCTTATGGTTCCCAGGTCCTGGGTGAAGGCATATGCAATTTCACATTAACTAGCCAACCACACCCAGTGATCCCTGGGAAACTGCCACCGATCTTGGCCTTGCAGGGTGCCCAAGAAACTCCCCTTCCGTCCATTAGAACAGCGCAGAGCCTCTGAAGAATATGTTAAATGCCTTGCCTTTGTAGAACATTTTTAACTTGCTACAGTACTTTCAAATCCATTAGCTAATTGCGATCTTCAAAACACTGTGCTAAGGTAGACATTACCCCCATTTGACAAATGACAAGTGCAGAGTGCATGGAGAAGGTGAAAACATTTGCTTAAAATAACCCTACTAACTACACTATGAATAGTCCATAACCTAAGATTACTTGCTTAGAAAAGCAAATATACTTGGATCCTGTTATAAATATGCTCTGCTCAAGATTTTCCAAGATCCGGAAGGGCCACAGTGTATCTGAGTATATGGGCATATACTGAATATATGCTTACCTACGTTTAATCTCTGCTGTGGCCAGTTTCTATTTCAGCCTTATAATTTTCTGTATTTCCCTCCTCTATTGCTCTTCATCCACACTTTATTTAGGAAATGTTCAACAGAGAAGCCAGAAAGGTACCTCCTAGGAAAGGTGAGAAGCAGTGAACGACAGAGATCAGCTACAACTGGGAAAGGTGCATCTTTTGCATTGATCATTACCAAAAAAAAAAAAAAGTGGTAAAGACTAATGCAGTTCCATTTTTAAATAGAGTTCAAAATAAAGCCAAACCCTTAACATCACACATTTACAAAGGAGTCAATTGTAAACATACAAAAACAACTAATGACAGAAAAGGGAAATGGGTCTCTGCTTTCTTTTTCTTTTCTTTTTTTTTTTTTTTTTTTGAGACGGAGTCTTGCTCTGTCGCCCAGGCTGGAGTGCAGTGGCGCGATCTCCGCTCACTGCAAGCTCCGCCGCCTCCCGGGTTCACGCCATTCTCCTGCCTCAGCCTCCCGAGAAGCTGGGACTACAGGCGTCCGCCATCTCGCCCGGCTAGTTTTTTTTTGTTTTGTTTTGTTCTGGGTTTTTTTTTAATTTTTAGTAGAGACGGGGTTTCACCGTGTTTGCCAGGATGGTCTCGATCTCCTGACTTCGTGATCCGCCCGCCTCGGCCTCCCAAAGTGCTGGGATTACAGGATTACAGGTGTGAGCCACTGCGCCGGCCTCTGCTTTGTTTGTTTGTTTGTTTGTTTTGTTTTTTGAGACTGAGTCTTGCACTGTTGCCCAGGCTGGAGTACAGTAGCACAATCTGGGCTCACTGCCAGCTCCACCTCCCACTTTCACACCATTCTCCTGCCTCAGCCTTCCCAGTAGCTGGGACTACAGGCGCCCCCCGCCACGCCCGGCTAATTTTTTGTATTTTTAGTAGAGACTGGGTCACCGTGTTAGCCGGGATGGTCTCGATCTCCTGACCTCGTGATCTGCCTGCCTCAGCCTCCCAAAGTGCTGGGATTACAGGCTTGAGCCACCGCGCCTGGCCTCTAGAAAATTTTAAAATAACAATCAAAGGACTAAATAACCAGTTTCAAAATATTTGTTGTTAAATTTAATCCTCTTAAAGGTAAGATTCAAACTGTTAATTTCAAGTGCTAGAAAAACAAATCAGAAGTGATGGCCACTACTATAAACTATTCTTTCTTTGATTACTCGTGTAGGAACATATTATTTTACAGTACTTTGGTTTTTTATTAGAATTTCACTGACCCAAAAGTAAAAAAATAAAATTTGCACTATAAGTTTTCCCCTGTTTTGTGTGATAAAAGCCACAGTCTGTTCATTCCTGAGACTTACTGAAGACACGTATTTCTATATTTAAAAGTACCCTAGCAATGTTTTATTACAGTGACTCCTATAAAAAATATTCCTTTTCATATTCAATTATATGAGGATTTGTTACCTGGCTTGCCTTGACCTTTCATTAGATATTATATATATAATCTATTAGAAACAGAGACTGACCAGGGAATTACCTTCAGAAATGAGGAGGGAGGGAAAGAAGCAGCAAAAATTCTCAGCCAGACTTTAAACAGGAAGCTTTAGTAAGTGACCTAGAGAAGAAAGATTTAAAAAACTAGATGATACATGGAGAGTACCATTTACAAGTTACTAGAAAATTGACTAAGCAATTTCTGATACAATAGTTTTCTACATCTATAAGCACTCTAAAAGTTTTATTTATGTATAGGTATTGTGGGAAATAAAAAAGCAAAATGCAGTATCACTGCCATTTAGTAACTTTATAAAGAAGTTTCTTGAACATATTTCAATAGCTTAGAATTTGTCTGTCATAATATTAAATAAGGTAGAATAGATGAACTTAAATCTCATAATTGTATGTCTGTCTTTAAGAAGTATATACTTGAAGTTTCTAATGATAAAAAAAAAAAATTTGAGGCAAAGAGAGACAATGCACATAACATATAGCCAAAGAAAAAAGAACTCCTTTAAAAATTTACAATGAATATCTTTTAAAAATAAAGGAAGGTTGTCTATTCATAAAATAAGAATAGAAAAATAGAAGGGTATGAAAAGAGGGAAGTCAGAGAATATTCAGAGAAGGATTTCTTAGGAATTAAGCCAAATTTTTAATTTTTAATCGTAGGGTAGGAAAATCAATTTGGGTAAATCTTCAATAAAGTATTACAGGGGGAACAAAGAAAACCAAAGGGAGGAAATCCTCAAAGATATCACACAAGAAATGTTCTCAGAACTGTAAAACATAAATATCTAGAGAAGAGGGTCCCCATAATGAATGAAGAAGAGCCATACTAAGATATCATCATGAAATTTCAGAACACCAGGGTGAAGAGAATGCTCTTCAGTAGCATATGAATGCTAGGAAATAGTGCAGCAAGGCCTTCAAAATTCTGAGAGAAAATTATTTTTAACTTATAATTGTATACTTATTCAAACTATCAGTCAAATGTAAGATTAAATCCATTCAAATATGGAAGAATTTACAGATTTTTTTGGTCTCTCATGTGCTGTTTTCTAGGAAGCTACTAGAGGATCTTATTCAGCAACATGAGGGAGAAAGAGCAAGAGATGGATTTCAAAAAGCAGGAACTTCAACACATGAGGACAATGAAGGAAAATTCAGATTGACAGCTACGTAGCAGCCTGGCAAGCAACTAGTCCAACTGGAAGCAAGAGGAAGAACAATGGCTTCAGAAGGAATGTCTCAGGGTAAGAGCTTTAAATGTCGTAGTGCTTAAAATTGTGTTTGACTATTTTTTTAAAAAATATGATAGTATAGGACCAAAAAATATAGTGAAGAGGTCATAGAAGTTAGAAAATTAAAGGAGACAAGTATTAATTCCAAGGAAAACAAAAGTTACATGAGAAAGGAATCTACTTGCTTCTGTAGTCAATAATATTTTTACAAGATCATGATTTCACAAATTTGATTATTGAATTAAACACATATATATATTTTTTCAGAATATGAGAGAGAAGAGGGCAGAGGAGAGTATAAAATAGTTAAAACCTCTATTACTGAAATCACTGTTGCGTAATTATAACTGAGAAAATTATTACAGTGAAAGAGACCTGACCTAACCAACTTTATCCTGCTTCTAACCTCTAAGCTGCCTTTGTTCATTCCTGGGCATAGGCCAAACTAATTTGGGGAGGAACTTAGCTTATAGTTTAACCTTGAAACAAAAACGATTAACAACCCTTTCCCAAAACAAACCCCCTTCCTACCTGGGGACTAGACTGCCTTTGTAGAACTAACAAATGAACCACAAGATTAGAAATTAAGGCTTAGAAGTCACACAGCTGAAGGCTGCAAGACTCTGACGTCCCAAAATGTTCCTGTGGGATAACATCACTATTGTAAAGCCTAAGATCAGTGATTGAGCTATTTTGCAGCCCCTGCACTTGATGGATCAGCTGGCATCACCCAGATCAATAAACTGGCTCATCTGGTCTTACGGTCCCCACCCAGGAACCAACTCAATGCAAGAGGAGAGCTTTGACTCCCTATGATTTCATCTCTGGTCCAACCAAGCACCACTCCTATCTCACTGGCCCCTACCCACCAAATTATCCTTAAAATCCCCCATCCCAAGTTTTCAGGAAGACTGATTTGAGTAATAATAAAACTCCAGTCTCCCATACTGCCAGCTTGCGTGAATTAAACTCTTTCTGTATTGCAATTCCCCTGTCAGTCTAGGCGGCAGGCAAGGGGAACCCATTGTGTGGTTACATTACCATTATGATAAAATGGTAAATGTCAAAATTTGATAAATTAAGGTTGGCAGGAGGTGAGGAAGGGTCAGAAACTGATCATTTTATTATAAAACTTTGAGTTCACTTTGGGGGCATTGATGGGTTAATGTATCACCTTGATAAAAATATAACTTAGTTTTCTAAAAAGGGACAAAACTGTGAAAATACTACAGTGTGGTGATACAATGTGGGGCAAGAAATGTAGCTTCTCATCCCAGTCCTTCTAATTCCAAAAGATTGTGGCCACGTCTCTCTACTTCCATGTCTTTATATGAGGTCAGGGCTCTAAAAATTTCTCTCAACTTTACACTTTCATGCTCAAATCTACCCATCTTCCGTGTGGCTATTTCTTGAGATCTCCCTTAACAATGATCCATTAACTAATCCTAAAAATTACTAAATGAACAGCATCTTCTCCAGGATCTTAAGAAATAAACACATTCTTCTCTGACCCAGAGACATTACATGCTATAGAACTGTAAGAAATAAAGCATTACCAGGTAGTGAAAGGAATGCAGTGCTCTGACAAGATCTTAATTGACTCACTAAGTTATGGAGATTTTAGGCAACAATTTACTCTGTTCTTAAATTTTAAAAGTAGTTACCATAGCAACTCCTAGACACAGCATATGGTATGTCTGGTACCTCCAAGATAACAGAGCAGATTCTTGATGAATTTCCCTTACAATATGTTGTGAACTTTTGTACTTTTTAGTGTTTCAGTGGGCAATGTTATATGGTGTTAGTATTCACTGATATTATCTATATATTTTCACGCTTATTTCAAAGGATTTGTCACTTGCAACACACAAAACTTAAATGCTTCTCATATCTCTTAATTTATTTTCTTCATTAAAAAATTACTACATACCAGTAGAAAGATTAGCAAATGAACAGTAATCTTTAAAGAATAAATATAAATAAGGACTAAATCATATGGAAAATGTCTTGTTCATTTATAGGGAAAGAAAGAAAAATTAAAACTAGATACTATTTCTCCTCTAATCAAACAGATAAAATGTTGAAGAATGGGAGGAATTTAAATTGGTACCGCCATTCCAGTAGTTAATTTGGGACTATAAGTTCAAAGCCTTTATGACGTCTTGTCATTTGACCTAGTAATTTTGTTACTACAGGTTTTTATCCTAAAGGCTTTTTTAAAAAAAAACACAAAGATTTATATGCAAATTTTTATGAAGAATTATTAATAGTTAAAAACTACAAATAATCTTAATCTACAGCAAGAGGAAATTTAAAATTAAAAGTTATATAAGAATCTCCTCTTATTGGGCATTCAGATTTGATGCAGTTTTTCTATTATAAATTTTACTACTATAAATTAGTATACATTTTATTACAAATTATAGCACTATTATAATTACAGTATATATGCATGTGCTATATATGTACTATATATACATATATTAAACTTAAAAACACATTTCTAAAGAATGTTGACAAAATAAAAAAATTATACTATATTTATAATATACTGTATTTATGCAATCATGGAAAAAGCATGGAAGGGTAGACCGCCCCATGAAAAATAAAAATAAAGTGGCTGTGGTGAACACCAGAAACTGACCTTCAACGAGTCAGGCCCTTGTATAATCCCCTACCCTTGAGTGAAGACAGAACTGATGACTTGCTTCTAACCAATAGAATATGGCAAGGTGATGGATGCAGACTGGAGACAGAGATTATCATACTGGCTTGAAAATTCAAGCCGTCGTGTGGCAAGGAACTGTGGCCCTCGCGCCAGTGGTCAGTAAGAAAACAGAGCCCTCAGTCACACAGCTGCAGAGAAATGATTTCTGCCAACAATCTGAATGAGTTTGGAAGCATATTTTTTCCTAGACAAGCCTCCAGATAAGAACACAACACAGTCAACACTTTGACTGCAGCCTGGTGAGATCTAGAAGCACAGAATTATTCAGTTACACCGTCCCAGGAATTCTGACCTACAGAAACTGTGAAATAATCAACGTATGCTGTTGTTTTAAGCTGCTAAGTTTGTGTTGATTTATCACACAGCCTAGAAAATGAATACAGTGACTGTCTCTAGAAAGTAGTAATTTGTACAAATTTTCCTTTCTTATTTGTACTTTTCTAAATATTCTAAAATGTTATAATAAGAATTTCTTTGCTTTTAAAATCAAAAGATGTTATTTTCAACAAATCATCTGGAAGCAAAAAATAAGTATGCTCTGCAATTTTTTAACTGATTTTGAATGTGGCAAAAGAATATTTTTTAAAAGTGTACAATGAAAATATAGCACTAAGATTACCCCAGATTTCTATTTTTTTAAATGATCTTAACAGAAGATTTTATTTAAATCATGTTAACATAGACTGTTTCTGAAATTTTAAGCTTTCTATATTTAATAATGCCTGCTGGGAGGAAAAAAAAGAAATCATACTTGTAAATTTTTCTTTCCAATTTTGACCATGACTTAAAATGGAAAAAGTTATGTTGATTGTGGCTAAATGTTCTCGTTTTTAGAGGCCATTATGCACTTTAAATTCTCTGTTGGCATTTTAATTTCATTTTACAAAATAAATCCCAACTGACAACAGAATAAAGCAAATTCTAAGTCAACTAAGCGAAAAAGTGTCACCGCAAACAGAAAGAACTTTGCAAACTGATGCAACATTTCATATGGCTCCTGAACCTAAATTTCCAAAGTTTCAACAGGAAATAAAATGTGTGTATGTCGGGGGGAAGTATTGACAACTGAAACCATCTCCACAACTTACTGTCTACAACATGATGTTACTATTCAACTGTCTGCATTCACATACATTTACTATTGTAGGAAGTTCTTGCCAAGAAAGATTAAAATTGCAATAACCATTTCTTGTTTCAGGAACTTCCCAAAATTTCATTTATCTGACCACTAGGCTACTCAGCTTACCATTATTAGAGTAAATACCCATTTCTCAAGATAATCAATAGCTTAATTAAGCTCCTCAAATGACAGTTTACTCTTTAAGATTTGATTTGAAACCCTCACATTCGAAACTATCATATCATGAATTCTGCCTAATCGTAAGCATTATAAGATGAATTTTAACTCAAATTCTCAAAACTTCATAAATATACTACTATTACTCTTCCTTCTCAGAGATGTCACTAAGACTGTCAAGGCAGTGATCGCTCGTACTGCGATAAACAATAAGCTTGGCTTTGTTTTATCAGCAGGGTATTGTGATGGTATTTTAAGGAAGCTAGCATTCAGCAGTCTTGGAGTTTCCACCAGTATATGACCAAGACCTGCTCACTGCAGTGGCTTAAGGCTCTCCACAAAGAACAGAGTGTTCCTCAAAGGCCTCTTGGAACTCTTCCTCAGATATCTCCATGACAATAGTAGAGAGGTAAGTCTACTTTAGGTTTGAGCTTCAATTTATTTTATATTTTATTTTATTAACCTCCCCACACGATGAGTTTATTTTGACTCCTACAATACAAAATTCTTTTTTAGGAATTATTTTATTATCTGATAAGATTTACAAAACTTTTATCCTTAGTGAAAACCTGACAATTACTAACAATATTACTATTTAATTCTATCTGCCCTTATTTTTTATTGTTGTTGTGCATCTGTGAGAGAAAGTTCATTGGGAAGAGAACTTCCCAATGATAGGCCCATGATAAGACCATTGAGCTATTCTGGAAATGGAGATTTTCCAAAGGTTTCTTCTCAGACTAGTGTCTTTTGGACAAACTCTGTCCTGGGTCAATTATCAAAACATCGTGAGACCTTTCCTCTGTTCTGAGTTGTCCCTGAGATTCTGACTCTGAGAGATATTTCCTCTCTAAGTTTTTTCATCCACTGGGAACTACAAATAAGTTGAGTTTGCAGCTGGAGATGGCACAACTATTAGGCTAGAGATCCAATTCACAAAGTACATGAGCAGACTGTTCCCAGACCCGCATAGCTTAGTCTCCGTCTAAATCTATGTCCCTACCTACCCTGAGCTGGACTCCTCCTTCTTACGTGTATTTGTGCCACATCTCAAATTCTTCTACTTATCTTTCCAAGTAACATAATATCACAATATAGAATTTATAGTAGTCATGTTGGTGAGCTTAGATATGAACAAAATTATTCATTTGAAGGGTATCATAGAACACAAAAAAACAGTACCAATGGTCTGCATGGTTTTATTGACATGAGGAAGTATGCCAAAGAAATCCAGATGGCAAAATTGCTTTATTAAGAGATTCCTTGGCCAAGAGAAAATAAAACTTTGAAAAATTGAAAATAAAAATTTGAAAAAATTAAAACTAGCTCTCTTCAAGATACCCCAAATCTTGATTTGAAGTGAATGACCTTTACTATTCTTATCCATCCTATGCTTCTACATTTCCTTCTTTTCCTATAACTCCTCCTGATCTGCCTCCCTTCCTTTCTAGCCACCCAGTAGCACCCAAAGCTAAATTAACTCTTAAAATTAAACATCCTGCAGAACAGAAAAAAACCCCTAATGGCTGAATATAAGTTCTAGTATCATTTAAGTGAAGAGTCATTGTTAAAGAATTCCCAGAGTCTAGATAAGAGAGGGAGTGATATGGTTTGGCTCTGTGTCCTCACTCAAATCTCTTCTCGAATTGTAATCCCCAGGTGTGGAGGGAGGGACCTGGTGGGAGGCAATTGGATCATGGGGATTGTTTCCTCCATGCTGTTCTTGGGTTAGTGAGTGAGTTCTCATTAGAGCTGATAGTTTTAAAAGTGTTTGGTAGTTCCCACTTTGCTCGTCTCTTTCGCCTGCCACCACGTAAAATGTGCCTTGCTTCCCTTTTGCCTTCCGCCACGATTGTAAGTTTTCTGAGGCCTCCCCAGCCATGCAGAACTGTGAGTCAATTAAACCTCTTTTGTTTATAAATTACCCAATCTCAGGCAGTATCTTTATGGCAGTGTGAAAATGGACTAATACAAATAGAAATTTATAGAAGAATTTAGTATGATTTTAGGAACGTAAACTCCAGAGTGCCCAAATCTATAGCAATTGGTTCACATTTTGTGAGAATCTTATATGCAAAAAAATTTATGCAAAAAATAAAATGGGAAGACCCTAAGCATAACTTAAGGACCCTAAATTTCATAGTAACCCAAGTTGTTGATAAAAGCAGTAGATGTTGGAGAAGGTTTTTTGGAGACTCACCCAAAAGCATTTCATGTAAAAATACATTTGACTCAAGCTTCCAGTTCCTAAAAGGGTACTCTACAAAAGTATCCAGCAACTTTGCTATCCAGTAACTTTGGTATACGCTTGTATACCAGCAATGAGCAAATGGAATTTGAAATAAAAAACACAATACTATTTACATTAACATCCCCCCAAAATGAAACAATTAGGCATAAACCTAACAAAATATGTACAGATCTATATGAGGAAAACTATAAAACTCTGATGAACCAGAATCAAAGAAGAACTAAATAAATTGAGAGGTAGTCCATGTTCATGGGTAGGAAAACTCATTATTGTCAAGATGTCAGTTCTTCTCAACTTGATCTATAGATTCAAGGCAATCCCAATCAAAATCCCAGCAATTTATGTTGTGGATATAGGCACACAGGGATACATAATAGAGAGCCCAGAAATGGGCCCACATAAATATAGTCTATTCATTTTTGACAAAGGAGCAAAGGCAACAAAATAGAGAAAAGACAATTTTCTCAACAAATAATGCTGAAACAACTGGACATCCACATGCGAAAAAATGAATGTCTAGAACATCTAGATGACCTTGGGTATAGTGATGACTTTTTAGATACAACACCAAAGGCAAGATCCATAAAAGAAAGCATTGATACGTTAATTCATTAAAATTAAAAATTTCTATTCTGTAAAAGACAAGGTCAAGAGAGTGAAAAGACAAGCCACAGACCAGGAGAAAATATTTGCAAGAGACACATATATTAAAGAATTGTTATCTAAAATGTAAAAATAACTCTCAAAACTCAACAATAAGAAAATAAATAACCCAATTTAAAAATCAACCAAATACCCAAACAGACATATCACCAAAGATGATGTATAGATATCAAGCCAGGTATGGTAGCTCACGCCTATAATCCCAACACTTTAGGAGGCTGAGGCAGGCAGATCACGAGGTCAGGAGATCAAGACCATTCTGGCCAACATGGTGAAACCCCGTCTCTACTAAAACTACAAAAAAATTAGCTGGGCGTTATGGTGCATGCCTGTAATTCCAGCTACTCGGGAGGCTGAGGCAGGAGAATAGCTTGAGCCAGGGAGTCGGAGGTTGCAGTGAGCTGAGATCACACCACTGCACTCCAGCCTGGGAGACAGAATGAGACTCCAGCTCAAAAAAAAAAAAAAGATGCATAGATGTCAAATAAGCATATGAAAAGAGGCTCTACATTATATTTCATTAGGGAAAGGCAAATTAAAGCAACAATGAAATACCACTGCACACCTTTTAGAACGGCCAATATCCAGGATACTGAACCACCAAATGCTAGTGGGGATATGGAGCAATAGGAATGCTCATCCATTGCCAGTAGGAATGCAAAACGGTACAGCCTACTTTGGAAGACAATCTGGCAGTTTCTTATAAAACTAAACATACTCTTACCATACCATACAGCAATTGCACTCCTTGATATTTGCCCAAAGGAGTTGAAAACTTGCGTTTGTACAAAAACTTGCACATGGATCTTTATGGCAGATGTATTCATAATTGTCAAAACTTGGAAGCAATGAAGATGCCTTTCAAATAGGTAAATGGGTAAACAAACTGTGGTACATCCAGTAGATAAAATACTATTCAACAATAAAAATAAATGAGGTATCAAACTACAAAAGATATGCAGGGAGTTTCTTACAAAAGGCATGCATATTACTAAGTAGCACATATACACCATGGAATACTATGCAGCCATAAAAAAGGATGAGTTTGCGTCCTTTGTAGGGACATGGATGCAGCTGGAAACCATCATTCTTAGCAAACTATCACAAGAAGAGAAAACCAAACACCGCATGTTCTCACTCATAGGTGGGAACTGAACAATGAGATCACTTGGACTCAGGAAGGGAAACATCACACACTGGGGCCTATCATGGGGGGGGGGAGGGAGGGATTGCATTGGGGAGTTATACATGATATAAACGTCATGCACATGTACCCTAGAACTTAAAGTATAATAAAAAATATATATATATATAAAACAACATTTAAAAAACAAAAAATAAATAAAATAAATAAAAAAATAAAAAATAAAAAAATAAAATTAAAAAGAAGTCAATCTGAAAAGACTACGTACTGCATGATTCCAATTACATGACATTCTAGAAAAGGCAAACCTATGGCAACAGTAACGATCAGTTGCTGCCAGGGGTGGGGCCAAGGGATGAGTAGGTGAGGCACAGAGTCTTTTTAGGGCAGTGAAAATAGCCTGTATGATACTTTAATGATGACTGTATGTCACTATACATTTGTCCAAACCCATAGAATGTGAACTCTAAGGTAAAATATGGACTTTGAATAATTATAATGTGACCATGTAGGTTCATCAGTTGCAACAAATGTACTCTTTGGTGCTGGATGCTGATAATGGGGCAGGCTATGCATGTGTGCAGGCGGGAGTATATGGAAAATTGCTCTACTTCCTCTCAATTTTACTGTGAACCTAAAACTGCTCTTTAAAAATAAAATTAAAAAAATAAATATGTCGGACTCTAATTCAACCCTATAAACAAAAAAAAAAAAGATGAATCCATTGAGGAGTTCAAGGATAACTCTCAGGATGATCCCCTGGTGGCACCAGAAGTTCTAAAACTAAACTTTATAAAATTTTTATATTAAAGTGCCCAGCATGATTAGGACAAAATTGCCTGCTATACACAATTACCAGTAGTGGGAAAAACATCAATAAAGTTTTGAGTATGCCAGTGATGCATAAGTTATTTGTCACTATCACAATCCTGGTATAGTTCTTAAAAAATAGAATATGCAAGAGCCCAAAACCCCTATTCTCTATAGACATCTCCGAATGACTTTGATACAACTTCCTGAAGTGGGTTTTGAATATATGCTGGTCGTTCCTTACATATTAGGGATGGATTGACATAATCCTTACCAGAGAGTTGTGACTCTTAGAGTAGCAAAAAATTACTTGATTTTGTGTTCCCAACTTGGGGGATGCTAACATTTATCTCAAATGACAGGAGAGCCATTTTACTAGGACTAATATTAAAGAATTTTGCAAAGCTCTGTTACTTACTTATAACCTTCACAGTCCATATGACTCTCAATCTTTTAGAAAGGCAGAAAGCATAAATGGAATTCTGCAATTCAAATTAGGATAGTTCTTAAGACATTTGAACTTCCATGGTCTAAAGTATTTTTATTGGCTTTAATGACAATGAAATCAACTCTTTGGATTCACTGACTCTTTCCTTACAAATTATTGATATATTGTCCCATGAATCTAAGAATACCATCTGTAACTCGACACACTATTGCAAACAGGCATAACTAAATACTGAAAGAGATTTATACAACATACTCAGTCTTATCATCAACACTTGTGAGCAACCCTTCTTCAATATTTTCCTAGACAATCCTTGCATAACATAATGCTTAAAGACCTAATTCCTAGAAGAAATATGAGAGAAAGATGGCCCTTAAACTCCAAAGTAAAGACTCCATCATGTTCTAACATAGCAGTAAAATGTCAAAGGACTGATTCTTAGATTCATGTCTCTCAATGAAAAAGGGAATAATCATCCTTGAATCACTAAAAGACTGTTCCAACCAGAAATCTCAAGCTAAGCATTCTCAGAAACCCTACAGAAGTAGACAGTCTTCAGGAGACGGCTTTGCCCAAAATCTTTGAACCAAATAAATGTCTACCTGATAAGTCAATAGCCTCCACCCAAAAGCCATTGAACAAGACGAGCGACTGCCCACTTTAATACACATTCTTTGGTTCTATTTTCCTAGTAATTTCTTCTTTTGCTGGTCTTAAGGCTATCTTTAGCTGTTACCTACAAAGCTTTATTCAGTGTCGGTTTTTACATTTCTAGTCACCCAGTTCCAATTTATGTATGAACTGGCTCAGCCAAAACCACTCTGACTATTGGATTTGTAGACATTTTCCTTTGGAAGCCACCCAGCTTCCCTTGGTACCAGTTCTTTGTAATAAAGCATTGGTTTAGTGGGTAATTGAACTCAACTAATAATTAAGGAACTTTAGATGGCAAATACCACAACAGGCCAGAAACCCAGAAATCTAAAATGCCCTATTACATTGTATTAGGAAAGGGAGGTTCCTGTCTCCACCAAATACTTGAGGACCTATTGTGATAGCTAGATTTCATAGCCAAATTGCACAGATGTAAAACATTAAAGAAACCTAGGAAACTAAAGCTGTGTATTTGGAAGTAATCTCACTTTTAAAGTAATCTCACTTTTACTCTCAAGTAAGACACACTACAGACTGCAGCAAAAATTATTTTGCTTTAGATAGGCCTAATGGTTTTGATACACATATTTATTGCCTGGCACCAGACCATTGTTGACAAGTGGCACCAAAATGTTACAATATTATTTAAAGCACCATATGGGTGTTTAGGGCAAAAAACATATTAACTGTGGCCCCCAACAAGTGGTATTGGATTTGCTGCATAAAAGTCAATTGACTACTAGTTGCAAATTGGACAGGGCCTAGTTACTTCAATAAACTAATGCCTGACTTCGGGATAGTTCCAAGGTCATTTCGAGCCATCAGTTTCCCCCTCTCAGGAAAAAGGGATTACAGTCATACTTGGTATTCTAGGGAATTGGTTCCAGACACCCTATGGACACCAAAATCCTCAAATGCTCAAGTGCCTCACATGAAATTCATACTATTTTCGTATGACCTATATGCATCCTCTCATATACTTTAAATCATCTCTAGGTTACTTACGATACCTGATGCAATGAAAATGCTAAGCAAATAGTTGCTTTTACTTCTTGTTTTTAAATTTTATATTATTTTTTATTGTTGTGTTATTTTTATTGGTTTTTTTCCAAATATTTTTTATCCACAATTGGTCGTATTTACAGATGTGAAATCTACAGATATGGAGTGCCAACTGTATAAGGTAATTTAAGATTACAGGCATGAAACTTTTTTTTTTTTTGGAGACAGTGTCTTGCTCTGTTGCCCAGGCTGGAATGCAGGGGTGTGGTCAAAAGGAGGCCTGTAGTTCCCAGGGCTTTCCACCACAGGGCTTATCACGTCTCTCCCCAAACTTTGCTGAAAGATCACAGAATGACCTTTGGTCCTTCCACAGACAAGGTAGCTCATTCTCCCTCAAAAGAACATGAGCTCAAGGCCAGTCGCAGTGGCTCACACCTGTAATCCCAGCACTTTTGGAGGCCGAGGCGGGCAGATCACTTGAGATCAGGAGTTCGAGACAAGCCTGGCCAACATCATGAAACCTCATCTCTACTAAAAATACAAAAAATAGCCCAGCGTTGTGGTGCATGTCTGTAATTCCAGCTTCTCTGGAGGCTGAGGCAGGAGAATTGCTTGAATCCAGGAGGCAGAGGTTTCAGTAAGCCGAGATCACACCACTGCATTCCAGCCTGTGCAACAGAGCAAGACTCTGTCTCAAAAAAAAAAAAAAAAAAAAAAAAAAGTGTCTCACGCCTGTAATCCCAGCACTTTGGGAGGCCAAGGCAGGTGGATCACCTGCAGTCAGGAGTTCAAGACCAGCCTGGCCAGCATGGTGAAACCCCGTCTCTACTAAAAATACAAAAATTAGCCAGGTGTGGTGGCACACAGCTGTAGTCCCAGCTACTTGGGAGCCTGAGGCAGGAGAATTGATTGAATCCGGTAGAGGTTGCAGTGAACCAAGATCGTGACTGCACTCCAGCCTGGGTGACAAAGCGTGACTCCAACTCAAAAAAAAAAGAAAAAATCATGAACTCAAAGGCCACATTATCTAGACACCTAAGGAGATCACCTATTATAATAAAAGTCAACAACGTGAATGACACACACCAAATGAAGTGAAAATATTGAAGTAGACATGACAAGAATATAAAATAAACAGAATAAATATACTTAAACAGATAAGGTGACAAATGATATAAAACAGGAACAAGAAGTTTTTTTTTTTAAAGAGTGGGGCCAATCTCACAAAAGAATACATTAGAGGTTTACAGAAAAATCTGACCATCTTTATCTACTTAAAAATCAGTGGCAGGGGCCAGACACAGTGGTTCACACCTGGAATCCCGGTGCTTTGGGAGGCTGAGGCAGGAGGATCACTTGAAGCCAGGTGTTCAAGACCAGCCTTGGTAACATAGTGAGACTTTGTCTCTACAAAAAATTTAAAAAAGAAAAAAAAAAAAAACATCAGCTGGGTATGGTGCCATGCACCTGTAGTCCTAGCTACTTGGAGGGCTGAGGCGGTGGGGATAACTTGAGCCAAAGAGTTCACGGTTGCAGTGAGCTATGATCACAGCACTGCACTCGAGCCTGGGCAACACAGCAAGATCCTCTCTCTAAAAAATCAGTGATATATTGAGGGAGGGATATAACATATTTAAGTATGTTATTTTACTCTTAATCTAGTTATATTCTGGTGGTGTAGATAATCTAGTCAAGAATTAAATTTTTTTAAAACAACGGGAATTGTGGGTCACAGCTAGGACTAGAGATTCTGTTTAAATTCTTTTTGTTTCCTATTCCCTGTATATCTTTAAAAAAAAAAAAAAAGCGAGCAAGCAAAAAGGCTTGCTGGCATGTATCTGAAAAAAAAAAAATACAGAGATATTCCAGAATCAAAAATTTTGTTTTCTATGTTTTTCTATATTGAAAGCATATTGCTTTAATAATAAAAGAAAACTATTTCCAGAAAATATTCAGGGTTTCTTCTCCTCCCTTGGAAATGAAAGGAACTATTTAGTTGTAACAGTCCATTGATCACAGATTTTTAGCTAAACCTGCTGCTACTAAAAATCAGTGCTAAGTGAGCAATAGGTACTATTTCCCCCATTCCTCTATTTGATTTTGACAGTGACATTCATCCATACCAAATTCACACGTTGCAATGCACCCGTGTAAGGAAGACTTAGCTTTTTGGCCTTATTTTTTAATTGAACTCTCTATGGTCCACTCTGCATAAATGATCTATAGCAAACTGCACAGCACCTTTATACATAACTTCCTTTAAAATGTAGTTTGAAATGACTGCAATTGTTATAAATGGAAAATGCCAATAGGATTGCCCAAAGAAAATCTAGTGAGATACATAACAAATAAACCAAGAGTATTTATATATGAGAAAAACTGTAGCTCTAATGACTCTGAAATATGATACACATAAAAACTATTTCTGTTTAGAATTCTTCTTTTTAAAGCTTCTGATTCCCATATAAACAATGTAGAAGGTAATAAACAAAGCAACATTGAACTCCTAATCTTCCCTTTCCCCACTCTCTGTCTGGACCTCTTTTAGGATTCCCTACTTTAGTGACTGACATCAACATCCCTTCAAGCCCACAAGTCATTTGTGATACCTCTCAACTCCTATATCCAATCCACTACCAAGTCCTGTGAATTCATCTCCTGGATATCTCTCAAATCTGTCCATCACTGTCTGTCTCCACCACCATCATTCTGGAGCAAGCCATTATCATGCTGGCCTGGACTACAGAAGTAATCTAATTTGTCTCCTGGAATCCACTGATTCATTCTTCAAGCCATTCTCCAAACTACAGTCAGACAGGGCTTTCTTGATTCAAATGTGATATGATCTATATCCCCATACTTTGCTGTCAAAAAAAAGAAAACAGTTAAGTTAAACACATTAAAAGGTAAATATTTATTGCCAAGCAAGGAAACACCTGCAAGTGAAAAATTCACAGGTAGTTCACCGAGCAGGGGAAACCCAGAAATGTTTAAGTGTCTGAAAGGGAGAGTTCTGGTGTTTGTGTTACTAAGCATTGAAAACTAGCACTCTGCATTGGCTAAAGATTCCATTGTCCTCTACATAGTTGGTTAAAACAAGTGAGTTCCATTGTTCATTGGTCATGAAGGAGTCTTCAGTTAGATCTAATAAGGATCTGATATCCTATGGGCCCCCCAGTCACGCAAATTCATGGTCCTTTATTCGCTTGACCTGGTGGAATCATCTGTGATGAAACACAGCAGTCAGTTTTAATATTTCTCATGCAAGTAGTACTGTTTGGAAAAAAATTTTCATTCACATTTAAATTCCCACTCCCAGTATTGCAGGCTTCCCATTATTCTGCAATCTGATTCTTTTTACTTCTCCAGCCCAGTCATAGTCCTCCTAATTCCTGCCCACACTGACCTTGTCTCAAAACTGTTCCTTGAATATTTAGTACTCTTTCCTATTACATGAGTACATACTGTTCCCACCATCCCACTGTTAAGTTGGCATCCCTTCAGTTTAGTTAAATTGGCATTAAGAATTCAACAGTCATTTCTTTTTCCCCATCCCTCCGGTGCAGGTAAGGCTCTTGCATTACACACCTGCCAATAAAACTTGTATCTATCCAGGAGGACATTTATCTCAGTTTATTTGATTAGTAGGCTTAGTTAATTAACGTCTGTCTCCTCTCCTTGACTGAAAGCTATCTGACAACATGGACCATATTTCCCTTTGCTCACCAGCGTATCTGTGGAAACCTCCTAATGTGCCAAACAGAATAGTGCTCAAGGCCGGGCACAGTGGCTCACACCTATAATCCCAGCACTTTGGGAGGCCAAGGCAGGTGGATCACCTGAGGTCAGGAGTTCAAGACCAGCCTGACCACCATGGTGAAACCCCATCTCTACAAAAATACAAAAATTAGCCAGGCATGATGGTGGGTGCCTATAATCCCAGCTACTCAGGAGGCTGAGGCAAGGAGAATCAGTTGAACCCAGGAGGTGGAGGTTGCAGTGAGCCGAGATTGTACCACTGCACTCCAGCCTGGGCAACAGAGCGAGACTCTGTCCTCCCACCCCACCCTCCCCCCGCAGAAAAAGAATAGTGCTCAAAAATATTTCTTGAACGAATGGATGAATGAATGAGCCTATCTTTACTAATGGGAGTTTGTGACTATAAAATTTTTTTTAAAAGGGAAATTTTATGAAAGTCTTAGTTTGCTCTGTTTTTCATAAAATTTAATTACAAAGCTATGAAGAAATGATCTGTAGATTTGGTAATACAGAAGAAGCAATGGAGAGAAGAAAAAAAAGACACAGAATCTTCCATTATTTACTGAAAGCTGTCATTAACTTGAGATTTTGAGAAGTCATTCTTGGACTACCCTATCAGCTATATTACCTGATGCCATCATTTTAAGTCCTCAGGCTCAGGTTATACTTAAATCCATAGTACAAACATAAATTCTCAATTTCATTACTTTTTGCCAGTTGATTTCACAACTTTAATATTAATTAACTATAGCCATTTTTGTCTTTGTGCCTTTTGTTTCTAATAGCTTTAGGTTTTCTTTTCAACATAGTAAGCCCATTCTCTAAAAAGTTTTATGTAAATATATTTTTATTAATTTAGCAATTAACTGATGCAAATGGACTTAGAAAAAGGATACCCAAAGAAACATAAGGCACTAATAGCACTAAAACAATTGCAAAATAATTGAAGTTCAAAATCCTGTCTGAGTTTATGGAGTATTTCTTTACAATAAGAATTATGAAATTATAGGAGGAAATTAGATTATGTACTTTATTAAGCTATTATCTTCCAGTACTTAAAATCATTATAGTCAGGCACTTTTTAGAAATTGCATTACTGTTATACATGACAGATTAAACACAAGTTTATTTCTACTCCCTCCTGAATGACAGTGAAGAAAGCCTGCAAAGACAAACAGAACAGAACATACCACTAGATACAAATTTGGAAGCTGAAAAGCATATATAGATGGATGATGGTACTGATTTGGCAGGCCAGAGAAAGCATAAACTTAAGTCTGGAGAATGAAGCCAATAGGAGGCAAGCCGGTTCATATGCTCTCAAGCCTGGGAATTAGAAGCACCTTGGAATGGTAGAGGGCAAGGCTATAGACTGAAGAATTTGTTGAAAGTAACTGTAAATAACAATGAGAGTCCCAGACCCCCTCTTCCAACCAGCAAGTGAGTTCACTTTTCCCACCCTGGCAGAAATTATTCTCTGGTGAGGTTAAATCTAAAGAACTCTGGTCTTGGATCATCAGATACAGCAAAGGGCAGAGGTGCTATAATTAAAACAAAAAATGACTAACAATCTACATATTGGATGGTAAAGCCCAGAGCTCCCTTCTCCCGTATGACTTCCAAAACACTGGCAGCCAAGTTTATACCTTCCCTCAAGGGAAGAAATTGGAAGGAAGACAAGCCCAAAAGAAAAACCTATAGATACTGGAATTTAAGACACCCTCACAAAAAGGCCAATGCAGCCCCTACAATCCTACACCAGTTAGTAAACACTAACTTCAAAAGTTAGAGCGTCCTATCAGCATTTTAGTGCATCATTCTTAAATGTACAAAACCAAGGAGCATTTGTCAAAATTCTATCATTCTCTCAAAGCCCTCTCAAATGTCACCTTCTCCATGAGGTTTTTCCTGAGTCATCAATTTAGTGTGGCATTAACTATAATCTACCTTGTTGTGTAGTTATTATAAATATCTTAACATCTGTTAGGTGGGTAGCTCTCTCCTTGACAGCAGGAACATGTTCATATATAATCAGTTACCTTCTGAACAATCACTTGGCTATCATACGTTCCTCAAACATGTCCCAAACTGAACTCATTATCCTGCCTTCCAAACCTGTGTTCTCTGTCTCACCAAATGGTACATCTATCTACCTGGTTGCTCTTGTCAGAAATCTAGTATCCCCTCTATTTCTTCATATACATTATTTCAACAAGTTCTACTCATTCTGCTTTCTATATGTATCTCAAATACATCTTAGCTCCATTCCCTTGCTGAAAACCCATCAGTGGCTTCCCATCCCATTTGAAATAAAATCTGAACTCCTTTAAAAGGTTGATGATGACTTACACAATCCGACTTCTGCCTTCCTCTCCAGCTTCAAAGGCTCCACACTCTCTCTAGAAATGGAAACTTTGTAAGACTTCTTCCCTCTAGTTGGAATGTTTTCTTCCTACTCCTCCTCTAACTCCTACTTATTGCATAGGCCTCAGACAAGACTGCCCCACTTTCATCCCCAAAATACATCAGGTATCTATATTATCTTTCTGCATGGCACTCTATAGCACCTATACTTTCCCTTCATAGCATGTATATTCATTTATTAAATGAGTAAGGTTATTCATTTATATCTGCCTCATCTATGACCCCATAAACTCTGTAAAAGCAGGATAATGGCCATTTTGCTTACTACTATATCTGCAGCACAGGACATAGTCCATGACAGGCATTGAAATATTTGTTGAATAAAGAAGCAAATGACCATGTTTAATTTGCTTGAAAGCCCAATGCCTGGTGAGTGCAGGAATTGAAAAAAATGATCAGACAGAAGAGACATTATCAAAATAGAATCGTTAATACATGGAAAACAAAGGAATGAAAGATGGATTTCAGGTCTTCTGTGACTGGGAAAAGGACAGGGCCACTAAAATAAGTGGGAGAGTTAGAAAGAGATGCTGTTTTGGTAAGGAGATGATGAATTTGGATTTGGATAAGTTGAGTTATAGGAGCCAATTCCATTTAGGTTGAAAATGCAAGCATGTAATTGGGGATATAGGTCTATACCTCTGAAAAGAGGCTGAGATGAGAGATAAAGCTATTTTGGAATCATCTTAGTAGTGCCAAGTACTCCATCCACAGCGACTTTCAAGTAAACATATACAATTAGTGAATCCTGGACTTCCTTTTATAAGTTTTCTCACACTTACAGTGACTTATTCAATGCCTGTCTTCTCCCACTCAACTGTAAGTTTCATGAGGATGGTATTGCTCTATTGCTCCATCCTTAGGAAAGGAAGCCACCACAGTGTAGGGAGTCTGGGAACAGGGTGGTATGGAAAGCCAAGTCTTAGGCTGTTACGTGAAGAATTACTCCTTTTCTCCACTGGCAGTAATAGCAGCCATGCTAAAGAAATTCCCATTGTGTGGTGAGTCACCATTGTTCCCCCAGTGGGATGAACAAATGATTTTACATCACTCAATTGTCTAGTAGCACAGTTGCAATTAAAACGTGTGTTTCTCAGTTTAATATCTTCTCTCCCTGGTGTACAACTATTATACAATGCACATTTCTACTAAATATCTACCTCAATTTACCCCACTGCAAAAACAGATTATCCCACTATCTCAGGTACTTTTAAGATACAGTTTGTTATTTAGAAGCCCAGAGAGGTCTAGACTTGGAAAGCATATACCCAGAGACTCGCTGATATCTTCTCCCTCCACTCTTATGCACAGAGATTTCTATCTTGCCAAGTTCGTTAAAATTGATTCTGAAGCTCAAGTTATGGCTAGTCGATTATGTTATATAGATGCAACTCAAAGAACTTCATCAGAAGTTCTGAACATCAGGGGCAACAGACGATCCCTATAATCCGTCTTCTATCTACAGATAATATGATAACAATGTGACCTTATTTTAAAATAACTTTATTTGATAAAAATATATCACCACCCTCTCTCTTTGTTAATGTTTTTATCCCTTGACTACAATTAAATTCAACAAAATGTGCTTGAAGCATAAAGGCATTTAACAAATATTTCCTAAAATGAGAAGTACCATTACAACATTCCCCATTTCTAGAAGATAAAGTAATATGGAACCTACCTTCAAACAAAAATCCAAGATTCCTACCATTAACATTAATCCAGTGCTGATCTATTTCTCAGTCTGTTTTACTTTTTGTGAACTGTGCTATATTATGAAACCTAAAATCAGTGTTGAAAAAACTAAATTATATGCCTACATTTATACAAATTATGTAATTGTTCACATGGTGGATTATTACAGAATATTACCGATTCATTAGTTACAACAAACTTCTTTTCCAAAGAGTTATATAAGGATATGACACACATGGAATTACTTCATTTTCAGCTTCTCCCCCACAGTACAAAGCATTTTTCTCTGTGTAAGATGTCACTATCTCTCCAGCAGGTTAATCCCAGGAGGTTTAGCAACTGCAATTACTACATTTAAATATTCCACATATCTGTCAAGACTTCAAATAATTCTGTGGTGTCAGTTTAAATATAAATATATATAATTCTAGTTAATCATCACTTAAGGCAGTTTTGAAAACCACATTACTTACTGCTGCAAATTTCAATGTTATATTGTGTATGTTGTATAGTTTTCTATATTGCAACTCTTTCTACTAATCTATTGGTTGAGAAAATGTCCACACAAATTCTGCCAAGCATAAGTATTCTCTTTATATAGAAAATACATAGTTTCTCACTAAGGTAAACTTGTCAAGATCATTTCATCTAATCATGGAAGAGAAAAGAATACCAGAAAAGAAATCGCTTTATGCTTTACATAGAGCTCAAAGTCAGGTTTGAAATCTCATATAAATACAGTATTTCAAGAAAATGCTAGCAAAACATATTACAAGCTTTTCATTTGTTTCCTCTGCTTCTAAAGGAAACCTTTATATTTACCAGTGACTACACTAACGGTCAATAGCTTTCATTCTTCTGCTGCTTTTTAAGGTAGGTGTAGATTTTGTGCATATTGTAAATTCATCTTATAAACAGCTTCAGTGACCCTGCAATGAAAATCAAGCATTTTGATGGTGTAGTAACCACAGCTACATAATTTTGCACCGGGATGGGTCATAGGGTTGCTATATTTACCTTTTAGTTAGATTTGTTCATGTGTCTGTATTTATTTATCCTGCTTGAATAGCCCTTACAGTGAAGATAAAAGTGTAATTATTATCACAACAATGAAACATTCAGAGTGCCAGAACCTAATATCCTAGTGCCCAGCAACCATAACTAACACCAGTGAATAGCACTTCAAGGCTTTTAATCTCCATGACAACCTACCTTGCATTCTTCAATAAAATACCACTTTGCATGCATACAAACATATTCTTTATACACAGACTACTTGTTAATAAATATCACCTGCACCGAACACCAAAAAAAAAAAAAAAACCCAAGGCCTTCTTTTTAAATAACTAAGTTCTCCCTATAAAACTAATTAATTGAACTCAGAAGGAACTTAATTTATATCTTTACATCCATAGCACACCTACACAATACGCCACCAAAAGACTTTCTGAAAGAGATATTGAAACTGATACCTTCTTCAATTTGAAATGCTATTCCACCCCTAAAGCTTTCATGGGTATTATATCAAAAACACTTTGTTGTCGTGAGTAGGTCACTTCGTTTTAGACCTAGGCATTGCTGATGTTCTGCCATGGGGCGAACTGCACTGCTACAGGCTTAAGACTTTGTTTATTTCCTCAATTGTTGAAGACAAGTCTCTCATTTTTAGGGTAAGACTCATAGATGTGTTGATTGTTCTGGCTTTTGTCTTCTTTTTTGGGACACAATTTTTGTTCATTTTGCTCCTTATTAATTTTTACAATCGAGAATAGATCAGAAAGAACTGGGAGAGAAAGCCTGAAACTTTTAGGGGGTGGTTTTTTCCACCCACTTTACTTAAAGGTACCAGGGTAGAAGAAAAGGAGCGAAGTAGAAGTAGTATCTCAAGTGAGATGTGAGGGTCTCTATTGATCTGGTTTTTTCATATACCATTTTTCAAAAGGAACGAAACTGGCTTATTGCATAGAACCTTATCATCTTTTAAAATTTTCCATCTCAGGTGGCTTCTATATAGATCAGGAAGCCATCAGAAGGAAAAGTTCTTGGACATTAAAGAACCTCACAATGCAGGCCATTGAAGAATCTGATCATGACAGATCACAATTTACTTTTTAGATTATATTTTGCTTTCTTTTGAAAATTGTTTCTGTTTTTGTGTCTCTGATTCCTTTTTTTTAAATGGTTTCTTTACTCTGCTACCTACTTAAGAGACTAAGGTTCTATTAATTACTCTACTGATCACATAAAACGCAATAGAATTTGAAAAGAATATTTTGAATATAACAACATATCTAAAGAAAACAACTAAATGGCCTTTTTCATAAATATGTCAAAAAATAAATTCGTATTTTCTAAACTAGT
The DNA here is from genome assembly GCF_009764315.1 of Trachypithecus francoisi. Taxonomy (NCBI): domain Eukaryota; kingdom Metazoa; phylum Chordata; class Mammalia; order Primates; family Cercopithecidae; genus Trachypithecus; species Trachypithecus francoisi. The sequence continues at coordinate 75,546,033 of NW_022681468.1, read as the reverse complement.
GTTTTCTTCCAGATACCAATTTAGGTGTACAGAAGTGGAATTCTTCTCATTATGCCAATAATGTCCTCAATGATATAGTCTCACCTTCCTAGAACTAAAATAATGTGGAAGCAAAGCCTAGCCATGACTCCTCCTGTCTAGATAATTTCGAATTAGTTGTACTCATCACACCCATAAGGCACTATTTTCTTTTACCTGCACAGGATGGCATGTCTATTTTGCTGTCTCCTTTTTCATAGTTTTACAGTGGCAGTATTTTCAGGACTCTGAGGTTCATTCTATTCATTACATCAAACAGCCGGTACAAAATCAGAAAAGCAATTATGCAAACACTGTAACAAACTCTAACAAACATTTTATTAAAATAATTCATTGTTCTCTTTGAATTTTACAAAACAACTAATTTAAGTAATGTTTCTTTTTATTATACGATATAACTGGATTGTTTTTCCTCAATTGACTGGCTATTTTGTCATGTAAAAATAGTTTTCAGTGTATTAATTATCACATGACTACAGCAGACAACCAGGCAAGGGGCTATTTTAGGGTTCTGAGAGCTTAGGCAACCAGGCATACTTTATAAAATCACATGGATCTAATGTTGTTGGGATGTGGGTGGGTCTAACAATGATGGTTTTTCTGTTAATGTGACAGCCCTTCCAACTATGCTTTGACCACTTTGAAGTCAACATGAGAGCCAACACTGTGTGTCTTCGTAATATTATCTAATTTCCAAAGCAGTGGCCACCACATTTTTTAAAAAATGCATCACAAATGTCTGTTTAATTGAGCCCAGTTGAACCCCAACTAAAATCACCTTTGAGCACAATATTCCAATTAGTTTCTAGCACATTTCTTGCTTGGTATTGGTTAGAAGTCTTTTGCATTTAAAAAATTTAAAACCGGCCTACTTAAGCAATTTCCAATTGCTTTGATTTGTGCAGTAAAACAGAATATCCACATTTCTATTTTTGTGTCTTTAAATATTGCTGTGAGTAGTAATAATGCATCCTCAGCAGTAGTCTCATTCCCTGACACTATCATGGTGAGAAAAGCACTATAGTAAGACCCAGTAAGTCTGATTGAAAATAACACTTCCCCCACTATTTTTATGTGAATGTGATTCTTACAAGAAATTTAAAAGAAATTATGAAAATACCACATAATTTTCCTTCTGCCTTTAGGAAAAATAAAACCAATTCCCCACCCTCAAACCACCCCCCTCCCCGAAAAAAAAATTCTGGTCTCTGAAAAGTCACCAAAGAAGGAGACTTTAGGTGACTAACTTTGTCACACATTCCAGTGATTTACAACACTTATATGTTACCCAAATTTCAAATGCAGCTAAAACATAAACTTATCATTTCTTGCTTAGCCCTCAGTAAGGCTAGTAAGATGTCTTCCTATGTAAGGAATGAAATAATTCTCAGGCCCTCTGTGACCTTGTTTACTGCAAGCCAAAGGACTGAGAGCTACAATTGTTCTTCCCATCCCAGAATTCACTTCTGACCAGTCAGCAATTTAATGTTTTCATTTTCCGTAAGCCGTTCACCAAGCTCTCAAAGGCTGGGTTTTGCCAAAATTAGTGATGTATGAAGGCAGCCATGCCCCACCTCCTGTATTTATGTGTTTATAGTTGCTGTTTATAGAATCAACTGACAACTTTTTCAGCTTATGTAGAGATACTGCTTGCCTGTAGAGTGCTGGTAAGCACATTCTCTAAAATCAAAACCCTGAATTTTAGTGTTGCCAGTTTCCATGGTGTAAATGTTCCCACATTTGCTGATGTCATAATACCAACATGAGGTCACTGAACAGGAAGTTGGGAAAAGATGCACATCATCTGCTCTCCTGAACCAATAAGAGCCAGGTCTAAAACACCATAACTGATTGCTATATTTCAGGAATTTTTTCTAATTATAAAGGTAATTGGCATAGGAAATTGGAAATAATTAAAAGTAAAATGAAGTAGAAAACAATACCTAGAATTCTAAAAGCTAGAAATGCCAATGATGTCATCGTTAATGTGGGACATGGTACTACTGCCTACCACAAATAACCCTTATGTGGAATTCTAATAAATCTGGATTTGTTTCAGTGTAGAAACCATAGGAATTTCAATATATGCTCAAACTGAAGCCATTCCTAATGGGAATATCAGAAAACAAGAACTTGGAATTCAGAAGGAAAAGTAAAGAAACTGGCTAAGAATTAATAGAGGATTTAGCAATGAAGTTTTAAGATAGCTAAAGCTGAAAGAAAATAAACTCCAAAGTTGGAATTGTGTTCCTGTATTTGTTAGCTCAATGGAACTGAGGGTGAAGAAGGAGCTAAAGGCAGGAGTTTTGGGAAGATATTTTCAAGCCAAATATCAGATATTCTCATATGTTGAAGAGGAGGTTTGAAAAAAACCAGCCCAACTAAGCCAAGTTAATTAAACAATGATTGCCCAATATTTTTCCACCTCAAACATCCAAATAACAACAGATGTCTGACACCAAAAACACAACCCTAGAAGTTGGAGTCAACAGTTCAGTTCTGAGTCAGGCGTTAAGCACAGCACAGAAATTATCTGCAATATAGCAAAACAAATTTAAAATTATTTTGTAAAAGAATGTAGAAGGAAGGAGACCTTGAAGCATGAGAATGGTAATAGAAACATTATTGCAAATTCAAGATATTTTAAGTGATGTGGGTATCTCATTTATGGTGCTACACTTATTTTTTAAATAAACTTCAAAAGCATTTACAAAGTATTCTAAAGAGTTATCGTTAATCATGATTCACTATCCATAGCTCCAAACTATGGAGGTTTTCAAAAACTTAAAATCTTTATAGACGAGCATTTCTTTTACATATTTCCCTCAAAATATACTCCTTCTTTGCACTATGATTTTATTGCTGAGACAATTCATTAATTGTGTGGTATTTCTCTAGATTTTACATAGCCTAATTCAGCCCATCTTTTAAAACAAACATTCTTATTGAAGTAAAACATGCATAAAGTACACAAATCTTAAGTGTCCAGTTCAATTAATAGAAAAGTAAACACACTGATGTAAACAGTCCCCACATCAAGAAATAAGAACATTATTCAGCACTTTGAAGGTTCCCTTGTATACTCGTCCAGCACCTACTGCTCAATCTTCCCCAAAGAAAGCTACCATCCTGACAACAAACACCATAGATTAGTTTTGCTTTTTTGAATTTAATATAAATGAAATTATTCAATTGCATTTTTTTGTATGTGACTGGGTTTTCATTCAGTATTATTTGTGAGGAGCAGCCTTATTGTTGTGCATAGTTATTTATTCATTTTCATTGCTGTATAATGTTTCATTCAACACTACTTCTGACATAATTTTAGTCTATTATACATTTTGTGCTTATTGTTTGCCTGGTATATACTTTTTACATCCTTTTCTTGCAAATTATTTGGTCCTTTTTTTAAAAAAAGCAAAAAAATGTTTCTCTTGCAGGCAGCATACAATTGGGTCTTATTTTAAATAGTCTGACAATCTCTGCTTCTTACAATATTCAGCATAATAATGACATTCAATGGTATACCTAAACCCAAATATATTTGGTATAATCATATCTTTGGATTTAGATCTACCTCATTTTGCTGTGTTTTCCATTTTTCTCATCTATTCTTGTGATTTCTGGGTGGTTTTTTTTTTTTTTTTTTTCAGTTTTCTGTTTGTTTTTTGTTTTATTTTTGAGACAGGGTCTCACTCTGTCACTCAGGCTGGAATACAGTGGTGTGATCTTGGCCAACCACAACCTCTGCTTCCTGGGCCCAAGCAATTCTCCCACCTTAGCCTTCCAAGTAGCTGGGAGTTGTGCATCCCCACACATGGCTAATTTTTGCATGTTTTTGTAGAGATGGGATTTCACCATGTTGCCCAAGCTGGTCTCAAACTCCTGGGTTCAAGCAATCCTCCTGCCTCCGCCTCCCAAAGCGCTGGGACTACAGGTGTAAGTCACCATGCCTGGACTATTCTTGTCATTTCTGTTCCTCTGTTCCTCCTATTCTGACCTCTTTGGGGTTAAATATTTTTAATATTTTATTTTATTGTTTAAATTATTCTATTGGCTTTTTAGCTATACCTCTATTCCTAGTGGTTGACCTAGAGATATGCATCTTTAACTTGTCACAATATATTTAGAGTCAATATTATACCATTTCATTTAAAATATGAGAATCTTGCAACCAAATAGCTCTGTTTACCCTCTCATTCTTTGTGCTATTATTGTTATTAAAGACCACTAATACAGAAAACAGTATTGTAATTTTTGCTTTTAATAATGTCTTTTAAAGAAATTAAGAGAGCCAGGTACAGTGGTGCATGCCTGTAGTCCCAGCTACTTGCCGGCTGAGGTGGGAGAACTGCTTGAACCCAGGAGTTCAAGTCCAGCCTGGGCAACACAGCAAGATCCTGTCTCTATTTAAACATTTTCTGGAAGAGATAAAGAGAAAATAGAAAAATATATGTAGGCTTTTATATTTACTCAAATATTTACCATTTTTAATGCTCTTTATCTGTTCCTGTACATACAAGTTACAATTGTGTCATTTGTCTTCCATCTAAAGAATTTCCTTTAGTATTTCTATATTACAGTCTTGTGGCAACAAAGTCTCTCAGTTTTTGTTTATCTTCAAAGGTCTTTGTTTCATCTTCATTTTTGATGGATAGTTTTTCTTGTTTTAGAATTTTTGGCTGACTTTTTTTCTTCTTTCAGTGGTCTAAAAATGTTGTTCCATTGTCAACCAGCCTCAATGATTTCAGAGGGGTAGGCAGTGGAATGAGAATGCTTACTGTTATTTCCTTGTTTATAATATATTGTCTTTCTCTGGCTGCTTTCAAGATTTTCTCTTTCAGATTTATGATTTTGCCTATGATGTGCCCAGGTGTGGTGCTCCTTATAATAATTCTCTTTGGAGTTTGTTCTTTCTTGGATCTGTAAGTTTGTTTTTTATAAATTTTCAACCATTATGTTTCAGGATGTTTCATCCTTCCCTATTCTATCCGCTCACCTTTGGGAGATCAATTTACACATACATGAGACCTCTTGATATTGTCCCGTTTGCCTCTGGACACTATTCATTTTCCTTCATTCTTTTCTTCTTTTTCTCTACTTTTCAGATTAATAACTTGTATTGCTCCACCCTCAAGTTTACTGACTGTTGTTTTCTGCCATCTCTGCTCAACTTTTAATCTCAACCACTGAATTTTTAATTTTAATTAATGTATTTTTCATTTCTATAATTTTTGGCTCTTAGTTTCTTGTTCTCTGCCAAAATTTTCTGTTAATTTATTTTTCCTTCAAGTTTTTTTAATGTATTTATAATAGGAGCTTTTAAATATTTATGTTTTAATTATAGCATCTGAATCATCTGGGGACTAGATCTTAATAGTTGCATTTTCTCCTATAGATCACATTTTCCCATAAGTTTGCATGCCTAGTTTTTTATCATATTCTAGACATTACAAAAGCTATATTATAGAGACTCTGGAATCTATATTCTTCTGAAGAGTGCTGATTTTTGTCCTAGCAGGTAGTTAACTTGGCTAGTCTTGCAATCCGAACTCTATCTCTCTTGTAGTGGGCAGCAGGTAAAATTTCTGCCCAATTCTTTCATATTCTAGCTGCTGATTTTCACCAGGACACTGGAGTCTCTTGGGCATATATCGTGGTTAAGTGGAGGTTTGGGTGGAATGTACACACAAATATTGAGGTTCCCTCCCTCCACAGCTTCCTTCCTTCCAGGAATTTCCCCCTCAATCCTTCCAGCTTCTCTGCCAGCCTAGAACTCACTCCTCTTTTACCTCAAGCCAGTAAAACTGCAACTTTCTGTTACCCAGAGCCCGTGCAGATTGGTACTGTGGGAGCTCAGAAAACAACACTACAAAATGAAGGCCTCAGAAGCAGACTCACAGGCAAAAGTTTTTCTTTGACCCCTCCTGCTCTTGTGTCTCTCATTCCTATTCTTCCCAGAGGCTAGCCATAGAAACCAAAAATCCTATTCTGCAAGACAGGTCATAGAAACCAGAAGAACCTCTTTACCCCAAAGCCAACCATAACACCTAAAAATATTCTGTGTAAGAACTAGCCATAAAGAAATTATCTGACCTACCTTGTTTGCCTGTAGGTCATAAGACCCCCCATTCCAAAGAGGGTCCTGCCCCACACCCAGAATGAAGGAATACTGCTCGGAGAGGCCAAGAATCCAGACAGACAGGCCATGCTGGGCTTCCCCACTCAATCTATTACTATTATATTTTTGTCCAACCATATTTCTACATGGCTGTTTATAGTTTGTTGAACCTAAGCATTAAAACAGACATTTTCCTCTGTATCTTTGGGTCTTCATTGTGAAGGCTCCTGTGTTTACACATTAAATAAATTTGTATGCCTTTTCTCCAATTAATCTGCCTTTGCCAAGTTGATTTTTCAGTGAACTTTCAGAGGACCAAGCTCTTGGTCCCTACAGGACGTACCCTCAGGCAAAAAGGTGTATACTCACAAATCTCACTGTTGCAATTTCTGTCTTTCAAAGATAGACTCTCTGGTATCTGAGTGTTTGTTGGTCTCCAGTACTTTCAAATGGGTGGTTAGAGGATGGAGAGAGGTGTAAATATATCTTGTTCATATATAATAGTTATCTGTGTGAAGGTTATTTTGGTTAAATAACTCTGCCATTTCTAAAAGTCTGAGTAAATACATATTTTCACTTTCTGCTTTTTTCCCTTAACATTATATCATCTGGTTTTTTGTGTGTTACTGTGTGATGTTGCTTTATGTGCTCTGATTAGGTGTATTCATTACATCTGTTGTTCATCTAGATTCAGAGCCTTTAATTCTACCTTCACATTTCCTATGTGAAATCCTAACATTATTTTGTACAATCAACTCAGACTGTAAAACCTGGCAAAGCAGTTAGAAAACAAAACACCAGTCATTTTACGTTATGAAGCCAAATTGAGTATTTTAATCGACTTTTAATAATATAATTTGATCCACATAATAGCATATTTCTAATTACCATCAATAACAAAACCATTTCCTTGTTTTTCTCATTGTAAAAAATCTTTCTTTCCTCTGATTTTAAAAACTTGATTTTTGTTCTTCCATTATATAACTTTATGGGGAAGTGTTGTATTTTTCTCTTTTATTTTTCTCAACAAATTTTAGCATAAAAGTAATTTGTAGCATTTTGGAGTTATGGTAAAAAGTTTACTTTTCTACAGATCACATGAAAGTTTATTTAAGAAAGACTCAGCTAAAGTTTCTTTTTCATTTATTCAGCAGATATTCCATAAGTGTTTATTACATGCAAGACAGTATGGGAGGTACAAGGGATATTACAATAAATAAGACACCACTCAGAGCCTCCAAGGGCTTAGAATCTCTAAGGAAAACAGAGAAGTCATTTAAAATAATAATAAATTTAAATAAGTACTATCAGTGATAAGGATAAGAAGAAGAAATGATAAATTCACGGGAAGGAAGTATTTCCTTCTGCTTGGAGAGATCTAGAGAGTCTACCTAAGTATCAACAGTTGTGCATGATCTTGAAAAATGACTGTGTTGTCGGCCGGGCGCAGTGGCTCAAGCCTGTAATCCCAGCACTTTGGGAGGCCGAGATGGGCGGATCACGAGGTCAGGAGATCGAGACCATCCTGGCTAACACAGTGAAACCCCGTCTCTACTAAAAATACAAAAACTAGCCGGGCGAGGTGGCGGGCGCCTGTAGTCCCAGCTACTCGGGAGGCTGAGGCAGGAGAATGGCGTAAACCCGGGAGGCGGAGCTTGCAGTGAGCTGAGATCCGGCCACTGCACTCCAGCCCGGGCGACAGAGCGAGACTCCACCTCAAAAAAAAAAAAAAAAGAAAAATGACTGTGTTTGGCCGGGTACAGTGGCTCAGGCATGTAATCCCAGCACTTTGGGAGGCCGAGGCGGGTGGATCACGAGGTCAGGAGATCCAGACCATCCTGGCTAATGTGGTGAAACCCCATCTCTACTAAAAATACAAGAAATTAGCCGGGCATGGTGGCGGGCGCCTGTAGTCCCAGTTACTCGGGAGGCTGAGGCAGGAGAATGACATGAACCTCGGAGGTGGAGCTTGCAGTGAGCTGAGATCCGGCCACTGCACTCCAGCCTGGGCAACAGAACGAGACTCCGTCTCGAAAGAAAGAAAGAAAAAGAAAAGAAAAGAAAAGAAAAGAAAAGAAAAGAAAAGAAAGGAAGAAAGGAAGGAAGGAAGGAAGGAAGGAAGGAAGGAAGGAAGGAAGAAAAAGGGAGGAAGGAAGGAAGGAAGGAAGGAAGGAAGGAAGGAAGGAAGAAAGGAAGAGAAGACTGTGTTTGCCAGACGCAAGAACTTGAGGAAAAAAATACCACACATGTGGTACACTGCAAGTACTTTGTCATAATAGGATGTAGCAAGCAAGCGGAGAAATGGCAGAATATGAGACTAGAAAAGCAGGCAGGGGACAAATGAATAATGGTCCTGTGAATTATATTTGGTATAGAAGTATCGGAATTTTATTCTGTGGATGATGAGAAGTTATTGCAAGATTTTAAGTAGGATTAACATAATGAGATTTGAGTTTCTGAAATATTACTCTGACTGCAGAGTGGAGAATGGATTACATCAAAGGCTGATACAGAAGGGATTTGGTCCATAAGCCATATTGTTTGCCAACCCCTGGAATAGATGATTCTTCCCAAAGCAGCAAGATTAGCTAGAAAACTATTGCAATAGCCCAAGTGAGTTATAATGAGAGTTTGACTCAGAGCAGTGAAAATGAACGTGCAGAGGAGGAGAAAATTCTAGAAACATTAAGGAAGATTTAGTGACCAATTGGATTTTGTGGCTACTAGGGAAGAAATTCAGGAGGACCTTCTGAACAAGACTCCACAAGCATAGGCAACCAAAGCAAAAAGGACAAATGGGATCACATCAGGTTAAAAAGCTTTTGCACAGCAAAGGATACAATCGACAAAGTGAAGAGATAACCCACAGAATGGAAGAAAATATTTGCAAACTCTTCATCTGACAAGGGATTAATAACCAGAATGTATAAGGAACTCAAACAACTCTATAGGAGAAAGTCTAATAACCCTATCAAAAAATGGCCAAAAAAATTGAATGGATATTTCTCCAAAGAAGACATACTAATGGCAAACAGGCATATGAAAAGGTGCTCAACATCATTGATCATCAGAGAAATGCAAATCAAGACTACAATGAGATATCATCTCACCCCAGATAAAATGGCTTATGTCCAAAAGACAGGCAATAACAAATGCTGGCGAGGATGTTGAGAAAAGGGAACACTGAACACTGTTGCTGGGAAAGTCAATTAATACAGCCACTACAGAGAACAATTTGGAGATTCCTCAAGAAAGTAAAAATTGAGCTATCATATGAGCCAGCAATCCCACTGCTGGGTATATACCCAAAAGAAAGGAAATCAGTATATCAAAGAAATATCTGCACTCCTATGTTTGTTGCAGCAGTGTTTACAATAGCTAGGGTCTGGAAGTAACCTAAGTGTTCATCAACAGATGAATAGATAAAGAAAATATGATACATATACACAATGGAGCACAATTCAGCCATAAAAAATGAATGAGATCCAGATATTTGCAGCAATATGATGGAATTGGAGACCATTATGCTAAGTGAAATAAGCCAGGCACAGAAAAACAAACATTGTATGTTCTCACTTATTTGTGGGATGTAAAGATCAAAATGATTTGAATCATGGACATAGACGGCAGAAGGGTGGTTATTAGAGGCTGGGAAGGGTAGTGGAGGCCTCAGGGGCAGTTAATGGGTACCAAAAAAAACTAGAAAGAATGAATAAAACCAACTATTTGATAGTGCAATATGGTGAATAATAACTTAGTTGTATGTTTTTAAATAACTTAAAGAGTATAATTTGATTGTTTGCAACTCAAAGAATAAATACTTGAAGTCATGGATACCCCATTCCCCATGATGTGCTAATTTCACATTGCATTCCTGTATCAAAACATCTTATGTACCCCATAAATATATACACTCACTATGTATCCATAAACATTTTTAAAAATAAAAACAAAATAAAATAATAAAAATGTTTTAAAGAAAGAAATTTAAGAGGGCTCCAAAGTTTATAGTTTGAGTGACTGGAACAATCAGGTTATGATCAATAAAAATGAAAAAAAAAAAAGAGGATCAAGAGATCGGTGATCCAAAGACCTGACCAGGTCACAAATTACAGGTTTGTTAATTGCATTATCACAATACATTAAATATTTTAATCACTATATAATGAACATATTTTCAATAGAAAATTGTATTTGTCCACTTAATCTGAAGAATACGTTTGTTATAGAAAACTGAATTTGCTCACGTAAGCTGTAAATGAACTAACTCACAAGTCTCATTTAGTTTCCGCTGAGGAACAGAAAATTTCAGATTCCTTGGTTTAGCTTTTTCCTTGCAGACTTTTTGAAATAAAGACTACTTCAGAGGAACAGCTCCAGTCTCCAACTCCCAGCGCGAGCGACACAGAAGACCGGTGATTTCTGCATTTTCAACTGAGGTACTGGGGTCATCTCTCTAGGGAGTGCCGGACAATCGGTGCGGGTCAGCTGCTGCAGCCTGACCAGCGTGAGCTGAAGCAGGGCGAGGCATCGCCTCACCTGGAAGCGCAAGGGGGAAGGAAATCCCTTTTCCTAGCCAGGGGAACTGAGACACACACCACCTGGAAAATCGGGTAACTCCCACCCCAATACTGCGCTTTAAGGAAACAGGCACACCAGGAGAATATATCCCACACCTGGCCGGGAGGGTCCCACGCCCACGGAGCCTCCCTCACTGCTAACACAGCCGTCTGCGGCGATCTATCCGCAAGGCAGCAGCGAGGCTGGGGGAGGGGCGCCCGCCATTGCTGAGGCTTAAGTAGGTAAACAAAGCTGCTGGGAAGCTCGAACTGGGTGGAGCTCACAGCAGCTCAAGGAAGCCTGCCTGTCTCTGTAGACTCTACCGCTGCGGACAGCGCACAGCTGCAGTCCATTAGGGGAAAGAGCGGGGCCGCTGCAGACCCGAACGACTCTGTCTGACAGCTTTGGGGAGAGCCGTGGATCTCCTAACGCGGAGGTTGAGATCTGAGAACGGACAGACTGCCTGCTCAGGTGGGTCCCTGACCCCTGAGTAGCCTAGCTGGGAGACATCCCCCACTAGGGGCAGTCTGATACCCCACACCTCACAGGGTGGCGTCACCCCTGAGAGGAAACTTCCAAAGAAAGAATCAGACAGGTACACTCGCTGTTCAGCAATATTCTATCTTTGGCAACATCTGCTGCTGATACCCAGGCAAACAGGGTCTGGAGTGGACCTCAAGCAATCTCTAACAGACCAACAGACAGTCCTTCTGACTGTCAGACGGAAAACTATCAAACAGGAAGGACACCTATACCAAAACCCCATCAGTACGTCACCATCATCAAAGTCCAGAGACAGATAAAACCACAAAGATGGGGAAGAAGCAGGGCAGAAAAGCTGGAAATTCAAAAAATAAGAGCGCATCTCCCCCTGCAAAGGAGCGCAGCCCATCGCCAGCAACGGATCAAAGCTGGTCAGAGAATGACTTTGACGAGATGAGAGAAGAAGGCTTCAGTCCATCAAACTCTCAGAGCTAAAGGAGGAATTACGTACCCAGCGCAAAGAAACTAAAAATCTTGAAAAAAAAGTGGAAGAATTGACAGCTAGACTAATTAATGCAGAGAAGATCATAAACGAAATGACAGAGATGAAAACCATGACACGAGAAATACGTGACAAATGCACAAGCTTCGGTAACCGACTCGATCAACTGGAGGAAAGAGTATCAGCGATTGAGGATCAAATGAATGAAATGAAGCGAGAAGAGAAACCAAAAGAAAAAAGAAGAAAAAGAAATGAACAAAGCCTGCAAGAAGTATGGGATTATGTAAAAAGACCAAATCTACGTCTGATTGGGGTGCCTGAAAGTGAGGGGGAAAATGGAACCAAGTTGGAAAACACTCTTCAGGATATCATCCAGGAGAACTTCCCCAACCTAGTAGGGCAGGCCAACATTCAAATTCAGGAAATACAGAGAACGCCACAAAGATACTCCTCCAGAAGAGCAACTCCAAGACACATAATTGCCAGATTCACCAAAGTTGAAATGAAGGAAAAAATCTTAAGGGCAGCCAGAGAGAAAGGTCGGGTTACCCACAAAGGGAAGCCCATCAGAATAACAGCAGACCTCTCGGCAGAAACTCTACAAGCCAGAAGAGAGTGGGGGCCAATATTCAACATTCTTAAAGAAAAGAATTTTCAACCGAGAATTTCATATCCAGCCAAACTAAGCTTCATCAGTGAAGGAGAAATAAAATCCTTTACAGATAAGCAAATGCTTAGAGATTTTGTCACCACCAGGCCTGCCTTACAAGAGACCCTGAAGGAAGCCCTAAACATGGAAAGGAACAACCGGTACCAGCCATTGCAAAAACATGCCAAAATGTAAAGACCATCGAGGCTAGGAAGAAACTGCATCAACTAACGAGCAAAATAACCAGTTAATATCATAATGACAGGATCAAGTTCACACATAACAATATTAACCTTAAATGTCAATGGACTAAATGCTCCAATTAAAAGACACAGACTGGCAAACTGGATAAAGAGTCAAGACCCATCAGTCTGCTGTATTCAGGAGACCCATCTCACATGCAGAGACATACATAGGCTCAAAATAAAGGGATGGAGGAAGATCTACCAAGCAAATGGAGAACAAAAAAAAGCAGGGGTTGCAATCCTAGTCTCTGATAAAACAGACTTTAAACCATCAAAGATCAAAAGAGACAAAGAAGGCCATTACATAATGGTAAAGGGATCAATTCAACAGGAAGAGCTAACTCTCCTAAATATATATGCACCCAATACAGGAGCACCCAGATTCATAAAGCAAGTCCTTAGAGACCTACAAAGAGACTTAGACTCCCATACAATAATAATGGGAGACTTCAACACTCCACTGTCAACATTAGACAGATCAACGAGACAGAAAGTTAACAAGGATATCCAGGAATTGAACTCATCTCTGCACCAAGCGGACCTAATAGACATCTATAGAACTCTCCACCCCAAATCAACAGAATATACATTCTTCTCAGCACCACATCGCACTTATTCCAAATTGACCACATAATTGGAAGTAAAGCACTCCTCAGCAAATGTACAAGAACAGAAATTATAACAAACTGTCTCTCAGACCACAGTGCAATCAAACTAGAACTCAGGACTAAGAAACGCAATCCAAACCGCTCAACTACATGGAAACTGAACAACCTGCTCCTGAATGACTACTGGGTACATAACGAAATGAAAGCAGAAATAAAGATGTTCTTTGAAACCAATGAGAATAAAGATACAACATACCAGAATCTCTGGGACACATTTAAAGCAGTGTGTAGAGGGAAATTTATAGCACTAAATGCCCACAAGAGAAAGCAGGAGAGATCTAAAATTGACACTCTAACATCACAATTAAAAGAACTAGAGAGGCAAGAGCAAACACATTCAAAAGCTAGCAGAAGGCAAGAAATAACTAAGATCAGAGCAGAACTGAAGGAGATAGAGACACAAAAAACCCTCCAAAAAATCAATGAATCCAGGAGTTGGTTTTTTGAAAAGATCAACAAAATTGACAGACCGCTAGCTAGACTAATAAAGAAGAAAAGAGAGAAGAATCAAATAGACGCAATAAAAAATGATAAAGGGGATATCACCACCGACCCCACAGAAATACAAACAACCATCAGAGAATACTATAAACGCCTCTACGCAAATCAACTAGAAAATCTAGAAGAAATGGATAATTTCCTGGACACTTACACTCTCCAAGACTGAACCAGGAAGAAGTTGAATCCCTGAATAGACCAATAGCAGGCTCTGAAATTGAGGCAACAATTAATAGCCTACCCACCAAAAAAAGTCCAGGACCAGATGGATTCACAGCTGAATTCTACCAGAGGTACAAGGAGGAGCTGGTACCATTCCTTCTGAAACTATTTCAATCAATAGAAAAAGAGGGAATCCTCCCTAACTCTTTTTATGAGGCCAACATCATCCTGATACCAAAGCCTGGCAGAGACACAACAAAAAAAGAGAATTTTAGACCAATATCCCTGATGAACATCGATGCAAAAATCCTCAATAAAATACTGGCAAACCGGATTCAGCAGCACATCAAAAAGCTTATCCACCATGATCAAGTGGGCTTCATCCCTGGGATGCAAGGCTGGTTCAACATTCGCAAATCAATAAACGTAATCCAGCATATAAACAGAACCAAAGACAAGAACCACATAATTATCTCAATAGATGCAGAAAAGGCTTTTGACAAAATTCAACAGCCCTTTATGCTAAAAACGCTCAATAAATTTGGTATTAATGGAACGTACCTCAAAATAATAAGAGCTATTTATGACAAACCCACAGCTAATATCATACTGAATGGGCAAAAACTGGAAAAATTCCCTTTGAAAACTGGCACAAGACAGGGATGCCCTCTCTCACCACTCCTATTCAACATAGTGTTGGAAGTTCTGGCTAGGGCAATCAGGCAAGAGAAAGAAATCAAGGGTATCCAGTTAGGAAAAGAAGAAGTCAAATTGTCCCTGTTTGCAGATGACATGATTGTATATTTAGAAAACCCCATTGTCTCAGCCCAAAATCTCCTTAAGCTGATAAGCAACTTCAGCAAAGTCTCAGGATACAAAATTAATGTGCAAAAATCACAAGCATTCTTATACACCAGTAACAGACAAGCAGAGAGCCAAATCAGGAATGAACTTCCATTCACAATTGCTTCAAAGAGAATAAAATACCTAGGAATCCAGCTTACAAGGGATGTAAAGGACCTCTTCAAGGAGAACAACAAACCACTGCTCAGTGAAATCAAAGAGGACACAAACAAATGGAAGAACATACCATGCTCATGGATAGGAAGAATCAATATCGTGAAAATGGCCATACTGCCCAAGGTGATTTATAGATTCAATGCCATTCCCATCAAGCTACCAATGACTTTCTTCACAGAATTGGAAAAAACGGCTTTAAAGTTCATATGGAACCAAAAAAGAGCCCGCATTGCCAAGACAATCCTAAGTCAAAAGGACAAAGCTGGAGGCGTCACGCTACCTGACTTCAAACTATACTACAAGGCTACAGTAACCAAAACAGCATGGTACTGGTACCACAACAGAGATATAGACCAATGGAACAGAACAGAGTCCTCAGAAATAATACCACACATCTACAGCCATCTGATCTTTGACAAACCTGAGAGAAACAAGAAATGGGGAAAGGATTCCCTATTTAATAAATGGTGCTGGGAAAATTGGCTAGCCATAAGTAGAAAGCTGAAACTGGATCCTTCCTTACCCCTTATACGAAAATTAATTCAAGATGGATTAGAGACTTAAATGTTAGACCTAATACCATAAAAACCCTAGAAGAAAATCTAGGTAGTACCATTCAGGACATAGGCATGGGCAAGGACTTCATGTCTAAAACACAAAAGCAACGGCAGCAAAAGCAAAAATTGACACATGGGATCTAATTAAACTAAAGAGCTTTTGCACAGCAAAAGAAACTACCATCAGAGTGAACAGGCAACCTACAGAATGGGAAAAAATTTTTGCAACCTACTCATCTGACAAAGGGCTAATATCCAGAATCTACAAAGAACTCAAACAATATACAAGAAAAAAAACAACAACCCATCAAAAAGTGGGGAAAGGATATGAACAGACATTTCTCAAAAGAAGACATCCATACAGCCAACAGACACATGAAAAAATGCTCATCATCACTCGCCATCAGAGAAATGCAAATCAAAACTACAATGAGATACCATCTCACACCAGTTAGAATGGCAATCATTAAGAAGTCAGGAAACAACAGGTGTTGGAGAGGATGTGGAGAAATAGGAACACTTTTACACTGTTGGTGGGATTGTAAACTAGTTCAACCATTATGGAAAACAGTATGGCGATTCCTCAAGGATCTAGAACTAGATGTACCATATGACCCAGCCATCCACTACTGGGTATATACCCAAAGAATTATAAATTACTCTACTACAAAGACACATGCACACGTATGTTTATTGCGGCACTATTCACAATAGCAAAGACTTGGAATCAACCCAAATGTCCATCTGTGACAGACTGGATTAAGAAAATGTGGCACATATACACCATGGAATACTATGCAGCCATCAAAAAGGATGAGTTTGCATCCTTTGTAGGGACATGGATGCAGCTGGAAACCATCATTCTTAGCAAACTATCACAAGAAGAGAAAACCAAACACCGCATGTTCTCACTCATAGGTGGGAACTGAACAATGAGATCACTTGGACTCGGGAAGGGGAACATCACACACTGGGGCCTATCATGGGGAGGGGGGAGGAGGGAGGGATTGCATTGGGGAGTTATACATGATATAAACGTCATGCACATGTACCCTAGAACTTAAAGTATAATTAAAAAAAAAAAAAAAAAAAAGAAATAAAGACTACTTCTATCTGCTTCAAACGTACTACACCCAGTATAAAAGCACTTTCTTCCACATCCTGGAAGCTCTATTTACATACAATGCTGAGCCTATGGACCATAAATGCAACCTAATGTGGTAATTCCTAAATTCCTATTTAACACACTTGATCTCCAACATTTTACTATGAATAACTGTTAGATCCTGTGAGAAGGGATGTTTATAGTATAAAAACAGAGAGGATGAAACTCAGAAAGAAATAAAGCCCCAGAAAAGCATCAGTCTATGTAGCCTAGTTATAGTGGCTGTACTTTATTAAATTCAGGTTCTTTTTAGTTCATATCCCTTAGTATTCTGCAAAGTTGATTGTCATCTTCTCTAGGCGTTCATTTTCTCAGATAGGATAGTTTTGCTTTTTTTCTTTCCAAACCTTACATTAGTCCCCCTGTCTCTATAGTTACTATTCTCTAGATTTATAATTGTTCCATTATGTCTTTCTTGAGGTGCAACAACCAGCTATGCACACAACCTTCCAGGTGTGGATTCACTATACTTCTATTAAAAGGTAGGATTTTATTTCCCCTGTTTTCTATTCTATGCCAGTTATGTGCAGCATTTTTATTGTTTTGGGGGCTCCAAGACAAATTAGATTCTCAAGGAAACTCTATTATTACTAATGCCATCAACTAATGTCTTAATCTGTTTTGGCTGCTACAACAAAATACCAGAGGCTGGCTGGCTTATATACAACAGAAACTTACTTCCTGCAATCCTGGAGGCTGGAAAGTCCAAGATCAAGGTGCTGGCAGATTCGGTGTCTGAGATGGGTCCATTTCCCGGTTTATAAGTGGCACCTTCTCACTCATCCTCACAAGGTGGAAAGAGCAATGCAGCTCCCTGGAGTCTCCTTTAATAAGAGCACTAATCCCATTCATGGGCGAAGAGCACTCATGATTTATTCACCTCCCAAAGGCCCCACCTCCTAATACTATCTCCTTTGGGTTAGGATTTCAACATATGATTTGGGGAGGGAGAGGAAATACGAACATTCAGACCATATCAGCATACTAAAATTTTTCCTGTCTATATCCTGTTTCAAGTTATTATAAAAAATATTAAAGTAATCTGCTCCCATATACAAAGGACCAAGCAATAAGACCGAAGCAGCTAAAAACATAAAACTTAAACTAAAAAGAAACTCAAGAACCACTGATTCCCAACCAATTAATTTCAACCAATTAATTTAATTTAACCAATACAACTTCCCAACCAATTAATTTCAAATTTGAATTTGTGCCTCTAATTACATATATAAGAGACAAAATCGATAACTAAACATTGTTTTGACTTGCCAGGTGCTAGGTAAATAATGTTCAAAAAAGGTTTGCCTTGCCCTTTATTAACTACACCTAGAGGGAAAAAAAAAACCCAAACTGTGCACTGATTACTAAGAGCCAGTATGAGTTCTTTGAGAAATTATGCTGCTAGGAAATGACTGAATAAGGAATTACGTGAAACTAATCTGATTTTTCATTTTCTCACCTTGCCCCACCCCCAGCTATATAATTACTGGCCTGGAAAAATCAAAAAGGTGCTGTAAACTGAGTGTATCTATTTTCGGCCATAAACACAGAAGATTGAATTAACCACACTCCTCCATTCCTAGCATCTTGCCATCAATGGTTAAGCCTTGTGCCTTTTTTATTGCTGTTTTATTTTTTTTCTCTCATCTCCATATCTCTCCCAATCTCCTCAACCCCATAGCACCTATTCTAATTATTTGAATAGGTATCTTTTGTGTCTGTGTTTTTTCCAAATGGATTTTTTTTTGTTTGCACATAATTATGCACACACATGTACACACACATATATAAAACTCTGTAACTTTCTTCATTACACAGTATGTAAGATTCATCCATGTTGCCATGCAGATAGCATATACCTAATATGTTACTTTTAGCTGCTGTTAAAGCAGCATCAGATATTTCCCTAAGATATTTGACAAAATATCTCGTGTTATCTTCGAGAATAAGTTGGATAGACGGAACCTGTGGCAGCAGAGTATAAGGAAATTCAAAGCTAGAAAACAGTATTAAAAGTGTGTTGCTTTGACAGATATCCCAATTATGCAAACTATATGAGTGTATTAAATTATTACATGCATCTCAAAAATATGTATGTCTATTATGTATCAATAAAAAAATGTAAGTGTGTTACTTAATGTAACAGTGTCAACCTCTCAAAAGGAAGTTCCTAAGCCTGTCCTTTGGCCACATTTCAATACTCAATAGCTACACATCATTAATGGTCACCATATTATACAGCATAGTTGTAACATTTACATCATCCCAGAAAATCCTATTGAAACACTATTTGAGAGCTATGCCCACATTTCCTCATCCAGCTAGTTACCAGCTAGTCAGGAAAGGAGTTATTGGTAATCCTGGAAGAAATAACTAACAAGATGAATTTAAATGTCAAGATTCAGAAAGATCACAACAGGTGAGAATGTTAGTCATACACTGAAAAGTTGAAACTTAATAACAATAGATATAAACCATTGCACTTAGATTCAAAGTTCAAAATACAGTTGCTCAAGTATAACATTCAAGGAAAACCTATCCTGTTAGAAGTTCAAATTTAAAAATCCTAGTGGGTAGAAATGAGGTGGTGCTGTTAGATAATCATAAGCTTACTCTGGGCCAACAGTGTGCCAAAGTGGCTAAAGTTAATTCAAACATAGCCTACTGAATTGGAGTACAGTGTGAAATAGTGCCCATGTAGGTCCATCTCTATGAAGAGAATCATGTTCATCTCTGACTGTAATGCTTTGAGAGAAAGCTATCCAAGTGTATAGTCCATGTTCATGCTACCTGAGACTGGGCAATTTACAAAAGAAAGAGGTTTAAGGGGATTTACAGTTCCATGTGGCTCGGGAGGCCTCACAAGCATGGTGGAAGGCAAGGAGGAGCAAGTCACATCTTACATGGATGGGAGCAGGAAAAAGAGAGAGTTGTACAAGGGAACGCCTCTTTTTAAAACCATCGGCTCTCATAAGACTTATTCATTATCATGAGAACAGCACAGGAAAGACTTGCCCCCATGATTTAATTACCTCCCACTGGGTCCCTCCCACAACAGGTGGGAATTCAACATGAGATTTGGGTGGGGATACAGCCAAACTGTATCACCAAGATTATATCCAGAGATGGGAAATCATGAGGGTAAACCATGTCATACCAAGTGGACGTGAGGTCTTTAAATATTCGAAGATCTGTTTAATGAAAATAGAGTGTTGTTACAAATAACAATACCGAGTCCAGCCAGGCACGGTGGCTCATGCCTGTAATCCCAGTACTTTGGGAGGCCAAGGTGGGCAGATCACTTGGGGCCCAGAGTTCGAAACCAGCCTGGCCAACATGGTGAAATCCTGTCTGTACCAAAAAAACACACAAAAATTAGCCAGGCGTAGTGCTGCACGCCTATAGTCCAGCTACTCGGGAGGCTGAGGCATAAGAATCTCTTGAACCTGGAAGGCGGAGGTTGCAGTAAGCTGAGATCACGCCACTGCACTCCAGCCTGGGTGATAGGACGAGACTCTGATTCAAAAAAACCAAACAAAGAAACAAAAACAAAAAACAATACTAAGTCCAGGGATTTGAAGTTACAGGAAAGTGGATTTCAGGCTCAACAACGAAGATATTTTTTAACAAGTAGAACTGCCCCTAAATGAAATGGGTGCCTTATACAGAAACAAGCCTATAGTCTTGGCACCTATTCATGCAAACGTTGAATACATTATTTTTCAGAATATTGTTCTTAAGAATAATTGTTGTATGGAGTGAAGACTGAAATAATCGCTAAACTTTCCCAAGAGATTATAAAATAAACATGCATCTATCTAAACCCCATGTAATCTTGTCTGATTTTAGTGATCTGCCTTCAGAAATCTATAGGACCACATTCTTTACCTGAGTTACTATGTTTAACACCTACTTTAGATTCATAGTGGTCAAGCAGCTAGCACAATACTCTTTAGTTTTGCTGGGTCATTTCTAAAGAAAAGGTAGGTATTCCTACCTGTCAGTCAGCTTCAGTAAGGAGCCAAAAGGGAAATCAGTTGTCAGTAACCATTACAAAGCCACCCAGTATTCTTCTTCTCTTGCCTTTGTTTTTTCTATTTTCTGTTCATTCCTTTATTTTTGTTTCCATACTGCCTTATCTTTCTTTTCCTTTTCAAATTTCACTATCCCTCTTTTAGTCTTTCCCTTTACTTTCTGATTTCTAGTCTTTTCTTACTTTTAGCTCCTGTTCTTCACCCAAATACATGCCTTTTTTGAAGACCCATCACAATTCTTTTAACTCTCATCAACCAAAGGTTTCCCTTTACATGGAGAATCATGGTTTTCTGTTTTTACCTGAAGCATGCTAGATCAATATAACAGGAACCATACAAAAGAATACTACTTTAATTCATTTTATGAGCAGTGTATCACGAGTAGATCCAGGTTTTGTGGTACCTAAATGTTATATAATCTAGAGGTACTATCTTTAATTAAAATAACAAACACTTAAGTATGAAAGCAAGTCTGTTTGTAATGAGTGCAATCAAAACAAAGCAAATTGAAAAATTCTTAAAGCTGTAAATGCTATAAATATCTTAATACCACAAAAATTACTATTTTCTGAAGTAACATCTGATGCACTTCTATTATTTTTTCCCATGTTTTTTGGCTATTGTTTGAATCCCTCCTATGGCAATGGTTTTGCAATCATCTCCACAGAAAGAATAACAGCACTGCTACAAATTTGTCCCTGACAAACAGGAATATGAGATGAGTCCTATCTCATGTAATTCCTACCAAAAAAGAAAAAAATTAGTGGTGCATTTATAATTGACTCTACTCTATTATCAAGTATACGCCTGACAGGATAGAAACTCTACTTTAACTGGAGTCAGTGAGAATGAAATCCTACAATTTTCCACGTATAATGATTAGAAAAATTTTCCACAGGCTAGCTCTGGTTTAATGCATTTCTAAAGTGTTTTTCTCCTCCACTACCCACATATTACCGGTGGCAGTTTCATAAGATACATTGATATCATGATAAGACTCTAGCCCTGAAACATTACACTCTAACATGGACTGAGTTGGCACAGTAGGTAGTAGAAGTATTCCTGACAGCCATCCCTACACCAGAATGGCTAGAAATATAACTATACCTGGAGTGGTTGCGGACCATATAAATGAATCTCCTTACCCTAAGCTCAACGAATTCTCAGGCACTCTTACAAATAAAAATGCACTAGCTTCTAAATTAGGATGTTTGCCCTGATACATCGGGTAATTTCCTGGTTGTTCTAGTCTCTGGTATATTTTGAATATCAAATAATATGTTTAGGATATTTTCCCTTTTGAAAATGACAAAAATCACAGAGACTCATCAAAAAGCTTTCCTTTTAGTCATGCTCATGTTATTTGCTGCAATTGTGTGTCAGGTGGGGAGCAGAACATGGCATGGGGGCCAAAGGATGCAGTAGTTAGACTCTTCAAGTGACTCCAACACAAATGAGATCATTCTTGAATCTCCTGACCAAATTTTAAATAATGGATCTCTAGTCAGTTAAAGGCATACGAGAACTATCAACACAAAAGCATGTATCCTCAATCTTGGCTGCACAGAAAACACCCTGGGAGACTTCAGCAATCTCAATGCTTTGACTACTCTCAAATCAATTAAATCTGAATCTGTGAGCATACGACCCAGGTGCCAGTGTTTGCGGGTTTTTTTGTTTGTTTGTTGTTTGTTTGTTTTTAATATTCTTTTGTGTAGCCAGGGTTGAGAACCACCCCCCTGGTTTCAGCTTTGAAAGCTAGTAAGTCAATGCTGTCAGACAACCCAGCACTCAGTTTTACTTTAACTGACCCTTGGGGTGACATTTCTCTTGTACCATTGTGTGGTTCCAAATATTTTTTATTCTCTGGCCTGCCATGACAATCCCAAGCAGAAAAGGAACACAACAGGTTTAAAGAGAAAGGGCGACAAAGGGTTTGAATGTGGCAAGAAATTGTACTGCCCCCAAGATTTACTGAGAATAGATTACCAGGAGCAAAACACACTACTGAGAAGCCATCCAACTTCTCAAAGAACAAACTATTCTCCATTCTGAGGAAGACTGTATTTTTCAACAGTGTTGTGATGGCAGCAAAACTGTGGAAAAACCACAAGTCTCCAATAACTACAGTTAACAGATTCTGCCTACATTCCCCCTTTCCTTTGAAAATCCTGCTATCAGGTAATAATTAGCAATTAGCAAACACTCAACTCTACATGAATAAGAAGAGCATTTCTCAATCTGTGTTCCTGGGAACACTAGTTTCCCGCAATGTTAATATGTGTTATATAAAATGCTGCATATTCTCCCTTCTTTGAGAGTCAACAGACACATTTGAACATTAAAGGCTCTGCAAATCCTGGCTAAATAAATCTACTTAACATGAGTTAACCGAATGTTTCCCAAATGTATGTAACCATGGAATCCCCACCTCAAACACACATACATACATATACATTTCTAATATGTGGGGGTTTTTTAGTGATTTGGGGGTTTTGTTTTTGTTTTTAGCAGAATACCTATAAAACTAGTAGTGTTCTGTGAATCATGGTTTGGAAAACAACCTCTCCTGAGGAAATCAAAACCAAAGTGAAACAATAATGCTTCAGGCCTGGAATTTCAAGCTTGTGGGGATAGTAGGCATTCTCACAGCTGCTAAAATCATATCAGGTAGGCAGTTATTTGTCACTATCCAATATAAAGACTCTTATCAAGCTTATTGCTCTATCATTAATTCTAAAAAAGATATGTCCAGTAATTCAGTCCCTCTGATTTATCAGGTTTTGGGAATGTCTGCTTCAATGTGGCACACAAGCTATAGCAGATTGGACTCATTTTGAGCCACAGGCAAAATATTCTAAGTTCAAGTATTTACCGAATTTTACTTGCCAGTTTTCATGGCATGTGTGATATTTTTAGCTGACTAGTGATAGTCTTTAAATCCAACAACAGTACACATTTTATATGAGAAATGCAGAATATTGACAAAAACTGTCTCCTTGATCAAACTTGAATCAGACTCCTTTGAATCCTCTCCTCTACTAGGCCTCTACCTTTGCACTTCCGTGTCCATCTTCGTATCACCTAGTTTTAGCAAAAATCCTGCCAAGTCAGTTTAGTGAGAATCTCTGCCCTCAATATCTGATCACCTGGATATCTGAGCAAATTCCTCATATCCAAACCATCCCCCAAGTGATATCAGATCACTCTGCCCTGCCTTCAGGTCACATTGGTTTGGCCAGAATCCCCCCTTACCTCTGATGCTTCCTCTTAGTAATTTTCCATCCGCTGAGCCCTACCCAACTATAAGTCCCCACTTGTCCATGCCTTTGTTCAGAATTGAGTCCAGTTCTATACTGAGGTCTCTTTTCTCCTACTGCAATCATTCCCAAATAAAATCTGTTCTTACCATTTTACTATCTAGCTCTGTTTTTTCTTTAACAATATGCAAGCTTGCAATAATAAATTTACAGCAAAAATAAACACTTTAATCTGCTTAAGAGGGCCGTATTAAAAGTACTTCAATATATTGAAAAATTAGACTGACAGCTTTGAAACACAAAGTCCTCTGTTTATCCATAAAACATATATATGATTGCCACCAGCAATTCTAAGCTTCCTTTATGAGTGTACCTCTGTCTGCCCCTCTAGAGAGTGAGAATAGAGTTCAGAATCCAGGCCCATTCAATTCTTGGCTCCTCTGCAAAGACTGCCAATTAGAGCATTTTGTAATATGGACATCTGTCCACTGGACTGAGACCAGCTCATTTCACAAAGCAGTTGTCAAATGGTATCAACTTTCTGTGACAACCTGTGTTAGATTCAAACTCGTGCCCTACGAGGTTACATGGCTTCCTCTTCTATCACTAAATTTTTTAAATGCCCAGAAGTTAGGCACACTCTTTTTCAAAACTAGCTAATTATAAAATCATAAAGTCATCTTTATTTCCCTTAATTCATGGAAATTTTTCTGATGCTTGCATTTATTGTCAAAAACTGATCCTTTATGTACACTTTTATTCTTGGAAATCTGGGCATTTTTCTAGCCACTTTGAAAGAAACGTATGTATTTAACATTATTTAAATGGATGATTTTTGAGCCCCTACTACCTGTTAAGCTGTGTAAAAATGCTACCAGTTTCCCTTTTTTTTTTTCTGAATGTATCTGCTGAATAGCTGAACAATTTTTCTCTCCACTATAACTATTTTTTCTTTTTCTGTTTTTAAACTCAGTACAGTACAAGGTAAGAAGTGCAAAAAGTTTTATAAGGGGAAAGGTAATGTTTGAAGTTATATTAGTTTGAATGTAGTTTAGTTTCTCAACTATATATAATTACTTTGAAGGGGAAAATCATAAAAATAGCTTTATTGTTACATTTTTGCCAGTGGGTGTGTGAAGTAATTTAACTTACAGGTAATGATTATGTAATTGTATTGATATAGGGCATACAGCCTACCAAGCTTAGTGAATCATCCAGACTGACAAGAGGAGGTGTAAAAATTCTGCCTGCTTCTTTTCTGTCTCACATCCCTGCCTTTACAAAGGAGAGAAGTCTTTCTCACAAGTTGGGGAGGGTGGTGATAAGTGAGGCATCAAAGCTCCAAGATCACGGATATAAATGCATCAAGACAATGTGTCAATTCCTTGTGGTATAATTTTAAAAATTAATTGGGTGGTGGTGAAGCTACCCAGCCCAAATGATGACTGTGCCATAAGAGATACAATGCAAATGGCTGACAGCAGCTACTTACCATTCAGAAATGAAGCTCTAAACTTTCACAAAGCTCCATTAAGATACAAATTAATTTCACTGAACTGTTCCATGTTGTTTGTCCCTGTTTTACCTCTGTAGGATACATTTGTTGCATAAACCCAACCATTTATTTGGACAGGAAGAAACAACACAAAATATAAAGGTCTAGTTATAGCATGGTATGCTGAGGTAATTGAAATTTCTATTTTTGCAGCCAATGGCCTCTGTAGCCATAGCTGATTAAAAGTACAAAAATTTTAGATCTGGAGAATATTTGTGCCAAGGACAATGCTTGACCAAATATAATTAACTGAATTTAGATAAATTCTCAATCTGGCTTTCTTTAACTTGAATAGAAAAATCACACACTTCGTTGAACATGAATGGATTTGAAAATGAACATTTGGATTATATGCAAGGATATTTTCCCAGAATAATAGACCCAAGATTTTTTTGATGTGCTGCATAGAAGTTCTTTGTTGACCCAAAGAATATATCAGCCTTCTGTTTTTACTCTCTAGTTCTATTTGCTGATTTTTGTTAATATTTATAATAACACAAATAGTAGGTGAGGGAAAGCAGGAGAATAACAGATCCATTTAAATCTTTACTTTTTGTTTTTTCAGTGCTTCTTGTTCTTTTTCTTGGGGATAATTAGAGATAAATGGTATGGTATTATATTTGCTTGGATAGCAATACAAAAATGCCTATTTCCATCATTTTCAGTAATAGACTTTCAAGCTATATTTTCCTCAAACTTGATCCTCATTATTCCAGTAATATTTAAGCTATTAATTTCTCCAGAGAGTGCTTTTTGAAAATGGTAAATTATAAGACAAATCCCAAAATTACATTTTCTTTAATTTACAGTATTGTTCAAGCTCTACTGTTAGCATAAATGAATAGTCTGAACTGCAGTCTGAAATAAAGCCTTGAGCATTAAACAGTTGGCTTGGAAACAGAAACATTAAGAATATGATTGAAATTTTTTTACAGAAGATGAAATAACAGCATGTGCAAAAGCTCATTTATGATAATTCTAACATTTCTGCTACAGTTATAGAAAAGTAACAACATTTACCAAAAAAAGAAAGAAAAGAAAGAAAGAAAGGTGAAGGTTTCACTTTCTAATCAACTGCAATGATACCAATTTTGCCCTTAGTGAAGAGTGATTTTCACAGTTACACAAATTTAATTTTTTTTCTGAGTTTCAAATATACCTTTTGGAAGGAACACAAAACAGGGCTTTTCAGAACAAAAGTCAACTGAAGCAAAAGTTTTTGCACTTGATGTAGGCATGTTGTAAACATGTAACAATAGCAATAAATACAGTCAAACAGCATGATACTCAGACAATGAAGTCTATAAAGGTCTACAAACATCATATTTATTTCATTATAAAAAGGCATTAATTATGCTAATGTGTGATGAAATCATGAAATTTCATCCTGAGTCTCAAGGTATATTTGAAATAACTTGTTTAATATGTTTTATTTCATACTAGTTATGTCTGTTGCTTTATTTTTGTTTTTCCCTTTTTTAGGGGGTGGGATTTGAAAAAGGAAGATAGAGAATACTTTTTATAAAATCATAAAGAAGACTAATCTTCTTGAAGATATTGATAATCTGATAAATTGCCAACAATAACCATCTGAGGCCTAAGTAAGCATTTGTGATTCTTCAAACGAAAAGCTTCAAATTCACTCCAACTAAGAAAATCACTTCCTCCATCTAGTGGTGACTGATTGTAATTCTACCAAAGTCTAGAACACTTTTCAACTTTTTAAAAATGTCGTTTGGTTTTTATATCTATGCTTGGGTCAGATAATTGTATTTATGTGGGAAATTAGGCTAAATTGTGTTAGTTTTCTTAAAGATTTTGCTACAGTCTAAAGAAACACGGCATTAGTCTCTGCAATATTTTAGCTCAGAGCCAAAATGCATAAAACATAGCCCTTACCATGGTAGGGCTTACAATTGAGTTAGGGAGACTTGACATGTATGTATGAAAGGATAAACTAAAAAGAACACGCATGGAATTCTCAAATGGGTGATAAAGGCAATGTCAGGGCTCAGAACACAATGCTCTAAAACATGGCATCTTGGCATACTGAGTATTTTAAGCTGAAATTGAGAAAACCACAGAAGCAGAAAGGTCTCTCTGACCTTCTCTCTTGAAGGCCTTCATGTGACAGGTGTCCTGGAGGCAAGAAATGTTACACAGAGATGCTAAAAAGAATCTGAACAAGCCGGACTTGCTAAGTTTCCTGCCAACTTCCCCCTCCCCACCCCAGTTTATTACCAATAGATGATGACTTTTGATGGTCATCATTGCTTGAAGAAGATTTGGCAGAATATATGGAACTGAAATGGCCTTTATTAAAGGGATGGAAGGAATTACATAACCAGGGAGGACTAAGAAAGGCATTTCAGACAAAAGGAACAGTTACAAACTGTTACAAGACACAGATAGATGCCTCTGATTCTGAAATCTTTGGAAGGCAATGAGTAAGTTGTGTTCTGCAAAAACTGGTCCATGTGTTTGGTCAAGAGGAGTGAGAATGGAATAGAAAGTAAAGTCAGTATAGCTATTGTAGATATAATACAGAGATTTTGTAGAGGGTCTTGAATGTCAAGATAAAAATGCTGGACTATGTATTATTAGAATGAACCTCAGAAGTTCTAATGGTGGCATCAATGGACCATATGTGGTTTATAATGGGCTTTGATGTGTCCAATAATTTCTTGAAATAATAGAGAAACTTATATTTACATGTACATGTATCAATTTCTCTAGAAAGAATGTCCATAATTGTCGTCAGATTCTCAATGGGGATCATGCTCTGCTAACAGGTTTTGAACAGCAAACTGACGTATTGAGTTTTGGAAAAATTCCTCTGACATTGATGTGTAGGATAGTTTGATATGGGCAGATAACTTATTATTCATATTTAGACTGATCCATCCCCCTAGCACAATATGCTTCCCTGGTTACATGGTACTTTATTTTTCCCCTCTCTGGGCACTCAGTATTTCTTTATAAAATATTTTAAGTCTTTAACTAATTCTATGATAGTCTATAGATCCATATACATGATCTCATCAAAAAAATAGCCATAAGTATGCATAAAATTTAGATTTGGTGAGTATCGTGTATTTTTCTCAACACTGAGGTGCTTTCTGTCTGCACTTATATTTATGTTTGGAATTCAGGCCTTTAATGATAGCAGTCATCATGAAAGTTTCCATTTGTTGAAGACTCTATGCTAGGCACAAAATTAAGTATATTTGTTCAACAAATACTTACTGAGTGCTTTTTATGGCCAGGTAGGTCATAAATCTTATAATAATCTAATGAGTTATATTCCCAATATATCCAATATTAGTTATAGTCCCCTGATTTTGTACATGAGGAACCTGAAGTTTAGGAGTTAGGCAAAGTTCACATAGTCACCCTTTTCATAGCTAGTACAGCTTTGATTTCAACCTAGATGTCTTTGATTCAATCAGATGTGTCAAAGGTGGAACTAAAAAAGTATTTGGTCAGGATGCAAGATTTCTGAATGCCTGTATCTTGTCCTACCATTGCCTTACCTTTCCTTCCTTTCCCTTTCCTCCATCCAACCTACCCTTATCCTCCCTAGCCCCTGTCCATAACAAAGCCCAAGGGATACAGGCACAGGGCCCAAAGCCAGGTAAATGTACCTTTTTCCTACGATGCTTTTGTCCAAAGGTCCAGTGTCTAAAGTAATCAGGAATCAGTGGCCAAGGACCTTTGCATAGCTTGCTAGTCCCCAGACTGCTTTCCTAATAAACTATCTGAAAGACGTTGACTGGTATTGTAACAGAGAAAAAGTAGTATCTTTTCCTCACCCATTGCAAGGCTCATGGCTGAGGCCCCCGTAACAAACACAGATTAACAAGAGAAAAGTTTACAAATTTAAATTCATGTGATATAGGGAGCCTTCAAAAATAAAGACCCAAAGAAACAGAAAACTTGCATGGTTTCATTGGTTAGGTTTGATGAAGAGTAGACAATTGTGTAGAAGTATGATTGGACAAAGAGGGTAAGATCTAACGACGATAAACTCAGGGGAACTTAGCAAGGCCTGCTTGTTCAGATTCTTCTCGGTATCTCTGTATTTTCAAGGCTAATGATGTTCCTTTTCTCCAGATAGTGGGAAGGGTATGATCTGCTTCAGGGGAGAAGCACAAGAAGAAGGTGAGAATGGCCTTTCTGCTCGTGCTATTTTCTCAAATGCCAAGGTGTCATATGTTGGGGTAGCGTGTCCTAAACTCCATCAGTATGCAAAATTAAAGTATTCCATAACCAAAAACATCAGGGAAGTACTGCACTGCATAGTTCCCTCTTGGGGTTTAAATATGAACATTCACAGATTAAAAACTGAGAAGCCTCACAGGAGGAGAAAGATGGGTGAATTTGCTCAAGACTGCTTTTCTCAAGTTTGTTTGACTAAGAACTTTCTTACCATAAAACTCCTAATAGGGAGCAGAATAATGTCCCATGTCTGGAAACAGTGGCTATCACAACAGGCTACAATGCTACAAACAGGCCTCCTCCAGTGTTCCATTGCAGGAAAGCCTTCAGCACTTTCAAACGTGCGTTTCTCTGACCCCAAATATTGCATGTGTTCACTTGTCCTAAATGCCAGACATTCAGCATGAGGCATAAGAATATGAGCACAAGCCTCACACGAAAAATTATAAAACACAAATTAAATGTGATCACTGCTTCAGCACTTTACAATGTAAGCATCTATTACTTGTTAAATATGATTTCCCAAACAAACCCAATGTAATTGGATTGGGAAATACCAATATCCAGACCCACGTAACTTTTACTAGCTGTAAGCTGTAACAAAAAAAAAAAATCAAAGAGAAAAAGAAAAAAATCCTGGTTTCAGCTTCACTGGGGTGCTCGCTGATCTGTGCCAGCTGTGACGAGTGCCCCACCTGTGAACGCAAATTTCATTTGGAAGACAGAGCATGTAAGAAGGTTAACTGTGACCCTAGAATTCCAAATCTGAGGGAACGGGGGAGCAGATGGGGACTCCAACGCTTATGCACGCTGCCTTTCTCAGAGAGTGCTTGAAACACTCCTGTTTTCTTTGGGATTTTAGAAATTGCATTACTGGCACCTCCACTCGAAAGTCTTTCCTGAAACCCCATTCTCCACCACACATCTATCCCATATATTTAAATCCTCAAGTTTTCTCTACCTTTCTGTGGTCTCTGAATTCCTGGCACCAAAGTCTGAAGTGACCGAGAGTTCCCTCTGAGAAACAGGGAAACAGCTCCCATGCCTAACTGTTGTATTTTTAGTAGAGACGAGGTTTCACTACATTGTTTGGCCAGGCTGATCTCAAACTCCTGACCTCAGGTGATCCACCTGCGTCAGCCTCCCAAAGTGCTGGGATTACAGGCATGAGCCGCCACACCTGGCCCATGCCTTCTTATAAGCAAGGAAAACCACATTAATAATCAGGCAATTTGCACAGCTGTAATCTTTTGTACTCTCTCTGTTTCTTCATCCCCAGTGGGATTCCTGGTTGTGGATAGCCTAGGCTGTCAGAGAGGCTTTGTTCTCACATTTGCTTCAGCTGGAAGGAATGACCCAGGCCAGTGAACTGGCCTGCTACTGGTGGTGTGGCTCAAGGGATCTAATGCTGTGCATGTGCTCATAATACAACTCAGACCTGTTTTGCTGCTTTCAGCTGAAGTCCGTAACAGAGGCATCTGGAGAAAGCAGACCCAAAAAATGGAAGAGAGAAAAACAAGTAAAAGTTTCCTTCTTTCAAGCTTGCTAGAGTATTTGTTAAGTTCACATGGAGAAACAACAATCTCTACAGTGAAAAACTGTAGAAGGAATTATCATAGAGTATTTTTATTACCATTAGTTGATAACTTAATGGATTGAGCTTTAATTCTTGAATGGTAGAAAATACTAAAAGAGCTGAAGCTCTCAGCCTTAAAAGACACATTCTCCCAACTTCTCTAATTTTATTTTGATACTTATATGTGTCCCACGATAAGTATTTGCTGCTAACGCTACATAATGAGTGACAATCTCAAAGTTACAATAAATTATGCATAATTTAGTCTCTTAGAAGGTCTATAAATACAGTGTGAAGTGTTCAGCTTGTTATTTGATGCAACATCTGAAATCAGATTGCTCTGATGCAAATGTTTATCTGAATGTTATAATTGTGGCATGAATTCTTCTGGATTTATTTTGTTTGCAAAGAGCATTTTATTAATTAGTTACACCAGTCTCAAGGGTATTAGGTTTTTTAGAGCCATCAGTGTCAAAACTTCTGCAAATATAAAATTATAACTCATTTTTAAAAGAAAATAAGTTTTATGAAATGATTTTTAAAATACTATTTGAAGAGCATAATATATTCCTAGGGGGTATATTTTCCAAACATTTTGAAGCTTTGAAATATTTACAAATATTACTATTTATTGCTTCTTATTATCATCCCATGTTGTTGTTGTTGTTGTTGTTGTTTGACAAAAATTAGAGCACATGGGTCTTTGCATCCAGTTGTGATGAACTAAAATATGAAACCAAGAAATTTTATCTTATTTTATGAAAAACTTGTCTATAATTCTTGCTTTTGTTTTTATTTCATTTATATGTATTATCAAACTTCAATTGTGTTGAATTTTAATACAGGAATATATTGCCTCCATTTGTTTCTATTTAGAGGCACAACTTCCATTATTGAAAAGCATATTTTGTATGTTGTTAGGTTTTAGCCCAAGCTGAGGTTTGAGGGGAGTTGGTGGGCAGGTGGCAGGTAGCTGGAAAAGCACTTGAGGAATTGTAGGCAGTTGCAACATGGCTTTATTTTTGGTGGGGCGTTAGCTGTATATAAAATATTAGCTATATATACAACATTAGCTATATCTTTTACAAACAGTAGTGACTCCAAGCTAAGCACAAACTCATGTGAGTGGTTACCTAATATGCCTTACATGGAGTGGTTACATAATGTGTGGAGCTGTGCACCTGCACTCCAAACCCGTTGAGTTATTCTTTGCTGGAAGGCTGCCTCAGCCTAATTCTGACTGAAGTGCAGCCATCTCCCTTACACGCCAAGGGCATTTTTTGGGTAATGACACATGCTCATAGGGTAGAGTCCTGAATTTATAACCTACGACAACAATACAGACAGCAACAATTTACTCCTAGGATTTTAGCTATGCTACTTATGACTGTTAGGGCCCAGCATAGGCTAGAGTCTAGGGATGTTTACCATTTTTGCAGGGAGTTTGTAGTAAGGCTTTTGACCACCTTAATCTTTCACAGGACCCCTTGCAGGGCTGATGTTGTATTTTGCTGATTGTTAGGTATAAAAGTACAACATCATGTTTTTAAGAGGGCACAGGTGCCTTCTTGGGCAGCAGTTACTATGTTTAAGGCCATTTGGTTCCAAAAGGTAACACCACCTTTTAACTATGTTAATAGGACGAGGGCCACTTGCATGTAATTTAGAGCCTGAGCAGTGTGCTTTGCAAGAGAGGTAACTTGTGCTTTTACATTTATGACACCCACTTTAGGAATGATTAATGCCAAGGAGTAGAACCACCAGGGGCTTGTTGCCTTTGCAAAAACCAAGAGCATAGTACTTTTCAGTTATGCTGGTGTTTGGGCAATGCAGGGAGAACAGCGGCAGGTACCTAAGGCCACCCCCAGGTACAACGTTTAGTTCAGTTTGCTGTAGGTAAGGCTATCCTGTGTTTTTACAAACCCATAAACTCCCAACGGGCACAAAGTTTACGGGGGCCCGACCTTGGTGGGACCACTTGTCTCACCAAACCTTTGGTGTGGTGACACATGTTATGTTTGCACAGGCCATGACAGGTACCCATTCCACAATGGTGTTACCCTAATGTTGCTTTGTGCACTATGGCACCAGGGCCAGGGGTACTATATGTTCCCCCACTAGTCAACCCCACCTATTATAAACACTATGGGCCAGTTAGGATTCAGGTATGCCATGGGTTTTGCAGCATTCTTTGTTTAAAGCTTGCTGTGTTGTGTTCCAGGCGTTAGCCATGGCACCCCAAGTTTTTAGCCATGTTTAGTTTTTTGCAGACACCGAATGTATGTACCAAGGCAAGCCATTTGCAGCTACTGCTGGAAGGGCAGTGCAGATTTAAGAGTTGGAAACACTGGTTATGTTAGCATCGGTGTGGGCCCAGTTTACAAGGCAGTTGGAGCATGTTAACCTACAGTTGAAATGACAGAGCAGGCACAGGTACTAACAGAGGTAAATTACATTTTTTAGGCAAAATACAGGCTAACTTTTTATTCCTGGATAAAAATGCAGCCGCCAAGGGCTTCTGCCCTGGGCTATGGTACTACACCTCTTTAGCTCCCCATGGTTTCTTTGGGTTTTGCATCTGTCCCAAAGTTATGAGAGAGCTTATAATAGGCCACACAGGTAGTACATGGGTTTACTGGAGAAGAGTTGTTTCCTGTTTTTCTACAAACAATTGACCACAGAGGCCATATACTGAACACTTACGGAGTGACATGCAAGTTATGCTGTAGGCCCTCCCCACAGGGAGCTTCAATGGCCAACCACCCATAGTTGAGGGCTTGGAGGGTTTATGGCCATAGCCAGGTTTTTTGTTTCCCAGCCTTTAGGGGTGCTGCGGCAAGCAACAACAGGTTACTGTTTGTTTTTATACCTGGGTGGAGAAGGTTACTTTTAGTGTGTATTTGAAACTGAACGGGGATGGCTGCTTGGTGTAACAAAGCCTTTACAGGGGCGAACCGCCTTTCCGTGGCCGTTTATTTAAGGTTTGGAGCACCAGGTTTAGCCTGGAACTTTAGCCCTGCAAAGAAAGGGGTGTGACATGCAATTGTAACTTATTTTTTAAGAGCCGTTTATGTTTTTTAATTATACCCACAGTTTGCGGATTCTATGGCACATGGAATTCCCACTTTATGTTTATTTGTTGTGCCCAATGTTGTACCTGTTGTTTGGTAAAATGTGTTTTCCTATTACTTTTAACAGCCAGGGGGAACCATACAGGGCACATAAGTGTTGCAGGCCTGGGATGGTGTGCTGTTGGTTGGCCACCCTACAAGGGTAGGTGAACAATAGGTCTGTGGCCGTGTTCACAGCTGTTAGCGCACGCATATACCTTTGCAACTTTGGCAGTAGCCCAGTGTAGTTTACTTACCACCTGGTTAAGGGCACTTGCTCTACTGTTACTTGTGTAACACTGGGCAGCTGCCTCCATTTAGGGTATGCCTGAGTGCACGCCAGGCATTTTTGGCAAACCTCCCAAATATTTTGCGTGGGCAGGGACAGACCCCAATGGTTATTGACTTATGTCATCAGTTTACCACCCACACGTTCCAGTCTTTGGTGTAGCCACAAGGCCACATTTTGTGTAGATGCCAACTTCAGCCATTGGAGTTTGGCCAAGGCATCTGCCTTATTATTGCCAGGGGTGGCCAAAAGCACATGACTTGACAAATGATAAGTAGTTACATTTTTTTTGATGACCCGGTTTTCAGAGGTTTTGCCACATGGCTTGGCCCCAAATGGGTTGGTGGCTGATTAGCCAATTTTGTATTTTTTAAGTAGTTAACCATAAGGTTAGGCCTTGATAGACTGCCCAGCTATTGGTACAGATTACCATAGATGTTTTTGTTTGTTTGTTTGTGATTACTATTTATACTGCTTTAAGTTTAGCACATTGGCTACTTTGTTTACACCTGGCTTTAAACCGTATGGTGTTGGTACTAGGTTGGACTGCAACAGCAGTTTAAGCAGCAGTAGCACCTTGGCTAGACTCATTTGTGTATCATGCCCCATTGGGAATCAGGGGATGTCCTTCCTTAAATGCTGAAGGCTTGGGGTTTAAGAGTGCTTTAGGCTGACCCATGGCCTTTTTTTTTTGTATTAGAACTACAGGTTTTAAGACTTTTTGCAACGTTGCTGCTACGGGGCTTGTACTAAGAAGTTCAGCTTCTACCTTCATCGCTGTACTGAGAGCATAGTGGTCAGGACTACCTGGGTTGGAATCACAGTACAATCAGCTTATATCTGTAATGCTTTGCACAATGCTCTTAACCTCCATATACTCAGTCTCCTCATCGATAAAGTGAAGATCATAATTATACATGCTTGCTGGGATTATTGTGAGAGTGAAATGAGTCAGCACATATTCAGTATTTGGAACTTGCCTGATACATAGTCAGTATACATACAGCATTTGGAACTTTCCCATACCTGTCAGATAACATTGTTTCTAAAGTGTCTAGTGACTAATTTTCAGTTCTTACATTATTTAACTTTTCTGAGACATGTGCGATTTTAAATCAGTCCCTTCCTTGGAATTTATTCTCCCCTTTTAGGTTTATGAGACCTTTTGTTCCTGATCTCCCCTTCTTCTCTAATCTCTCTAAGTCTTCTTAGCTGTCTCCTTGATTTCTACTGGCAGTGTTTCCTTGGAAAGTTTTTTCAGACCTCTTCTATTCTTACTAAATATCTTTTCTCTGAATGACGGCTTCCATTTTCATGGCTACTACCTATATACCAATGACTTTAAACTTCTTTCTTCATCCCTGAACTTTCTTGAGCTCTGGATCTTTATGTTGACAACCCTAATGTCTTAGCAGTTTGGGTTCCACTCAAAGACCAGTTATCATTGATGAGGTCTATAAAACACTTATAGAAGAATTAATGCCAATTCTAGAGAAACTCTTACATATAATCAATGAGAAAGGAATATTCCAAAATCACTCTCGAAGAGGCCAGTATAACCCTGATGCAAAAACCTAACAAAAACCTTAAAGTGTTAGAGTGTTTGAGAAAAGTGAAAATTACATTTCTGATAAAGACTATGTGAAGATCTCTCAAAAGTAAGCAATAGGAAAATTAACAACTCGATAAAAATGAATGAAGGATTTGAACACATACTTCATGCACATGGAAGAGGCCCAACGTCATTAATTATTAGGGAATTGCAATTTAAAACCACCATTAGATGCCACTACATACCGACTAGAATGGCTGAATTTTTAAAAACTGGAGTAACTCGAACCATCATCCTACTGCACATATATTTATAATAGCTAATATTTAAAAGGCTGATCATACTAAGTATTGGCAAGGATATGGAAGAAAAGGGACCCTCATACATTGCTAATGGAATGTAAAATGGTTGTACCATTTTGAAAGCCTTTGAGTAGTACATACTCCTACAAGGTAATCCAGCCATTCCACTTTTAAGTATTTGCCCAGAAGAAATCAAATCATATAGTTATACCTGTTACTTGCCCCTAAATGTTATAGCAGCTTTATTTTAATAGCCCAAAACTAGAAACATCGCAAATGTCTATTAATAAATAAACAAATTGTATATTCATACAATGGAATACACAAAACAATATGGATGCATCTCCAAATAATTATGCTGTGTGAAAGAAGCCATACCCACTGATTCCATTCTTATAAAATTCCAGAAAATAGCCGGGCGCGGTGGCTCAAGCCTGTAATCCCAGCACTTTGGGAGGCTGAGACGGGCGGATCACGAGGTCAGGAGATCGAGACCATCCTGGCTAACACGGTGAAACCCCGTCTCTACTAAAAATACAAAAAACTAGCCGGGTGAGGTGGCGGGCGCCTGTAGTCCCAGCTACTCCGAAGGCTGAGGCAGGAGAATGGCGTAAACCCGGGAGGCGGAGCTTGCAGTGAGCTGAGATCAGGCCACTGCACTCCAGCCCGGGCGACAGAGCAGGACTCCATCTCAAAAAAAAAAAAAAAAAAAAAAAATTCCAGAAAATGTAAACAAATCTATAGTAGCAGGCAACAGATCTCTAGTTGCCTTGAGACAGAAAAATAGTAGGAAGGATTACAAAAGGATGTAAGAGGAAATTTTTGGGGATGAGATGTGTTCATGCTATGTTCGTGTCTTGACTGCGGTGTCTTGATGGTTTTACAGGTATATTTATTATATGGGTAGTTTATTGTATGTCAATTATACCCAAGTAAATCTGCTAAAAATAGATTTAACAAGAGAGACAATAGCTTGGATATTATTTTTAAAAATATTCTTTTAAAGGGTTTTAAGTGACTGAAGATGAATTTCTCAAATGGAGGTAATTTTGTCAAATAAACATGTTAATATAAATGCTTACTCTTTATTATAGAATGTATACAATATATGTATTTGTATTACATTGCCAGCTCATGAATAGCAAACTCAGTTATGACAATAATTAAATTTTCATCATTGATATATTCCTTTCAGTCATACAAAAATTATAGCTTTATGCATTTTTAAAATGTAGTAAATAAAAGTATATTTGTCAAGTGGAAGGCTATAATATATTTTGTTTAACAGTTATCCTCAAATCATAAAAACACCCCAGTTGATAATATGCCAGAAAGACTTGCAAAACTATTTGAGGTCAAGGATCATGGTGTATTTCAGTTGTGCCTATTAGATGGATTGAGCCATGGCGAGAGTCACACTCTAATCCCATTATGCCATAGCTACACCTTCTTGTCAGATGCTCCCAGGGATTTACATGCATAAAGGACAAGGCCAGATAAATGTGTACTCTTTGTTACCACGAGGGTTTTTCTCCAAACTCAAGTCTTCTAGCAAGATGTGCATCACCCACTATCTTTTTTTTTTTTTTTTTTTGCCTCGGCAAGAAGCAGGCTATATTGGACATCCTTTACGTCTAATGCTGTATCCTCCTGGCCCACTTCTTGGTCCCGGAACGGTTGTTACAACAAACTGTAGGAAGATGCAGCCTGAGGGTACCCCATTTTAGCCGTAGTAAGACTCTCTTGTTTTCTGCTAGACTTCTATCACCATGTGGGATGGCTTTAGGTGCTGTCTGATCCATTCTGGTGTACTGAAACAAACCACTGACAAATGGAAGGTGCCAGGGTTTGAATGTGTCCCACAAAGTCCATGTGATGAAAATATAATCTATCGCAATCGTGTTGAGAGATGGGATCTTTAAGAGATGATTAGGTCATGAGGGGTCTGCCCTATGAATGGATTAATGTCGTTATCACTGGAGTGGGTTAGTTAGCCAGGAGTGGCTTCCTGATGGAAGAGTGGATTTGGCCCACTTTCCCGTTGCGTGCACTCACTCTCTCTTTCTCTTTCTCTTGCCCACTCTTTACCCTACAGCCATGGGATGATGCAGCAGGAAGGTCCTTATCGGATGCTGGCCCCTCACTCTTGAGATTCTCAGCCTCCAGAGCTGTAAGTGAATAAATTTTGGTTCACTTTAAATTACCTAGTCTCAGATATGCTGTCATATCAGCACAAAACAGACTAAGACAGGACAGGAATTTGAGAATAAATACTCCCACCTTGTCTCTTCAGCAGATAATTCTAAGGCACATTCTACACAGTTCTTATCCCACCTGTCCCATGGTGAAGAAGGAGAAAATCCCATGAGAAACTAGACCTCAAGAAAGAGACACCTAGGTAAAGTTAGGAAGTTAGATGCGGAGAAAAGGAGTCTGGCATTCTCTGTAGGCTATGCCAGCATTATGTATCTTTGTATCCCTCTAATATTTAGCTAGTGTAACTGTTCAATAAATGTTTTGAAAAAAATTAATATAAGGAGTACAGTAGGGTAAAAATAAATGAAGTGCATTTCTAGAATATATTTAATTATAAATTATTATAGAACTAGGTGTGATGGCACATGCTTGTAGTCTCACCTACTCAGGAGGCTGAGGCAGGAGGATCGCTTGAGGCCAGGAGTTTCGGCTGCAGTGCACTGTGATCGTGCCTATGAACCACTGCACTCCAGCCTCGGTAACAAAGCAAAACCCTATCTCTAGAAAAGAAACAATTATTAATGAAGAGCCAATATATTAGCTGTCAAGAAGAATGTGCTAAAAAATTTTCATTTAAAATTCAGAGACTGGAGAAACACCATGTGTAGTATTTGGCTTCTAATCAGAATTTTATTGAAATAAGCCTATTATTTCTTCTATAATGAAAATTTTTATTTACATCTTCTCTCTGCGAACAAAATGTTAGCAAGGGTTAGCAAGAGTTGATTGGAAGCAAGAGAAGGATAACAGGAGGGAACTTGAATAAATGCTGGCAAGGACTCCCCTCCTGCTGACTTTACTATTTTCAAAAAGCAAATGAAGTATGGAAGTTATTTAGTGGAATGTTTAATAGTTTTTAAAAAGCTTAGTTTCAGTGTAAAAACATTGACAAGGGCTATTGACATTAATTTATGTGAATAGATGAAAACATAGTGAAACTTCTATTCAGGAATATTATAAACAATAAGTTTTATAAATATTTATTGCAAAATCTACCAAATTATAACTCTTTACAGTGCGTTGTTCACTTAAATTTTACTGTCATAAAGTCACAGCACAGTCAGAGTCTGGAGTGCCTGGTATAAATGTTTAGTGAATGAATTATAATCAGAGGAGGTCTCCCCACCATGCTGACTCTCTCTGATACCATCAGGGCTTTCCCTTTGATATTGCCATAGCTGGGGTAGTCTAGGAGGTCCCTAAAGGAGCACCCTCCCTAGGAAGACCCCATTTACCCATAGGAGAAGGACCTTACTAGTGTTCTGTTAATAAGAGGAAAGTGTTCACATTTGCATTACATTGAATGCTCAACAAAATCTTGGACAGAGTAGGTATCCTGAGGAGGTAGGCAGGGGCCTTGGGAGGGATCAGGTACATCTGCATCTATTTTAGTTTCTTATCTTTGTTTTAGTACTAATTATGTTCTTCTTCCTTTTCAGGACCTTAACATTTTATTATTCTTTTTTTCTTTTTTCCAGAGATAGGGTCTCACTCTGTCACCCAGGCTGGGGTGCAGTGGTACAATCATAGCTCACTGCAGCCTCAAACTCCTAGGCTCAAGCAATCCTCCCAATTCAGCCTCACACGTAGCTGGGACTACAAGCATGTGCCACCATGTCTGGCTAATATTTTTTGTTTTGTAAAGATGGAGTCTCACTGTGTTGCCCAGGCTGGTCTCAAACTTCTAGGTCCAAGCGATTCTCACATCTTGGCCTCCCAAAGTGCTGGGATTATAGGCGTGAGCCACCCCACCCAGCCTATTTTATTCTTAAGAGACTTACCTGAAGCTTAAAAATGGTAAAATTTGAATTGATTTTTGCTATAATTTTTCCCCAGGATAATGAAGATGACACTATCAACTAAAGAACAAGTTAGGAAGTTCAGGAAAAAAGAAAACCAGAAAGAAGAAAAG
Source organism: Trachypithecus francoisi (assembly GCF_009764315.1). Classification (NCBI taxonomy): domain Eukaryota; kingdom Metazoa; phylum Chordata; class Mammalia; order Primates; family Cercopithecidae; genus Trachypithecus; species Trachypithecus francoisi. The sequence goes on along the minus strand of NW_022681468.1, from coordinate 75,505,300 downwards.
GAATAAGTTAGTGTTGGAAGATGCTCTTAAGTAGTTCTTCCCAATTACTGGTCAGTGGGCCAATGTAGAAAAGTGAAAAAAATTTCACTTAACCATTGATTGGTGAGAGAGAGAAAAATAAAAGGAGCATGACAAAAAGAGGAGTCGCATTATTTGCAAGGTTTCTTTTTGAAGTAATCAAACTGTTCTAAAATTATATCCTGGTCATTTTTGCACAAGTCTGTAAATATACTACCTACCATTGTATTGCACACCTAACAGGTGAGTTTTACAGTATGTAAATTATAGCTCAAAGATGTTTTTTAAAAGTTAAACAACTGGGCGTGGTAGCTCACACATGTAATCCCAGCACTTTGGGAGGCCGAGGCAGGTGGATCACCTGGAGTTCGAGACCAGCATGGACAACACGGTGAAACCCTGTCTCTACTAAAAATACGAAGTGATTCTCCAGGTACTCAGGAGACTGAGGCAGGAGAATCACTTGAACCTGGGAGGTGGAGTTTGCAGTGAGCCTAGTTTGTGCCACTGCACTCCAGCCTGGGCAACAAGAGCAAAAAAACTCCGTCTCAAAAAAAAAAAAAAGTTAAAACAAAAAGAAACAAACATAGAACATGATAAATTGGAGTTTGCTGAGCACTGGCAAAGTAGAGAAATGTGTTGTTTTTATGTCTAGAGAAATGAATGGATATTGAAGAGTTAAATAAGAATCTTTGCTGCTGCCTAACAAAGAGCTCCCATTTGTACCAGCTATTTTCTTTGAGGGAATGTTCTTCCCATTCCTCCACCCACTCCCACCCCCATATTAACAAGGCTGGCTTCTCTCTATCAGTCATAACTCAGGTTCAATATAATCTTTTCATTAAAGTCTTTTCTGAATGCTTAATCTAGAATAGCCACCCATTTACTCTCTGTGACAAACGATATTTTAACACTTGCATTGCAGTTATCACGATCTGATGTGTTTATGATTAAAAATAAATATATATATATCTATTTTGAAAATTGAGACAATAACAAAATAAGTTACTGTCTATGTAAATACGACTTCACTATTCTGCTGTCTCTATTAACAAAACTTTCTTATTCCTCCATCTTCATCAACATGATTTACTCTTCCAGGAAACTCTTACCCAAATGGACAAAAGACGAAAACAATTTTTCAAAAGAAGTTTTATTGAGATGTAATTAACATACCATAAAACTCACCCATGTTGGATATAGAAGGCACTAATAGTTATTGCAATTAAATATTTGTGCAAAAATCACCACAGTATAATAAACATTTTGATCACCCCACAAAAAAATTTTGTGCCCATTTGCAGTCAATTCCCATCTCTCTCTAACAGTGTGAGGCAACCATCAATCTCTTTTGGTCTCCATAGACTAGCCTATTCTGGACATTTCATATATGCAGAATCAGACCATGTGTGATCTTTTGTGTCTTCTTTCACTGAATGTACTGTTTTAGAGATTCATCCATGTTGAAGCATGTATTGGCACTTCATGCCTTTTCATTGTTAAATAGTATTCCACTTTATAGATATACTAAATTTTGTTTATCCATTCATCAGTCGATGAACATTTGGGTTATTTTCACTTTGAGATTATTATGACTAATGCTGCTATGAGCATTTGTGCACAAGTCTCTGTGTGAAGATATACTATCATTTCTCTTGGATAGATTCCTTGGATTGTTGGGTCACGTGGTAACTCTTATGTTTAACACTTGAAGAAACTACCACACTGTTTCCCAACAAGTCTGAACCATTTTTACATTCCCAGTAGTTGATACATGAGGGTCCTCATTTCTCCACGTCTTCATCAACACTTGCCATTTTCTGGATTTAAAAAATATACATCTATTGGTTATGTGTCTTATGGTATCTCTTGTGGTTCTGATTTGCATTTTCCTACTGCCTAATGACATTGAGCATCCTTTCATGTGCTGACTGACAATCTGTGTATCTTCTTTGGATAAATGTCCATGTAAACCTCTTGTCTATTTTTAAATTGAGTCATTTGTCTTTTTCTTGTTGAGTTGTGAAAGATAGCAAAATTTGCTACCCCAAATTACGCCATTTTTGGCATTAGGATTATTTTGAGCTAAAGGCAATTGAGAAACAACAGATACAAGGAAAACTCTCTGCTTTTCCCCTATTTACTGAAAAGCAGGACATAAATTTGTAATTTCCTCTACCAAGAAATACAGAAGTTAATTGCTAGAGCCAACTCTAGACCTTTATCTGCTTAGGAATGTCACCAATGGAATCTGCATCACAAACCTTGCTAAAACTAGCCCTTATCTACCATTACTTTGCCCATTGCTTTCCCACAACTTGCCACCCCAGAAGCTGAAAGTCCTTTTGCTTTGTCTTGTCACTTCTCTAAAAATGTATGGTTTTTTCATTAAGATGCTATGTAAGCCCAAGTTCTAACCACCCCTTTGAATTACTCATCTTTAAGTGCTCCCACATGTATGTGAAATGTACATATTAATAAACTCCTGTTTGTTTCTCTCTTGTTAATCTCTTTTGTCCATTTAATTTACAGGGCACCAGCCAGAGATGGGCAGAGGGAAAAAGACTTTCTTCCCCTAAAGTTGTAAGTTGTTAATATATTCTGGATACAAGTCCTTTATCAAATTATATGATTTGGAAATATTTTCTTCCAGCCTCTGGGTTTGTCTTTTACCTTTCCTGATCGTGTCATTTGAAGCATGAATGTTTTTAATGTTGATGAATTCTAATTTACGAAATGTTTCTTTTATCATTATGATTTAGTATTGAATCTAAGAAATCATTACCTAACCCTGGATCACAATTTACTCCTATGTTTACTTCTAAGAGCATTAAAATTTTAGCTCCTGTATTTAGGTTTGTGATCCATTTTGAGTTAACTTTTGTGTATAGTGTATGATACGAGTCCAAATTTTTGTGTGTAGTGCATGGTAGGCATCCAAATCATTTTGGCAAGTGGATAGCCAATTGTTCTAGCACCAATTATTTAAAGGACTCTTTTTTCTTCCATTGAATTGTCTTTGCACCTTTGTCAAAAGTCAGTTGCCCATAATGGCTAACACAATCTTGCTAAACAAAAATTAAGTTGGAAGACTTAAACTTCCTCACATCTAAACTTACCACAAAGCTATAATAATTGAACAGTATAGTGCTGGCATGAGGATAGACATATAGATCAATGGAATACAACTGAGAGTCTAGAAATAAACCCGTATATATGCAACTAATTGATATTTGACAAGAGTAACAAAACCACTCAATAAAAAAATAATAGTCTCTCCAACAAAGATATCAGGACAATTAAATAGCCACATGCAAAAGAATGAAGTTGGATCCCCACCTTGTACCACCTACAAAAATTTACTCAAAGTGAATAAACTCAAGACTTAAATGTAGGAGCTAAAACTATAAATCTTTTATGAAAAACAAATAGGGATAAATCCTTATCACCTTGAATTTGGCAATGGATTCTGAGAAATTACACCCAAAGCACAAGTAACAAAAGAAAACATAAATTGGACTTCAAAATTTTTAAGTTTTATGCATCAAAGCACATGATAAAGAGAAAAATAAACAATGAATAGGAAAAAACAGTTGCAAATCATATATTTGATATGAGTCTACGAGTATGCAGAATCCATAAAGAATTCTTATAACTCAACAGAAAAAAAATAAAAATGAGCAAAGGACTTTAATAGACATTTTTCTAAAGATATACAAATGGCCAAAAACACATGAAAAGATGCTAAACATGATTAGTTAATTAGGGACATGCAAATCAAAACCATAATGAAGTACTGCTTCACACAATTAGGATAGCTATAATTTTTTTAAAAAAGGAAAACAAACAAAAACAAGTGTTAGTGAGGATGCAGAGATTATCAGAGCCCTCACACATTGCTGGTGAGAATGTAAAATGGGTCAGCCACTGTGAAAAATAGTTTGGTGATTCCTTAATAAGTTAAACATATCATTACCATATGATCAAGCAATTCCACTCCTAGGTATGTATCCAAAAGAATTAAAAACAGGTATTCAAACAAATAATTGTACACAAATGTTCACAGGAACACTATTAACAATTGCCAAAAGGTAGAAACCACCCAAGTGTCTATCAACTGAAGAATGGATAAACAAAATGTGATATATCCATATGATAGGACATTATTCAAAGCTGGGTATGGTGGCACATGCCTGTAATCCCAGCTACTCAAGATGCTGAGGAGAAAGAATCATTCTTTTTTGGGGAGAGTGGGGATTAAAAGATAGTAAACTTTATTGTTAACATATGATCTGTCAAGTTTGAAACACATTTGCAAGCAATGATACTAGCCATTTAGTCCATCCCTAAAGAACAGAGGATCCTGGAAATGTAATCATATCAATGCAGTCCTTTTTACATTATTAAATGAAGTAAAATGGGTACCCTTTAGCGATTTTTTTTTTTATTTTTAAAATCATTCTTTAGAGACGGGGTCTCATTCTGTTGCACAGACTAGAATGCTGTGGTGCCACCAGAGCTCACTGCAGCCTCCAACTCCTTGGCTCAAGCAGTCTTCCTGCCTTAGCCCCCAGAGTAGCCAGGACTACAGGTGTGTGCCACTATGTCCAGTTACAAACCTCTTTTTATATAGACATATTGTAAGCATCTTTTCATGTCAGTATAGATCTGCCTCATTCTATAATTCTATGAATGTATCATGTTATAATTTCTCTATTAATAATACATTGAATATACATACATTTATTAATATGCATTTCTAGTACCATTTTACTTAACAGTCCATTATTCACTAAATCAGAGCTTCCTTCTAGTATGCCCGACTTTTTCATCTCATTCATCCCAGTCATGCTTTTATTATATAACAGGGCACACAGTAGACCCGAAAGATATTCTGTAAACTGGAGGGGATACAGGACATTTTTCAGAAGGTACAAAGTCCTCAGATGGGCTTAGAAAATTCACTGTGTAATCCATACATTATTCTACTCAATTTGCATATCTTTAGGTGCATGTATATACTGCTACTGTGTCCTCGCCATCACCTAAATGTGACTGAGTCTGTTCTACTGTTGTATTTTGTAAATTTCCTTGTCCTGTACTTTTATTGTTGATCTTCTTGCATTGATGATACAACAGCAACAACATTTTTAATTATTGTCAAAAGATTAACTTGCAATGTACAGAGTTTACTCAAAATTTTCTTCTTTAAGGAAAAACACTACAAAAAGTCGAAAGGATACCAAATTGAAACACATAATGGTGCGTCTGAGTCTATATGAAATCATGATGAAGTAGAAATAAAGCCTTTCTGAGATTGCAAATTTTTTTAAAAATGATGCAAATAGATAATCTCCTTCACTTTTATGGCAAAGTCCTAACTTCAGGTTTTCTGTCCTATATTTCCCATAATTACTACACAAGCCTCATGTTCTAATTTTTTAGTTACAGTTGAAATAAGGTTTAAACTCCAATTAGGCTTTTTTCCTTGCCAAGTTGTATTATATATATTTTAAATACTATTTCTACCAAATGTTTTAACTTACTTTCTTCCAAGGATATTTGCTTTTTGACAGGTGACATTTTAGAAGGCTATTAGAGGATCAGCCTCCTATTTCCTATGTTTGCCCACATAAATGCACATGGGCTGTGGGGGTAGAGCATGGAGCAGGCAAGCACCTGTAATTGTGACTATTTCTGTAGAAGAGGAGGGCCTAGGGTGAATTTCCAATAACCATTGTTACCCTCCTTTCACCATCTACCATAGCTTACAAGAAAAAAATTAGTACCAGTTTAGCATCATACCCCTGAAGCTGCCAAGTTCAACTCCAGCTCAAATCAGATATATGACAAATTTCAGGACAACAATGACTCATATATTTGTAGCTAAGAATTTTAAGCCCAGCAGGTTTCACACATTAAACACATACTTTAAACACAGAAATAGAAGACAGTCTTTTCTAATATAAGTGAATAATAAGAATATGTAAGCATGAAAATACATGGACATTCATAGAACATCTCTCTACAACTTATTAAAGGAGAGGTACAGACAGAGTCCTGGTTTACTGGCACAATTTGGCAATCAAAACAGTTCCTGAAGGAGATTAAGATGGCTGTTCCTCTTTCTAGATTTTGTTTAACTTCAGCTTTATACATTTTTCAGCTTTATATGTTTTCCATAGACTCCTTCTACCTTTTTGCTGAATTTAGCATTCCTTTCATTAATGTAGTCAATATCTGCATCATTATTATAGGGACATCTTGGGCTATATTTGTCTCATGCTTCAATTTGCTTTTCCCAGTCTATGAGCATCCTATCGATTTCCTCTGTGGAAGGCACATATTCTGTGAAGAAGGCTGCTGGATATTGGGTAGAACTCCTGTCCATAGTTTTCTCTTAGTTTTAGTTTCTGTGTCAGGTTTGATCTGTTTGATCAACCAGTGGTACTGGCAGCAGCATAATATGAAACTCCCAGATCAGAGTTTTTCCTCTTCTATTTGCTTCCCCATCTCAGAAGGATCACTTGGGCCCAGGGATTCAAGACCAGCTTTGGCAACATAGTAAGATCCCATCTCAAAAAATAGAACATTATTCAACAATAAAAAGGAATAAAGTACTGATCCATGCTACAATGCAGATGAGCCTCCAAAATGTTATGTGAAGTAAAAGAAGTCAGACACAAAAGACCACAGACTATATGACTCCATTTTTATGAAACATCCAAAATAGGTAAATCTATAAAGGCAAGAAGCTGACTAGTGGTTTTCCGTGGATAAGGATGAGTGGGTGCGAGTAAATGCTTGATGGTTATAGGGTTTGCTTTGGGGATGATGAAAATATATTGGAAATAGATAGAGGTAATGGTTGCACAACATTGTGAATGTACTAAGTGGCATAAAATTGTATACTTTGAAGTGGTTGATTTTTAATTTATGTTACGTGAAATTTGCCTCAATATAATTTTAAAAAATCTATTGATCATGAATATCAGGGCATTTCTGGACTCTCAGTTTGATTCTACTATCTATATGTCTATTCTTATGCTACACACAAAAAAATTTTATTCTTCTCAAGAATTCCCTGAAAAACTCATTTAAATGAATGTCAAACTCTTCACCTATTTAATAAATAGCATCAAATGACTATTTACTCCCAAAGACTTCAAAGATTTGCTTCAAAAGGTAAGATTGCTTCTTACTTTTCTGGGTTCACAATTCCTAAAACTATTGTATCATAATTTTTATCCAATCTTAATCAAGCCTTTATATTAAAAGAAGTACCTTAAAACATCCACCAAAACTTTATAAATATCCTGAATTTTTCCTCTCCACTATCAGGTGTTACTAAAAATATCTATCAAGGTAGTGCTCTCCCTCACTACAGTAAGAATAAACTCAGCCTTGTCTTACTAACAGATTGTTTTGGTGAACTTTTCAGGGAGGCGGAATTCAATGATATTACAGGTTTTACCAAGAATCATTGAAGGGCTCCAAGGTTCTTCACGATGGCCCCAAGGCTCTGGAGTACTAGTACACTCTTCAGAAATTGTTTAAGCCTCCCATTTGGTGGGCAAAGGGTATCTCTGACCATAACAGGGAGGTAAATATTGCATTGGGCCAAGTTCTGAATGCTTTTTGTTGAACTCCTAAATCTCAGCTTTATTTTTGCCTCCTAGGAGTTAGGAACTAGTTTTAGGAATCTTTTCGTTATCTGATAAGGTAACTTTTATCTTGGTAGAAATCTGCCTTTGTACTAAAAACATTACTTGTCTTTGTCTGTCCTGGTTAAATACGTCTTCGTAACATGCCCTTAAGGAGAAGGTTCCTAGGGAAGAATGGGTACAGGCCCCAATAAATGTCTGTTTCCACAAGCTGGACCTGAGGACTGAAAAGTATAGGCATTCTTTAGACAAGTTCTTCCTTGTGTCACTTAAAACTTAATGTAAATTTTCCTGAGTCTTTTGTTTTGTTCTTTTGTATGTGGATGCCTGGTTTGGTGAGAGCTTTTATTAAAATTTGTTATACAGAAGCTGCAAATTA